>NC_084507.1:10594122-11252872 GCF_024500385.1 Phyllopteryx taeniolatus | reverse complement strand
TGTCCAAAAACATGCATTTATATCAGTCCTGTGACTGACTTCTGAACAGTCCAATACATCCCCTCTCCGATGTCAGCATATAGTACAGTCACTGAATTACTCTCGATTATTTCCTCCCATAGCCCAACTGTTTAGTGACCAGCATGTGATAGACTCCCTTTTTGGCTAGCAGCTGCTGGTGCGTCCCTTGTTCAACCACCACCCCTCCCTGAAAGACAGCGATGCGGTCTGCGTTTTGGATGGTGGACAGACGGTGGGCTATAACAATACACGTCCTGCCCTGCCTCGCTTTGTCCAACGCCTCTTGCACCACCTGGATCAAGCACAAATTGTGAGGACAAAAGTCAATGTGGATGCACATCAGACAGCCAAATGTGGAGCAATTCCACATGAGAAGAAAAAGCCCACCTTCTCACTCTCAGTGTCGAGTGCAGACGTGGCCTCATCCAGAAGCAACAGTTTGGGGTTACGAAGGATGGCTCGAGCTATTGCTATTCGTTGTTTTTGACCACCAGACAGCTGGGTCCCCTTATCGCCTGCCTGAGTGTCGTACTTCTGCTCGAGTAAACGTCAGTCCGTGGAATATGAAGTAATTATTTTTTTCTGAATCTTTTTACTTGAAAGTTAAAAGATTTGAAAACTTTATCATAGTTCCCTTGATTATTAGAAATCTAATGACACGATTATCTAAACTGGCTAATTAAGGTGAGAATACATTGTGAGCTTTGATTTAAAAAAAAAAAAAGTTGTTTTATACAAAAATGTGATTACCTTTGGCAAGTTTTCTATGAAGCTGTGAATGTTGGCTGCTTCAGCAGCTGCCTTGATCTCCTCTATAGTTACAGTACGACTGTTGTCTCCATAGGCGATGTTTTCAGCCAAGCTGCAGTCAAAGAGCACAGGCTCCTGGGACACAATACCTATCTGAGACCTCAGCCAGTGGATGTTCAGCTCTTTCACGCTTACAGAATCAAACCTCTGGATGACAAAATCATAAAAATGTGACTGAATATATTGAAGCCAATTCTCCCAACCAAGACCGTGGAAAGCCTGAAGTAATTTGTTCCATATGACAAGGTAGGCTAAAATAACCCAGATCAACTGTCAAGTAAAGCTTCAAAGTCCAAACAATGCAGAGGTTATTTGAATGAAGTTTGAATTAAGCATTTGTCATCGGTGCAGCTCAAGAAATGGGTGTACGTAATTGTCTTCTCACCATGTTCCCTTCCTTGGTGTCATAGAACCTCTCCAGGAGCTGGATAGTGGTGCTTTTTCCACAGCCGCTGGTTCCTAATAGGGCCAGTGTCTCCCCTTTGCTCACCTTCAAATTCAGCCCTCTGAGGACGGGTACATCAGGGCGTGTCGGGTAATTAAATGTAACATCCTCCAAGTGCACATTCCCATCAAATTGGTCCTGGAGTTTTAAGGAAGGAGACACCTACTTTATTAATACTGTAGGCCTGTAAATGGCATTGGAGAATACTGGTTGGCAACCTTTTGCTGCTTACCAATGACTGTCCATCATGTGAGAGATTATCAATAGCAGGCTGTGTGTTCAGAAGCATCATGATGTGAGCAGCTGATATTTTGGCATTTGCATAGTTTGGAGCAAGGGAATGGGCCTCTCCAACAGATATTGAACCATATATAATTGACAGGATCACTCTGAAATATGAGGCCAGTTTACATATGATCAAAATATCAAAGATGAACCCATAAGGATTATGTGTACATGTCATTTTCATTTTCTTGTAATTACAGGAACTATCTAGAAGTACATAAGGAAAAGAGAATTTGATCGTGGTGGGGCACAATATTAATATTACACTGTGTGGTATCGCTATCTTAAGTGTGAATGCATCAGCATTAAATTGTCGCTTTCTGTTGAAAACCAAATACAAAATTCTCAATATCGTCTTCAGGTACATAGATATCGTGATCTGTCGTATGTGGCGTTCTTCCACAATGTTGATTAACTCACAATCATGCCAAGTTTTGGGAAAAGTGGAAATTGACTATAAAGGCAGGGGAAGCCTCCCAGCAGTGAGAGTTTTGGCCTGCAAACACTTTATATAGGTGGAAACAATAAAAATAAAAAGGGTTTATTTCCGCAGGGTTAATTGCTGATTTAAATTGCTAAGCATGCGAAGGTTTGGACTTAACTGATCATTTACTACGACTCCAGACTGTTGAAGTCCATAATTTTACTTACAGAAATAGTGCCTGAACGTCCATCCTGCCGTGCTCAATGAGCCAAGCTCCAAACAAGAAACATCCGGCATAACCAAAACAAAGCAAGGCTTGGGAGAAACCAAAGACAAAACCATGCACATGGGCCATTTCCTCTGAGTTTCTGCAGAGAGAGAGAGATGGGGGGGGTTAGTGAAAAGAACACTTAATAAAGAAGCGTTCTCAATATTTATGGCCAGGTGATTGAAGAGCCCACATACTTGTATAGAACTTCGAGGCTATTCTCATACAAAGATTCAAACTTGGGTTCACTAGTCAGAGATGCAACTGTACGGATATTCTCGATGGCGTCTGTAACAATCTGATGAGACACCATGGAAACATTGCATATTGTATACCACAGGGTCTTTGGCAGAAGGACCTACAACTAGGTCACTAACACATCTGATGGCAAATGCCTACCTTTCCAGCCTTCTCCAGCTCCTTCTTGACCTTTGCTGTTTTACCAGTCAGCATCTGAATCTTTAAAGCTCCAGCCACTGCCAAGATTGGCACTAACACCAGTATAAACAGGGTCAGCTCCCAGCCATACACAAAGGAGATAATTACACTGCTGCCCATATTGGATATAATCTTGACCAATGTGGCCAAACGTAGTCCGGTAACCTGAGCAGAGATGAAAGGTGATTACTAATGTGGTGAAAACATCACAGCGATAGAATGAAAGAGAGAGAGAAGTGAATTACCCCTTTTACTTCAGCAGAGTCTGACGCCAGCCTTGTTGTGAGTGCACCAACACTATTTTTGGGGTCATCAAACCAGCCAAGGTCCTAATAAGATACAATTAATAAAAAGGTAAAATAACTGTAAGTAACTCATTCGCCATAAAAAAAAATGAATGGAATTTAATAAAAAGGTGACGCTTTTGATTTACTGGGCAATCTACGTTCCCAAGCTTTGGGAAGTGACCCAAAAAGGAAATCACTAAGACAAGCAGTGGAAATAAACTTCCTCCATTGGTTCAGCCATTCGAGATAGAGAAAGGAGGCCGTTTGGGAGGAACTCAGAGTAGAGCCGCTGTTCCTCCACAGGAGGTTACATTTGATGCGGTTTGGACCTGTCCGACTGGGAGGAGGCCTCGTGGCAGACCTAGGACAGGCTGGAGGGACATATGTGTCACAGCTCGCCTGAGAATGCCTCAATGTCCTTCCAGCGGAGCGGAAGGAATTGGCCGCTAATAGAGAAGTCTGGCATCCTTGCAGAGACTGCTGCTCCTATGACCCAGATGGGGTTGAGTGTATGAAAATAGATTGATGGGTGGAATTTAATTACATTTAAAGCATCCAACATCCAAATGAAAATATTGTATTGTTTTAGCGACATGTTTGCGTGTGCTCTCATTGAAAGCTGTCACACACAATAGACATTCTGGAAGCGCTGTGGGACGCTTGGTCACTTTTAGGTGTCTCCTTAGTCCTGAGTAATTATTGTTCCACCTACCTGCCTCATCATAGCCTTGAAAGCTGCAAGTCTCAGTTTCATGGTCAGGATCTCTCCAGCTTTACCAAAACAAAAACCCTGAAAAAAGTGAAAGACACAAGAACAATTGGATAGTAACGCAAATACATGTGACTTCACTAAGCTGAATGTTTACACTGTTGTCTCAGAACGTGCCTTGGTGTCAGCAATGTTGAAAAGTGTCATCAGCAAATTGCAACACAGATACAGAGAGATTGGAAGAGTAACAGAAAAGCATAGACGTGGACATCTTTTGATCTGGCTTTACATCTCAGTTTGCACCTTTCCATGTGTAATTGGTACAGGTGCATCTCAATAAATTAGTTTGAAAACTTTAGGGCTCTGAAAAGAAATCGGCTAAGTTGACCACAAAATTTGGTTGATGCAAAAATTTCTGCCTTGAGGCACTTTAAAAAAAACCTAATAAATGCATATTTGCACCGACCGGAACCAATTTGCGCCACCCGGAACAATTTAGCCACTGTCCATGTTTACCACACGGACATTTGTTGCAGACGGACGCACCATTGGACCAGAGAAAAACATTGCCAAAAAAGACAGAGGAGCGTGTGTAAGTGATTTCTAAAAAACTTTTCAATTTATAATGTACATATAACATGATGTATGAGTGAGCTGAATGGCTAGTTAGCTTCTTCTTTTTTTTTTTTATTTACTTAAAATGGTAATTGCTAGTGCGCTAATGCTAATCGCGAATGGTACCCATTTAGCAAAGGCTGATTTTGTAGTCTAAAATTTATATTTATAATATACTTTCAGTACCAGCATATGCAATTTAAGTATAGAAGTCCATCCCTCATAAATTAGAATAAAATGCATATTAGTAGTTTAAAAAAAGTAAAACAAATAATTGGGTTGGCGTCGATTAATCGTGTATGCAACGAAATAACTATAGGATAGTTGATTCTAAAAAGATTCGATAATGACGGCCCGAGAAAACATGTATTTCTTTAGTTCAATTCAAAAACTCATATAGATTAACTACAAAGAGTATTTTTTTATTACGTGTCACAAGTTGATATAGACTGGACCCAAGAGCAGGCGGAGGCTGAGAGTTTGTGATGATAAGTTTATTGAAAAAAGGGGAATGGAGATGGTCCTTGAGATGTGCTGGCGGGTTATTGAGGCAGAGAACGTGTGGATTTTTAGCTTACAGTTTATGAAAACGCACATTTCACCATCTCCAATAAATTAAAAATGTTACATAAGAAACAATCAAAAATATTTTAATATGGATATTAAGTTGCAATTGGCCTTCTGAAAAGTATTTTCATGTGTTGAATGAATCTGTATAATTTACGAGTTTCACTTTTGGAATTGAAATGCTGGAATACAATTAACTCTCCTACACTATTCTAATTTATTGAGACGCACCTGTATGCACCCTTTGCTTATTATGTAGGTAATCTCTGGGTCCCTAAGGCTTGCTTTTCCATGGGAGCCACAATCCAAAAAACACACGTTAGGGTCAACCTTAGTCAGCCAGGGCCTGGAACAGGTTCCATCATTGGATCAAATTTATGATGTCCAGTGTTCTCGTCCTTGTATTGCTTGTTTTACTGAAACTGTAATTCATTTGAAGCTCATTAAGATAGTAAGGCAATTGCGATGGAACTTATTCTTGATTGTCCTAATATTATGCATAAATAGGTGTGAATGTCAAGTATGCCTACCTGTAGAAACACAGTGAAAAACACTACAAATCCAGCAGCAGCAAACATGAGGCAAAGGAATTCTGTTTTTTTTTTTTTCATCTCTTGATCAAGCTCAGTAAACAGCTGAAAGTTAGGAAGAGAGGGTTTGTTTATTCAGAGTTCTTAAAGACTCATTCCTGTTTTTGCATCCAAATACCAAGTACAGTACAGTAATGCTGCTTGACAGTAATTGTAACCTACACTGATGAACTCTGAAATGAGGACTGCGTACACAGGCTGAGATATTCCAGTGATTGCAGCAGAAATGATCCCCAACAAAATGTAAGGCCACTCAGAAAGGTTGAAACGCATCACTTTGAGAAACATAGAAGGTGGACCATTTTCAACCTGCAAACAAGGAAAGAGCGTTGAACCATGCTGCGCTTTCTTCTCTGCTATGTACAGTGGGTACGGAAAGTATTCAGACCCCCTTAAATTTTTCACTCTTTTTTATATTGCAGCCATTTGCTAAAATAATTTAAGTTCATTTTTTCCACATTAATGTACACACACCACCCCATATTGACAGGAAAAAAACAGAATTGTTGAAATTTTTGTAGATTTATTAAAAAAGAAAAATTGAAATATCACACAGCCATAAGTATTCAGACCCTTTGCTCAGTATTTAGTAGAAGCACCCTTTTGAGCTAATAAAGCCATGAGTCTTTTTGGAAATGATGCAACAAGTTTTTCACACCTGGATTTGGGGATCATCTGCCATTCCTCCTTGCAGATCCTCTCCAGTTCTGTCAGGTTGGATGGTGAACGTTGGTGGGCAGCCATTTTCAGGTCTTTCCAGAGATGCTCAATTGGGTTTAAGTCAGGGCTCTGGCTGGGCCATTCAAAAACAGTCACGGAGTTGTTCTGAAGCCACTCCTTTGGTATTTTAGCTGTGTGCTTGGGTCATTGTCTTTTTTGAAGGTGAACCTTCGGCCCAGACTGAGGTTCTGAGCACTTTGGAGAAGATTTTCGTCCAGGATATCCCTGTACTTGGCCGCATTCATCTTTTCTTCGATTGCAACCAGTGTCCCTGTCCCTGCAACTAAAAAATACACCCACAGCATGTTGCTGCCACCACCATGCTTCACTGTTGGGACTGTATTGGACAGGTGATGAGCAGTGCCTGGTTTTCTCTACACATGGCACTTAGAATTAAGGCCAACAATTTATAACTTGGTCTCATCAGACCAGAGAATTTTATGGTTGACTTTCTCCCATCTCCCGACTGTATCGCTGGAGCTCAGCCACAGTGGTCTTTGGATTCTTCTTTACCTCTCTCACCAAGGCTCTTCTCCCCCGATTGCTCAGTTTGGCCGGATGGCCAGCTCTAGGAAGGGATCTGATCGTCCCAAACGTCTTCCATTTCAGGATTATGGAGCCCAATGTGCTCTTAGGAATCTTAAGTACAGCAGATTTTTTTTTTGTAACCTTGGTCAGATCTGTGCCTTGCCACAATTCTGTCTCTGAGCTCTTCGGGCAGTTCCTTTGACCTCATGATTCTCATTTGCTCTGACATGCACTGTGAGCTATAAGGTCTTATATGGACAGGGGTGTGCCTTTCCTAATCAAGTCCAATCAGTATAATCAAACACAGCTGGACTCCAATGAAGGTTTAGAGCCATCTTAAGGATGATCAGAAGAAATGGACAGCACCCGAGTTAAAAATATGAGTGTCACAGCAAAGGGTCTGAATACTTATGGCTGTGTGATATTTCAGTTTTTCTTTTTTTATAAATATGCAAAAATTTCAACAATTCCATTGTTTTTCTGTCAATTGGGTGCTGTGTGTACATTAATGAGGAAAAAAATGAACTTAAGTGATTTTAACAAATGGCTGCAGTATAACAAAGAGTGAAAAATTTAAGGGGGTCTGAAAACTTTCCGTTATCCATTATCACCTCTTCTGTTTGGTCTTTGTCATCCACCAAATTTTCACTCTCTTTGTTTTGCTCTACACCAGCGGAGGAAGAACTTTTTGTAGACTTCCACCTATATGTGGAAGATTCAGAAGAAGTTTTGGCTGGTAAGCGTTTGTCATTATGCTCACAATTCTGCTGATCCTCATCCTTAGCTTTCTGAAACATCTGTATGATGGAGAAAACCACAAGGTTGATCATTCTGATTATAGATGAATGTCCCTCCAAATGTCGAGTCAAAGTTTTTTTCTTTTTTTAAATTCGAGTATTACCTGCATAGTAATGAGAGTATGATAGACACCCTTTTTTCCCATCAGTTGACTATGAGTCCCCAGCTCTACAACCTCTCCATGTTGGAAACCAGCAATCATATCGGCATTTCTGATAGTTGAGAGACGATGGGCCACAATTATGGTGGTACGACCCAGTCTGACCTGCACAAATGATAGAAAATTTTTTTGGGGTGTAAATTCTTCTTCTTTGTGGACATCTTCAATTAAAATTTGGATGGGTCTTGTTGTAAGGGACTTTTCAGGGCAAAGGTCCTGACATCAAAATGTAGTGATTTCCAAAGCTGACCCATCCATCCATTTTCTGTACCGCTTATTCTCACTATGGTGGCGGGTGTGCTGGAGCCTACCCCAGCTGACTTTGGGCGAGAGGCGGGGTACACTCTCTGAACTGGTTGCCAGCCAATTGCAGGTGTACATATACTGTAGACAACAATTCACACTCATATGCATGACAAAGGACAATTTTGTTTTCAATTTAGCTACCATGCATGTTTTTGGAATGTTGGGGGAAACCAGAGTACCCAGACAAAACCCACTCAGGCTTGGGGAGAACATGCAAACTTCGGAGCCTAGTTGTGAACCCGCAACCTCTGAATTGTAAGGCAGATGTGCAAATCAAGTACACCGTTCCGCCACGTAGCTAATCTGTCAAACAATATCAAAATGGCATTGCGCAGATTTCCGTTTTACAATATTTGTGGTTTTGAAAACACAATGTTTTGTTTTCCATGAAAAAATTAATATCTGGCTGTACCACAAATGAATATTTTGATCCTACTGATGGACAACAATGCATGAACATGGATAAATGTATTCCCCAAAACACAGAAATACACATTACTTTTTAAACACACAACTAATTTCTTAAAACATCCATTTTCTTCCGCTTATCCAAGGTCGGGTCGCGGGGGCAGTAGCTTTAGCAAGGAAGCCCAGAATTCCCTCTCCCCAGCCACTTATCCAGCTCCTCTGGGGGGACCCTGAGGTGTTCCCAGGCCAGCTGGGAGACATAGTGTCTCCAGCGTGTCCTGGGTCGTCCCCGGGGACTCCTCCCGGTGGGACATGCCCGGAACACCTCACCAGGGAGGCATCCAAGAGGCATCCTAATCAGATGCCCAAGCCACCTCATCTGGCTCCTCTCAATGTGGAGGAGCAGCAGCTCTACTCTGACCCTCTCCCGGATGACCAAGCTTCTCACCCTATCTCCAAGGGACACCCTGCGGAGGAAACACATTTCGGCCGCTTGTATCCGGGATCTTGGTCTTTCAGTCACGACCCACAGCTAGGGTAGCTATGGGGATATTTGGACTAGACACAGCCTACATCATATCAAAGCGATGGACCGCTATGTTGTATTGCTGAATTCCAGCAGTAAGGGGCGGCAAAAATCGCAGATTATAGCTTTAACAACTCATGTTTTGACAATTTTGGCTGATTCCTGGGCAACAGTGTTAGTCCCACTGCCAGAAACTGGTATATTTTTTCATGTAAAAGTGATTAATATTTGTGTGTTCATACCTTGTCGAGTGCAGCCTGCACAATAGTCTCACTCTCAGAATCAAGAGCAGATGTTGCTTCGTCCAGCAAAAGGATTTTGGGTTGACGGACGAGCGCCCGAGCAATTGCAATTCTCTGCTTCTGACCTCCACTCATCTGAGTCCCTCGGTCCCCAACCAGCGTCTCAAACTTCTGCTCAACAATAACAACCTCAAAATTGGCATGGAAAATGTTGTTCGTAAGTAGAAGTCCTGAATACAGTCATACATCGGGAAGGTTCATGATGAAGTCATAAGCGTTGGCCTCCTTGGCAGCTTGCTCTAATTCATGCTGTGTTACATTGGTTCGTCCACCTCGAATGTTTTCAGCGATGGTAGTAGCAAAAAGGACAGGCTCTTGACTCACCACGCCAATCATCCCTCGCAGGTAGCGGATATTGAGAGAACGGATGTCATGATCATCAATAGATATCTACAAATAGGAAAAGGAAAGGATTCTTTTCAAGTTTTCTTCACTGTTGCAATGGATTGATTTGATTCAACATGTGTCTATCTATTATGACTGAATATTATATTTTGAGTGAAAGGGTTTAGACGTGTACACACAGATCCCTCCTGAGGATCATAGAACCTCTGCAACAGCTGGACGGTGGTGCTTTTACCACAGCCACTGCTTCCCACTAAGGCGATGGTCTGTCCACTCTTCACACTCAGGGACATGTTGTTTAATACCTGCAAAAGATGAAAGTTATGGAAAGGAGTATGAATATGTAGCTGGGTTTATCTGTTAGATTAAGATATACTACTGCATGTCAGTGAGGATCTTACTTTGACTCCTGGCCTTGAGGGGTAGTTGAAGTGAATGTTCTTGAACTCTATGTTTCCATTGACTGAGTCAGGCTTGAAGCCACTTTCCGAAGAGCTGTCGATAGGTGGTTTCTGTAGAGTAAGAGATGGCTTCTCTTGAGCGCAGTTATGGATTGATGTTTGGTTACAGTGGATGAAATGAATTCTCATACAACCCCAATTCCAATGAAGTTGGGATGTTGTATTAAACATAAATAAAAACAGAATACAATGATTTGCAAGTCATGTTCGACCTATATTTAATTGAATACACTACAAAGACAAGATAGTTCATGTTCAAACTGATAAACTTTATTGTTTTTAGCAAATAATCATTAACTTAGAATTTTATGGCTGCAATACGTTACAAAAAAGCTGGGACAGGGTTATGTTTAGCACTGTGTTACATCACCTTTTCTTTTAACAACATTCAATAAACCTTTGGGAACTGAGGACACTAATTGTTGAAGCTTTGTAGGTGGAAATCTTTCGCATTCTTGCTTGATGTACAGCTTCAGTTGTTCAACAGTCCGGGGTCTCCGTTGTCGTATTTTACGCTTCATAATGCGCCACACATTTTCAATGGGAGACAGGTCTGGATTGCAGGAAGGCTAGTCTAGTACCCATACTCTTTTACTATGAAGCCACGCTGTTGTAACACATGCAGAATGTGGTTTGGGATTGTCTTGCTGAAATAAGCAGGGGCCTCAATGAAAAAGACATTGCTTGGATGGCAGCATATGTTTCTCCAAAACCTGTATGTACCTTTCAGCATTAATGGTGCCTTCACAGATGTGTAATTTACCCATACCATTGGCACTAACACAGCCTCATACCATCACAGATGCTGGCTTTTGAACTTTGCGTCCATAACAGTCCGGATGGTTCTTTTCCTCTTTGGCCCGGATGACACGATGTGCACAATTTCCCAAAACAATTTGAAATGCGGACTCGTTGGACCACAGAACACTTTTCCACTTTTCATCAGTCCATCTTAGATGAGCTCGGACCCAGAGAAGCCGGCGGCGTTTCTGGGTGTCGTTGATAAATGGCTTTTGCTTAGCATAGTCGAGTTTCAAGTTGCACTTACGGATGTAGCGTCAAACTGTATTTACTGACATTGGTTTTCTGAAGTGTTCCTGAGCCCATGTGGTGATATCTCCTTTAAACATTGATGTCAGTTTTTGATGCAGTGCCGCCTGAGGGATCGAAGGTCACGGGCATTCAATGTTGGTTTTCGGTCATGCAGTGATTTCTACAGATTCTCTGAAGCTTTTGATGATATTATGGACCGGAGATGATGAAATCCCTAAATTCCTTGCAATTGTATGTTGAGGAACATTGTCCTTAAACTGTACTATTTTCTCACGCACTTGTTCATAAAGAGGTGAACCTCGCCCCCATCTTTGCTTGTGAATGACTGAGCAATTAAATAAGCAGGGGCATCCATGAAAAGGACGTTTCTTGGATGGCAGCATGTTTCTTCAAAACCTGTATGTACCTTCACAGATGTGTAAGTTACCCATGCCATTGGCACTAACACAGCCCCATACCATCACAGATGCTGGCTTTTGAACTTTGCGTCCATAACATTCCGGAGGGTTCTTTGGCTCTTTTCCCCAGAGGACACGACGTACACAATTTCCAAAAACAATTTGAAATGCGGACTCGTCGGACCACAGAACACTTTTCCACTTTTCATCAGTCCATCTTAGATGAGCTCGGGCCCAGAGAAGCTGGTGGCGTTTCTTGGTGTTGTTGATAAATGGCTTTTGCTTTGCATAGTAGAGTTTCAAGTTGGACTTACGGATATAGCGCCGAACTGTATTTACTGACATTGGTTTTCTGAAGTGTTCCTGAGCCCATGTGGTGATATCCTTTACACGTTGATGTCGGTTTTTGATGCAGTGCCACCTGAGGGATCGAAGGTCACGGGCATTCAATGTTGGTTTTCGGTCATGCAGTGATTTCTACAGATTCTCTGAAGCTTTTGATGATATTATGGACCGTAGATGATGAAATCCCTAAATTCCTTGCAATTGTACGTTGAGGAACATTGTCCTGTTCGAATATTTTCTCACGCACTTGTTCACAAAGAGGTGAACCTCGCCCCATCTTTGCTTGTGAATGACTGAGCAATTCAGGGAAGCTCCTTTTATACCCAATCATGGCACCCACCTGTCCCCAATTAGCCTGTTCACCTGTGGGATGTTCCAAACAGGTGTTTGATGAGCATTCCTTAACTTTCTCAGTCTTTTTTGCCACCTGTCCCAGCTTTTTTGGAACGTGTTGCAGCCATAAAATTGAAAGTTAATGATTATTTGCGAAAAACAATAAAGTTGATGAGTTTGAACATTTAATATCTTGTCTTTGTATTGTATTCAATTAAATATAGGTCGAACATAATTTGCAAATCATTGTATTCTGTTTTTATTTATGTTTAACACAACATCCCAACTTCATTGGAATTGGCGTTGTAAAAATATAGAGATATAATATATAGGCAAACCATTTCTTTGTATATCCAGATCCAGGGACAAGTCTTATACTGTTCTTCCCTCCGTTTGTATTTTGATCAATGTATCTTTAGGTGAGTCAATTAATATGGAGGTAGCCGGAGTTTGCCTCCTGAGGGTAGGGAGGGCGCGGGGGGGGGGTTGTCAAGCAAATAGTGACGCTTCTTCCACAAAGTAAAATAAATCTCTCAAAAGTTTATAAACTAATTTCATGCACTAAATCAATGCCCTTACCAATCACTAAATGGGAAGAACACCTTTCCATGTCCGCTGACCGTAACTACTGGATACAGATATGTAACAATACGTTTAGAATGACAAAAGAATAAATACATTTACAGCTTATACAATATATAGTGCTCCATAGAACACGCTTTACTCAGTACACTATGCATAAAATTGGCTTCTCTCCCGCTGATATATGCGCGCAATACACCCCTCCGCCTTGCCTGCCCCCCTGGATTTTAATGCATCACACACACTCATCCCCATGTGTCTTTTAATGCACCACATACATCCATCTCTGGGGGATGGTGTGTCTTGGGTGGAGGGGATTTGGCTGTTAGGATGCAGTGCCTGGCAGCCCCCCCTAACCCCGGCTCAATGGCCTCTCCAGATTTTAATGCACCACACCGCTTGGTGGGGTGGGGGTCACTAATACACAGGGTAGGGCCAATGACTGCCAGTTGGGGACCTGGCAGTCATAGTAACAAGGGGGGAGGTGGGTTCTCACTGAGCTTCATGGCAGTGCTCCTGAGGCCGGGCCCCCTGGGCTGGATGACTGCTTGGCGTTGGGGCTCCCCTCTCATGCCCTGTGGCTGCAAGTGAATTGACCCGCCCTTATCGTGTGCCCCGATCCACCCTCCTTTCCAACAAACAAGGGATACCCTCCCGCCCTCGGACTGGGCGGGGACTGGCTGCATCGTGGGCCCTGCAGGTTGGGGGTGGGTGGCGTCTCGCTCTCCTGAGGGTGGAGGGGGGTGGCTTAGCGTGTGGGTTGGTGTGCGGGGCTTGGCTGGTGGGGTGGCATTGGGTCCCTGCGGCCTCCTCCCGGTGGCCTGTTGTCGGGGTGCCTCGATGGGGCCAGCGGCCCCCCCTGGGTCCCTCGGTGTGGGACGTGTCCCATCTGCTCGGGTAGACTCCTGGGCCCGATCCCACCTCTCGATTGATTGGGTGGGGTCCTCATCCTCTGCGGTGCAGCCACAGCAATTACGGGACACTTCTGTCAGTCATTGTGCATGCGAAACGGTGTCAATTCACTTGCATGCACACACCCCTGGGATTTTTTTGCTGGGTTTGGGGCCACTGACTTATTGCGACAAATAACTCTTGAATATGCGAATTGTTTGGGTATCCCCTCACTCACACTCACCTCCTAGAGACTTTTATAATTTACATAGTCACTCTTCAGTTGTACAGCCGGGTTCACGACCCTTGTCCTGCATGCTTCTTCTCTTGTCCTGTCCTTCCCTCACAGGGTGTAGCACTACTTCCCCATACAACACTCACACTTAATGTTTCATTAATTCATTCATCTTCCGTTATGCTTATCCTCACTAGAGTCGCGGGCGTGCTGGAGCCTATCCCAGCTATCTTCGGGCGAGAAGCAGGGTGCACCCTGAACTGGTCGCCAGCCAATCGCGGGGCACATATAAACAAACAACCATTCACACTCACATTCACACCTAAGGGCAATTTAGAATCTTCAATTAACCTACCATGCATGCTTTTGGGATGTGGGAGGAAACTGGAGTACCCGGAGAAAACCCACAAAGGCACGGGGAGAACATGCAAACTCCACACAGGCGGGGCCGGGATTTGAACCCCGGTCCTCAGAACTGTGAGGCGGATGTACTACCAGTCGTCCACCTTCCCTAATGTTTCATTGTTCTCGATATATAATGATTTACTTTTCTCATCTTGGTTACAATTAGTCCTTTGTCTTATGTCTTTGTTTCTCACTCCCCTCTAGAAACGTTGATCTGTTCGACTGATCAATTCTGATTCTCAATAAATATAAATTATAATACTAAGAAACCACAGCGGCAGCTTAAAAGCTCTAGTGTGACACAGTAAAGCTGTTCCGGCATAAATGGGAAATAGATCCTCCATTCTGCTTGACCTAACAGCCAAACAGGACAAAAAAAAAAAAAGATGAATATGAATATGGAGGGAGAAAATGTATTCTCCTTACTCTGTCAATGATGGTGTACAATTGGTGTGCTGCTCCTTGGGCAATGACAAAGGCCTCGAGGTTAGGTGAAGTTTGCCCCAAGGCGAATGTTCCAGCGAGCAAAGTGAATAAAACCTTAAGACAAAAAACATTGTTAGATTCAAATTTCTATCTCGAATGTTTTGTATAGGGGGAATAAAATTCACATTTTACATTTGAAAAACAACAAAAATCTGAACAATCAAAAAATATTTAGCGGTATTGAAATGCACTTCTGATCCTCAGAATCAGAATCAGAATCATCTTTATTTGCCAAGTATGTCCAAACACACAAGGAATTTGTCTCCGGTAGTTGGAGCCGCTCTAGTACAACAGACAGTCAATTTACAGAACACTTTGGAGACAGAGACATTGACAAAAAACAATTGTGCAAAAAGATGCAGAGTCCTCTAGCACTTAGAGCACTTCGAATGACTAATATTGCAATAGACCGGTGCAATGACCATTGTGCAAGGGGCGCTGAGACTTCAAGGAGTGTATGCGGTTTAAAGTGACGAGTAGTGCGATAATCTGGGACAATGTTGGTTGTGCAAATGTTACAGATACTCCTCAAACAGTGTGCAATGGAGCAGATGCTACTCTGGCAAGAGTGGCAAGTATATGCAAATAGTGCAGCATGGCGAGACAACTACAGTGAGTGCACGAGTAATACATAATTGGCCCCACAGAAATGTGACAACGAAGTCAAAAAATTGCCAGCATGTTGTAATGGAATTGTAGGTCAGGTGTTTAAGAAGTTGATCGCAAGAGGGAAGAAGCTGTTGGAATGTCTACTACTTCTAGTTTGCATTGATCGGTAGCGCCTACCTGAGGGAAGGAGCTGGAAGAGCTGGTGACCTGGGTGCGGAGGGTCCGAGAGGATTTTGCACGCCCTTGTCTTAGTTCTGGCAGCGTGCAAGTCCTCAATTGTGGGTAGGGGGGTACCGACAATCCTTTCAGCAGTTTTGATTGTCCGTTGCAGTCGGAGTTTGTCCTTTTTTGTAGCAGCACCGAACCAGACTGTGATGGAAGAACACAGGACTGATTCGATGACCGCTGTGTAGAACTGTCTCAGCAGCTCCGGTGGCAGGCCGTGCTTTCTCAGAAGCCGCAGGAAGTACATCCTCTGCTGGGCCTTTTTGAGGACGGAGTTGATGTTAGTCGCCCACTTCAGGTCCTGAGAGATTGTAATTCCCAGGAAGGTCTCGACGGTTGACACAAGGCAGCTGGACAACGTGAGGGGCAGCTGTGGCGAAGGATGCCTCCTGAAGTCCACGATCATCTCTACAGTCTTGAGCTCCAGGTTGTGTCGGCCGCACCACAGCTCCAGCCGCTCCACTTCCTGTCGATATGCAGACTCGTCACCGTCCTTGATGAGGCCGATGACAGTGGTGTCATCTGCAAACTTCAGGAGTTTGACAGTCGGGTTCGCTGAGGTGCAGTCGTTCGTGTAGAGAGAGAAGAGCAGCGGAGAGAGGACACAACCTTGGGGCGCCCCAGTGCTGATGCTGCGTGTGGATGAGATGGTCTCCCCCAGCCTCACCTGCTGTGTCCTGCCCGTCAGAAAGCTGTAAATCCACTGGCAGATGGCAGGTGAGACGCTGAGCTGGAGAAGCTTGGATGAAAGGAGTTCAGGGATGATAGTGTTGAACGCTGAGCTGAAGTCCACGAACAGGATCCTCGCGTAGGTCCCTGCACTGTCGAGGTGTTCTAGGATGAAGTGCAGTCCCATGTTGACTGCATCATCCGCAGACCTGTTCGCTTGGTAGGCAAACTGCAGGGGGTCCAGCAGGGGACCTGTGACACTCTTGAGGTGGTCCAGCACGAGACGTTCAAAGGACTTCATGACCACAGATGTCAAAGCAACAGGCCTGTAGTCATTCAGACCCGAGATTGCAGGTTTCTTGGGGACTGGAATGATGGTGGAGCGTTTCAAACAGGATGGAACTTCGCACAGTTCCAGAGATCTATTGAAGATCTGAGTGAAGATTGGAGCGAGCTGGTCCGGGCAGACTTTGAGGCAGGATGGGGACACATGGTCCGGGCCTGCCGCTTTGTTAATCTTTTGTTGGTTGAAGATGCGTCTCACATCCTGTTCATGAATGGTTAACGCAGAAGTCAGAGCTGTGATTGTGGTCGCGGGTGCGGCCGGGTGGGTGTGTGGTGTGAAACTCTCCTTTTCAAATCTGCAGTAGAAGGTATTCAAGTCGTTGGCTAGTGTGCTATTGTTCTCAGCTTGGGGGGATCGTCGCTTGTAATTAGTCAGCGATTAGAATGCATGCCAGACTGATTTAGAGTCGTTTGCGCTAAACTGTTTTTCCAACTTTGCTGCATAGTTTCTTTTTGCAATGTTAATTTCTTTAGTAAGCTGGTTTCTAGCTCGATTATACAGGGCCCTGTCCCCGCTCTGATATGCGTCCTCCTTAGCTTGGCGAAGCTGCTTAAGTTTAGCAGTGAACCACGGCTTGTTGTTGTTGAATGTGCGAAAAGATTTTGTTGGTACACAAACCTCTTCACAGAAACTGATATAGGATGTGACAGTGTCCATATATTCATCCAGGCTGCCAGCTGAATTTTCAAAGGCACTCCAGTCTGTGCAGTCTAAACAGCTTTGAAGTTCCATCTTGGCTTCATTTGTCCACTTTTTCACTGTTTTCACTGTAGGCTTCGCGCATTTAAGTTCTTGCCTGTACGTCGGTATTAAGTGAATTAAGCAGTGATCAGACGAGCCCAGGGGTGCACGAGGAATAGCGCGGTATGCGTTTTTTACCATAGTGTAGCAGTGGTCTAAAGTATTATTTTCCCTGGTAGGACAGTCGATGTGCTGCTTGTATTTAGGGAGTTCGTGGTAGAGTTTAGCTTTGTTAAAGTCCCCGAGAATAATGAGGGGTGAGTCCGGGTGTTTTTTTTCAATTTCGTTGACTTGTTCGGCAAGCGTTAGCAGTGCGGCGTTCGTGTTAGCTTGAGGCGGGATGTACGCGCCAGCCAGTATGAATGATGCGAACTCACGTGGCGAGTAGAATGGTTTACAGTTTAAAAATAGCGACTCCAAATGCGGGCTGCAGTGTGTGCTGAGCACCGTACACCATTTTTATCATTTTTCGTTGATATAGAGGCATATCCCGCCGCCCTTTGTTTTCCCCGATGATTCCATGTCGCGGTCCGCTCGATGAATGTGGAAACCGGGAAGCATAATGGTGCCATCGGGTACAGCGTCCCAAAGGCAGGTCTCCGTGAAGCACATGGCCGCGGAACATCCGAAGTCTTTACTGGTCTTTAACAGAAGATGAAGCTCGTCCATTTTGTTGGGTAGGGAGCGTACATTTGCGAGGTGGATCGACGGGAACGCTAATCTGTGTCCTCTCTTGCGGAGTTTCACCTGAATGCCGGCCCGTTTACCTCTGTGGCGCCGCTTCCGTCTCCATGCGGCGAAAACCGCGGACGCCGCTCCGGTAAGTAACTCGGGGAAAAAACTGAGCGGATTTGCGAACGTTGGTGACAGAAAGTCCGGAGTAGCCTCCTTGATGGTTAGCAGTCTCCCCTTGTGTAAGTGAGTCGTGTAAGGTCTCCAAAGACCTGCTCCATGAATTGCAATTAATTGCCATGAAATTCCCAAAATCTGGAAATCAACTTTTGTACTTGCTCTGCTTAAAGCTGGTGGTCCCTTATAAGTAAAACACTACAGGTCATTGTGTCCTGGCAACATTTCTGGAATAATTAGTGACCAATCTGGCATATGCACAACTGTTTTCTGGATTCGGCAAAACGAGTAAAAGCACTTTCTCCTCACTTGGGTGAATGGCAAAGGGGACAATGCCATAGCACCCACGGGAACATTAAACTTCCACGTCCACGCCATGTCGTCAATCCTAGTTATGCTCGTTAGGGTAGCATAAACATTATGTTAGCTATCCCGTTTTCTGCGTTGGTCACGTGACGTTCAGCATATAGCGGATTAAAAGCGTTCTAAAATAAAAATTTCAGTTGAACAAATTTCAGTCGGATTTTAGAAAGATAGTAGAAAGTTATTTTACTAATTACTTGGTTTTAAAAGTAACTAAGTTAGGTTACAAGTCACTTTATTAGTTACATTCAGCAGCTGCAGACAACACCGTCTCAACATAACAGGACAACCATGTGGTGATATCCTTTACACATTGATGTCGGTTTTTGATGCAGTGCCACCTGAGGGAACGAAGGTCACGGACATTCAATGTTGGTTTTCGGCCTTGTCGCTTACACCTTTTGACGATACTATGGACCGTAGATGATGAAATTCCTAAATTCCTTGCAATTGTACCTTGAGGAACATTGTCCTTAAACTGTTCGACTATTTTCTCACACACCTGTTCACAAAGAGGTGAACCTCGCCCCATCTTTGCTTGTGAATGACTGAGCAATTCAGGGAAGCTCCTTTTATACCCAATCATGGCACCCACCTGTTCCTAATTAGCTTGTTCACCTCTGGGATGTTCCAAACAGGCGTTTGATGAGCATTCTTCAACTTTCTCAGTCTTTTTTGCCACCTGTCCCAGGTTTTTTGGAACGTGTTGCAGCCATAAAATTCTGAATTAATGATTATTTGCTAAAAACAATCAAGTTTTGTCAGTTTGAACATTAAATATCTTGTCTTTGTAGTGTATTCAAATAAATGTAGGTTCAACATGATTTTCAAATCATTGTATTCTGTTTTTATTTGTTTAACACAACGTCCCGACTTCATTGGAATTGGGGTTGTAGTTACGAGAGAGCGATATTACACAAATTTGTAATTTCTATAACGTCAGGTTCTAGCCTTAGATTTACTCATGTTTTCAATTTTCTCCACAGCAAATGAGGTTAACATTAAATAATTCACCTTTTGCTTCCTTCTAACCCTTCTAAGTTCTTCTAGATAAGATTATTATTGTCTAGCTGTGATTATGCATTACTAATAAAAAAAAAAGAAGGGTGTAATCGTTACACATGCCAAAGTAATTACTTGTTCAAATCGGTTACTTAATTACAGCATAAGCAGCGGTAACAACCGCAGCAGGGTTTGGGTGTGGTGTTCGTAGTACTTGGATAATCTCTGACTTGTTTGAAATTTTGGCCGGGCACATTTTTAGGTCTCAAAAAAGAGGACGTCTGCTCACCCGACATCAGCGTGTTAAGCTAATGCTTACTTTATTTCAAGCTAGCTAACTATAACATGTTCTTTACGCAAAACGATATTTAAAAAATATGTTGACATAACGTTAACTTTATATGTTGACTTCTTTTCCTCCTCGGCTTTTCTTCTTTTGCGGAACTGTGCACCCGAGGGCTTAGCTGTCCTTTTCATGATGGAAAAATATTGTAACTAAAATCACCTGTCCTGTTGTGACTGATCGCTTGTTCGCTGACCTGAGATCCGCACCCACGTCATGTGACGTGACTTGCCAAGTGACAAACATAGTTACTTTAGTTTATTTTGTAATTCTATTTGTTATTTTCAAGACAAAAACATAAAGGGGTGCCAGTGGGTGTCACTAATTATTTTATGATTTTATTAAAATATTTTTCCCCGAGGAGGAGGGCGCTGAAGTGCGCCCCTCCAGCAGATAGCGCCCTGCTGTCAATTGAAACTACGGTGTGCCATGGTCATGCTGTATCTCCTCAAAAAATGGTGCGACCAAATCATGTGCTGGTGCGACCAACTGAACAAGTTGATGCAACTGAAAAAGTTGGTCGCACCAGTGCTACTAGTGCAAAACTTAGTGTAGAACCCTGCACACTCCTAAACCTTGTGGAAAGCCTTTTCAGAAGAATTAAACCTGTTATAGTGGTAAAGGGTAGAAGGGTGTCATATTAAATCATATTGATTAAGAAGGGGATGTCACTTCAAGTCATATTTGAGTCAAGGCAGGTGAGCCAATACTTTTGGCAATACAGTGTATATCATGCTTTCAATGTGAAATTATCTTCCGGAATGGATACTGAAGTTAATCGTCGCCAGTGAGACATTGTACCATCTTTTTAGGCCAATGTCACAGTCCTCGACTGCTGCTTTACGGTTGTTACAGAATATTTTTAGCACAGGTCACTGAGACTGGTTTTAAATGCAAATAAAGCTGAACTGTATTTCCACATAAATGTAAAATACCAGGAAATATTCAGCCATTAACAGCCACCCAAGTAATTCTATGGTGTTAGTCCCGAATTATATTTACCTCAGATTTATGTTTTCTTTGGAACTTTGTCTTCAAGCTCACATTGCCTGGTTGTAGTCACCTGACTCATCTTTGTGATTTGTATACCAAGGCTGAGTGGCCTTCTTTGAGTATCCTAAGGTAGACACTTGATGTCACTGATGTGTAAAGCTTTTCTTGGTTTGGTTCTGTCTTCCTTACGCTCTATTCCCTACATACCTAAGAATTGATGGCCTTACATTCTTATCACATTTACCACTTGTTTTTGGATCGAATTGGATAATTGTTGCTACCCCTTTGCTTGAAATACATTACAAACTGAACTGGAACAATCAGAACTCATCTCTCACTTCAAGCCTTTCATTCTACCTTTATCACCAGACATTGAAAATAATTTGAACAGTGCCTTTGTTTTTAATTGTCTCTGATCTCAAGTATTGCACTTACAAAATTGCCACACCGTTTGGGTGTCCTAAATAATTGTTGAATTTATTGTTGAGACGTCATCTGGTTATATAAAGGTTGGATAAAACATATAAATCAAATTAGGTGATAATGTCTCTACTCACTGTGAGTACAGTTCCAAGGGTGTATTCTTTATCTTCACTCAGAATGCGTGTACTCCCATACCAGAAGGCCAGAGCATAAGACAGGTACATCAGCATAAAGGTAAAGCCCATGATCAAGTTTGAACTTATCAACCTCTCTACTCCCATTTTCTTTGCGGCCTCCAAACTCTTACGATATCTGTGAAGTAATGTATACACCAAAGAATTTGCATTGGTTTAATGACAACAAATGTAAAGATCCAGTTCCTGTGGCATAAAATATGTCATTAGGTACACCAGCACAATCTAATGAGCTATAATGCAAGAGATGTACTGTATTAACTATCCAGCCACTACAAAGATTTTAGCATAAAAAATCCTGCACAAACCTCTCGAGCTCTTTTTGCTGACCATTGAAGGCAAACACGGTCCTGATGGCAGAAAGCACCTCCTCTGCCACTGCACCCGCTTTGGCATAAGCAGCCTGTTCTTTAGAAGTGTATGACGTCACTACCTAAGGAGCGAGACATATAAGCTTTGCAATAAGAGGCTTGTTTTCGGCATAAAAGTTGGACTGGGTGGATGAAGTTTACCCTAGTAAAAAGTGCTGCTGAAAGGCCTAGCAAGGGGCAGATGGCCAAGATGACCAGAGCGAGTTTCCATCCTATACTGAAACCGATGATGATGGATAAGATGAACGTGGAAACGGACTGGATTAGCATCCCCATCTTGTCTCCTATACCCTCTTGGATCTTACAGATATCACTGTCCATGCAAATGAAAATGTCCATCAATTGTCTTCACAACACATTTGTGTCAAATGTACTTTGTTAGTTTCTAAAGAAAATGAGACGTTAATGTTACTTCGGTTTCATAAAGGAGAGGAGTGACAGACAACACATTATATGGCAGTGGGTACGGAAAGTATTCACACCCCCGTAAACTTTTCACTCTTTTTTTTATATTGCAGCTATTTGCTAAAATCATTTAAGTTCCTTTTTTCCCCTCATTAATGTACACACAGCAACCCATATTGACAGAAAAAAAACAGAATTGTTGAAATTTTTGCAGATTTATTAAAAAAGAAAAACTGAAATATCACACAGCCATAAGTATTCAGACCCTTTGCTCAGTATTTAGTAGAAGCACCCTTTTGAGCGAATACAGCCATGAGTCTTTTTGGGAATGATGCAACAGGTTTTTCACACCTGAATTTGGGGATCCTCTGCAATTCCTCCTGGCAGATCCTCTCCAGTTCTGTCAGGTTGGATGGTGAACGTTGGTGGACAGCCATTTTCAGGTCTTTCCAGAGATGCTCAATTGGGTTTAAGTCAGGGCTCTGGCTGGGCCATTCAAGAACAGTCACAGAGTTGTTTTGAAGCCACTCCTTCGTTATTTTAACTCTGTGCTTAGGGTCATTGTCTTGTTGGAAGGTGAACCTTTGGCCCAGTCTGAGGTCCTGAGCACTCTGGGGAAGGTTTTCGTCCAGGATATCCCTGTATTTGGCCGCATTCATCTTTCCTTCGATTGCAACCAGTCATCCTGTCCCTGCAGTTGAAAAACACCTCCACAACATGATGCTGCCACCACCATGCTTCACTGTTGGACTGTTTTGGACAGGTGATGAGCAGTGCCTGGTTTTCTCCACACATACCGCTTAGTATTAAGGCCAAACATTTTGTGTCTTAGTCTCATCAGACCAGATAATCTTATATCTCACCATCTTGGAGTCCTTCAGGTGTTTTTTTTTTAGCAAACTCCATGCGGGCTTTCATGTGTCTTGCACTGAGGAGAGGCTTCCGTCTGGCCACTCTGCCATAAAGCCCCGACTGGTGGAGTGCTGCAGTGATGGTTGACTTTCTAGAACTTTCTCCCATCTCCCGACTGTATCTCTGGAGCTCAGTCACGGTGATCTTTGGGTTCTTCTTTATCTCTCTCACCAAGGCTCTTGTCCTCCGATTGCTCAGTTTTGCCGGACAGCCAGCTCAAGGAAGTGTTCTGGTCGTTCCAAACGTCTTCCATTTCAGGATTATGGAGGCCACTGTGCTCTTAGGAACCTTAAGTGCAGCAGAATTTTTTTTGTAACCTTGGCCAGATCTGTGCCTTGCCACAATTCTGTCTCTGAGCTCTTCAGGCAGTTCCTTTGACCTCATGATTCTCATTTGCTCTGACATGCACTGTGAGCTGTAAGGTCTTATCTAGACAGGTGTGTGGCTTTCCTAATCAAGTCCAATGAGTATAATCAAACACAGCTGGACTCCAATGAAGGTGTAGAATCATTTCAAGGATGATCAGAAGAAATGGACAGCACCTGAGTTAAATATATGAGTGTCACAGCAAAGGGTCTGACTACTTATGGCTGTGTGATATTTCAGTTTTTCTTTTTTTATAAATATGCAAAAATTTCAACAATTCCATTGTTTTTCTGTCAATATGGGGTGCTGTGTGTACGTTGAGGACAAAATGAACTTAAATTATTTTAGCAACTGGCTGCAATATAACAAAGAGTGAACATTTTAAGGCGGTCTGAATACTTTCCGTACCCACTGTACACACACACATACACACACACACACACACACATTCGTAATATTTTGTTTCCTTTTAGTCTATGCCCTTGGTACAACACAAGTTGTATGGGACATGTACAGTATAGACACCCTGCAGAGCTGCCATCAAATCAGACGGGAACTTCCAGTGCCTCAGTTGTTAACTGGAGATCCTCTGTGTAGGCAGGGAAGACAGCCTCCACCAGGTAGTGAAAATGCCACTGTTTTGTTGAAATCCTTTACCCAGCTAAAGAGAAACAAACAGCTTGTCACATAGACACACACTTTAAGGGTGGTGTTGCAAGGGTCCTGTTCTGATGGAAATAGAGTAGGAAATAAGCCCCTGGGTTAAAATAAAACATGGAGTCGTAGGGGCAGCACGGTGGACGACTGGTTAGAGCGTCAGCCTCAAAGTTCTGAGGAGCGGGGTTCAATCCCCAGTCCCGCCTGTGTGGAGTTTGCATGTTCTCCCCGTGGCCGGTTTCCTCCCACATCCCAAAAACATGCATTAATTGGGGACTCTAAATTGCCCGTAGGTGTGAATGGGAGTGCGAATGTTGTTTGTTTGTATGTGCCCTGCGATTGGCTGGCAACCAGTTCAGGGTGTACCCCGCCTCCTGCCCGATGATAGATGGGATAGGCTCCAGCACGCCTGCGACCCTAATGAGGAGAAGCGGCTCAGAAAATGGATGGATGGAGCCGTAGGCCAATATATCTTAATACTGTAGATCTGAATGATTTTATCCAGTAGCTCCTGAAGAAATGCTGAAATTTCTCCAGTAGAGCACCAAAAGGTGAAGAATATTGCGGTCTGATCACCATCTTTCAAATGTTTTCCAAGTGTAAAGCTGTTGATTGGTGGATGGATGTTGTAGCCACAATTGTGGCTGAGGGTGACACACCACCCCCCCTTGCCTAGACCCAACTAGAAGACTAGTATGACCACGACTTTGCTAGCTACCGAGGAATTACCAGGATCGAGGTTAGGTCTTGACGGCAAACACTCTTGAAAATGTCTGGTCTAATCTCTAATGTATACTGAAGCACACCTGCATCCATCCCCAAAATTGCATTGTGCTCAGTTATGGAAAGGAACAATCAGAGAAACCCTGCTGAATCAACATACTTGCTCCCCCGGAAAGAAGCTTCCACCTTCCTAGTCTGTATGTCGTCTGAATGGGGGATATTTTGGTCTCAGTTGGAGGTGCTTTGTTTTGAAATGGACGATGTCATTTATGTGCTACTCACTCAACGAGACGAGTGTTGAGTGTTGCTGTCTCGTTGACATCAAACCAGCCGATGTTCTGTCGCATGATACTGTGGAAAAAATGCGTGCGAATGCGTTTGATCTGCCGCCCGGCAGCCAGTGCAAAGAAAGCAGCCTGTATGTAGGCAGCCACCATCAATATCGCACCGATGATGCTGTAGTAGATGGCAAAACTGGTATGGAAGAAACAAAATTGATCAAATGTGTCTCACTGAGTGTAAATTAAGTAACAACTCCGTCTTACCTAGTAATGTTTTCCTGCAAGGTGTTGTTCGGAATTATGGTGGTGGAATCTGAAAATAGGATAAAGTGTTATGTTCTCCATTGTCATGTTAGATACGTAGCTAATTGTTACCGTCTCTATGAACTCACTGGCATGGCTGGTGTTGATTTTAGACATTCTTGAGTACAGTACAAAGGTGTCCGCCACATTCCCAAATATTACACACATAAGGGGGAACGTTAGCCCATGGACCATCGACATCACTGTCCCGAAGACGATCAGTACAACGTCTAAGCCATCTGCAAACCTAAACTGTGCTCATGTAAAAAACAGGAGAAAGAAAATGCTCAATGTTGTTAGAAAGCTGTGGCTTGAGATAGCAGATGGATAGAGACAGAAAACGTACCAGTCCAATGGGGCCAACCTTCGGTATCTTTGCCTTTTTGACTTTATTCTTTTCATTTTTCAGTTCACTGAGTCAAATATGAAAACATCATTGTAACTGCTCTCTTTTTCTTTCCTTGAGTTAGTAGTGTTTCATTATGATAATGTTTGATATGAAAACCCACTAAACCGGTTTGTTGAAGAGTTATAGAATATTACCTTAAATAAAGTTCTGTCGAGTCCTTTTGCAGCGTGTCTGTTTCGTCCATGCCTGGGTCTTGTCAAAGGAAGACGGAGGTCAAAATCCTTTTGTTCCACAACAAGAAATTTTTAATGGTCCTGTATGAAAATCAAACCATATCAGTCAGTTCGATAGAAACATTATAGACTTTAATTACTTGTGCTGGGATCACTTATAACAACACAGGTTATACTAACATATCAACTCACAGGTTCTTACAAGTGTTTAGACACTAAAAAAGAATCCCACCGCACCACTCGACAGTAGCACTGCCTTGCTCATTTTTCCACATCCTGTCCATTTTCTGTCCTCTCGTATCTGGTTCTCTTGGTTAGTTATTGCATGTCCTCACCGGGGTCCCCCCTTCAATCTGCCCACCCCCCAATCTACAAGTAACTGTTGTAATGTTACTTGTGTTTAAATATCTAGACTGTCTCACTATTGTTCTGCTGTGGTTCTCAGCCCTAGTCCCCTTGTCCACACTGTCCCCCTGTCTGTCCCCTAAATCACTTTTCTCTCCAGCTGCATTTTCAATTAACATCCATCCATCCATCCATTTTCTGAGCCGCTTTTCCTCACTAGGGTCGCGGGTGTGCTGGAGCCTACAATTAACATCAGATTAATTAAAAAAATATAATAAAATTAAGCAGAGGGAGTATTTCAAACTCCCCTGTTGCACAAGCAAAACTGTTCCAGCACAAAGGCATACAGATCTACCATTCTGCAAGGCCATGCAGCCGAACAGGACAGGTTTAAAAAAACAAAACAAAACAAAACAAAACAAAAGCATATCAGTCAGTGTAATTACCACTCAGTAATTACGGAGAAGACAAAACAGAATCCTACCTGAGAGCTTCTGAGCTGTCGTCGTTCCACACCCTCATTAGCGCTTCAATGTTTGGCAGTTTGGATCATGTACGCGCGCGCACACACACATCCACACCACCAAATGCCCAAATTGGTGTTCGGATGCAGTTTAATTTTGTACTGTACCTTCTGTCATATAGTAGAAGAGCATTTAATTGTTCTGCCTGTCAATATACGTTGCTGCGATAGATAGCTACATACATTTGTAGTAAAAAAAAAAAAATATATATATATATAATCTTCTCAATTCAACCTAAACTAATCTTATAAAGCACTGAAAAAAAACACAGCTGGGACAAAGTTCTGTACACAGATTTCAATCAAACATAAGATACAAAACAATTTAAACATAAAACAGTCAAAACAATAAAACAGGTGCAGTCTCAATGCAGTTGAATCCCAAAGGATGAAAATGGGTTTTAAGACGAGTTATAATATTAGACAGTGGGGGGGGGGGGCTTGTAGGCAGAGGTGGGTGGAGTAGCCAAATAATTGTACTCAAGTAAGAGTACTGTTACGTTAGAATAATATGACTCAAGTAAAAGTAAAACGTAGTCATCCAAATATTTACTTGAGTAAGAAAGTACTCAATGAAAAAATTACTCAAGTAAAGCGTAACATGTGAGTAGCTTCAGATTATTATTATTTTTTAATCAGAGCATGACCATCAAATAAAATTTTAAAAATAATAATATATGGGAGACGACACACACCTGCCACCATTTAAATTTTTAACTGCCCAAAAACCAACAACACATGCATTGGGCCCTACTGAAACATTATTTTCTTTATTCACTGAAATGACTTGATGAAGAAGCTGTTTGCTAACCAGACTTATGGATTGTGTGTGCATGTGCGACACCATAGGGATAGTGCTAATTTTGCCATATCCACCGCCAAAACAACAATAAAAACAGCTGCAACTTACCGCAAGGTGTTTTCTCAAGTTAGAAGTGGGCAGTCACAATTTAAGAGCTGCATGACAAAGTTGTTGTTTTCTGGAGTCTGTAAAGTAGCTAATAATGAGTCATTTTGGCTATGTGGGTGGTCATGTGACTGCCTTGTGTCGTCTGATTGGTGAATTGGAGTCAAATGACATTAGTGAGCGTGGTGAGCGTGCATACAGGCCATGGAGGCGGAGTAGATTACTCACCTGCTAATTCCAGGTCTTTTTGAAGCTCTCCACAGGTGTTCCTTGGCTCTTGGACAACTCTTCTGATTATTCTTTGGACTCCTCTGTCAGAAATCTTGCATGGATCACTTGATTGAGGCAAATTTATGGTGGTACGATTGGCTTTCCACTTACGTATTATGGCCCCAACTGTACTCACTGGAGCGTTCAGAAGTTTAAATATGCGCCTGTAACCAGTGCCATCGTTATGTTTTGCAGCAATTACTTTCCGATGGTCTTGAGACACCTCTCTGCTATCAGTGGTTAAGTGTTGTGAACATACAAATGTGTTAAAATTTGTCAGGGTTGTCAATAACAACTCCTTGGGGTGTCAAATTTAGAAGACATTTATTTTCCCTTTAGAGGGACTTTTAATCTCTTCCAGGATTGGTCTTTACCTCCCTTCACTGGACTCCCACTAGGGTAACATAGGGGTGAACAAAGTGATAACTCAAGGTAACGTGATATTAATGTTTTATTATGGTATAAGTCACTGATTGTGTAACGGCTCACTGGCTTGACAGGGTTCGATTCATACACAGTGACGGTATGAATGTAAGTGACTCTCCGTCGTGTGTGTTTTTATGTCTCAAAAGTATTTTTTTGTCAAAATGGTTGTCTATTGTCGTACTCGAGCAGCTCCAACTACTAGAGACAAATTCCTTGTGTACTTTTGACATTCATACTATTTGACATAATAAGGATTCTGATTCTGACATGGAGCAAAATTGGCCTTTGTTAATAATGATCTAGCGAGCGGGTAACACACCAGCAAAGAGTCAAATATTCATGTTAACTGGGAGGGCTGGCAGCGAATGAGTTTAACCTTTGGCTGCTCCACTACTTGCCGTTAGGTGTTACTTTGTACTTTGAATAAACCAACAACCTTTGAATAAACCAACAACCTGGAATGAAGTGTTATGAGTTGATGAATAGCAATAAGGGAGTATCTGAACTAAGTCCAATGAATGCACGCTGGTTAAAATCTGGTGACCCTGTTTGCCTTTAAGAAATTATAAATTCTGCCGAACCTGATGTCAAATATTAAGGCAATGGTTTTATAACATCACAAGCTTTGTGTAGACATATACTGTATAGTAGTATTACTTTGCTATCAAACAGTAAAAGTGGAGCGAAATAATAAAGAGGAAACTTGTGGCTAACCTTGCCGTTGCTCCTTGTTTGGGTTCTTAAGTCGACTTCAATACAGTATTTTAAAACATTAAACGTACACCACACAGTGATGACAAAAAATATAAAATTGAAATTCCTGATACTGTATTCATCTAATAACTTTAAAATTATGAGATAAAACTATGTTGTTGTATAAGGAATTAAATTGTATGCTTCAAGGGGATTTTTTAAGAATTTGTTAAAACTGTCAGGATGAACCTGACAATAGTAAAATTCTCCCTCTCTGGCCCCATCATGTACCTCAAATTAGATTTTTAAGATTATTATTTTTTAGTTTAGTTAATTACATATTTGATGTCATGCACCAGAGTTGCCCATTCCACATGTCCGTTTCTACTTTTACTTGAGTATTTATGTGAAGAGGGATCGATGCTTTTACTCCGTTTCAATGACCGACATGCCGTTCGCTACTTTTCATTCTTACGTGTGCGCGTCTGTTTTTAGACTCCATCTTCGACTTCCGCATAGGGCGCCCGTTGCGCCAATGAAACGGGATCACTAATGTCATTTGACTCAAATTCACCAATCAGACGACACAAGGCAGTCACATGACCGCGCACATAGCCTTCGCGAGCCAATTTAAATGACTCATTTTGAAAAAAAGAAGAAAAAAAAACAGCCACACGACTGTTTATTTTACACTCCAAAAAAACAACAGCTTTATCCTGCAGCTCTTAAATTGTGACTGCCCAAACTTGGATGTTTCAGCCCACTTCTAACTTGAGAAAACAACTTGCGATAAGTTGCAAATGTTTCTATTGCTGTTTTGGCAGTGGATATGGAAAAATTAGCTCTATCCCTACGGTGTCGTACATGCACACGCACACGATCAATAAGTCTGTTCAGCAAACAGCTTCTTCAAGTCATTTACGTGAATAAAGCAAATAATGTTTCTGTAGCGCCCAATGTATGTAAGTTAAGAATTGAAATGGTTATAGGTGTGTGTCGTCTCCCATATATTATTTTTTATTTTATTTTATTTGATGTTCATGCTCTGATTAAAAAATAAATAAATAAATCAGGTTACTCACAAGTTACTCTGTACTTGAGTAGTTTTTTCATTGAGTACTTCTTACTCTTATTCAAGTAAATATTTGGATGACTACGTTTTACCTTTACTTGAGTCATATTATTCTAAATTAACAGTACTCTTACTTGAGTACAATATTTGGCTACTCTACCCACCTCTCCAAAGGTTATTCTACCAGCATAACAGCCGTGTCTGCTGATTACATCTGGTTTCAACAGTGTGTCGAGGCTTTAATTGCTGAAAAGGTGGACCACCAAAGAACTGAGCAAAAGCTGTGACACTTGTGTACATAAAATTTCAAACCGAGCTTTTTCGCAGTTATTATGGGGTGTTATGTGTAGAAATTGGTCTACAAAGTAGACCCGAGTGTGTAATTGACATCATGTTACTCACTCTATGAGATGAGTGCTGAGTGTTCCTGTTTCATTGACATCACACCAGCCGAGGTCTTGTCGCATAACACTGTGAAAAAAAAAAAAACTCGTGCGGATGCCTTTGACCTGTTGTCCCACTGACAGCGAAAAGAAAGCAACTTCGAAAAAGGCAGCCATTCATATGATGGAATAGTAGATGGCAAAGCTGAAATGGGGAAAATAATTCAAATGTGTCTGATTGAGTTGAATCGACATCTCGGTCTAACCCGCTCATTTCCTCCTCTAAGGTGATGTTATGAATTATGACAGTGGAATCTGAAAATTAATTACCGGTAGTTTGAAAAAAAATCAAGTACGACAGATGTTGGATTCCAGTGACAACGGCCTTTGTCTCTTGTTCTGTGGACTTTAGGAAGAGACTTTGTAGGTGTAGCCTAGACAGAGAGGATGTCCAGTTGGTAACCTGAGGAACTCTTCTCAGCAATTTAGGTGGGTTGCTGAAGCACCAATCAAAAACTGCTGCCCAGCACACTTTTCACCACACTTCTATTCTAAATGTAATTTTTATTTAATTTACTATGCTTTTTGTGCTCCTGCAAGGGGAAATTCGATTTGCAGTACACTCTGCTGTATATATGTCGGAGCTATTGGGCGCACAGATCGTGAGCTGAGATTTGAGGGGGTGCAGTGCCTTGCACAAGGGCAACCTGACAGCAGTCAAGTTTCAGACTAGCAATACTAACACCAGAAGTACTGTGACACTCGGTTCCAAAGCCCTAGTCTATATGGATTAGCTACTTCCCAAAAATGGGGGTTGAATAATTTTGAGTGCAACAGTACAACTCATCTGAATAATGAAAATCTAGCAATGAATTCTTCCTCGGGACATTCAGCTCAATAAAGTTAAGTAATATCAGAAGATGAATAGTTTTTAAGAATCACCGCTGGGAATATTCAGCTTTTTTCCAAGACCACTGGAACGTCACTGGAACACGTGAAAGGCAGCAGCAATTTGTCAGTTTCCGATAGAAATACATTTCTGCATCCACAATTTATTCAGGTTTGTACCAACATTTAATAAATTATTTGATACATTAACATTGTTTGGCAGAGGTAATTGCATTCCATTCACAATATATTTTTACACAAATACAGTAAGTAGTGCGGCACGGTGACCGACTGGTTCGAGCGTCTGTCCCACAGTTCTGAGGACCGGGGTTCAATCCCCGGCCCCGCCTGTATGGAGTTTGCATGTTCTCCCCGTGCCTGTGTGGGGTTTCCTCCCACATCCCAAAAACATGCATGGTAGGTTAATTGACAACTCTAAATTGCCCGTAGGTGTGAATGTGTGTGCGAATGGTTGTTTGTTTGTATGTGCCCTGCGATTGGTTGGCAACCAGTTCAGGGTGTACCCCGCCTCCTGCCCGATGATAGCTGGGATAGGCTCCACCACGCCCGCGACCCTAGTGAGGAGAAGCGGCTCAGAAAATGGATGGAAGGATGGACAGTAAGTCGCACTTTCTGTGACTATAATCCATGCAATGCAGATTTATTCTGGCCACATTCGAGATGAGCTACATGTGAAAGAGCACTGTGAGGTAGGTTCTGTTAACAAAGGTAAGGCTGGTCTGTCCGCAGATGTAAGGACTTTTGAGGATAATAATGGGTAAATGCCATTTTAATGTATACAATGGTGTAAAATATAAAATAAAATATATTTTTTCCTGCTAGTAATACATTGTTACATATCATATTTGGCTAGTAGGTTTGAATTATGTTAAATCTCTTGAAATTGTCATGCACTGCAGCACTAATCCCCTCAAATGCACCTTACAGACTTCCCTTTCCTCACTTCAGTCAGTCAGTCAGTCAGTAAATCAGCCAAACTTAATCAGATTTCAGTTATTGCTTCCTATTTTTGAGTGTTTTGTGTTTGTTAATCTGTCAGTTATCTATATCCATCCATCCATCCATTTTCCAAACCGCTTGTCCTCAGTTGTCTTTATTTTTTCCCTAATGGAATCACTCCCTGATTCAGTTATACAATATACAGTATTTTGTACCTGAGAAAACATTTGATATCCCACAAAACCCAGCAAAACAGGGAGCGTATGTCACTACAATCTAGATCACTGGTGTGCTGCAGGAAATGATCCAATTTCACTTAATTGGTCTGAAATTATTATTTCCTACAAATAATGTATTTCTGATAATCTAATCTGATAATAACAACCACAGTTCAGCTACATTATAATTCCGTCCATAGCTCAGAAAGAAAGATCAGAAATCTTAAGTGCAGGGTGAGTGCCAGTCATGTGGTTAATACACTATCAAAACATATTTTTATTTTGCTTGTTTGATAGTTAAGGCCATTCTATTTTCTTAGCATGGTATTTTGTAAAAATTATTTATTGAACTTGAAACATTTTCCTAAAAACTAGACTAAACCATTTTTTGAGTTTTCATTGACTAAAACTATTATATATAGAAATGACTAAAATGTGACTAAAACTAATAAGAAATTTTTCACCCTAAGTAAATTTGTGCCTAAATTCAGACAATATTGTCATTATTTCCGTATTTATGCTTTTCTGACAATTTTGTTTGGTGATGGTATCATGTGCCTTGGCTCAATAAAGGTTGGGAAACACTGACCTTATTTAGACAAACTGAACTGAAAATTTCCTACTTGCACATCTGTGTTTGGGTGTCTTCGAGTCAACACACCAACAGTCGCGTGCGTTCAAACAAACAAACAGCCACTCTTCATTGAAAATGGTGACCTGTGAAAATAACTCAATAAAAGAGTCTTCTCATTCACTACCACAGCCCAACTGTTTAGTGACCAGCATGTGATAGACTCCCTTTTTGGCTAGCAGCTGCTGGTGCGTCCCTTGTTCAACCACCACCCCTCCCTGAAAGACAGCAATGCGGTCTGCGTTTTGGATGGTGGACAGACGGTGCGCTACAACGATACACGTCCTGCCCTGCCTAGCTTTGTCCAACGCCTCCTGCACCACCTGGATCAAGCACAAATTGGGAGGACAAATTTCAATGTGGATGCACATCAGACAGCCAAATGTGGAGCAATTCCACATGAGAAGAAAAAAAACTCACCTTCTCACTCTCAGTGTCGAGTGCAGACGTGGCCTCATCCAGAAGCAACAGTTTGGGGTTACGAAGGATGGCTCGGGCTATGGCTATTCGTTGTTTCTGACCACCAGACAGCTGGGTCCCCTTATCGCCTGCCATAGTGTCGTACTTCTGCTCGAATAAACACACGTACAAAGTCAGTACATTGAACATTACACATTGCCACTTTAAGATATTTTCAGTGACTAGGCTGTGTTCACGGAAAATGATGTGATGTTTCTTATAAATTCTTTCCTCATTGGAATTGACAGCAGAAATCTCATGACAGACGTGAGAATGAGCTTTGATCAAAAATAATTATTACCTGATACAAAAATTTGACTACCTTTGGCAAATGTTCTATAAAGCTGTGAATGTTGGCTGCTTCAGCAGCTGCCTTAATCTCCTCTATAGTTACAGTACGACTGTTGTCTCCATAGGCGATGTTTTTGGCCAAGCTGCAGTCAAAGAGCACAGGCTCCTGGGACACAATACCTATCTGAGACCTCAGCCAGCAGATGTTCAGCTCTTTCACATTCTTGGAATCAATCATCTGGAAGACAGATAACAAAAATACAACTCATGTCATCATTGAAGTTAGATGTCAAGAAAGGTTAGTAGTCCAAGTTTTGAGCAAGATGACGAAAACCCAGGCAAATCATTTGGACCAAGTCACTAGATAGGCCAAAGTACATAATCAATCAAATCAAAATAATTTGGTTCAAGTCTAAAGCTCAACCCAAAAAGTTTGGACCAAGTCTCAAGAATGTTTTAGAAAAGAAGCAGGGTATTTTGTTCAAGTTCATGTTGATTTAAACTTAAAACACAAAGACACAAGACACATTTAGCAAATGCTTAGGTCTCATCAGTTCTGTGAAGAGCACATAAATTGGCTAACAAATAAGGTGTAATTCACTGACAATGTAGTGGGACACCCGCCAGGCTTCCGTGCAAGCAGGCTGAGTTCAGTTCCCACTCAGTGACAGTGTGAATGTGATTGTGAGCGGTTGTCCATCTCTATATGAGCCCTGTGATTGACTGGCGACCAGTACAGTCTGCCTTTCGCCTAAAGTCAGCTGGGATACCTGCGACCCTGAACAGGACAAGCGTTATAGAAAATGGATGGATTGATGAACAAATGTGTGATTGTCTTCTCACCAGGTTCCCTTGCGTGGTGTCATAGAACCTCTCCAGAAGCTGGATGGTGGTGCTTTTTCCACAGCCACTGCTTCCTACTAGGGCCAGTGTCTCTCCTTTGCTCACCTTCAGATTCAGCCCTCGGAGGACGGGTACATCAGGGCATGAGGGGTAGTTAAACTCAACTCCCTCAAAGTACACATGACCATCAAATTGGTCCTGGATTTTTTTAGGAAGGAGACAGACAGTACGTCATCAATACTGTAAGCCTGTAAATGACATTGGAGCGTACTGGTTGGCAACTTCTGGGATTACCAATGACTGGCCTTCATGTGAGAGATTGTCAATAGCAGGCTGTGCGTTCAGAAGCATCATGATGTGAGCAGCTGACATTTTCGCGTTTGCATAGTTTGGAGTGAAGGAATTGGCTTCTCCAACAGCCATAGAACCATACAGAATTGCCATAACCACCCTGAGAAAGAAAACCGATTTACATATGACCACTGTTGTACTTGGACGAGTTCAATGAACGAAAGTTCATGAACTACTTCATATTTTGGGCGAACGTAACCTGAATTTAGTTAGTTTCTGCCTGATGAACGTTACTGATAATGTGCTCATTCTGGCGTCTGTGAACTGTTTTTGAACGAAAGTTCATTTTCATTCAAGAGTGGCAGATTTTGCTAGGGACTTCCAGGACAAAACCGGTCTGAACACACTATACGAGCCTTCATATGTCGGGGGTTAAACGCCGTATTTGGCAACCGATTCGGTGCAGCCGCCATACATGTTTACATGAGCGAGGTGCATTCAGGGACACTCCGTAAATGGGAGAGAATGTGTTCTTTGTTAGAAACATTATTTTTTGTATCAGTGTTTTTTTTAGGTAAAACACTTTACGGTCACACTATCACAATATGGAATTTGTTTTGTACTATAAGACTAGATAAAATATTTTATGAATATTGTCAGCCAGAGCTGCAAGGAATGTAAAGTTATCAATGTCCTTTCCCCATTGTTCATGTCATACTGTGTTGCATGTTTTTGTTTGTACATTAAGGGCAAAAGTCCTGTTTTTTGTTTCAATTCCTCATTTAAAAAAAACAAAAAAAAAAACATTCATGCAACATGTTTTTCCTCATGTTTTTGTGATTGTAGGGTAAAAGCTGCAACTGGCTACTAGTGTGGACTGAATGGGTGGCAACAATGAGGAAATGAAATGCCCGCATTTTGAGGGTAATAGTCCATCAGCAACATATTAAAAAAAAAAGAACACTGAACCAATTTGTTTTTGGACCGGTGAACTTTTAGAATTATAAACTACGAACTGAACTAGTTCATTTTGGAAACGGTGAATTGAATTTTGAACTAGCGCACGTAGAAAATGAACTTCCCCAACACTGCATACAGTATGACTGACTACTCCAGAATCCATAAATAATAATAATGTGAAGTTGTAGAGGTTATGTTTAAATGTAATGCTCCATTAAATCTTTATAAAGAAGAAATATTACTTACAGAAATACTCCTTCAACATCCATTCGTCCTTGCTCAACAAGCCAAGCTCCAAACCAGAAACATATGGCATAAGTAAAGTAGATCATGGCTTGGGAGAAAGAGAAGGCAAAACCCTGCACATGGGCCTTTTTCTGGGCATTTCTATAGAGACACACAGAACCATCAAAAGTAGCACGATGAGAAGCATTTCATCCATTTAGGGTAGGATTGAGCATCAAGAATCGAGAACCGATTGGAACCGGGACTAACGTTCCGGTTCTCCTGGAATCGTTCAAATTAAAAAACTTTGGTTCCCAGTTTCGATGCCTAGTCCACAGACCCCGATAATTGCAGCCAGCGCTAATTCCATGGATTCTTGATCCCGTTTATCCTTATCAAGTTTCTTTACAATGTCGGTCTCGCCGTCCTCCCTCTGGACTATATGTCCCTCCGTGACACCGATGTACCGCATACTTATTAATGTAAAAACTTGATAGCATACATTGAATTTAAATGTGTAGAAAGACCGCACAGATAAAATACAAATATAAAATCAGCAGAATTCCGCGTATCTACTGACTTTGCACAGTCCTGCTTCAAAATAAAAGGCTAAAAGCTTAAAACAGGAAGTCAAGTTAACACTTGCACATATAAACCATTTGATGCGATAAAACAGTCCCAAATAACTATTTAAACAATGTTATATTTAACTTTTAGCTGAAACATTAATTAATGATTAAGTCAATTGGGTTAATTCCGCACACATTGTCTTTTAGTTTGCTATTGATACTGGTTATAAAGAACCCCGAGTCAAATGTTCATTTTAGTCTATGCTGCGGGCTGCTAAGAAAATGGATATTCATAATTTGGACACCCTTTATTTAAACAATGCAAACCTTTTTTGACCCAGCCCCCTAAAAGAATCGGAATCGAGAATCATTTGGAACCGGAATCGAAATGAGGGACCGGAATCGCTCAAATTCAAACTATGCCCAACCATAATTTAGGGAGAGGTGATGGAGGCCCTCACATACCTGTAGGGAACTTCCAGGTTATTGTGATACAAAGACTCAAACTTGGGTTCCCTGGTCAGAGATGCAACTGTACGGATATTTTCGATGGCTTCTGTAACAATCTAAAAAGTTGCACCATGAAAACATCACACTGTACTATGGGGTATTTTGGTAGAGTGAGGGCAAAAGTAGTCACATCATATGGCCAATTCCCACCTGTCCAGCCTTCTCCAACTCCTTCTTGTCCTTGGCAGCTTGCCCAGCTAGCAACTCCATCTCCACAGTTCCAGCCACTGCAAGGATTGGTACCAAGACCAGTACGAGCAGGGTCAGCTCCCAGCCATTCACAAAGGCAAGAATCACACCAGTGCCTAAATTGGTAATATTCTGCACCATGGTAGCCAGACGTAGTCCCGTTACCTGAGCAGAGGTGAAACGTTTTGTGGAAAAAGAACATTTTGTGTGTGTGTGTGTGTGTGTGAGCGAGAGACTCAAAGATGCATTACCCCTTGCACTTGAGCAGCATCTGAAGCCAGCCTTGTTGTGAGCATTCCTACGCTGTTTTTATGGTCATCAAACCAGGCGAGATCCTAGAAGAAAACCAATTAATTCCTTTTCCAATGAAGAAATATTGTCCTGACAAGAAATGCCACTCTCAGTAAACTGTTTGCTGTAAAGACTGTCTCCTGAAAAATTGCAATTCCACTTACCTGCCGCATCAAAGCCTTGAAAGCTGCCAGTCTCAGTTTCAACGTCAGGATCTCTCCAGATTTTCCAAAACAGTAACCCTGTAAAAAGTGACAGACACGAAAAAAAAAAATCACAATTTGACATTGACATGAATACTTGTGACTGACTCAGGAGCGTGGTCCTTGGTTTTACAAAGTTCACTAAGACTATATGCCTTCCCTTTGCATCAATTGTCATAGTAATGCTTTAGTGAACTAGGAATGCACCGATACCTTCCGGGCAGGTGGCGTAGGAGCCATGTCAGCCGTGTGGAGATATAGTAATGTCTCCTTTATCGCAGGGGTTACTTTCCAGAACACCCCCGCAATTGTCGAAATCCGCGACGTAGTGGCCAAGTATTGTATTATTCATAAACAAGTTAAGGTTTCATGCATGCAGATATTATTTTTGTCCACCTGGCGTCACTATCCACGCATTCTACATCTTAGTAACTATGAACAAGCGCATGCCTTTAAAAGGCGGGTCTGCTCCATTGAACTTATACGGTTGTGCACAGGCGATTTCCTGTCTATACCATTATCCACTGTGATTTACAGAGACAGTCCCACTAAGGCTACCGGCATGTGTGTTAAGAATATACTTTTGTTTATTGTATTCTGTCACCGTTTGTTTAATAAAGCAATTTTAAGAGCACCAACAGGTGTTTCCATCCCCATTCTAACTATATCACCTGTTATGGATTACAATTAATTTTAACAGCCTGTGTTAGGTGCCACAAAGTATGCTTTCCAGCATCCTTTGCATCTCTCTTTGTAAATACTCTTAGTAAATCAAGCTAAACGTTACTCTTTACTTGCATTTGTTCCTGCCCATATTGTTATGAGTGCGAGCCATTGCTATACGTCGGGCGAGGTTGATGTGTGTGCATTTTATTTCATGAAACCTTGACTATCGGTTGTGTGATAAAGAGTGGCCTTCTGGTCATGTTCGCTGCATTACCAGGTAATTAGTGGCTTACCAACTGTGTAATTTGCTGTTGCTCATTCAAACTTAAAGCCTAAGTTGTCCTTGTGCAACTCAATAACACCACTCTATATTCAATTAGCCATTGATGATTACTTTACTGCAATGTACTGAACCCACAATAAGTGAACTGCTATATAGCAGGGGACGACTCCCTTTAAGGGTGGGGGATCCAATTGTTCATGTTATTCCTTTGTGGCTCTTTAGGAACAACAAGATAAATTTGAGAGTAAAACACACACGGTTGGGGCGCCATCGGGGTGGCCGACTGCCGTGGCCACCCCGAAGCGCTGCTCCTGCTGTGCTTGGAAGCACAAAGTAGAATTGCTTGAGGTGTAGGTGTGGCGAGAGGAGAACATGTCACCATTGTGCTTTGACTGCACAGACTGGTCAGTTTTTCATGAATCATCAAACAGCCTTGACCAACTGGCAGACGAAGTGTAAATCACATCAGGGTGTCACTGTCAATAATAGGTTCTGAGTGTGCTTCGGGACATTGGATGCCGTTAGAGGTTATAAACATCAAGAAAGAAACATGCCTGGAGTGTCATGTCATACCTCGGGTGTGGGCAGTAGTGGCCTTAGGAGAATACAGTAAATGCCTGCTATTTGCATTGGATAAGTAGCCCTGCTGCTGCTACTAAAAAACAAGTAATGGAGCCTCAATTACCCCTGACGTTTTTGTATTTGCCTCCTGGTATATTAATAGGCTAAACTATGGACATAGCACAAAATATGGTCTCAAAACAATTTAATATCATTTTAAACTCCTTTTACACAATTACGCTTACAAATAAATGGCAGATTATTAGATGTAGAAGAAATGTGTCTTAGGTCTGCGTGTACGTACACGTGGTGAAGATGCTCCGTAACTTCCACTAACAACCGAGGCTAAACTTTGCTCCTCCCCAACAATCAAAGCTTGTCTTAGTCGAGATGTACTGTATCACTTCAACCAGCTTCCTTGACATTTTCCTACAGTGTTTAGGCAGGGCTTTGGCAGCATCTTGACCACAGTTGGCATCTATCTGTCAGTTAAGAGTCTTTTGAGAACGTGTACTGAGAATGGTGTGCTTGTTTACGTTTAGGAACTTACTGTATTGTGTTGGCATGTCAAGTCTGCACTAAGTTGCTGACTTAATCTAATATTTAAGTTATTGTTTCATGTTGGTGACATCATTCTGTAACTTGTGTGGCGTGCATGACCACGGTTAAGCTAATGCTTTTTTTATACTGTGGATAAGTGATATTCCTGCCACTTGGCAGCTGCTGAAAGTAACTAAAAAGTGACTAGTTACTTTTCAACTCAAGCAATCAGTAAAGTAACAAAGTTACTTTTTCAAGGTAACTGTGGCGACACTGGTTAGGATATTGGCAGTTGGTACAATGTGAGTGCAAATGGTTGTCCATTTGCCCTGCGGATGACAGGTGTATTGGTCAGGGAGCACCCACATTGTCCTCAACCGAAGTTAGATGGGGATTTGCAGTGTAGAAAACAGGTGGATGGATTGAATTCATGGTAAGCATGTATCACATCCTTGTTTTATTGAATTTGTTCTTACGTCATTCCAGCCCTCTTGCCCACGCCAGTCAAATAAGACTCTTGCGGCTTGTTAATTAGGCTGCTACTAGGGTAATCAAGGCCGCAAGCTCAGTTTCAGAACTATTTACTGAAAGTGAGTGATAAATAACTAATTTATTCTTAACTGTCCTGAACAATTGTAAAATCAATATTTGTGAATGTGGGTATGCATACCTGGAGAAACATGGTGAAAAAGATTACAATTCCAATAGTTGCAAACATCATGCAAAGGAATTCTGTTTCTTTTCTGATAATCTCTTCATCAGCCTCAGCCATCACCTGAAAGTTTGTAAGAGAGCGCTGATTATCTTATTCAGAATTTTGCTTCCAGCAAAACCTGTGGTCCAAGTGGACAATAGTCATGACCTACAGCAATGAACTTTGAGAGGATGACTGCGAACAGGGGATGTAATAATCCATTGATGGCAGCAAAGATGATCCCCGTCAAAATGTAAGGCCACTCAGGAAGGTTGAAATGCATAATTTTGAGTAATGACACAGGGGGAACATTTTCATCCTGCAGAAAGTAGAAGAGAAATTCAGACTCATGCGTTACTTTATTCTTTGCTAAGAATATGAAAAACATTCAAGTAAACAAATTTCACCTCCTCCGTCTTGTCTTTGGCATCAATCAATGTTTCTCTCTCTTTTTGGTTTCCCTCCAAATGAGCAGAGAAAGAACCTTTTGTAGACTTACTCCTTCTGAAGGAAGAATCATTAAATGTTTTGGCTATTCGGCTCTTTTCATTCTGCTCACTATTCCACTGCTCCTCGGCTTTCTGGAAGGTCTACAAGATGGAGATGAGGAAACCACAATATATATTGTTCTGATAAAAGGTGAATGTCCCCCAAATGTTATGTGAAAGTGCTTTTTATGCCCGTGTTACCTGCATGGTGACAAGGGTATGATACACACCCTGTTTTTCCATCAGTTGGCTATGAGTGCCCAACTCTACAACTTCTCCATTTTGGAAGCCAGCGATGATATCAGCGTTTCTGATAGTTGAGAGGCGATGGGCCACAATTACGGTGGTACGACCCAGTCTGACCTGTACAAACGACAAAACAAAACCGTCAATTAAAAGATCAAGAGGACAAAGAACTTTGTAAAAGTAATTTCAGAGAAAGCTCCTGCTGGTACAAATTTACTTCACACTTTTCTCCCATTCGTTCCAAATGAATGAAGGTCTGCGTTTGTACCTCATCAAGTGCAGCCTGCACAAAAGTTTCACTTTCAGCATCAAGCGCAGATGTTGCTTCATCCAGCAGAAGGATTTTGGGGTTACGGACTAGTGCCCGGGCAATTGCAATTCTCTGCTTCTGACCTCCACTCATCTGAGTCCCTCGGTCCCCGACCAGCGTCTCAAACTTCTGTTCAACAACGACGACAATCTCATTATTTGTCGAAATTTGTTTGTGAGTACAGTAGAAGTCCTGAATAGAGTCATACATCAGGAAAGTTCATGATGAAGTCGTAAGCATGGGCCTCCTTGGCAGCTTGCTCTATTTCCTGCTGCGTCACGTCAGTTCGGCCGTATCGGATGTTCTCAGATATGGTGGTGGCAAAAAGGACGGGCTCTTGACTCACCATGCCAATCATCTTTCGCAGGTGGCAGATATTGAGCGAACGGATGTCATGATCATCAATAGATACCTACATATAGGGATACAAAGGTATTCTTTTTGAATGTCCTTGGTTGTTGTGAAAGGATGAACAAGGTTTGGATTATCTTTAACAAGATTCGTCAATCTTATGTTCCTTTGATTGTAACAGAACTGTTCTTTATCTATTCATCCATCCATTTTCTACAGCACTTGTCCTCATTAAAGTCCTGGGTGAGCTGAAGTCTATCCCTGCTGACTTTGAGCAAGACTTGGCATACACCCTGGATAGGTTGCAAGCTAATTCCGGGGCACTCACACCTATGGACAGTTTAGAGTCCTCAATCAAGCCGACATGTATGTTTTTGGAATGTGGGAGGAAGCTGGAGTGCCAGGAGAAAACACACCCACCTCCGTTGAAGGTATTCCCAGCATATCCAACTGGCCCCGGGGTAGACCTAGGACACGCTCTGTGAGCCCCTGGTAGAATTATTCGAGGTGACCAGATCCAGGGAAGTCTGGCCTTCCCTGTTCTGACTGCTGCACCCGCAACACAGATCCGGATAGGCAGAAGAAAAGGGATGGAGTAAACCGTTTTTACAAGTATGCACATACAGATCCCTCCTGAGGATCGTAGAACCTCTGCAAAAGCTGAATGGTGGTGCTTTTACCGCAGCCACTGCTTCCCACTAAAGCGATGGTCTGTCCACTCTTAATGCTTAGGGACATGTTGTTTAATACCTGCAAATGACAATGTGTCAATCATGCAAAGTTTGGATAAGTAGTTTGGTTTATCTGTTAGATGAAGTTAAAGTGCATGTCTTACTTTGACCTCTGGCCTTGAGGGGTACTTAAAGTGGATCTTCTTGAACTCTATGTTTCCTGTGATGACATCAAGCTTGAAGCCGTTCTCTGAGTAGCTGTCGATACTGGGTTTCTGTAAAGTGAAATTTTTCGTTTGAGCTCACTTGTGTTTTAAAATTTGGTCACAGTGGGACAAAGGAAAATATATCATAACATGCTAGACGTTTTTAGTTTTGCCTTTATTGGGCAAGGGCTAAGAAACAAACTATCATTGAGGAGACTGGGACTAGTTGTTAGTTTAAAACCTGAGACAGGAGACCCGAGCAAGGCATCCAAACTACCACCTTCCAGGTGAAATAATTATTTTTTAAAGTACTGTATTCTGATTGGTGCCTTCAGTTTGTCAGTTGTTGCATAGTGGAGCACCAGTACAGAACTGTACACATTCATCAAAACTAGAGTGACAACACATCAGCAGAAAAACAAACAGTTCTCTCTGAATGTAGAAAGAGAAAATATAACTCTCCTTACAGTGTCAATGATGCGGTACACGTGGTGTGCAGCTCCTAGGGCACTGGAAAAGGACTGGATGTTTGGTGAGGTCTGGCCAAGTGCAATTGCTCCAAAAATCAAAGCAAATAAAACCTTAACACAAATACATTGTCGTTAGCGAGCTACTGTATTGTAATAAAATTCATGACTTTTTTTTTTTTTTTTTTAAATGTCTGCTCACTGTGAGTACAGTTCCAGTAGTGTACTCCTTACTCCGAACGAGCGTACTCCCATACCAGAAGGCCAGAGCATAAGACAGGAAGATCATCATGAAGGTGAAACCCATAGCGGTGTTCGAACTTATCGCCTTCTTTATTCCCATGTTCTTAGCCTCCTCCAGGTTCTTATGATACCTGTGAGGCAATGCATAAACCAAAGAATTAAGTAGTGCATCCAGATGGCTAAAGAATCCTTTGACTTGGGCTAATACAATCTCACTGGATATACAGTAGATATGAAAAGTCTAAACACCTAGTAACCAATATATGGTTATAATCTCCCTTATAACCATGACTATAGTTGTAGATGAATGTATATTTCCACCTTCACTAAAGTTGGATACAACATTTTGCACAAACCTTTGGATCTCTCTCTGCTGACCACTGAAGGCAAAAACAGTCCTGATGGCAGAAAGCACCTCCTCTGCCACTGCGCCGGCTTTGGCATAAGCAGCCTGTTCTTTAGCGGTGAATGATGTCACCACCTAGGGAGAGACGCAGAGTATCAGCCAAGTAAGAGGAGGGTTGTTTTCAAGATGAACACAAGGTGGACAAAGAGCAAGTTTACCTTACTGAAAATGGCAGCTGATAGGCCCAGCAAGGGGCAGACGGCCAGGATGACCAGAGCGAGCTTCCATCCTATGCTTAAGCCAACAACCAAAGATGCAATGAAGGTGGAAAGCGACTGGATCAACATCCCCATTTTGTCTCCAATACCCTCTTGTATTTTATAGACATCACTGCTTGGACAAACAAGAATGACCGTCAATTATTGTAAAGTCAATATAACATCTGCCACTATGTAGAACTGCCTTTTTCTATAGGCCCTGTGGAGCAGAGCATGGACTCTGCTTCAACTACATTTGAGTCACAGACTGATAAAATAGCCATGAAACAACACTTTCATACACCAGCATACGTGTTGAAGCTCGAAGTCATCTTACATGGCTTAGGTCACATATGCACATCTGACCAGTTTATATCATCCTACATGGTAACTTTAAAAACTTCAATTAAAAGATACATTTTCTATAGTATGTCCCCTTTAAGCTGAAAGGATTTTGTAAATGTTACTCACTCAACAAGGCGAGTGTTGAGTGTTCCTGTCTCATTGACATCAAACCAGCCGATGTCCTGTCGCATGATACTGTGGAAAAAACACTTGCGGATGCGTGTGACCTGCCGTACAGCAGCCAGTGTAAAAAAAGCAACCTGCATGTAGGCGGCCACCAGCACCAAGACCCCTGTGATGGCGAAGTAAATAGAAAAGCTGGAAAGGAAAAACAAATTGTCAAATGTGTCCCAGTGAATGTAAATTGACTTCTTGGTTTTACCTGGCCATGTCATCCTGTAAGGTGCTGTTGGTGAAAACTGAAAATAGAGACAATAAAGTGTCATATTCTTCATCAGTAAAGTCAGGTTACAATTTGTCATTGTCTCTGTCAACTCACGAAGGTGGCGGGTATTGTTTTTGGACATTGCTGAGTACTGTATAAATCTGTCTGCCATATGACCAAAGACAACACACATGAGGGGGAACACCAGCCCATGGGCCACCGACATCACTGTCCCGAGGAAGATTAGTAAAAGGTCCAAGCCATCTGCAAACCTGAACTGTGCTCATGTCACAAAACAGGAATTGTCATCATACAGTAAGTCTTCAAAGTCATTAGAAAGCACAACACTGTAATGTAGACAACATACCAGCTCAATGGGGCCAACTGTGACATTTTTTCCCTCTGTTTCCTTCTTCTTTGTGCTTCCTGATGTATTGTACTCACTGTGACAAAAATGAAGACGTTTTTGATTAATTCATTGTACGGTGCTTGAATATGAAAATCTACTGAACTAGTTTGTTGAAGAGATGCAGAATATCACCTTAAGTAAATATTTGTGTTGTGATCGGGGAGGTTGTTTTGCAACTTGTCTGTTTCATCCATGTCTGGGGTCTGCCAGAGGGGAGACAGAGGGTGTGGTACTCTGGTTCACAAGATTTCTTTTAAAAAACAAATCAAACAAACAATAGTCCTTTCTGATAATGAAGCCATTCCAAAGGATTCACAGCTGACCACTTAATAATGGTAAAGGTACAAAACAGACCCCTATCTTGTCCCCTCTTTGAAATGTATATTCCAGTCTTTCAGTTATGAGCTTTTACAAAAATGTAATTTACTATTTAGAAATTGAATGATTGAGAGTCATTTGCAGAATCAAATGTATTTATTTATATAGGACTTTTCATACATGCAAATGCAACACAAAGTGCTTTGCAGAAATTGAAACTGACAAGTATACAATAAAAGAAGTATGCCCACCAATCCCACGCCCACATGTAAGCGCAAAATACACCCGCATGAACACGCCAAACCCGTACGCACACAGCACACATTGTTTAATAGCGTGTATACATGGCAAGGCACTGAGGAGCCAGGCGAGGAAAGACAGCTTGTGGGAGCCAGCCACACCGAGAGGTGCCGCCACCCCCATTCACAGAGGATGCCGCTGCAAAGACCATGACCCGGGAAGACTGGAATGGCCTCCCCACATTGTGCGGCGCCCCCATGTCCCCCAGGCCACGGGGAAACTGGAGAATGGCATCCCTGTGGCCAGATAACTCATACAGAAACGAAATAAATACTTAAGAAATCAGTGAAAAGCTCGAGTAAATAAGTGAGTCTTGAGCCTCCTTTTAAAAGCATCAACAGCCGTGACTCTGACTCGAGCAGCAAGTGAAGGTGACTGCAAGAGAAGGTCTGGAAAAAACAGCGCCAGGAAACTACTAATTGCCCGCGACCGTAGTGAGGTGAAGCGGAACGGAAGTTGAATGAATGAATGAACGGAACCCAGTGAAGTACAGTAGTGCACTTAAACATTTCTTCATCTGCCATCCACGTGTTGTTGTCCATTCAGCCAGTAGATGGCAGTGTAAGACATGTATAACGTGTCTTACTGCGCATGCGTCCTCTGACACCAGTCTCATTCAATTCAGATTTTCTTGTATACGTTGATTTGTTTATTTTTAAAACGTTCACCCAACGCACAGCCTTGTCTCTATTACTGTCCTAAACGGCTTCAGGTTTGTAGGTGAATTTTCAACTTTAAGCAAGTTTATCGCGCTTCTGAACTTTCTGCTCGACGCCATACCTGTCCTTATTAATGAAAGGGCTAGGCTCCATATTTGATACTTTCGGTGCTAATGAGGCTCTGAATTTATTCATATCTTTAAAAGCAAGCCCATTTGCTGAGAGCCAACGTCACCAGCGAGCCTTCCTGGGGTTTGAATCACAATGTTACAATTTCGTCTAAATGGAACAAACGGAACGGGTTAATTGTTTTATCCCCGTTTTGTTTCTTGTCAAACTGGATTATTACTCCGATGTGACGTCATGCACTCTTTAGTGGAATTTTGAATGAGGAGGATAAGAAGTGAAGCAAATGCATGGACTTGTTGCTACTATGAGTTCTTACGTGGAGGAGGCAGCGATTCCAAAGCTTGCTGGCACGATAGATACAGTTGCTGCCTTTTTTTTTTTTTTTTTTTTTTTAAAAGGGATGTTAATGTAATTTGGACATCATCTGCTAATCGAGTGGAATGACTGTGGATTTGACTACATTTTATACGTTGGTCGTGTGAAAAAAATGTGACGGCGCTTGAGGCAGGACGATGCATACTTTTTGTTTTTGCAAACACAAGAGCCTTCCTGCCATGCATGCCTTCCTAAATTACTGTTTTCGAACACGACTTCACACCGCCCAACGATCAACAGAACAAACTCCAGTGTTAACCAAGTATTTGATTTATAAAACAAACAAAAACAAACACACAGCCATGCAGGAAGCTGAAAAAAAAAAGCCAGCAACAGTCGCCATTGCATTTAAACTTCCGTTAAACGTGATATAGAAACGAATACATGAGCAAAATTCACTTTTGGCAATACTCCTCAGGCAACACGTCAGACCCTACTGACCCCATTGCACAATTCACCGCACAATAACCAATTTGAACGATCAAAAGTGTCATTTTTCATTGCCATACCTGCATTGCGCAGCAGTGTTCCAACCGGAGCCAGCGCTGCCCTCCGTTATGATGCGCCTCCCACTGGCTGAAAAACATACATTTCATTCTAACTGGTTACACGAGGCGTGTAAAACACATTGGAGTTCAGGGGCCACATAAAGCCTTTCTTACCGTACCAGACATAATAAATTCGTTTTTCCCTTTGTTTGAATGCAAAACAACTTAAATACATTAGGAAAATCTTTTTTTTTTAGTTTTTTTTAATTATTATTTTATAAAATGGTGGTCACTTGTGAGCACAACTGCCTCACAATTCTGAGGACCTGGGTTCAAATCCAGCCTCGCCTCTGTGGAGTTTGCATGTTCTCCCCGTCTTCGGGTTTTCTCCGGTTTCCTCCCAACATCCCAAAAACATGCATGGTAGGTTGATTGAAGACTCTAAATTGCCCATAGGTGTGAACGGTTGCTTGCTGTTATGGGCCCTGCGTTTGGCTGGCAACCAGTTCAGGGTGTACGCCCCAAGTCACCTGGGATAGGCTCCGGCACGCCCGCGACCCTAGTGAGGACAAGCAGTATGGAAAATGGATGGCTGGCATTTTACAAAACAACCTCAGATTCTATTTTGAATATTTTGCTTCAGTTTGTCATGTACAATGTGTGCATAATAACTGATCACAGTGATTGTATTTTTAAGGCACATAACGTTAAATCACAGGATTTTGGAACGGAAAAATATAGTTAGCGATGTCCCGATCCAACTTTTTCACTTCAGAGCCGATATCGACTTTTGGCCGATACCGATATCGGTCCGATAGCGGCAATAATCATACATACTTATTGTAATATGGAATGTAAGAAAAGGCTTGATCAAGTGATAATACTCAAACAGAGAACAATAATTAGCAACAGCAGGTCGGCTGGTGACCAGTTCACGGTGTACCCCGCCTCTTACCCAGAGTCAGCTGGGATAGGCTCCAGCACGCGTGCGACCCTAGTGAGGATAAGCGATATGGGAAATTGAATGAAAGTAGTAGTAGTGCTGGATGAGGCTGTGGTCAACCTAGTCATTAAAGACACACAGCCATTTACAGTTGTGTGGAAAATGTGGGAGCTCATTTGTTGTTCCTTATCTCTCCACTAGAAAGGTGTAAGCGACAACAAGAGCAAGTCTATTCATAAGTAACTGCATTAACTTAATATGTAACTTCTCCTTGTCATGCATTAATGGCGATGGGCAATAAAACAGCCAAGGAAAATACCAAAAAGGAGGTTCAGGAGGGGTTTGCTTTTGGTTGCTTGACTGAAGATGTGATATCATTTTCATTGATGGACATGACAAACTGAGGACAATGTTTTTTGGACTCGAGTATTCCCCCACACACTGTGCGTACTGATAAGGGTGAAATGCCTTGACTGATGCTGTGGCTACATGTGCTAGGGATTTACAGATCAGACACTACCACACTCTAATCGTGGACTTAATTTGCTTGTGCACAAATGAAATAACTTGATGAGGTGCCTGCCTTGTGTGACATGGGCCCATGTACAGAAAATCCGGAAAAACAGTACTGTAACACAATTTCGCACAAGCACTGCAGTTAAAGAGAATGGATGGACCTCAGTTGCAGATGGGAAGACAGGGCCTGAAGCTAACAACTAATGTAATTGGATGACATTGCAACATCACATTCATCATGCTAGAACAGGTCTTTAAGCAGAGAGCCAGTGGCACCAGACTTGGCGAGACTGAGAACAGACATAACTTCATGTAGACCTCTCATGAATATGAGACGATAGAGGAGAATTTGCCAGTATTATGCCCATTTGACCAGGCAATGGTAGTATCCAAAGTCATACACATTATGCATCATGTGCAGTACAGGTGGAGCATCTGACTAATGATGCGGCAAGACGGCACAGATATGGTGAAGAATGAGTCTCTTAATGACAATGGCCTGTTGGGCCCAAGGTTAAAACATGGGTTCTTCACTGTCAGCAAGGCACGGGAGACAGTGTGGCGGTTAAAGACGGCATTCAAGGATCACTGGAGTTGTTTGACTCCTTAGAGACCGATAGTTACCTGCATCTCTGGTAGTTTTTTTTATTATCATTCTGTAATTTGCTGTTGACAGATTACTACTAAAATATTACTGTTACCGGTAAATTTAAATGCTATTCTATTGTGAGAAATTAAAAGTATATTTTGTGATTATTATTATTTTTTTTTCTCTCCTACTGACAGAATGAATCCCCCTCCCCCCACCATCTATGATGCTACTGTTTTTGACCATTTGGCCAGTAGAAGGCAGTCCAAAAATGAATTGTGTGGACATTGTTTTAATGTGCATGCGTTTATGTCCTCCAGCTCGCCAACAATCATTGCTTTCTTCCATTCATTTTATGCAGGTAGTGTAAATGTTTTTGTACTACTGGGTACGACTACTGTATTGCTCATAGGTGTGTGTGTGTATTTATTTGCAACTCAACTTCATTTAAGCTCTTTAAAAACAACCAAAGCTGAAACTAAGTGCTGTACACATAAAAATTAAACAGGTGTAAAACAATTAGAACAAGTTCAAAACAATGAAACACTAAAACAGGTGCAGTCTCATGCAGAGTGGAAAGCCAAAGAGTAAAAATGGGGTTTAAGATTCTAAGTTTAAGTTTGAAAAATTGTCTGTTTAAACTGGGATAGACTCAAGTGCTTTACTCGTAGTTTTTGATAGATCGCAGCAAACAAAAGAATGGTTGACTTCTACTTGCAGTACTGTATGTGCATGTTGTTAATGTTGACTCTGGCGGCTCCTGGCTAGTAGTGACAACCACCACACCGCACAACATCCATCCATGTACTCTCCTACTAATTCTGTGTGAATATTTTAGTTAGGCAAAGTCAACTGTTAGGCAAAGTCAACTGTGAGTTACCAATCAGCAAAGCCAGCATCCCCTACCCTGCGGCTAACCCAGTATGACAGTGTTCGGTTTTCTTTAGCCTTGCTGTGTTTGCATAGACCACCAGTGTGAACTGAATAAAAATCTTTAATCAAATACATTGGAATTACATTTTACTTGTACAAAGAAATGCCCAACTTTATGCATTCATATTCAATAAAACTTCCAATCTATCTTATGAGATACTATGTAAAAAATCAAAATCTTATCAATCTATTGCGTTACTTCAGTAGTATATGTGCAGTGACAGATGCGATACAGCGTGTTGTTAATGTTAGTTCTCTGAAGTACTTTGTGCCCACAACATAAACAAACAAAATACATACAAGGCTGGCAGTACATTATTTAAAACAATGTAAAAGGTAGAAAAAAAACAATTTTAATACATTCTTTGGAGAACTATTTAAACCTACCCACTTTAATTTAATGTTTGAATATTATAAATGAGGCGCAAGGAAACATGTAGGCAACATGTGTGATACTGAGCATAATAAATGTGTGGTGGGCCAAAGGACTCATGGAGATACTGAGGTAGTACATTCAATCACTCACTACTTCACTAAAAGAAGAATACTAAATTTGTATTAGTAGATGTGAAAAAAGTGATTCACTCATTCCCTCCCATGGCCCATCTGAGTGGTGACCAGCATGTGATAGACTCCCTTTTTGGCTAGCAGCTGCTGGTGCGTCCCTTGTTCAACCACCACCCCTCCCTGAAAGACAGCGATGCGGTCTGCGTTTTGGATGGTGGACAGACGGTGGGCTACAATGATACACGTCCTGCCCTGGCTAGCTTTGTCCAACGCCTCTTGCACTACCTGGATCAAGCACAAATTGGGAGGACAAAATTCAATGTGGATGTACATCAGACAGCCAAATGTGGAGCAATTCCCCATGAGAAGAAAAAAAACTCACCTTCTCACTCTCAGTGTCGAGTGCAGACGTGGCCTCATCCAGAAGCAACAGTTTGGGGTTACGAAGGATGGCTCGGGCTATGGCTATTCGTTGTTTCTGACCACCAGACAGCTGGGTCCCCTTATCGCCTGCTTGAGTGTCGTACTTCTGCTCCAGCAAACAAAGTCAAAGTCAGTCCATAGCACACTGCAATTTACCAAAATCATTAGGCTATATGTTTCAAGGCATTGGATACCTTTCTTTTGCCTCATTATTAAAATTTCACACAAATCTAATGACAATATTTTCTAAATGGTTTGATTAAGACAAGATGACAGTGTGAGTTTCGATCAGGAAAACAGCTGCTTGATATGAATGTCTTCACCTTCGGCAACTTTTCTATGAAGCTGTGAATATTGGCTTTCTCCGCAGCAGCCTTAATCTCTTCTATTGTTACAGGACGGCTGTTGTCTCCGTAGGCAATATTTTCGGCCAAGCTGCAGTCAAAGAGCACAGGCTCCTGGGACACAATACCTATCTGAGACCTCAGCCAGTGGATATTCAGCTCTTTCACACTCTTGGAATCAATCACCTGGAAGACAAAAATCACAAAGGTGAGAATCAAGTCATTGAGGTGAAGTCTCGAACAAAACTGAAATGATGTGGTCCAGGTTTGGAGCAAGACAACCAAGACCCGTGCAAGCCTAAAGTAATTTGGAGCTTACTGAAGATTTGATTTGGGAAATTTTGGCCTACCTTGTAATTTGATGAGTAGATATATCGCCTTTAATAAAGCATCTATCAAATTACAAGTTAGGCCAAAACATCCCGATCAAATCTAAAATGTCAAAGTACAAAGTCTTAAGAAAAAGGAGCTGTTATTTGGTCAAAGAAGTGCAATGTCCTAATCATTATTTATTTGCTCTATAGAGGTTATGAGCAAGGCCATCGCAATTTGGTCAGTCTCAATCAAGGCCCAAACAGAACGAAAGGTGAAGTCATAGTTTCTTACCCATCTTAGGCAAACCGAGGCTGTTTGGACCAAGCAAAAAGAAACTAATTTTAACTAAGTCTCACATTAGGCCAGTCGTTTGTTTCAAATGCCAATACATAACTTTCAAGCAAGAAGCACATTATTTGGGCAAAATTTAAACTGCAAAGATTCAAGTCCACAGTTCTGTAAAGTGGTGACATAAATTGGAGCAAGCAAATCTGAGCGCTTCGAAATCTTGTTCCCACAAAGGCCTTGAAATCAGGACTGAGCTTGCAAGTGATATGTACAATGTTTTGTCTCTCCGCAGCAACGGTAATTCTATCAGAATGAACTCAAACAGCCATCGAGTAAATTTTGTGGTCCAAGGTCTTATCAGCGGAGTGCAGTTAAGCAGCTATAAAAACACTAACCCTTAGCTCACAGAGAGTAGGTGAAGAGGCAGGATCGAATTGCGTGTGTGTCTTCTCACCACGTTCCCTTGCGTGGTGTCATAGAACCTCTCCAGAAGCTGGATGGTGGTGCTTTTTCCACAGCCGCTGCTTCCTACTAGGGCCAGTGTCTCTCCTTTGCTCACCTTCAGATTCAGTCCTCGGAGGACGGGTACATCAGGGCGTGAGGGATAGTTAAACTTAACATCCTCGAAGCGCACATTGCCATCAAATTGGTCCTGGAGATTGAAGTACGGAGACAGAGGGGAAGGGAATGGTCAATCAATATGTCTGTGAACAAAAACAGTAAGCATATAGGATTTTGTGTTGCATACCAGTGACTCTCCATCCTCTGACAGATTATCAATAGCAGGCTCTGTGTTCAAAAGCATAATCAGGTGTGCAGCGGAGATTTTGGCCTTTGCATAGTTTGGAGTGAAGGAATTGGCTTCTCCGAGTGCCATAGCGCCATACAGAACTGCCGAAATAACTCTGGGAGAGATAATATTAGATTCAATGTTGATTTATTTTGATTCGTAAGCACCTACACAATCTAAAGAGAGCCGATACAAGAGCAGTATTAAAAAATGTTACAAATATAATAAAGCTGAGTTTTGATCGACACTTTAAACTTTTTACCTTTTTAAAAGCAGAATTTTTCAGACAGCTCTTGTTACATCTCAGACTGTGTAAGTGGTCATACTGTTGAGGCTCGACGGTGTGTGTTTATTTCTAATGATAGAAATATTGTTTAGTTTCTACATAAGATCAATGCGATGAACTTTGAACTCTGTGCAAAAGTTGGAATAAGAAAGGAGGAGCACAGTTCTTGGGTGTGACCATAAAGCCGATGTTTTAGAACCTGATCACGTTCACTTGTGGTAAATGATTAAAATATATAGACCGCTCATAAATATCTTTTGGGATTTTGTCTGCTTTATCGTTAAGCACAAACCACGTGAATGTTGGACTTATCTACGGTGAACCCAGTAAAAGACTCACAGGTATACTCCCTCAACATCCATTCGCCTTTGGTCAATGAGCCAAGCTCCAAAGCGGAAACATCCTGCATAAGCAAAGTAGATCATGGCCTGGGAAAATGCAAAGGTAAAACCATATACATGGGCCTTTTTCTGGGAATTTCTGCAAAGAGAGAAACATAACCGTTAACAAGACCAAGATCTCTGAATTAAAAGTCAATTATTTTTTTAACATTGGATCAAAGGTTTCTTGTACTTGTATGGAACGTTGAGGTTTTCATGATATAGAGACTCAAACTTGGCTTCTCTGGTCAGGGATGCAACAGTGCGAATATTCTCTATGGCTTCTGTAGCAATCTGGGGAGACAACATGAAATACCTCAGGGTCAGGCTTGGAGAGACTAAATGACTATCATATAATACTGAATATACATTTTTGGCAATACATTCTAAATTTTAGTAATGCGCGACTACTAATACCAGGTATCAGTATCGAGTCGATACCGTCCTTATTTCACCCGTGAAGGCAGCTGATACCAGTCAGTAATATTAAAGGCAAAAAATAAAATTAAAAAAATCTGACATTAAGTCCTTTGCACCAGTAGTTGGCGCTACACTTGAGACATCAGCGAATCATCATGTCCATCAGAAAGAAAGGTCTTTGTTCAAATTTATCAGGCATTGTGTAAATTGAAATGTTACCTATCAAAAGTACTGGTGGTATCGGTACTCTGTATCAGTCAGAACTCAAGAGTGAATACTCGTACTGGCCTCGGCACTGAAAAAAACCTGGTATCGAACATCTGTTCTAAATGTATAGGCATGAGTACTGGTTGATCCCCCTTCCAACTTGAACTTCAGCTTCCATTCTTCAGGGAAGACATTTTACAAGATTTTGTAGTGTGGCTTTCGAATTCTGATCGTTTGTCTAGTCAAGACACCAATGTTGTATATTTGACATTGCGCAAAGCCTTCCACATAGGTTGGAGGAACAGAATTGTCTAAAACGCCTTGGTAGGAAAATAATCTACCCAGAAAAAGAACCCTATAACAGCATCCATTCTCCCCTAAAGATGGGCACAATCCAGCCAGCCATTTGATTGATTGGTGTATTTTTTTGACTCTTTAACCACACTGCCAAGTGCCAGATAGATGATTCGTCACTTACTTCCACTTCTTTCTATTCCTGTGGTGATGGGCTTTCCATCACCACATCGAGAAAGTTCTTTAGAGCAACAACTGATTCAGTAATGTGTGGCCCGAAACTTGCATTGATCCAGTGTAAGTCGACAAGCTACTCTGCACCAAATTCCCACCTTTCCAGCCTTCTCGAGCTCCTTCTTGTCCTGAGCAGCTTGCCCACCTAGCAACTGCATTTGCACAGCTCCAGCCACTGCCATGACAGGAACCACCGACAATATGAGCAGGGTCAGCTCCCAGCCGTACACAAAGGAAAGAATCAGACCGGTACCCATGTTGGCCACATTCTGGACCAATGTGGCCAGACGTACTCCCGTAGCCTAAGCAGAGGGGAAAGGTGATTCCCAATATGGTAAAATATGTTTGCATTCCTGAGTGAGAGAATGACTTACTCCTTGTACTTGAGCAGCATCTGTGGCCAGCCTTGTTGTGAGTGCTCCAACACTGTTTTTGTGGTCATCAAACCAGCCGAGGTCCTAAAGTAAGCAAGTTTCTGTTTAGATCCAATGTTATTGTTTTGAGTTTGAGGAAACTGACTACAATCCAGTTTTTTTTTTCTATTTTCCCCTGACATCTCCACTTTTTTGAGCAAAAAAAAAAAAAAAAAGAAAAAATTAGTTTTTTGAAATGCAGGTGGGATTTCATGACTTGTGTGTGCATTTTTCCGCTGTATTTTGACTTGTTCCAGTTTGATGTCACTCAGTATGCCTACATGTAACATCGTAACCTGATCTGCAGCGACCAAATACTGAAGGCACATATTTACTCAGTCAGATTAGTAACAAAACCTTTAGATAAAATTGAACGATAACGAATTGTTCCACTTACTTGTCTCATCATGGCCTTGAAAGCTGCAAGTCTCAGTTTCATAGTCAGGATCTCTCCAGATTTGCCAAAGCAGAAACCCTGTAAAAGGTGACAGACACAAGAACATTGATATCACTGCAGTTAAATATGAACTCTCATTGAGAAACTTTAAGGTGAATGACATTCTGGTCTCTTGACACTATTAATTTTTCTTTACACAATTGGCAAATACTGTCACAATGGAACACGCATGTGTGTGATGCATACCTGTAGAAACATGGTGAAAAAAGATACAGCTCCAATAGCAACAAACATAAGGGAGAAATATAAAGATTTCTGTTGAACAACATTTAAATCAGGCTCAGCAAACACCTGAAAGTTGGAAAGATAAGACCGATTAACTTCCTTAAAAAACTCCCATTTTAAAACATCACTTTCCAACAATTTACCACCAAAATAAAGATTCAAAAAAATAAAAAAAAATCCTACAGTGATGATCTTGGAGAAGATGACAGCAAATAGAGGCTGCATCGCGCCATTAATTGAAGCACAGATGGTTCCAACGAGAATGTAAGGCCACTCAGGAAGGTTGAAATGCATGACTTTGAAAAACGACACCGGGGGAACTTTTTCATCCTGCAGTAAATAAGGAAAAAGAGCTGAATCATGCATCCGCTTTATTCTTTGCCTAGGAGACTCAGATGTATCAAGCACCAGTCTTACCTCCTCCGTTGTATCATTGCCATCACCCAACTTTTCTTTGTCTTCTTTTTTGCCCTCTGAACCAACAAATGAAGAAGGTTTTGTAGACCTCCTCCTAAATAAAGGTGAGTCAGAGATACTTTTGTCTACTGGGCTCATTTCAACCTGCTCGTCATCCTTCTCCTCATCGCTGGTTTTCTGAAATGTCTGCAGAATGGAGATGAGCGTAAACTGATTGTTTTGATCCTAGATTGTCTCCTGTGTGTTTTGTGCTAGTGTTACCTGCATAGTGACTAGTGTATGGTAAACACCCTGTTTTTCCATCAGTTGGCTATGAGTCCCCAGCTCGACAACTGCTCCATTTTGGAAGCCAGCAATGATATCAGCGTTTCTGATAGTTGAAAGACGATGAGCCACAATTAAGGTGGTACGACCCAGTCTGACCTGCATAAATGACAGAAAGGTTTGATGTTAGAAAGAGAAGTTTATGTAAGGTAATGCATCAACTTCAGTCTATCTCCATCCTGGAGTTCTGAGCTTTATTCTGATACTAGCATTGAATCAATCGCAACTCGACTGTTCTGCTTGTCTTACAAGATGTTTCGCCTCTCATCCGAGCAGGCTTCATCATTTCATGTAACAAAGCTTAGTTAGGATGCACTTGCCAGTGTTGTGTAGAAAACACCAATTTTTGCTCCAACTTAGAGGCATACCCCACACCACATATGGAATTATTACTTTGGAATGCAAAAAAAGGGGAGGAAACTCCCTTATTGACATTCCATTCAGTTGTAAAGTGGTCGTGGAGTTACCTAACGGTCAAGGAGGCCGCGCTGTTTGCTGGAGGCAGAATTATTGAGTTTCTTTGGAATGGACGAAAGGACGGCATTGTATGTAGTCCTTTCGTCCAGTTGTGATCGATTCAATGCCATGAGAATGAAATGACCTGAATGAATGAGATTATTCACAGACATTTATGCTGATACGATCATGATAATGCAAACTGGGTCGGAAGGACAACTATGCCAGCGGGTGAAGCCTAGATTTTCTCTACTACTCTGATTCTCTCAGGTTTAGGAGCTCCATTATTCCAATCTCTAAGTGTGAGCTGGGCCACCCTGTTTAAGAAACTCGTATTGGCGTCCTTTGTGTTGTGTGACTGAAAGCCTGTGGCCATAGGCGAGGCTGTGAATGTAGATCAATCAGTGTATTTAGAGCTTCACTGTCTAGGCGCAGCTCTCCTCACTGTGTCAGTCCAGTACCGCATCACTGCAGATGCTGCACATATCCAGTTATCGATATGCGCAGGAATGTTCGCTTGTGAAAAGACCCTGAGATACTTAAACTCTTCCACGGAAAGTCGGACTTCACTACGGGCCCAAAGGGCACAATCAGCCCTGTTCCAACTGAGGACCATGACCTCCTTTGGAGGTGCTGATTGTCATTCCCGCTGCAAACCGGCTGAGTAAATCCTGAAGGTCACAGAGACATCGGCAGAAATGAGTATATTAGAACCAGAACAGCAATTGCACATCACAGGGCTGACTTTGCAACACTTTCCCAGAAAAGGGTAGACATTCTAAACCGACCCATGTGCAGATGAATGGTTTTCAAAAGGAAGTTAGGACCAGCAGTTGTTGCAAATTCTTTTTTAGAAAGGCATCGCCAACTACTTGCATGCATATTAGAGCGTTTTTCAGGTCTTTATAAATGCAGATCATTATAACATTGCTGGCAAGTAATGTACCCTTTATCAACCCTGCTAGTACAAACCCAAGCAATGTTACACTGTGTGAGTTTGTACCTTGTCGAGTGCAGCCTGCACAATAGTCTCACTCTCAGCATCAAGAGCAGACGTTGCTTCATCCAGCAGAAGGATTTTGGGGTTACGGACTAGTGCCCGAGCAATTGCAATTCTCTGCTTCTGACCTCCACTCAACTGAGTCCCTCGGTCCCCGACCAGCGTCTCAAACTTCTGCTCAAAAACAACAATATCATAACTGGCAAGTGGCAGACAAAGTTGTTTGTAATGTAGAAGTTCTGAATAGAGTCATACATCAGGAAGGTTCATGATGAAGTCGTAAGCGTTTGCCTCTTTGGCAGCTTGCTCTATCTCCTGTTGCGTCACATCAGTTCGGCCGTATCGGATGTTCTCCGATATGGTGGTGGCAAAAAGGACGGGCTCTTGACTCACCACGCCAATCATCTTTCGCAAGTAGCAAATGTTGAGAGAACGGATGTCATGACCATCAACAGATACCTACAAAGAGGGAAACAAGAGGATTCTTAAATGTTTTTGACTGTGGTGAAAGAATAAAGGAGGCGTGGATGCTTTTGTGATTCAACACTATTGTATGTGTACTGTATGTCTAAATGACTGAATTTATCTTTTGAGTGAAATGGGTACATACAGATCCTGCCTGAGGATCGTAGAACCTCTGCAACAGCTGGATAGTGGTGCTTTTACCACAGCCACTGCTTCCCACTAAGGCGATGGTCTGTCCACTCTTCACACTCAGGGACATGTGGTTTAATACCTGCAAATGATGGCAATTATGGAAAGGAGTATGAATATGTAGCTGTGTTTATCTGTTAGATTAAGTTAAACTACAGTATGTCAGTCAGGATCTTACTTTGACTTCTGGCCTTGAGGGGTAGTTAAAGTGGATGTTCTTGAACTCCAAGTTCCCAGTAATTGAGTCAGGCTTGAAGCCGCTCTCCGAATAGCTGTCGATCCTTGGTTTCTGTAGAGTAAATTGCTTCATTGACAGTCATGCTCAAAAATATTGTCACACCTGGAGTGCCAATATTTTTAGCTGTGATTGTTTTTTTGTTTTTTTAAACCTGTCCTGTTCAACTGCATGGCCTCGCAGAGTGGTGAATCTGTATGCCTTTGTGCAACAGGGGAATTTCAAATACTCCCTCTGCTCAATTTGTAATATATTTTTTAAATTAATTTGATGTTTATTGGAAATGGCGTCCAGCAGGCGCCCCAACAAACCAGGGGGATGCCACCGACCACCCAGGACCCAGGGAGGTCCCGAGATTGATTGAATAAAAAGACACATGCTTTTTTTTTTTCTTGGCAGTCTGACATGAAATCCGACTAAACCTTTCCTGGGATTACCAAAATTATTTATATTTTCTAAATTCCAGAATCGGGGCAAATTATATATATTTTTTAGACAAATACATAGAATAGACAATACAGTCATGCTCAAAAACAATGGAGTATATGACTGGATGCCTTTTGAGCTCAGTTGTGGTTGGAAGTCTGGTCACAGCGGGTCCAAAGGACTGATGCTTATCAAAGGCTAAACAGACAATGTGAGGAAGACTGTCTGCTCTGCAGGTTGGACAGAGAGTTTTGAACAAAGATCATGTTTATTTATACAGCTAGCCGCTTTGCTTGGAATACGTCCACACAAACAAGCTCATTGTTGTCAGAGGTTGTTTTAAATTTCTTAGCACAGATTAAAGAAGATACCGTACGATTATCAAAATGAATCGTCCACTTTAAGGTGACTTAATTTGTAACTGGTAAGAGTCTGAAGCTAGCAAGTATTTGGCATGTGTTGTAAATTAAGTAGTTTAACCCAAGCAAGTCACATTGCTGAATGCTGATTATGTAAATTTGGGTTAATACTGTATGTTGAAGTCAGATGACACCTCAATTTAGTCATTGTAGATCACACTAATATGCACTCAAACAGTGGGTGCTCCAATTAGAGCAAATTCCAGCCTCTCGTTCAAGGCTCTAGGTTGTAGGCTGTAGCAAAGCTGCAACCTGGAGCGCCAGAATACACTTGATTCACATTCACTAATATAAACTGACAGAAAAAAAAATGTGGTGCCTCTGAATGTGAAAAAAGGAGAAAGTAGATTTCCTTACATTATCAATAATGCTGTACACTTTGTGTGCAGCTCCTCGGGCACTGGAAAAGGACTGGACGTTAGGTGAGGTCTGCCCCAAGGCGAACGCTCCAATGATCACAGCGAAAAAAACCTTAAGACACAAACATTTATTGTTAGCTTGAAACTTCTATTTGGTTTGCGCATGTTTGATAGTTGAGGTCTTCATGCCTCTACTCACCGTAAGTACAATCCCAATGGTGTACTCTCTACTCAAAATGAGCGTGCTTCCGTACCAGAAGGCCAGAGCATAAGATAGGTAGATCAATAAGAAGGTGGAGCCCATTGCAATGTTTGAGCTTATTGCCTTCTTTATTCCCAGATTCTTGGCGTCTTCCAAGTTCTTATGATACCTGCGAGATAGCGCATAGACAAAACAAATGTGGAAATCCAGGTGATTATTGAATCCTATTGCATAGACAAAAACGAGAAAATATCTCGTAAAAAACAAAAAAAATCTGGTTGGTAGGTTTCAGAGGATCCTAATACTCTCCTTTTCCCTGAGTACAGGATTTGCATCAGTGTTTTGCTACAGTATTACAGCCTTCCTTCCACGTTGATTGCATATATTTTGTGAAGCACATTAGACGCCATTCTCCTATATAACATGAACTTGCACAAGTCTACTACACCTGTAACCCATTGTACTAAAACCATAAGCTCCACACCTCTACAAATTTATGACATTATATGAACGTAGATGTTTGCACAAACCTCCCGATTTCTCTCTGTTGACCACTGAATGCAAACACAGTCCTGATGGCAGAAAGCACCTCCTCTGCCACAGCACCTGCTTTGGCATAAGCAGTTTGTTCTCTAGAAGTGAATGAGGCTAGCACCTAAAGAGAGACCTACAGTATGAGCTCAGCGATAAGAGGCTTGCTTTTCAAGTTGAAAGCTGGACAGGGTTGACAAAAGGCAAGCTTACCTTACTGAAAACTCCGGCCATGACAACTAGCAAGGGGCTGATGGCCAGGATGACGAGAGTGAGCTTCCATCCTTTGCTTAAACCAATGACGACGGATGTGATGAAGGTGCTGCAGGACTGGATCAACATAGCCACCTTGTCTCCAATGCCCTCTTGGATTTTATAGACATCACTGTCCATGCAGATACAAATGTCAATCAATTACACTGGGTTATAAAACAAATATTTGCGTATATTGTCTTTTTTTTTCCAACTAAATTTAGGACAATTGCATCACTGAATATGAAAATGACATCCATTTCTCAGGTTTTTATGACAAGTTGTTACCAGTTTATTAAAACTCATTCACTGCCATTGACGGCTGTTGAATTCAAATATCCATGTTGACATGGAGGCCTGGCAGTGAATGCTCATTCACTGTCAGGCCTCCATGTCAACATGGATATTTGAATTCAACAGCCGTCAATGGCAGTGAATGAGTTTTAATCAGTTTACAAACTTTGCTTACTGTCAATTGTATAGTTGACACTGATAAAAGTAAGTCAATGTAAATTTAATGTTATGTCATCATTGTTCAAAATTCAATGCATGAACCTCTGTTTATTCGAACCCCATAAGCGAAAATACCTGCACATGTAAATAAAAACATGTGGCCATAATTCAAAAGGTTGACCTGATTGAGCAAAACCAATGTGATATTTAGATTCAGGAGATCGAAATTGTCCTGAGTCAGCCCCCAAAAATATTTTTTTGTTGACCAGTGTTATCTAACACTGCAAAAATGGCATCAGTGCTATTTCAGAGTTGCTTAGTAAATTAACCTACTAAACTTAAGAGTAAGCAAAATTACAAAATATGTATACTTTTCTGCCATGACATTGCATCATCGACTTAGGACAAATGGACACCTGCCATTTTCCCCTCGAAAGAAACATACAGTACATCCATCCATTTTCTGAGCCGCTTCTCCTCACTAGGGTCGCGGGCGTGCTGGCGCCTATCCCAGCTATCATCGGGCAGGAGGCGGGGTACACCCTGAACTGGTTGCCAGCCAATCACAAGGCACATATAAACAAACAACCATTCGCACTCACATTCACACCTACGGGCAATTTAGAGTCTTCAATTAACCTACCATGCATGTTTTTGGGATGTGGGAGGAAACCGGAGTGCCCGGAGAAAACCCACGCAGGCACGGAGAGAACATGCAAACTCCACACAGGCGGGGCCGGGGATTGAACCCCGGGACCTCAGAACTGTGAGGCAGACGCTCTAACCAGTCGGTCACCGTGCCGCCACATACAGTACATAAGTGGAATTATCTCAGTTCATAGTCAATATTGTTCACAATTGTGCATTAAAGAGTTTAACAGCTGAGCCCATTTGAACTCTGATGATAAGAAATATTGGAACTCATTATTATTGTGAGGGTATACCTAATGAAGAGGCCAGTGAGTGCATGTTACTAACTCTGTAAGACGAGTGTTGAGCTCTCCAGTCTCATTGACATCAAACCAGCCGATGTCCTGTCGCATGATACTGTGGAAGAAACACTTACGGATGCGCTTAACCTGTCGTCCAGCTGACAAGGTAAAGAAAGCAACCTGCATGTAGGCAGCCACCAGCACAATGGCCCCTAGGATGGAGTAGTAGATGGCAAAGCTGGAATGGGATTACTAGGATCAGAAAAGCCTACTTTGCCAGCTGTATCTTATCAGGTTTCATCTTACGCTTACCTGGTCATGTCTGCCTGCATGGTGCTGTTTGGAAAAGTGATGTCTGAAAATATAAAACAAAATGTTGTAATAGTCTATTATTTCAGTCAGGTATCTATGACCGTTTCTGTGAACTCACTAGGGTTGCTGGTGTTGAGGTAACCAAGTGCAGCATTCGATACAAGGCTGTCCGTCATATCCCCAAACACAACTAACATAAGAGGCATTACTACCCCGTGGATCATCGACATCAGGGTCCCGAAGAAGAGCAGCGCAATGTCTTTGGCATCTGCGAACCTGAACTGTGCACACAGGAAAATGAGGAGATTGCTTTAAGAAGGCAGAGCTTGCAATTGTCAAATGACTCGCACCAATCTTTTTCAAACCATTTCAAGACATATGAGGAGCTGTAAAAGAACAATAGAGTGGTGCCTTGAGACAAGAGTGACTGACAGATTTTTTTGAGATACGAGCTGTTGTTGGGCTGATTTTTTTGCTTTGACTTGAAAACGCAAACTTGGGATACAAGTGCTGTGGCAGCGAACTCAACTCACTTCACAATAGTAGCATTTTGCCAAATAATGAACATTCATCCATCTTCTGAACCATTTATCCTCACTCGGGCCGCGGGTATACTGGCGTGTATCTCAGCTGACTTCGGGCGAGAAGCGGGGTACAATTCTTTAAAAGAAGAGGCTTAAAGCTGTTTAGTGCCATTTATGTATTTATTGAAGTTTACTGTAAAACTAAACATTAAACAAAGTGAATTACACATTTTGTATTTAAAGCCATAGCTATGCATAGGTAGATACGACACGCCCCTTTTGAGCTGCATGCTTACGGCGACGCTAAGCTATGAGGGTCAAAGTCGACAGCTCATGTGTGTGGACGGAAAGAAAACAAAAAGACGGTACGTTGTGCTGCATATGGTTGTGTACAACGCAGTTCAATTACGAAAAGAAAACTGGGAGTATGCTTGCACAGGTGAAAATATTTTTGGGGCTTTTTTTCAAAATGTTATGTATTGATAGCACACGCTTTGGTGTTGACAAAAAAGTAAACCTCATGAAAATCGGTTGAGAACTGAGCAAGTTACGACAATTTCAATGTCCATGGACTGACTGTGATGGGAACCTCGACCTCTCCAACATGGCCGCCACGAAGGAAGGCCGGTTAGCCGGACTCGAACAGTGCGCTGGCGTATCTAGTCTTCATATCTATGTTTAAAACTACCACATAGCTTAGACTTTCAGTCCGCTAGCTTAATGCTAACGCTAAATAACATCTATGCTGTGGTGTTATAACCTTTTAAGCAACGGATTGAACACAAACGGTGGAGAAACACATGTAGGCACAGAATATAACAGTATTTATGGTCATACATTTTATTCGTTATCCTCTGCGAAGAGTGACTAATATTAGTGCCGTACTGATGAGGTCAGAGGCGTTAAGGCATCTTAATGAAAAGTATATAGCTGTCTGTCTTATACTGCGCCAAGGTTGGCACACCTTAAAGAGTAGCACAATGGCCATTCAAATGGTGCAGTGTGACAAAAACTGTTTAATTCTTTTAAATTCTAGTTACTTATAGCATTACTGCATGGATTTATAAATTTCAGTAGTGTATTATGGAATGCTATTTTTCAACATTAAAATATACATTACAACAATTGTTGTGTTTGTGGGTAAGTCTGGAACAGATTAACTGCATTTCCATTCACCTCAATGGGACACGATGATTTGAGATACACATGTTTTGAGTTACGAGCATGGTCACGGAATGAATACGACTTGTATCTCAAGGCACCACTGTAATTGTATACAGAGACAGAGAACTTACCAGTTCAATGGCACCAACCATGGGTAACTTTTCTTTTTTTTCTTTCTTCTTTTTACCTTTGCCCCCCTCATCTTTGTGATCACTATCGGTCAAATGGGAAACCATCAGTCTAATTGCTTTCCAGTTGTTTAAAATGTAAACTAATTTAACTGTTTTTATTCGAACAAAGAGTATTACTTCAAATAAATATCTTTTAGGTTCTTCTCCAAGTTGTCCTTCTCATCCATGTCTGGCTCCTGTCAGAGGAAGACAGTGAACAATTTGCTCGTCGCACACGAAATTAGTCCGTTGGGGAAATTAACCCATAACCATGACAAAAGTGTTAAACACTGTCATACCTCGCTGTTCTTTCCAAGCTCCATTGTTTGACAGGGTTGATGGTCGCACAGAGAAACCCACTCCTTCTCCGCTGTTGTTCTCCTCTCACACCCTTGATAAGCACTCTAATGTTTGACAGTGATGACAGTCTCACACACGCACAGACACAGACCTCGGCCAACAGATGACCACCCCTTCCACGCCCCTTTTTCCTTCCTCTTTCCAGCCCTCTCACGTGGCTGTAATGGTTGTGCATGAGAATAACCACATTGCTCGGCTGCTCTCTGGAAATTAAAAATATCCCAGCAGATTTCACAGATCATCATTGTTGTTTTTAATGCAATGTCAAATGGTAACAGCTGTGTTTATTTGGCATCATGATTAAAAAAAGATATCACCTTTTTACACAATGACCACATTTTCTCTAAAGTCCCTGTAAATTGAAAATGTCTTCTAAATTTGACATACCACAGAGATAAGTGTTGTTAATAACCCTGCCAAATTTGAATAATAATAATAATAATAAAAATAAAGTCTACAAAATGAGGCTTCAAAATGGAGAAAAATCAAGCCATTCTCTCCACTCTCAAACGTTGCAAATTAGCTTAAACTATGTCCCGCTCAGCGGCACGGTGGCCGACTGGTTAGAGCCTCAGCCTCACAGTTCTGAGGACCTGGGTTCAATCCCCGGCCCCGCCTGTGTGGAGTTTGCATGTTCTCCCCGTGCCTGCGTGGGTTTTCTCCGGGTACTCCGGTTTCTTCCCACACCCCAAAAACATGCATGAATTGGAGACTCTAAATTGCCCGTAGGCATGACTGTGAGTGCGAATGGTTGTTTGTTCCTATGTGCCCTGCGATTGGCTGGCAACCAGTTCAGGGTGTACCCCGCCTCCTGCCCGATGACAGCTGGGATAGGCTCCAGCACGCCCGCGACCCTAGTGAGGAGAAGCGGCTCAGAAAATGGATGGATGGATGTCCCGCTCAACTGTCAATCAAATACCAGTACAACGACCTAGAAAAATGGATGCTACTTCTTCTAGCAACTTTCCCATGCCTAAACATAGCTACATGTTGGAGCCACGAAAATATATCCGCCTAAAGCTTCTGGTGGCTAGAATATATCCCTCCGGGTCATCACTGGTCTTTTCCACACCGTGACAACGATGCGCTCTAAAGCAGCCACACCAGCCCAAAAGCCAGGTCCACACTCTGGCTGTTAAGTTGGACTTTCTTCCCTCCTTCTTTTCCCCTTGTGGTGCTTCTGCCTTTCTCGACGTGACATGTATGCACTCGCGGCCGAAAACGAGGCGCGCTAAAGTGGCCACACCAGTGCAGAGACCTGGTTGACGCGCTGGCTGTTTAGTCTGACATTTTTCCCTCACCCACATCTTTTGCCCTCCGGGTAATGCCACCTTTCTCATCGTGACAGAACGAGGTGCTGTGAAGCGGCCACGCCAGTGGACTATCTGAAGGGAAGATGCATTTTCAGGTGAAGAGTAGCGCTTTCCCGATTCAACGTTTGTACTTCCGATCCGGTACCGATATTGCAGCCTTGAGTTTTAGCTGATACCGATATTGGTCCAATCCGATATCAGCAATAATCATACATACTTTACTTATTTTGTACAACCCCAATTCCAATGAAGTTGGGACGTTGTGTTAAACATAAATAAAAACAGAATACAATGATTTGCAAATCATGCTCAACCTATATTTAATTGGATACACTACAAAGACAAGATATTTAATGTTCAAACTGACAAACTTTATTTTTTTTGGCACATAATCATTAACTTAGAATTTTATGGCTGCAAAATGTTCCAAAAGCTGGGACAGATGGCAAAAAAGAGTGTGAAAGTTGAGGAATGCTCATCAAACACCTGTTTAGAACATCCCACAGGTGAACGGGCTAATTGGGAACAGGTGGGTGCCATGATTGGGTATAAAAGGAGCTTCCCTGAATTACTCAGTCATTCACAAGCAAAGAAGGGGCGACGTTCACCTCTTTGTGAACAAGTGCGTGATAAAATAGTCGAACAGTTTAAGGACAATATTCCTCAACGTACAATTGCAAGGAATTTAGGGATTTCCTTCTCTCCGGTCCATAATATCATCAAAAGGTTCAGAGAATCTGGAGAAATCAGTGCATGTAAGCGGCAAGGCCGAAAACCAACATTGAATGCCCGTGACCTTCGATCCCTCAGGTGGCACTGCATCAAAAACCGACATCAATGTGTAAAGGATATCACCACGTGGGCTCAGGAACACTTCAGAAAACCAATGTCAGTAAATACAGTTCGGCGCTACATCCGTAAGTGCAACTTGAAACTCTACTATGCAAAGCAAAAGCCATTTATCAACAACGCCCAGAAACGCCACCGGCTTCTCTGGGCCCGAGCTCAACTAAGATGGACTGATGCAAAGTGGAAAAGTGTTCTGTGGTCCGACGAGTCCACATTTCAAATTGTTTTTGGAAATTGTAGACGTCATGTCCTCCGGGCCAAAGAGGAAAAGAACTGTTATGGACGCAAAGTTCAAAAGCCAGCATCTGTGATGGTATGGGGCTGTGTTAGTGCCAATGGCATTGGTAAATTACACATCTGTGAAGGCACCATTAATACTGAAAGGTACATACAGGTTTTGGAGAAACATATGTTGCCATCCAAGCAACGTCTTTTTCATGGACGCCCCTGCTTATTTCAGCAAGACAATGCCAAACCACATTCTGCATGTGTTACAACAGCGTGGCTTCGTAGTAAAAGAGTGCGAGTACTAGACTGGCCTGCCTGCAGTCCAGACCTGTCTCCCATTAAAAAAGTGTGGCGCATTATGGAGCGTAAAATACGACAACGGAGACCCCGGACTGAAGCTGTACATCAACCAAGTATGGGAAAGAATTCCACCTACAAAGCTTCAACAATTAGTGTCCTCAGTTCCCAAACGTTTATTGAATGTTGTTAAAAGAAAAGGTGATGTAACACAGTGGTAAACATGAACCTGTCCCAGCTTTTTGGAACGTGTTGCAGCCATAAAATTCTAAAACAATAAAGTTTATCAGTTTTAACATTCAATATCTTGTCTTTGTAGTGTATCCAATTAAATATAGGTTGAGCATGATTTGCAAATCATTGTATTCTGTTTTTATTTGTTTAACACAATGTCCCAACTTCATTTGAATAGGTTCAGGGTGTACACCGCCTCTTGCCCGATGATAGCTGGGATAGGTTCCAGCACGCCCGCGATCCTTGTGAGGAGAAGCGGCTCAGAAAATGGATGGATTGATGAATGGGAGGAAACCGTAGTGCCCGGGGAAAACCCAACCAGGCACGGGGAGAACATGCAAACTCCACCCAGGAGGGGCCAGGGATTGAACCTCGGTCCTCAGAACTGTGAGGCAGACGCTCTAACCAGTCGTCCACCGTGCCGCCCGGTTTCCTCCCACATCCCAACAACATGCGCGGTAGGTTGATTGAGGACTAAATTGCCCGTATGAATGTGTGAATGTGAGTGTGAATGGTTGTTTGTTTCTATGTGCCCTGCGATTGGCTGGCGACCGGTTCAGGGTGTACCCCCCTTCCACCCGAAGATAGCTGGGATAGGCTCCAGCAGCCCGCGACCCTAGTGAGGATAAGCGGTAAAGAAAATGGATGGATATTTCATTCCTACATCCATGTCCTGTCCTGGTGGCTATTTTAATGGCTCAGTGTTACATCAGCAGAAACAATAAAGCCCAAATGATTACACATCATAAAGTCCAGAGGTAGATATGGAACAATAGATATACAATGGAGGGGCGTGTGGTGTCTCACAAGGGATGTGTGTGCCTCTCAATTTGTTATATCATACTATAAAAGTTTAGAATCTCCACATGATCAGTTTGCACGTATTTAAACCTTTGACATCTCAACTCCTTACCAGCAAGAGTGATGGAGAGGGAGATACTTGTTTTGTTTTGTAAAATACCATTAAGTGTGAATGTTTTTTTGTGTGTGTCTAAAACAGTATGTGCCCTGCAAATCGCCAAGCATTCACTCCAGGGTGTACCACGCCTCTCACCCAAAGTCAGCTGGGATAGGCTGCAGCACAACGTATACTGTCGAAAACAGTACAGTAATCCCTCGTTTATCGCGGGGGTTAGGTTCTGGTCTTTCAAATAAAAATGTGAGATGCGAGTAAGGAAGCTGAAGCTTCTGCCCCACCCTTTGCTTGTGTTCATTCTTTTTAACTTGTGGAGAGTGACCAATAAACATGTTCATTCATTCAAAGAGTAAAATAACTAAATTGCAGGCTACATCAGTAGAACGCCATTAACCGTAGGTTTGTTGAAAAAAAATAAAAAATAATAATTCTGTGTTAGTAGCACATGTTTTGACATTGACAATAAAGTAAATCTCATGACAATTGGTTAATAAATGGCCAAGTTAAGATTTATTTTAGTTTTAAAATCTGAAGTCAAGGGTAACAGTTTGTTTAACTATTATTCAAGTTACCGGTTAAAGGTGTTTGTTATCAAACATGGTTGCAAGATTTCAACATTATTATTTATTAAATATTTTAATTTTAAACTTTGGCACAGATTTGAGCAAGACTCAGGGAAGTTGATGCACATGATTTGCTTTTTCATAAAATGATGTGGCGGGCCGCATTTGGCCCGCGGGCCATGAGTTCGACACCTGTGCCTTAAATGAAGCGGTCATTTGTACGCTTGACTTCCTCAGTCATTATTTCTGAAGATATCAGAAATCACTTCAGACGGATGAAGTGAAGAAGCTACTCTTCCAACAGGTGGCGCAATACTTACACGTGCAGCTCAATACATCAGCAGCTCCGGAGTCATTTGAGGACACGAGCCACAATAATAACAAAAAACCACTCAAGACTAGGCCCGGAATAGACCGTAGATACAAGGGTGCCAATTGCAATGGTAAAAAAAAAAAAAAAAGGCGCATATGTATCTCATTTTGGAGGCCAAGTATTTATGTCCTTAGGTTTTCCGTGAACGATTTTCTCTTCACAAAAATGTGACGAGGAAAAATCTGCAATCATTGAAATTGCATCCACAAACGCGGAAGACATGATAGTTACACACTCATTGTGTTTACTGGGTAAAATCTCAGTTTACCCTACGGAACTTTGATGTTGCAAGTCCTAACCGGAAATGGCGTCGTTCCACCAAGAGTGTATCTTGATACTACTTCCGGGCCGAGCCCCCTTCCATCCATGCCGTGTGACGTAGGGGAACAAGAGACCACTAGCACAGTGACTCTCACCGGGAGAGAAGCAGACGGCTCGGCGTTGTGCGCACGGCCTCCGGCAGGCAGGCTGGCCTCGAGCCGGAGATGGCGTCCCTCGGCGCGGGGCTGCACTTCAGCCGCAAGCGGGCAATGGGGAGGAGCACGGCGGTGGAGAGGAGGAACCTGCTCACCGTGTGCCGGTAGGTAGCCAACATGACCATCCTCCTCCTCCTCATCATCACCGCCGCCACCACATCATCATCATCATGCTAAAATCAAAACAGCACACGAGCTTGACACACACCTGCATCTACCATCATCACACCTAATGTGATTTTTTTTGTGGCAGATGTCTCATTCAATGCGTTGTTTTGAAATAAAGTGACCTCTTCTGTTGTGAAGGCACAGTGTCCTAGTGATTAGCATGTCTTGCCTGACAGTTCAGAGGGTCAGCGTTTTCTTCCGATGTTTGTGTTGTGTTTCTCGGGATACTTTTGGCATTTTTTTCCCCCATAGGTGTGAATGGTTGTCTGTATGTGTCCTGGCATTGACTGGTGACCAGTCCCACGTCACACAAAGTCAGCTGGGATATGGAATGGAAATATTTCAGCCACATTGTAACATTCTTGACTGTAAGTATAAAGAGAGATTAAAAAAAAAAAAAAAAAAAAAAGTTAAAACAAAAATAAAGCAAAACTGCTCACCCTTTTACCCTTTTGAAGATGCATAACAGTCACCTAATGGAAAGTTTCTAAAGGAAACGACATATTACATGCAAGTAGGCGCTTAAGGTTTTGACTCATGTATCGGTCGGTGGTCTCAATGGAAACTAGATGACATTTGTGAGTGTGTTTTTGTGCATTGCAAACTCTGCTGCTAGGCAGCGGAAGCGAGAGAGAGGGAAGAGATCATCTAGTTGATGTAAAAGGTCTACAAACAACTTGTGCACACACACACACACACATATGCAACACTGCGTAGTCCATTGACCCTCACTCTTACCTAATTAGGTGCAATCTGATTAGACAGAGCCAGCTTATTGCAACTGGGAAGGAAAGACAACAGCTGTGTTATTGAGACAAAAGCCACCTTTTATCCATTTTCTATAGCGCTGTTCCTCATTAGCACCGCAGGTGAGCTGGAGCTTATCCCGGCTGACTTTGGGGGAGAGGCGGGGTACAACCTGGGCTGTTCGCCAGCAAATCACTGAACACATGTAGACAAACAAACTTTTACATTCACACCTCCTGTATGGACAATAATAGTCTTCAATGAACCTAACATGCATGTTTTTGGAATGGAAGCTGGAGTGAAAGCCAACATTTCCAAGTCTAAATCTCCATTCACATGTTTTGTGTGTGACCAGATAAAATCTCTGATTACTGATGTCTTGTTAATGCTCCACTCACTTTGCCTCCAGGTTTTCAGTGAAGACTCTCCTGGACCGCTCCTGTTTCGAGAGCATGGACGACTCATCTGCAGAGTTGGTCAACTTTGTGTCTATCTTGGAGCATATCCTCAACCATCGACTGAAAGGTTTAAAAAAATAACAACACACCAAAAAAAAACATAAGGTGAAAAGCAGGATCACATTTTTACAAACATCCACTCCTGTGTGTTTGTTTCTCTCTCAGGTCAGACAATGTGGTTTGGCTACGAGAGTCCTCGGAGTTTCTGGGATTTCATCAAAGCCGCCTGTGGTAAAGTCCCTCATAATTGCATCCGAAGCATCGAGTGTATGGAGAATGTGCGGTCATCCAAAGCTAAGGTGAGACTCAACTTCGAGCCAAAAGGGCCCATAATGAGGCATTTTTAGCCTACTTTGCATTATCCTCTTAGAAGCAAATAAAGAGAGGTCAGCCAGGAAAGATTGGCTAAGGACACAACCCAGTTTTACCCGATAGGACAAAAACAAACAATAGATGCAACACTATGGTGTTAGACCTCGTGCGTGTGGTCTCTTAGGACTTAAGGTTGGAAATGATTGTTAAAAAAATGTTCTTATTTATGATACCATTTTATGTACTTAGAAGCGTGAAACCCAACCTTTTCAATGTGTACCTCGAGTAACACAATACAAATTAGTTTATTAATCCCGTGGCTTTGCTATCAGCCCATATAGCAGATGATTGAGTATTTGGGATGTCAGCAGATTCTTCACTTATCAACATTTGTTGTCATCCTTCCATCCATTTTCTGAGCCGCTTCTCCTCACTAGGGTCGCGGGCGTGCTGGAGCCTATCCCAGCTGTCATCGGGCAGGAGGCGGGGTACACCCTGAACTGGTTGCCAGCCAATCGCAGGGCACATACAAACAAACAAACAAACAACCATTCGCACTCACATTCACACCTACGGGCAATTGAGAGTCTCCAATTAATGCATCTTTCTGGGATGTGGGAGGAAACCGGAGTGTCCGGAGAAAACCCACGCAGGCACGGGGAAAACATGCAAACTCCACACAGGCGGGGCCGGGGATTGAACCCGGGTCCTCAGAACTGTGAGGCTGACGCTCTAACCAGTCGCCCACCGTGCCGCCATTTGTTGTCATATTAGGGATATAAAAGTGGAAATGAGAGGGGAAGTATTAAAAACAAAGAAGGGAGATATGATATATAAAGTCTTGTGACTGACAACTGTCTTTTGAACACAATGGTCATCACATGAGAAGTAAAACTGTGAGTCAAGTATGACATTTCCAAGGAGTATTAGGGCCACACTGAGAAAACAAAATAAAGCAACAAAATGTTTTTTAACAGTCATCCCCCTTCATACATGCTGTTTATTGTTTGTGAATTCACCTATTCGCAGTGTTAACTTTAACTTGGGTTTTTAATGGAAATTATGGATAGTCTGCTGCATTTGCATATACCCTTTTTTTTTTTCTAAATCAAATAATCTGTAAACCATTTTGCCAAAGGACACACCCTCATTGCGTCAGTATGCCCATCTTGACGCAGGTCGGTCTGCCAAATTCGCAAACACGCCAGCGAGCCTTTCACTTGCACGAAAACCAACATATGCCACCATTTTCAACAGAGCATTGTGCAGTTTATGAAAATAGAGCCCTTAGACTTTTTTTCTTGTTAATCATGTAACATTGTTTTTTCTTGTAACATTATAACTTTATTCTCGTAATGTTTATGGCTTTATTCTTTTAACATTACAAATTGCTTGTAACGTTACAATTTGTTCTCATTTTATTACTAGTTTTGTGACATTACATATTTAATACTTTTTTTGTAATATTACAACTTTATTCTCATAACATTGACTTTTCTCCTAATATTACAACTTTATTAATCACCGCTTCCTTAGATTCATATAATTCCTTTCAAGAAACCCAAAGACTCTTATTCTGGAAACATCTTCTTTTCTCGCAGTATAATATAACGCTCCTCACATTAACATAACTTTTCTTCTCATTTTTTTAAGTCACTAGTTCTAATATTCCTTCATATAAATGAAATTATGTAAGTGATCGGATTCTGTTCCGATATGCAATAAATAGAGAGTAATGTGATTCATGGGGCCTGGAAATTATACCGACAAAAAGTTACCTTTGCTGTTCTAACCTAATTTTTGAGCTCTTCGGCAAAAGATTTTGAGAAGCAATTGCCAGGAATAAAATAATCATCTGCCACAATCTTTTTTTCTTGCCTCACCAGGGTCGAGCTTGGATCAGAGTGGTTCTCATGGAGAAGAGATTGTCTGAATACATCTCGTCCGCTCTCAGGGACCTTAGAACTACCAGGTTTGAGTGTGTAACTTGCGCACTCACAGCCCACAATTATACACGCTTCAAGCCTTATAAAAAAATCAGCCTGAACCAATATTGACACTGTCAGAAAGGTGTTCATTTAACAATATGTTTTTAGATTTTGTCTATAGTTTGCAGGAGGGTGGAACTAAGCCTCTAAGTATTATTGTTTTTATAGCAACATCATTTTTTGTTCAGCTCTTGTATTGGATCTCATTTAATTGTGCAAGTCCTAATGTTGCGAGCAGTAGGTGTTGCACATACAGTGAGTACGGAAAGTTTTTAGACCCCCTAAAAACTTTCACTCTTTGTTATATTGCAGCCATTTGTTAAAATCATTTAAGTTCATTTTTTCCCTCATTAATGTAAACACAGCACCCCATATTGACAGAAAAAAACCTAATTGTTGAAATTATTGGTGATTTATTAAAAAAGAAAAACTGACATATCACACAGCCATAGGTATTCAGACCCTTTGCTGTGACACTCATATTTAACTCGGGTGTTGTCCATCCTTAAAATGGTTCTACACCTTCATTGGAGTCCAGCTGTGTTTTATTATACTAATTGGACTTGATTAGGAAAGCCACACCCCTGTCTATATAAAACCTTACAGCTCACAGTGCTTGTCAGAGCGAATGAGAATCATGAGGTCAAAGCTCAGAGACAGAATTGTGGCAAGGCACAGATCTGGCCAAGGTTACAAAAAAAATTATGCTGCACTTAAGGTTCCTAAGAGCACAGTGGCCTCCATAATCCTGAAATGGAAGACGTTTGGGATGATCAGAACCCTTCCTAGAGCTGGCCGTCCGGCCAAACTGAGCAATTGGGGGCAATGAGCCTTGGTGAGAGAGGTAAAGAAGAACCCAAACATCACTGTGGCTGAGCTCCAGAGATGCAGTCGGGAGATGGGAAAAAGTTCTAGAAAGTCAACCATCACTGCAGACCACCAGTCGGAGCTTTATGGCAGAGTGGCCTGACGGAAGCCTCTCCTCAGTGCAAGCAAGACGCATGAAAGCCCGCATGGATTTTGCTAAACAAATACCTGAAGGACTCCAAGATGGTGAGAAATAAGATTCTCTGGTCTGATGAGACCAAGATAGAAATTGTTGGCCTTAATTCTAAGTGGCATTTGTGGAGAAAACCAGGCATTGCTCATCACCTGTCCAATACAGTCCCAACAGTGAAGCATGGTGGTGGCAGCATCATGCTGTGGGTGTGTTTTTCAGCTGCAGGGACAGGGAGACTGCTTGCAATCAAAGAAAAGATGAATGCGGCCAAGTACAGGGATATCCTAGACGAAAACCTTCTCCAGAGTGCTCAGAACCTCAGACGGGGCTGAAGGTTCACCTTCAAAAAAGACAATGACCCTCAGCACACAGCTAAAATACCGAAGGAGTGGCTTCAGAACAACTCTGTGACTGTTTTTGAATGGCCCAGACAGAGCCCTGACTAAAACCCAATTCAACATCTCTGGAAGACCTGAAATTGGCTTCCTACCAACATTCACCATCCAACCTGACAGAATTGGGGAGGAATTGCAAGGAGGAATGACAGAGGATCCCCAAATCAAGGTGTGAAAAACTTGTTGCATCATTCCAAAAAAGACTCATGGCTGTATTAGCTCAAATGGGTGCTTCTACTAAATACTGAGCTAAGGGTCTGAATACTTATGGCTGTGTGATATTTCAGTTTTTCTTTTTTAATAAATCTGTAAAAATTCTGTTTTTTTTCTGTCAATATGGGGTGCTGTGTGTACATTAATGTGGAAAAAATGAACTTAAATTATTTTAGCAAATGGCTGCAATATAAAAAAGAGTGAACATTTTAAGGGGGTCTGAATACTTTCCGTACCCACTGTAGTTCAAAAAGGTCTTAGCAATCACCCAAGTTTGTGCTGTTAGAAATGAGCAGCGATAATGTGTGATTGCAGGAAGTTTTATGAGGATGGGGCGATCATGCTGGGAGAGGAGGCGGGGCTTCTGTCCGACACACTCATTGGACTCAACACCATTGACTTCAGGTACTGATGCTGTTCTGCTTTGTTTCTTGAGACCCACTGTCAAATAGATTAGGTTAGAGGCACAGGAGTCAGGTGTAATGTTGCGCAACCAGTGTTGGGTGAACACACCTCCCGATTTAAAACATCTTGACCAATTTTGAAAATGTGAGATACCCTTCACATGATGAGGGGAAAAAATCGTTGTGTGCTTACTTCTCTTGCAGTGTGTGGTGTATTGAGATGACTAACCACGTCCAGTCAAGTGAAATTTATTAACATAGCCCTTAGTCACAAAAGAGTGGTAAGAGAAGTGGCAATAAAACAGGCCAGGGAGGTGCACTAGATCATCATTATGGGTTATGACGTAACCCACACTCATCCTGTCTTGTCTCTGTATAGCTTCTGTCTGAAAGGCGAGGGTCTAGATGTCGGCGGCCCCTCGGTCATCGACTATACGCCTTACTTGAAGTTCACTCAGAGGTACGTGAGATGGCCGCTGCGCGCAGTGTTGCCGCATGTGTGCTGACCCCGCAGCGGACATCACTCCCCCATTGCAGCGCAGACAGCATCAGCAGCGATGAGGAGGAATTGCGCACCCTGGGTAGCAGCGGAAGCGAAAGCAGCACCCCAGACAAGATGGCCACGGCCGCCTCCATCTTCACCGAGCAGAGCAACTTGGTCAGCAAGTGCAAGCGCTTTGAGCAGAAATATCGCATGGCGCTGGAGCAGAAGGTGTGTTCGAGCATAGATAAGAGTAACACATGAAAGGTGTATCCAGCGTGATATTTTATTACGAGGGGTAACAATAGGAACAACGACACTTTTTCAAAATGTTGTTTTTTCAAGGTTTCGAGTGCAGTGTTCTTCACCAAAAATCTGCTAATAATGAACACTTCCACAAAAGGTTTCATAATTGCTGGCAAAGCACTACTTTTGTGTAAATGAAGCTGCGTAATTTACTTCAACATAGTTCCTTGACAAGAGATCACCTGATCTTGCGTTGGCCTACGCACAAAAACTGCAATTAATGGAGGATAGAAAAAAGCAGGAAATAGGCAAATTCCGAAAAGCACAACACTCGTCACATATTACGAGACCAACTGAAACCTACATGAGCATATGAGGGAAGCAAGGAAATAACTCGAACAATTTATTTTTGCAAAAAAAAAAACTTCTCAGTTATGACCCTATTCTTGTAAATATTTTTGTCAAATCCTCTTATTACAAATTTTTGTTAGTATTACAGATGTATCCCTGTGAATTTAGGATTTTTGTTCTTGTAATATTGCGGCTATTTTCTCATAAAAATGTAAAACAAATGTTCTTGATGTTTTTACAACTAATCTTATATCATAATTTTTTCACATTACAAATGTATTCTTATAACATTACTACTTTTTCCTTTTTAATTTTACAGCGTTATTCTTTTAAAATGACAACTGTTTTCCTCATATTACAAATGTGTTCTCAAACAGGTTTTTATGCACAGTAAAGTCTTATAACAGCTTTTTTCCTCATAAAAATTTAAAACGTTCATGTGCCGGTCCAACGGTTCTTGTAAAATTCATTACTTTGTCGTTATGTTGTAATTTTTTCTCGTAAAATTACAAATTTCTCTGCTGTTTATGATTTGATTCTTGTACAGCTACCACAGTTACAGTGTCACAGCTTTATTTTTGTAAAACTAAGATTTTCCTGGTGTTATTATTATCATCATAGAAAGGGTATTTGATACCATTTATTGCAAAATCAAAAATGTATTGTCCCTTCCTCTCTCATTTGACAGCAGCGGGCATATAAAACCTAATTGTCTTGTTTTCATATTCAGGCTTACCTGGAGGAGCTGGTGCGTCTGCGCGAGTCGCAGCTGGCGAAGGCGTCGTCGCATCACAAAGCTCTTGAGCAGAGCCTGGTGGACATGCACTTGGCTCACTCGCTAGAGAAAGAACAGCTAGAGTTTATCATTTTGGAACTGCAGGATCAACTGTGAGTTTGTGGGCTTTGTGTGTGTGCGTACCTGTGTCTGTCCACGTCTCCATGATCAAACTATTGAATTAGCGAAAAACCGTCTTGCTCTTGTGTCACAACTAATTCAATGTAGGTTCCCAAATGCCTCAATTGAAGCTGTGTCACGACTCTGGAGCTGAAGCGCCATTCTCTCACTCTGATTAAATCCAAATGAATTCACATTCATTGTAATGTAACAGGACTCAAGGCCAGACGAGTGCAAGCCAAAGACTGATAAGGCTTAACCCACTCAATGTATGAGAATAATTATACAGGATTAATGTATTTGTAGACGGTGACTTAAAATTCTATTAGCTGTGTTATAAGAGTGATGAAGACGCCCGCACAGTTCTGCAACCATACACACTTTTCCACACCATGCCTATGTTGGCCATTATTTTGGTCTTTCGTGTATGTACAACTGCAATGTACTAGTAGGTGTTTCTAATTATGAGAGGGGCAAAATACTGTATTACATATGACACACACTGCAGTTGTAGCTCACTGCTACCGCAATAATGAACAATCACGGTGTCAGTTAAACTTCTCCTTTGGTGAATGAGTTGTGTCACATGTGTTCAGGACAGTGTTGAAGAACAATGACTTGCGGTCGCGACAGGAGTTGACAGCCCACCTGACCAATCAGTGGCCGTCTCCTGACACTTTGGACGCCAATGCCGTTGCCTTGGACGCGCTGTTGTACAGGAAGAGCCCTGGACAGTGGGAGGAGTATGTTGAGATTTTTGTTGTACTGTATTATGGTTGGACCACACAGAATTTGACCATGCGATTTCTTGGTACGGTTCGTATCCGGCTCCGGACTTCCTGTGTCCCTTAGGTGTGAATGTGAAAGGTTGTTTGTCGATATGTGCCCTGCAATTGGCTGGGCGACCGGTCCAGGCTGTACCCTGCCTCTCACCCAAAGTCAGATGGGATAGGGTCCAGCATACCCATGACCCTAATGAGGATAAACTGTATAGAAAATGGACAGATGAGCTAATGTAAAATTTAATATTGCTGTTAAGTAAGGCAATAATTGAATATCATAACTTTACAATACATTATAAAGATAAATTAATGACTGTAAACTAAAGTACTCACTGTTTCTCAAAGTAATGACAGAGATTTGATTTGGACAATTTAATCCTGGTCATTAGCTGACCATTAGCTGGTCAGTAGCCGTTATGCTTTCATCTGTATTCTACCTATTAAAGCGGTCTCCCACAGTCTAAAAAATACAAATTATAAGCATTGTTGTAACACTCCACTCCAAAAAAGGTGCTTTTCCTGGAGTAACAGGATAGGTCAGCACAAGGCTATGAGTGCGTGACAAATGACTGAAACCTCATAAGTCACGCCTTCTGTCTCTGATTGGTTGTTGTTCCTCGGTCACGGTGGTTTCTCTTATATATCAAATTATAGGCACAAGATGTGGCCAGAGACGGCTTCGCCCCCCCCCCCCCCAAAAGATCATATCATGTTCTATTGACAAGTCACAATGATTGTTTTAACAAATATGACAAAAAAAAAAAAAAAATTTAAATTGCAGTCTTACCCTTTAAAGTGGCAGGCATCTACGAAGGGTTAGCAGTTTCCTTGTTGTTGTTGTATCATGTAGTCTTTAAGTTTCTTGATACTTGTGAGTAATTTAAGAGTTCCCTGGTCTGATTCAAAAGGTTCAAATGCAGTTTTGTGGGGGCAGTTCTGTCGCATGCTGATACCGCGTACGGCTTTCGTCACTACGATGACCGAGGCAGTGCTTGGGCATGAAATGTAGTGAACACCTACTCATTGTAGCTAACTTAGCGACTTTTATGACAATTCTAGTCTGTTATTTAAAAAAAAAAAAAAAAAGCACAACTTTTTTGTATGGTGTTATTGGAGACTCATGGATGCTCTGAGACTCCAAGAACAAAAGATGATCACCCCTCTGTGTCCACTCTCCAAATGAATGGCGTGTGCATGAAGCCATCACTGGCTAATTTAACTATAGGAGTAAGACCCCACAGTAAGTCAATTTTATTTATGTATCACTTCTCTCAGAGGACTCACAAACTGCTTTACATGGTTAAAATACTGTCACAAACATTCAGTTAATAACACAAATCAAGTTTTACTCGAATGCCTGCCTAAAGAAATTTTTTAATTGCTTTTTAAAAAGTAATTTACAGTATATGGAAGAAAGTTGGATAGGATTCTAGGAGCATAGGAGTCACATTGCCCAATCATGGGTGGAGGAACTCACTGTGCGGGTAGTTATGTAAATTAGCCTCATTGTTACCCAACAGTGGGGGCAGAAGTGCAGAATAACTCACTCACAGACACTTTTTGAATGTGTCAATTAGCAGAAAACTAAAGATTTACTCATTTGTTAAATTTCATACTTAATGGGCGTGCAGGCATTCCAGACACCAGTGAACCTACACAGTTTGTCATTTGTGAATTTCCTCATCCCTATTTCTTGGGAACCTATCACCTGTTGTTTGCTGAAAGACACACGTATTTGCTTTATGTTGTGCTCAGGCCCAAGCCATCTCTAATATATAACTATTGGTTTGGCACCATCTGGTGGCATCTTGGTGCCAAATCGCTATTGTATGTTGAAATGCCTTGTCTCGTAGAAACAGTGCTTTTGCCGCCATCTTGTGGCATCGATGGGCAGCCTGTTTGGGTAGGCGACAATTACAGATTTTCGCTCGGTCCCTTTGCTGTTCAAGCAATTCGTCATATTATCTCCCTTTTAAAACAATACCTCTATATTAAGTATCTTTACATAACTCTAAAAAGATAAAACATTTATTGAAATTATAACAACTGTGAAGTTAACCAGCGTCACAAAACGAATTTTGTTCCACTTTGAAAAAGCATATTTGATCCAAAATGCATAACTTTTCTGCACTGCATCCACCGAAGGTGACAGAGCAGTTTTTATGTCAGTGGGCTTCAACCAGTTTTTACTTGTAGAGACAGTACATTGTTGTCTCCCACCGTTATGGCAGAGAAGAGAGATTAATGTTGATAAATGTTTGGCATTTTCATGTGATTGTATTTTCTCAGTGACTGATGCATTTTCCAATCTTTTGTTTGTTCTGTAGCAAGAGCCTTCACAATCTGCCTACGGACATGAGCCTATCACAGATGTCCCTCGAACCATCACACACGCTAACGCTGGAAGCCAAACCACACTGGCCCCACCAAGGTACAAATAGCCTTAGGCCCTAAGTTGTCAAATACTGATGACATCACAAATGATACCTTAACTCAATTGAAAAAGGAAGTGTATAGTGAATTTTGGGACACCTTGCACATTTAATAAAGAGCAACTCTGGTCAATATGATGTATTTTATTTAAATCATTTTTCTTTTGTCATGCTATTAGATAAATATTGATTCTGAACAGCTCCAGATGATTTACGTGGCACAGTTGCGTGCTGTTACATTGCATTTTTGTTTAGCATTGATGCTTTCTCTAAATGCAATGTTATAGTGGTGGTGATAAGAGGTGGATTAAGTCACCACTGAAGGCCCAGGTAATACAATGCACGGACCGCCACAGGTTTTGACCTTATCTTTTTTTGCCATGCAGGAAAAGAGCAGACGCCGTCTCTCCGAGGACTGTGCGGGTCTCTCACCTCGGTCAACAGTTTCAGGTCTCTGGCCAGTCTGAGGTCCAACGAGTGTCTAGCCAGTCCTGCCGCTGAGGTCAGCAGCCCGGGCTTCACCCCCACATAAGATCCCACAGCACAACTCAACCAGCCATATTCTCAGAGTACTATTATGTTGTTCTTCGTTGTAATGTACATTCTTAGTGCACTTACACTGAGAAGTTTCAGCATGCTGTTGGAATGAGCGCACTCAGCGAAGCATTCTCTGACATGATGTACAGTAACTTTAACTGGAATGCTTTGTATTGAAAGACATGTATCATGTGCCAACACTGGAAGAGTTGGTCTCCTCAATGTCACTAATTGTTTCTGGAGAATCATCATGGGCCCTTCTCTCATTTATTAGGATATTTTAGATTTTAACATCTTTAGTTCTCAAGTATTTTTGTGCCTTTGTTTTCAGTGTCGTACACAATGCTGTATTTTGTTCTCAGGTCATGACCACTATGATTGATACTCTCTAGCCTCAGTTTAATCAGATGTTTTCCCTTTAATTATTTCGATTCCAATGCAGTAATTTACTTTGCCTTGTGGTGACTGTGATACAACTGAAGTCAACTGTACTCTTCGCTTTAAATTTGTGAAAACATACATTTGCGCGCCTGCACACAGACACACAAACACAGTTTTATGGCATAAGTCAAATGTTTTAAGAAAATATAAGTACTCATAAATGGATTTTAACATATAGTGAACCACAGCATATTGGCACTTCAACATTCACATAATTCTTTTGGAACCTATCCTGCTCTTTGCACAAAAATTTATCTATTTGCTGTTTTGTTTTGGTGCTCAGGCTACAACAATAAAGTGTTACTTTGGAGCCATCTTGTGGAGTGGTTTTGCTGTTAGGATTATTACATTGGAAGTTTTTTCATCTGCTTTTGAGATGTGGTAGTTTGTTAGTGGTCCTTGAATGTACCCACGGGCACAGTAAAAAGTGAAACTGAAATCCTGTTCTGCTTCTCTCGCACAGCTACTAATAGCCCATGTAATCTACTTTAGTGTTACAATTTGCCTATATTCCCTAACATTTATTACTGTACGTAAATGCCACGCGGTGAGTTTAATGATTTACTAACGTTTGTGTAAAGTTTGTGCATATTTGTTTACGAATATGTAATGTAAAGTCAGTTTGTACCTGACTTTTTATATATACACCTAGACTTTTTATATATACACCTAGAGTATAATGTATATGAATAGCTTCCTATTTTATTATTATTAAGTCAAATCTGGACTGAGAATTAGGGGTAGGACCTAAAAAGTTATTTTTTTAATTTCTTCCTACGCCTAGTGAACATAAACACATCTGTGTTGAAGTTGTTTGTGCTAGCATGTTATTTAGGCTAGTATAATAGCTAATACTATTGATGAGCCTCGTGGTGTTTTTGTGTCATTCAACTACTGAATGCAGTCATTTATGGATCATTGGTTTATGATTGTAGATATGCTAGAAGCATGTTGATGCTTTATGATCCTCGGTTTTAAGTGCTTTGCTGCCATTTTGTGGCATCTATACGTAATTACAACCCTGTTTTATGGAGGGGTGTCAATTATTCACAGATTTTAGCTGTTCATGGCAGGAATTCGTCCCCTCATTGTATTTCAAATTGTACAAACAGGAGCATGTCATCATCCATCCATTTTCTGAGCCGCTTCTCCTCACTAGGGTCGCGGGCGTGCTGGAGCCTATCCCAGCTGTCATCGGGCAGGAGGCGGGGTACACCCTGAACTGGTTGCCAGCCAATCGCAGGGCACATTGAAACAAACAACCATTCACACTCACAGTCATGCCTACGGGCAATTTAGAGTCTCCAATTAATGCATGTTTTTGGGATGTGGGAGGAAACCGGAGTGCCCGGAGAAAACCCACGCAGGCACGGGGAGAACATGCAAACTCCACACAAGGGGGGCCGGGGATTGAACCCGGGTCCTCAGAACTGTGAGGCTGACGTTCTAACCAGTCGTCCACCGTGCCGCCGCATGTCATCATGGAATATTAATTTATAATAACTATAATAATGTACTTTTAATCATCTCTCAGCTCTGCTTTTTTAAGCCTAGTGTTGGAGGGTGCCGACTCGTAATTTTTCAGGTGTTTCTGGTGTGCAGAGGTCAAAGTACTCGATCCTGGTTGTGCTTGCGAAAAAACTTCTTTCCCAACTCATAGGAGCTGATCATGATGGCGCAGGCCGGCGCCACTTTGCTCACCCGAGGGAGGAAACCTGGCCAGGACACAAGCGGGTCAGAAGAGAAGACGGCATTTTGAATGACAAAGTGTTGGCCAGATGTGATGCAAACCTGCAAACAAGCCTTTGATGCCGTGCTGTGTCACGATCTTCTTCATTACACTAACAGTGGAGGATGCCTTGTGTGATACTGACAACACAAAAACAACTCTGAGTGAAATCAGGAAATATTTCCAATACAAAAGAAAAACATTATATTTACGCCATAATTACAATTCATCGCTTGCAGCTCCCCAAGTTCCACCTGCCTTCTTGTTTTGACCACATCAAATGGCAACGTTATGATGGATGCAATCTGAAAGGAAATACCAAAAATATACAGGTGAGCTCAAGATATTACAATATTGTACAAAAGGCTTTCATTAGTTGTAAGTTATAATCATCGAAATTATTGAACAAATTGCCAGTACATGATAAAGTATTCCACTATGTGAAGTGAATTTAAATGTAGTTTCCAGTTAAGTAGCACTGCACTCTCTGGATTATCGAAGCAAATACACTAGAAAGAGCTCTCACTATAATGCAGTACAGGTACTAATAGGACAAGCACAATAAGTATTGTTAAATTAATACCTTTCTGTCAGTGTCAAAACTGAATATTATGACACTTGTAAAGGCAGATTTTTTTTTGGCATCCTGATGGAGTTTGGTGTGACAAATGAGTGAAGGTCATCTGCACATTCCTGGTTCACTACACTCACTGTGCCAGATGTGGCGCCGGACACGAAGGTCATGGCAAAGGTGGGCTCTCTGGTGCCGTAGCGTTGGCACAGCCACATCTTGCCTCTTTCGTAGTTGTACCAGTACATTGCAGAGAAGGGCACATCCCGGAGTAACGTGGGTCCCAGACCTCGCCACAGCGACACCCAGCCATCCACCTCCACAGCCGTGCGCACGCAGGTTCTCAGCTGCCTGTACGACAGTTTCTCGGACTGCAGCTTGGTGCGCAGAAGCTCAATTGGGCTGATCACCGAGGCCGCGCCCACTGGCCGACATAGAGAAAGCATTTAGAGGAGTGCAAAATAAATACAGTGGAACTGCTGAAATCCAATGCATTATAGCTTACTAGCTACCAAAAAGCCCAAATTCACCATCTAAAGAAATTTGAATATTACATAAGAAACAACCACAATAATTATTAATTAGACATAAGGAATGAACTGGCCCTCTGAAAAGTGTTTTCCTATGTGTTTAACGACGCTACATAATGGGTTTCACTTCTTGAGTTGAACTACTGAAATGAACTTTTCAAGCTGCACCTGTGAAGTGTGAAGGTTTAAGTTTAAGTTTGTATATAAAATGACCGATGTAATTTTTGTTAATTTTTTAAATTATTATTATTTTATTTATTTATTTTTTTACAAGTGGATGGCTCCTTTAAGTTTAGGTTTTCTTTTTTTATATGCCTCTTTCAAAAGGTGCCAACAGGTGGTCTATAAAACGAGATTTTAAGAAACTAAAAGGTCACACTGTCTCAGATTATGCTTTTAAATTAAAAACTAGAGGGGAGCTAAAATACAAAAAACCCAGGGAAGCAGGCTAAAGGACCATTACAGAATGATCTTAACATTGTTATTGTTGTAAATTCTGTTATTGTTAAGCATCCCTGGGTCCCTTGAAAGGCTCTACATAAATCTAAGTTGTTATTATTCAAAGTGTTAAATCACACCTCTAGCAACAGCTCCCGACACCATAGGGGCGAACTGCTCGTGTTCGCCCATTGTTACCCTTAGTCGTGCACGAAGCTGGTCATAACTTGTGAAGTAGATGACAGTTGCTGGCACGGCCATCACACTGGAGCGGACACAAAATTGCACAAACATAAATCTCCCAATAGGCTGAGTGCTGCATGACGCTGAGAATAAAAGCGGTTCACACTCACAGGGTTGGAGGGAGACCGCTCCATAAGGACCTGACTCCTTCATTACGTACAATGTTGACGAACGCGTCCTGCCGCAGCACATAAGATTAGTACAATCCGATTCTGACCTTTATGTGCCACGATACGATTTGTATTTACCGCTGTGCCATTGAAGTGTCCAGGCGCTTTATACCAAGCCTTGTTGCCATTCATACACACACAAATATGGTCCATAAGGCCGTTGCAGTAGACAAAGCATTTTCCTAAAAAAAACGCACATCAGGGTAATGTTAAAAAAACAATAAAAACAGTTGTTTTGCATGATGTAATTTACCTTTAGGGAAAGGATTTTTCTGTGCTTGAAGTCTGATCTTCACAACATCTAAGGGTGTCACTGGGAAGAGACGAGTGTAAATGTAAGTAACATTCATCAATCCATGTCCTACAGCGCTTGTCTTTAGTAGGGTCCTGTGTGAGCTGGAACCTATCCCAGTGAATTTGGGCAAGAGGTGGGCTACACCCTGGACTGGTTGCCAGCCAATCGCAGGGCTCTTACAGACAAACAACCATTCACACTTCCGTTCACACCTATGGAAAATTTAGTCTTTTATGGACCTAAGAAGCATGTTTTTGGAATGTGAGAGTAAAACAAATTACTCAGAGAAAACCCATGCGAGAACAGGGGAAGCAACAAACACCACATCAGAACCTCGACATTCGAACCCCAAAACTCCAAAAGGTGAGGCAGACATGCAACTGTAACCTCACTGTGCTGTCAATGAGATAAACAGCTATTTTTATTTAAATTATCCATCCATTCATCCATCCATCCATTTTCTGAGCCGCTTATCCTCGCGGGTGTGCTGGAGCCTATCCCAGCTACCCCCCCACCCCCGCTAATTGTTCCTCGGATTTTACTTTTTCCATACCACAGCCCTAATTACTAATACTTCAGTTTAATTTTGTGAATGCCTGAAAAAAAAAAAAAAAGTTTTCAATACAGGCGGCACGTTGGACGACTAGTTAGTGCGTCAGCCTCACAGTTCTGAGGACCCGGGTTCAATCCCCAGCCCCGCCTGTGTGAAGTTTGCATGTTCTCCCCGTGCCTGCGTGGGTTTTCTCCGGGCACTCCGGTTTCCTCCCACATCCCAAAAACATGCATTAATTGGAGACTCTAAATTGCCCGTAGGTGTGAATGTGAGTTCGCATGGTTGTTTGTTTGTATGTGCCCTGCGATTGGCTGGCAAGCAGTTCAGGGTGTACCCCGCCTCCTGCCCGATGACAGCTGGGATAGGCTCCAGCACGCCCGCGACCTTAGTGAGGAGAAGCGGCTCAGAAAATGGATGGATGGATGGATGTTTTCAATACAGGTTAGTGTTTCAAAATAGGGTTTCTCGCCTGAGTTTGGATTTCAAGTTAGAGTTTCTATCTTGGGTTGGGTTTGTAGTAAGAGATCCAAATCATATTTTCCAACTAGAGTGAAGGTTTGAAAATTGGGCTGTGGTTTGTCCATATAATGTCCACATAACTCGACGTTCAAAGGTAACTAAAGATGAATGCAATTCAATGAGTCTCAAGTAAACAAAGTAGTAATCGTTAGTAGCAAAGACAAGACATCGTACAGTGTTTTAAAAGGAGTATACAGAAGCCTTTAAATGGCCCGAACGCCCCATGACTGCCTCACCAAACAGAGAAGTGAGCAACGCTCCTGAGCAGGACGCCGCCATCTGTTGAATTGGAGTAATGCCGTTATCTTTGGCCGGAGCGGAGCGATGTTGACCGCTCATGTTTCCTTGAACACACAAGGAATTACATTTAAGATTAACGTACCGGTATTTCATAACTCGTAAGACAACCTCAGACGCTCGTGAGGATGCTGCTTATTTAGAAATAGTGATAGTAGAATGTGGCTAACTCAAGCTTCTAACAAGACGTTCCTACCTGCCAAAACACATTCGCATCGACGAATCCTTGTTTGCATTAAAATAACATTCCAACATGTAAACAGGGCTGTCCTACGAGCCCCCCCCCCCAAAAAAAAAACAAAAAACAAAAAGAGATTTAGACGAAACACGTGTTTACCCCACTGGTTCACTCCATAACATTACACAATGAAACGTTTCATAACATTAGTTTCGGTTTCGTACATTCACCAAAGTGAAAGTAAACCGTTTCACACAACGCATTATTACAGACATGTTAATCATACAGAAACTGACAACAAACCTTGCTAGTCGGCATGTCTTTGATGAATAAAGATATTTAAATGTTTTACTTCTTTTTCATGCGGTGTCGAAACAGTAAATGAGAACACCATCACTAATATACCTATTTCTGTTGTCGCAAATGTCGATCGCGACGGAAATCCGCAACTTTGTTTACTTTGGAGGCAAGGCGTAAAAACAGGGAGACTAACCTCACCATCGTAATTTATCGGGAAGAAGAAAAGACAATAAAGAACGAGATGCTAAGAATACGTTAGTAAAACTTCAACATAGCCATTTGAAAGTGAAAGTATGAGGCCCGTGTTTTGAGTTCTCCGTCGTGGCAACTTGCTTGTCGTTTCCACTACATTGCGGGAATTGAAAGTTCTGTCAAACGTCGACGTTAAGACTTTCGAACAGAGATGACCCAAACAATTACAAATGTCAATTACGGGTGCCACTCGACATAAAATATTTTAATGCTGAAGTTAAGTCTCTTAATTTAAGTGTATCTTGAAACGCAGAAGCGACCCGACCGACCTAGCCCCGTCGTAACGGTGAGTCAATTACCGTCAGAGGGCAACATTTCCCCCTTCGAATGGTCAAATAAGATTTGAGTGTTTACACTGCTAGTTTGTAAATATTCCCATTTTGTTTACAAGCACACCCAGCGGTCACATGAGGACTTGGGCTCAGTATGTCGACACACAGAGGGCGAACATTTGCTACTTGTTCCCTGAAGGAGAATAAAATGAAGACAAAAGGCACGCAGAGGCAAGCTGGAGTCGTCTGGAAAGGTACTATTTTTTAAATTATGGTCATAATTTCTCATCACATTGGTTGAATAGGTTGACAAAATACAGGTTCTGTGGGGTTGAAATACTTGAAAGCTCGCCTTTCTTCACCTTGCAACTGTGTTGTCTTTTTAGGAAAAGCTGGCAAAAATGGTGAGAAGAAGTCGGTAGTGAAGTCCCGTCAAGCACTGCTCAAGCCTTTTGCTGGGAAAGTCTTCTATCTCGACCTGCCGTCCAACAGAACAGCAGAGTCGTTGGAGAAAGATATAATAGACCTCGGAGGGGTGGGTCCTTAAGCAAGACGTGCCCTGCCTTGCAGCATAACTCAGCAAGACGTGCCTGCCTTGCAGCGTAACTCGTAAAAACACGTTTTACCATAGCATCTAATGAGATTACACAGTTAATTGAACTTGCCCTCTTTTTATTTCTGTTCTCTTAAACAATGCTTCATAGGACTTTTAATATTACAGATGACTTTGCTTGAGGCATCCATTGTAGAATTGCATGCGAAAGCCGTAAGTAAGTCAAGCTATGAATGAAAGTAGTGTTTTTATTCAGGGGGTCCTTGGTTTACAAAAGTTCCGTTCCTATGGTGGCGATGTGATCAGATTTGTATGTAAGTCGGAATGTGTCCCACTCTGTCACTAACCCAGGCTAAGTGATAATTACAGTAACACTTCTAGGCAATAAATCAAAATTTTTGAATTTTGAAATTGAATTTAAAAAAAAAAAAAAACAGGTACGACAATGACTAAGCATGCCCTTTTTTGTATCCTTACACCGCTGCAAAAACTAGTTCGTTGCAAAGTAGAATCTGTAAACTCGAAATGTAAAAAAAAAACAAAAAACTCATGGGCTTGTAAGTATCATACCCTGGACAGATTAAATGGGTGTCTTCTTACTGGAAAGGATTCAGGAAACTAACAGAAGTCTGAATTAAGTCAGGCCAAGATATACATTTTGAAAAAAGTAATTCATATTTTCACAGGAGTACCATGTTCCAAATTATTATTACTCTTTCCAAATGCCAGCGTATGTTCATCCATTCATCCATCCATCCATTTCTATTGCGCTTGTCCTCATTAGGGTCGTGGGTGAGCTGGAACCTATCCCATGACACTTTATGCGAGAGGCTGGGTACATCCTGAACTGGTCACCAGTCAATCGCAGTGCACATATGGACAAACAAGCATTCATACTCACAATTACACCTATGGACAATTTAGAGCTTTCAAGTAACCTAACATGATGTTTTTGGAATATGGGAGGAAGCCAATGGACCCCCAGCAATCTCAGGCAAGCACAGGGAGAACATGCAAACTCCACACACGAAGGCTGGAGGCAGGATTTGAACTGCAGTTGCCTATGAAAAACTCTTGTAGGTTTTGATTACAAAACAATTCAATGAAAAACAGTAAGTATGGCTGTAACTGAGCGTGCCTTCTTGTGCTGCATGACGTATTATTACACCGCGTACCGTTTGTGAGGTGGAAATGGCGTATCTTTAAAGACCCTCTGTATACATATTTGTGTTGTCCATTTGAATAAATAAGTGCCACACCTCAAATTTACACCTTTTTCTCCCCTTGGGAAATAAAATAACACTTGTGCCACTAGTATGTCATGATTGACATTTCCTCTAACATTTTAATATTTTCTTTTGTTGTCCCAGAGTGTTGAGAAGTTCTTCAGCAAAGATATCAAGTATCTTGTATCCAACAAGAGGGAAACTAAATATGTGCAATGCCTCAGGCAAGACTCTCTACTCACCAGCCCGCAACCTGGACAGAGTTCACCTTGCCCTCGCTCAAATACACTCCAGAAGGACTGCGGTAGCGGCAACATGAAGAGAACGTCACAGGTTCAACCAGACACGGTGAGCTCGCTTGGATTGCTTCATTTGTGCTGTTACAATTTTTACTTAACTCGTTCTTCAGTTTAGCTCGCTTTGTTGCCCTTCATTTTTTTCTTTTGGTTTTTGCTTTGCAGTGCGTCACAAGTCGTGGGAAGTCTTTAGTAGAAAAGGCGGTGAAAAAAAAGGTTTCTTTGCCCTCCGCATTTATAACATATGTAAAGAGTCATGTTATTTATTTTGCTGATAAAATCTCTGTTTTTAGGACATTTTGCAGATAAACAAGATTCTATCAAAGGCTATGGAGTGGGGTGTGAAAATCTTTTACATTGACGGTGTGTACATATTATAGCTCATATGTAAATGTATATGTTGTATCAGTTATGCAGTGGAACCTTGAAAGTGATGTTTTATAATGCAGGTTGGCTTACAAGTTGTTTTAATCTAAAAACAATTGCAATGTTTTTATTCATATTTTAAGTTAACCACTATAATCAAACTAAAATAAATGAAAAAATGCTCACTATTTGAAGAAGCCTGACAGTAATGGAAAGGGAACAGGAAGGCGTTTGCAGAACAATAGTAGCACCTAGTAATGTTTTATAGGTATTGTTGGAATCATTAAAGCCTTTTGACAATTTATTGTATTGCTCATATTGTATTGACGTAGCAGCCAGACCCGTTCCTGTGTCGAAGTAAGTTCAATTTCTTGTTCTATTTGAGACATATTTTTCTCCAAACATTTTTGTTGAACTCCAAATTGTACCACTTTTGGCCCGTTTGACTTTGGAGCTTCCACGGTATCATTGTGCTGTGCATGAGCTAATGTTCAGTTTGCGCTGCATGTGCAGATGTGTTGGTGTATATCGAGAAGAAAAAAAAGACCATTGCAGGCCAGCGTCCAATCCCTACTGCAACCAAAACAACTGTAAGTTCACACATTCAACACTTCAATATCCATATAAACATTCACATATTTGATATTTTACTATTTTTTTCCCCATGTACTGTAGGTCAAAGACTCATCCACAGCAAAGCTCACTTGTCGGAAAGCCAAAGGTGAATGACTTGTGCAGTAGCTGTACTATTTTGTGCAATCATTTGACGTGTGTATATGTCCTAACAGTTAGTTTTTCCGCAGGAGGGCAGATCCGTAAACCTTTCATCAAGATTGAAGATTCAAGCAGGTTAGAGAGAGTAAAATTTACCATTTAAAAATGCACATTTTGAAAGTGTTGACATTTTTTATCCTCAGACATTACTGTCCGATATACCTCACCATGACAAACATGCCCGAGTTGAACCTAAAGACGCTTGCTCCTCATAGTCCCTTCTTAGTTGATGATAAATACCCTGCTGGTGACAAACAGCAAGGGAAGAGGTATGGCAGCTTTTTTTACTTATTAAATAAGGATGATACACAATGTAAATACCAGTCCTTTACCAAACATTCCTGTATTTGTTTTAATTCCTACAATGGAGACATTGAAATTCAGTTTGAAAAAAACATAGGTAGTGTGGCTAAAATGAAATCTCAGATATTTTTTTCCACCAAAATCTGATTTTTCCAATTATTAACTTAGATCAACTTTCATACAAATAATAGAAAGAAATGTTTTGTTTTTGTCCCCTGATAATGTGAAAATAAGTGTGTCCTTTTGGGAAAAAATGTCCCTTTTGTCAAAACATGTATGTAAACACAATCCTAAATATCTATCCATCCATCCATCCATTCTCTACCGCTTATCCGGGTCGGGTCGCGGGGGCAGTAGCTTCAGCAGGGACGCCCAGACTTCCCTCTCCCCAGCCACTTCATCCAGCTCTTCCGGGGGGATCCCGAGGCGTTCCCAGGCCAGCCGAATGATGTAGTCTCTCCAGCGTGTCCTGGGTCGTCCCCGGGGTCTCCTCCCGGTGGGACATGCCCGGAACACCTCACCAGGGAGGCGTCCGGGAGGCATCCGAATCAGATGCCCCAGCCACCTCATCTGGCTCCTCTCAATGCGGAGGAGCAGCGGCTCTACTCTGAGATCCTCCCGGATGACCGAGCTTCTCACCCTATCTCTAAGGGAGAGCCCGGACACCCTGCGGAGGAAACTCATTTCGGCCGCTTGTATCCGGGATCTTGTTCTTTCGGTCACGACCCACAGCTCATGACCATAGGTGAGGGTAGGAACGAAGATCGACCGGTAAATTGAGAGCTTCGCCTTTCGGCTTAGCTCTTTCTTTACCACAACGGACCGATACAAAGTCCCCATCACTGCAGACGCTGCACCCATCCGCCTGTCGATCTCCCGTTCCATTCTTCCCTCACTCGTGAACAAGACCCCAAGATACATGAATTCCTCCACTTGGGGCAGGATCTCATCCCCGACCTGGAGATGGCATGCCACCCTTTTCCGACTGAGGACCATGGTCTCAGATTTGGAGGTGCTGATTCTCATCCCAGCCGCTTCACACTCGGCTGCGAACTGCTCCAATGAGAGTTGGAGGTCACGGCTTGATGAAGCCAACAGAACCACATCATCTGCAAAAAGCAGAGCTGCAATACTGAGGCCACCAAACCGGACTCCCTCTACGCCTCGGCTGCGCCTAGAAATTTTGTCCATAAAAGTTATGAACAGAATCGGCGACAAAGGGCAGCCTTGGCGGAGTCCAACCCTCACCGGGAACGAGTCCGACTTACTGCCGGATATGTGGACCAAACTCTGACTCCGGTCGTACAGGGACCGAACAGCCCGTATCAGGGGGTTCGGTACCCCATACTCCCGAAACACTCTCCACAGGACTCCCCGAGGGACACGGTCAAACGCCTTCTCCAAGTCCACAAAACACATGTAGACTGGTTGGGCGAACTCCCATGCACCCTCGAGGACCCTGCCGAGGGTGTAGAGCTGGTCCACTGTTCCACGGCCAGGACGAAAACCACACTGCTCCTCCTGAATCTGAGATTCGACTTCCCGACGGACCCTCCTCTCCAGCACCCCTGAATAGACCTTACCAGGGAGGCTGAGCAGTGTGATCCCCCTGTAGTTGGAACACACCCTCCGGTCCCCCTTCTTAAAAAGGGGGACCACCACCCCAATCTGCCAATCCAGAGGCACTGTCCCCGATGTCCACGCGATGTTGCAGAGGCGTGTCAACCAGGACAGCCCCACAACATCCAGAGCCTTTAGGAACTCCGGGCGAATCTCATCCACCCCCGGGGCCTTGCCACCGAGGAGCTTTTTAACTACCTCGGTGACCTCAAACCCAGAGATAGGAGAGCCCGCCTCAGAGAACCCACACTCTGCTTCCCCATGGGAAGGCGTGTCGGTGGAATTGAGGAGGTCCCCACCGACTCACAACGTCCCGAGTCGAGGTCAGCAGCGCCCCATCCCCACTATACACAGTGTTGGTGGTGCACTGCTTTCCTCTCCTGAGACGTCGGATGGTGGACCAGAATTTCCTCGAAGCCGTCCGGAAGTCTTTCTCCATGGCCTCACCGAACTCCTCCCATGCCCGGGTTTTTGCTTCCGCGACCACCAGAGCTGCATTCCGCTTGGCCAGCCGGTACCCATCAGCTGCCTCAGGAGTCCCACAGGCCAAAAAGGCCCGATAGGACTCCTTCTTCAGCTTGACGGCATCCCTCACCGGTGGTGTCCACCAACAGGTTCGGGGATTGCCGCCACGACAGGCACCGACCACTTTACGGCCACAGCTCCGGTCGGCCGCCTCAGCAATGGAGGCGCGGAACATGGTCCACACGGACTCGATGTCCCCCGCCTCCCCCGGAACATGAGCAAAGTTCTGTCGGAGGTGGGAGTTGAAACTCCTTCTGACAGGGGATTCTGTCCTCCCAATCGCGCCCTTCCAGGTCTCACTGTCATTGCCCACGTGCGCATTGAAGTCCCCCAACAGAACAATGGAGTCCCCAGCGGAAGCGCTCTCCAGCACCCCCTCCAAGGACTCCAAAAAGGGTGGGTACTCTGAACTGCTGTTTGGTGCATAGGCACAAACAACAGTCAGGACCTGTCCCCCCACCCGAAGGCGGAGGGAGGCAACCCTCTCATCCACCGGGGTGAACCCCAACGTACAATCCTAAATAAATTAACATTTTAAATGTTCAATAATTTAACATCATAAAATGAGGCATCAAATTGCATGGCTTGGTTGGTCCATGTCTTGTCGATGAGAGACCGCACCCGCTGCAGCTCTCTCACGGTCTTTTCTCACTTAGCATTGTGCAGGTGAGGCAAGGCGACCTTAGCATAATATTAGCGGCTTGGAAGCGAATACCTTGGGTGAAAAGTTCCCAACATGCTGATAAGTGACTGCTTTTCCAACATATAAGTGGGCGCCATGTGTTTGGCAGTGTTCAGCGCGATTGCCTCTGTGATTGCTTTCCACTGGGCTCCTTTCTTGTCATATGGACAACAATTTGAAAACGATTCCGCTCATGTTTTCTGTTTCTTAGCGGGACTTAAATTCGCTGGTCACTAGATAGGTTGGAAAAGTCGCAGAGTTGGAAACATTGACGGCTTTTGTCCAATGGCTTCTCACTGTCCGCAGCCATGTTTGTTGGGGGAAATAAAATATAATCGATTTATCGCCAACCACTAATGGTTGGTATGATTTATCCTCTAAAGTGTCAAAGCCCCAGCTTGTGAAGGACAAGCTGCTGGTCGAAGGAAGACCAAAGACAAGAAACGAAGCGGCTACTGCGAGTGCTGTTTGGCAAGATATGAAAACCTAATGACAGTAAGTCTATATTTTTGTCACCACTCTCAGATTTTTAACAGCATCAACACTGGAACCTCTGAGATCAATCACAACTGGTTCAGATTAGAATTTGTTCAAATATTCTAAATAACATATTGACAGTCTTAACTGTTATACAGGTGTAAAAAAGTTTTTAAGGCAACAACATAAGTCAACACATGGACAAAATTGTTGGTACCATTCTGTTAAATAATAAAAAAAAAAACAAGGGTCACTCAACTAACGTAAAAGTAACGAAACTTGATATTGCTAGAAATACATTTTGATCAGCCAAAACGCTTCTGGGAGAATGTAATTTGGACTCTGTCCGAAGTCACATCTGCCCTATGTTTTGTTGAGGCGAAATTGAAACATAAAGAAAAACACTACCTACCGTAAAACACAGATGAAGCTCTATGATCTGGGGCTGCTTCGTGCATCGGGCACATCGTGTGTGGAATCTGTGCAGAGTACAAAGAAACCATAAGACTATCAAGGCATTCTGCAGTGCATGAAAGGTGTTGGCCAGTGTCAGGAAGCTTGGTCTCAGACAGCAGGTCATGGGTTCTCTCAACAGGAGAAAGACCGAAACCTCACAGCTAACACCCAAGAATGGCCAAGAACAAAACATTGCACTTTTCTGAATAACCCTGATCCAAGTGCTATTGAACACCCGTGGAAGGAACTGACAAATACATAGTCTGGAGAAAGACCCCTTCAAACCTGAGACATCTGGAGCTGTTTGCATTCAAGGGTTGGACCAAAATACCTGTTGACAGGTACAAAGGTCTCAGTGAGAGTTACACAAATCGCTTGATTGCAGTGATTGACTCAAAAGGTTGTGCAACTTGATATCAGTTTGAAGGTACCATCATTTTTGTGCATGCTGGTTTCATGAGTTTTGAAAAATAATTCTGGTAGACCACAAAAATAGAGGAACGCATGATTTTTAAACCCACACAGTCAAAAAGTGTGGTAAAACCATGTAATGTGAGGATGGTATCAATTGATACCGTTCATGGGTTCTGGCTTACTTTAAAGAACCATTCATGAGGTGTCCACCCTTCATCAAACCAAATCAAGATTAGACTGGAGAGGCCGTATTTCTTTCACTTTCATTCTGACAGGTCACTTTATTTTCCTGTAGTTGTTTTTAATGTTAACATGCCTAAGTTCACATTTATTAATAGTGAAACAAACCCATCTTTTCGTATTCAGACCTTGCTGAACTGTCATTGCTTTTTGACCTTCTCAGGTCAATATAATTGTTCAATATAATTTTTAAAATTGTCTTTGGCCAGTTTGTGTATTTCCTGGTAATATTTCACGTTATTAGATTATGCAGATAATGTGTAAATTACATAATGAAATTGAATCCTTCCGAGCATCAGTTTGATTTCAAATCCCTGTGTCTAACACTTACTTTAATTTCCCTAACATTTACTCAAAACTACACTGGTAATGTCAATTGGTACTTTATTTAATCCAGCACCTGCAAAGTGAACGTCACCAGGCTTTCTCAAAGAGTGATGCTTATCAAGTGGTGAACCAACTGGTTTCAACTCTACACTCCAGCTTCATCCATTTCAACACTTTTATTAAAAGGTATAATTCCTGAAATATTTTTCAATTCATTTGATACTGTTGCTGAAGAGTAAAAACCTATTCACACTTTTTACAGTCTTCTACTAATTGATTTATTTATTTTTGTTCCCGTCAGGCCAAAGTGCAGCGTTTCATCTGTTCAACTTGACATTGGACCATTTGAAGGAAGTAATCTCAGAGCCACAGAGATTGTTAAAAAGGAACAGCACCAGCCTGCTGACTGCCCTACGGAAACTTTTTCTTTTCAAGTTACTTCAGGCCCTCAGTCTGCTCCCCTGCTTCACAGTGAGAGCAGGACTTGTCTGACTGTCTCACACAGGTCGAAGTTTAGACCTATCTCACTTAAACTGCCGTCCAGACTCAACTTATTGACGTCCTCCCCTCAAAAAGCTGCTCAGGATACTGCACCCTCTAGCGGTGAAAGCACGGCCCAAAGCCACCTATTCATTCCTCAGGTCAACCTTGATGTGCAAGTACCTCACACACAGACACACAGTGATCAGGAGCCACGGTACGAGTTATACGATGGAAGCCCCAGTGTTGTCACAAATCAACAAGAGACTGACAAGAACAAGGAGCCACCCAGGAAAGCTGGTGGAAACATCTCAGAGGCAGATGGAGAGTGTCTTTCTTCACTGAGCTGCTTTCCATCCAAGACCGTGAGGAGGAAGGTCAGCGCTTATAAACGCCAAAGATGGAAACTATAGACGCTACATGTGAAGAGCATGTAACACAGAATGTGAACCTCGATGCCACATGATGTAGAATATGTAACACAAAACGACGCTTGTGACAAATTCTCTACAAACGCTCTGCCAACTTTTTCACTCAACTGATAAAATGGATGTGGAATTCTGACAGATTTGATTACTGGATGGAAGCAACGTATGACAAAGCACGACAAAATTACAGACAGTTTGCATGACACCAGGGAATAATCATGCATACAATTTAATAGTCCTCTTTTTTTTTCTGTAGAGCAAGGGTAGGGAACCTACTGCCCGTGAGCAATTTAATGCATGCAACGCTAAACAAACACAACCTCAGAAGAACTGTTATAAAAAGTTCAAAAACACTTAAGCCACAAATGCTCAGCATGTATAGCTTTTTCATGAATGGAGCTTGGCCCTCAGAGAAGTGCAATGGCCCATTGTATGCAAAAAAATTGTCAATAATCTGACAAAAAATGAGCATCACATTTCATATTCTTTAGCAATAACTTGGAAATAATGTAGTATGGATAAGGGTAGGTGTTGGTTAAAATGGATGAAAACAGAAATATTGATGTGACTGAAATTTGAACACATTAAAGCGTAAAATATTGTCTTATTTCCCCAGTAAAAAAAAAGATTTAAACAATCAATATGTCTGGGGAAAGAAGCTGTAGATGGACATGCGATTCTTAATAAACATGCACATGAAAATTCCCCCATGTGCTGTGATTTATGGCGCCCCTGCAGATGACTGCGTGTGCTCCTTGCGGGGTCTTATCAGCCAGGGCCGCGGAGGTGCTTCGGTTCTGATGTCTGTGGGAAGGGCAGCTTCCCTCCACGCCTCATGCTCAGTCATGTTTATGTATGAGTCGTTTCTGCAGTGATCCGCTGGATATTGATGTGTTTTAGGAGGTGTCCCCTGTCCTGCGCCCCCCACCCCCACCCCTCCATTACTCTCCTCCCCTACCCACCTCGCCCCCCACTCCTCGCCGCTGAAGAACCGCCGTGTCTCGGTGCGCTCAGACGCGGTCGGCGTTCAGTCTCGTCCGGACCCCAGATGGCCTCCGATCACAGGAACTGCACGAAGCCCACCAGCAACCCCGGCTCCATCGTCCCCTAGCGAAGCCCGTCGTGGATTACCGCATTGTTTTGCCATTCCCATCCAGAGACGTCGCGATGAAGATGATGATGATGATGATGATGCGCGCACCATGGTGGATTTCCCTTTTGTGCGTCTGTGGTTTGATGCACGTCGGTCACCAGAGCAACCCCCATTCCCAGAATGGTAATCCATCATAATATTATTATTAGTATCACGATTTAAGTAGCGTTTATTTAGTTATATTCTACCCTATACCATTGCTGCTCTACGTTCTTACAGGGAATTGGCAAATGAAAGCAATGGGCATTTTCATATGGGGGTGGATGTGTCTTTTTGTCCTCAACAATAATAAAATGGGTGGTCTCCCCTCCCCGGTGCAGGTGACGCTTCGTCGAACGTCAATACGCCTCGTAAGGGAGGCGGCACGTTGGGCAAGAAGAAGCAGGACACGGTGCCCGTCCGCCTGCTCTACAGCAGACACAACCATAGCATGATCGGCCACCATGAGCTCAGCACACGTGTCATAGGCAGCCCCGAATCCACACAGGTACACACCGCGCTTCGGTTTTTGGAGTAGTGGTGGTGGTGGCGGCGGAAGTTTGTTTATAGGTTTGCATCTCCCTGGAGTCCTCTGGTTGGGAAGAAACACGGGAGAAAAATATCAACAAAACATCTGGATGAAGCAACGTGATGCTCATCAGTACTTGCAGGCAAAACACAAATCTACATTTTCATGTTTAGATTTTTAAGAGGACGAATAACAATAAAAACAAACAAAATCATCAGTCATATCGTCATTACTAATACATTATAACACACACACACATATATATATATATATATTTTAGATTTTCAGATTTTTCTGTTCCTCAAATTATGCATAGCTGATATAAACGCTGACCATTGGGTCTTAACACGAAAGCATCAGCCGAAAAAACAGCAACAACAACAACATTATGTACTTCCACATGCATTCAAATGCCACAAGTTGCTATTGTACCCCTGCTCCACTAGGGGTCACAACACTTGGACAAATAAATACATAAGGCATCCTGTGTATGGTATACTGTATCAGTGTCATTCATTTAAGAGTTGAAGAAGGTACAGTTGACGATGTTTTTCTTCTCGCCGTCATAATGAATGCATGCATTGTCCTAACCGGCTGACTCTATTATGTGTTGTTGATTTTCACACTGAAATGGAAGGACTAATAACACATTTCTTAAATAAAAAAACGAACAAAATAGACTGAGAATTCTGAGCTGTTAAATTATATTAGCAAAGATATATCGGAACTAATATGAACTACTTTGACACCCCTTCGCTGTCTTGTTTTAAAGCATGAATATCTCACCGCTTGTCTTGACTCGCACACTTACTTGCTCAACTGGCAAAGCTGCTGAATAAACCATGTAATTGGCTAAGTCGTATCACGTGGGAGGACTTAGAATGCACATGATTGATTGGTCTCTGCATTTGCTGTGTGCACACATTTACCACAGTAATAACTTAGAGTATGCTAATATCATAAAAAGCTAATAATAGGCCTTTGTGCATTAAAACAAAAACAAAAAAGTCCAGGTCCGGATCCTGACTGGAGTCAGCATGTGACTGTAGAGTTTCTAGTAACCAGTGTGATGCAGTCACCATCATTATGGCTGTAACTGATTGAATCTCGTGATACACTATGTCTCATTGGTCTATTTCAAACGAAACAAATCACTTAGCATTATCCACACATGGCATGTGTAATTTAATGTGTGTGGGGCCTGATGTGAAACATTTATGTTTCATATATATCACATATTAGTTTTATATAACCTTTGCATGTTTTATTGTTCCATAGCTTTTAGACAGCGCAGTACTGTGCGCAGGACAGTTATGACGACTCCCTGGGTTTCTGTTACTTTCTCATTCTCTGCATGCACCCATTCCCATAAAGCTAAGTTTGAGTGCAGCTGGACGAAGCGAATTGTGTCAGAATGTTGTGGAAATGAGAGGGGTGTATTTCTTTATTTTCCTGTCTCTCCCACTTCTCTATAACAAAGGTGATTTTTTTTTTCTTTGCATGCGCTTACCCTGCGCTTGCAGGGGTAACAACTCGTGACGACTTGCACCTTTTCCTCTCTTTGCAAAGATTTTTCTTTCTTGTAATAAAAACCCACAAAGACAAGATTGCTTCCTTACTTATTTTGTCAGAAAAAGATTTGCCAAAACAGGCTCAGAGAGTGTAGTGGGCTACAGATGGTAGCAGTTGTTAAGCTAAGATACCCTTTGTGTCTCACACCTCAGACAAGATCGCAGTAGGCATCTGCCAAATAGAAACCCAAACTTACCAAATAAATCATGTATTCCTGGAGCATTGACCGTGTGTATACTTTATTTAAAATAATGAAAGAGAACTGAATTTACAACAACAAATGTCCATCAAAAAACTATTTGCCAAGAAATTGTGTGTCTGAGCCTTTTACACGGAACCCCCAAAAAAGGGGGATATTGTGCGTACACAACATGGCACAATCACATAATTAGATGAAGTCAGTACTAACGTGGTGCAACGTATAAAATAGTGGTCGGACAGAAACAATTGCTTTTTTAACACAACAGGGCTGGAGAAATTAGTGTCAGGTGTTACATTTATAGTCTTGGTTTTTTCTTCTTCTTGTGTTTTTAATTTGACCTATACCTTGATTTTATTGTTTGATTGTACGTTGTATGTGTGTGCTTTGAAAGGTGCCATGAAATAACATTCATTATTATTATTATTATGACACATATTCACAGGTATCTCCTCCCGGCGCTGTTACGAAAGGCGAAACATTGCCTGGTGGACTTGGTCAAGCTATTTCGCGTGGATTCCATTTATGCAGAAATTGACGAGAAAATAGATTAGTGATGGTAGTAGATGTTCACAAAGCCTTAGGAGAGTTGCCAGTCATCTGCGACGTCACATGAATAGAGTTTGATCACTTATTAGCTGTTTTTAGTGCCACAAGTCTAAAAACAAACCTGTCCAGTGGTTTTGAAAGGATGTCAAGCATGCAGCATGTTATTTATAGACTCACTGGGCTATTTTTAAATCAAAGATGCAAACATCAACACTGCCAGCGGAGGAGTAGCACAAAGTGTTGTGTTTGGTGTAAAAACAAAGCTCTCAAATGAAACTAGCCTGTGTGGCTATTTGCCAACTGTATGTGTCTGCACTTGGACAATGTGGAATGGAAAGTCATCTCTGGCGTAACTCGCAAATCAAGGAGGGAAGAGTTAGTAGATTACACAGCACACAATCACCGCTATCTCCTCACATCAGGCGTTTCATATTGCAGATTAGATTAGATGATATACATATACATACAGTATACATTTTACCCGCTCATATATACATTGAGTAGAGCAGCCAAGCTTACAAACAATAGAGGCTGTGCTCCTTGGGGAGCATGTGCTATAAGGTCACCCTTGGGTGAGCAGAGGGGTACCTCCTCAAACGAAGACCGTCGCCTCCCCCACGTTGTGGTCATGTAGCATCCACGTTGTAATGAAGGTAGCGCGCTCCACGAGGGTGGAAGGAGGGGGAGGGGTCCGCCAGAATGACTGTCGGCGGGCTCTCATTGACCCTGAGGGGTGTGGAATGAATGAATGAATCAAGCCGCGTGCACCATCTGTGTCCAACCCTCAATAGGAATGAGTATCCAGCTCGAGTCAAATCAATCATAGTCATGCAACCACAGTAATGCATGTCTGTGTTATACACCAATGACTGTATAGTCTGAAGAATGTATATTCAAGCCTAAAATTAATCATATCCTGGTGACATTATTAGAGAAGAGATGTTAGTATGATGTAAGCAGACTCATTTAAAGCAGAAAAAACGTGGTGTCCGAGTACTTTTGTCCAGGGAGTGTTTCAGTGTCATAATAGTAAGAGATGGCCAGTTGTTATGATAAATGATCGACCAGAAGTGTTGCTTCTGGGAAGCCATGTTACTGGTATTATTTTTAGTTTGGAAGGTTTCTTCTTCCTCTTTCAGTTCCCCTGATTAGACTCTCAGCTGGCTTGAGCAATTTATAAGGACTTAAATTTGTATCTTCTGTGACTGGTGTCATGCATTTGAGTCCATTTGTTTTTCCCATTTCCATTTGCCACTTTTGTTCGTTATTTCCTTCGAAACGATACGATTGTAAAAAAAAAAAAAAAAAAAATGATTGTAAAAAAAAAAAAAAAAAAGACTTGCTTAATTTACTTCAAATTCAATATCTTTCATAAGAATGACATTACATTGTTGAGCCGATACAGCCAGTTTTCAGAATTTTGTTTGATTTTACTAAAAAACACAGTAATTAGTAGAAGACTGACATGATTAGAATAGAAAAGAATAGAGTAGAAGGCCTTTTATTGTTACTAGACACACATACAATGCGATATACACACACAAACACACACAGCAGCTGAAATAAGTAATTAATACGTCACCATTTTTCTCACTAAATACATTTCCGAAGGTGCTATTGACATGAAAATTTCACCAGATGTTGGTAACAACCCAGGTAATTCATACATACAAGGAAAGTAGAACAAATAAGATCAGAAATTAAGTTATATATACAGTGGGTACAGAAATTATTCAGACTGCCTTAAAATGTTCAGTCTTTGTTATATTGCAGCCATTTGCTAAAATCATTTAAATTCATTCTTCCCCCCATTAATGTACATACAGCACCCCATATTGATGGAAAAAAAACGGAATTGTTGAACTTTTTGCAGATTTATTAAAAAAGAAAAACTGAAATATCACACAGCCATAAGTATTCAGACCCTTTGCTCAGTATTTAGTAGAAGCACCCTTTTGGGCAAATACAGCCATGAGTCTTTTTGGGCATGATGGATTTGGGGATCCTCCCCCATTCCTCCTTGCAGATCCTCTCCAGTTCTGTCAGGTTGGATGGTGAACGTTGGTGGGCAGCCATTTTCAGGTCTCTCCAGAGATGCTCAGTTGGGTTTAAGTCAGGGCTCTGGCTGGGCCATTCAAGAACAGTCACTGAGTTGTTCTGAAGCCACTCCTTCGTTATCTTAGCTGTGTGCTTAGGGTCATTGTCTTGTTGGAAGGTGAACCTTCGGCCCAGTTTGAGGTTCTGAGCACTCTGGAGAAGGTTTTTGTCCAGGATATCCCTGTACTTGGCCACATTCATCTTTCCTTCGATTGCAACCAGTTGACCTGTCACTGCAGTTGAAAAACACACCCACAGCATGATGCTGCCACAACCATGCTTCACTGTTGGACTGTATTGGACAGGTGATGAGCAGTGCCTGGTTTTCTCCACACATAGTGCTTTGAATTCAGGCCAAAACGTTCTATCTTGGTCTCATCAGACCAGAGAATCTTATTTCTCACCATCTTGGAGTCCTTCAGGTGTTCTTTAGCACTGAGAAAAGGCTTCCGTCGGGCCACTCTGCCATAAAGCCCCAACTGGTGGAGGGCTGCAGTGATGGTTAACTTTCTAGAACGTTCTCCCATCTCCGGACTACATCTCTGGAGCTCAGCCACAGTGATCTTTGGGTTCTTCTATACCTCTCTCACCAATTTCTCAGTGTGGCCTGACAGCCAACTCTGGGAAGGGTTCTGGCCGTCTTCCATTTCAGGATTATGGAGGCCACAGGGCTCTTAGGAACCTTAAGTGCATCAGATTTTTTTTTTTGTAACCTTGGCCAGATCTGTGCCTTGCCACAATTCTGTCTCTGAGGTCTTCAGGCAGTTCCTTTGACCTCATGAGTTGCATTTGCTCTGACATGCACTGTGAGCTGTAAGGTCTTATATAGACAGGTGTGTGGCTTTCCGAATCAAGTCCAATCAGTATAATCAAACACAGCTGGACTCCAATGAAGGTTTAGAACCATCTTAAGGATGATCTGAAGAAATGGAGAGCACCCGAGTTAAATATGAGTGTCACAGCAAAGGGTCTGAATACTTATGGCTGTGTGATATTTCATCCATCCATCCATCCATTTTCTGAGCCGCTTCTCCTCACTAGGGTCGCGGGCGTGCTGGAGCCTATCCAGCTAACATCAGGGCAGGAGGCAGGGTACACCCTGACCCAGTTGCCAGCCAATCGCAGGGCACATACAAACAAACAACCATTCACACTCACATTCACACCTATGGGCAATTTAGAGTCATCAATTAACCTACCATGCGTGTTTTTGGGATGTGGGAGGAAACCGGAGTGCCCGCAGAAAACCCACGCAAGCACGGGGAGAACATGCAAACTCCACACAGGTGAGGCCGGGGATTGAACCCCGCTCCTCAGAATTGTGAGGCAGACGCTCTAACCAGTCGTCCACCATGATATTTCAGTTTTTCTTTTTTAATAAATCTGCAAAAATTTCAACAATTCTGTTTGTTCTCTGTCAATATGGGGTGCTGTGTGTACATTAATGAGGAAAAAAAAATTTCGCAAATGGCTGCAATATAACAAAGAGTGAAACATTTAAGGGGGTCTGAAAACTTTCCGTACCCACTGTGTATATATAAATTCTCCTGACATTATGTTGGTCTTGTGTGTGTGGCTACAACATGGCTCAAAACCATCGCATTTCCATAATTTTCAACACCAGCAACAACGTAGATGAGCTGATGTCTCAATGAACATGGATGTCCTAATAAGGAGTCATTTTGTCGCTGGCGACAGCCTGCGGTCATCCATCCATGTCGATTTGTCCAATGCATGCAGGTCATTACGTGCTTTCCGATATATGAATATGCTAATAGCTTTAACTGATCTGTCCTTTCTTACGTCCTCTTTCAGGTGAACCATGTGGCCCAGGCCAGCTTTCAAGTGGAGGCTTTTGGCAGGAAGTTCACCTTGGACGTGGAGCTCAATCAGTGAGTTGTTCTTGCTGTCTGCACTTAGATGCTGCTGTAAATCCTCTCTTGCTTCCTTGTCCAGCTTGTCCTGCTCTGTGCAACCAAAAGTGTCAAGTCAGTCATTTGTTAATGCAATTCCTTTTAGCATTCACTCAAGAGTCAAATATGTGATGCTGGTGCTTATTTAGCTACTAGAGAGTCATTTTCTGGTGCCTCTATAGTATCTACAGGATGTACAGTTTGTGCATGTGTGTGGGTACGTACAGTATGTTTGTTATGGGAGAGATTCAGAGGCTCCATCATTATAGTACATGATTTACGGTAAAGGCTTAAGTGCTGCGCTGTCAGACACTAATATTGATCACCACTAATAGAAAGTGAGCAACTCACTTTCCGCTTTCCCTCTTTACTCTTGACTTCCCTCTCTCATTCTCTCACATCCCTCTCTTGTACACAAAGCATGATACACTCGCTCAGCTCCTCAGAAGAGGTTATGTTTTCCTCACTGACTGTTTGTTAAGCCTCTATTGCAGAGAGATCCCATATTCAGTGCCATTACCACAGAGATTCAGATAATTAAATAATTAGCGTCAGTGTCTGGTGTGATGTGTAAAATATTTTTGGGCCAGCGACAATTGCACAACAGGGCCAGGAGAAGTGAGTCTCAGTGTTAAAGTCCCCCACAACATATACTGTAATTTCTTTTGTATAATGCATTTTCACAACTGATGACTGAACAACAACCATCATTCATTTCTTTATGGTTAATTTTTCTTTAATGATCATGCTTTTCTGAAATGCTTGACAGTTAAATTTGAATCCCATTAAAATACATTTAAATGCGTTTCACCTGGCCCTTCATGTTTTTTTTTAAAGAATTGTACCCATCTTACAAATTCTGCCTGGGTAATCAAAGATATATGAACACAACTGTGTGTTTTCTCATTTACTAATAAAAGTAAGGCTAAGAATTTCAAAATAAGAGCACGTAAATAAAAATAATTACATTCAAATAAAGTGCTTAACTTCAGAATATTTCTTTGAAAAAACTAACAAAATACAGATAACATGATTTTTTTAAATAACTCTAATTCTAATAATTTAATAATTCTTTGAAAAAACTAACAAAATACAGATAATACTTACTGTTTTGGCCACGTCTGTCTCATAATTCTGAGGACCGGGGTTCAGATCCCGGCCCCGCCTGTGTGGAGTTTGCATGTTCTCCCCGTGCTTGCGTGGGTTTTCTTCGGGCACTCCGGTTTCCTCCCACATCCCAAAAACATCCGTGATAGGTTGATTGAAGACTCTAAATTGCCCGTAGGTGTGAATGTGTGTGGGAATGGTTGTTTATCCATATGTGCCCAGGGATTGGCTGGCGACCAGTTCAGGGTGTAGCCCGCCTCTCGCCCGGAAATGACTGGGATAAGCTCCAGCACGCCCGCGACCCTAGTGAGGATAAGCGGAACGGAAGATGAATGACTTACTGTTTTGAACATATGGATAGAAGCAAAATCATGCATTGTAAAAATGCATTATACATGGGTAGAAGGGTTTTCCAGAATTTTGAGGTCAACTTTGGGGGTGCATATTATACATGGGTGCACATTACACATGAGAAATTACAGTATTCTTGTTTTGTTTCTAAATACATGAAATATGTTTGAATATAAGTGCTGAAAACATGTGCAAAGACGTAGAACAATATAATACTGAATTGTCTGTCTAATGTCTTTTAAAGGAGACATATTTTGCCAAGCCAGCTTTTTCTATTATTTGGTATGTAATATTGTCTCTATGGTGCCTCAGTAAACATGTGAAATATAAATTAAAATCGTCCACACATTCCTGAGTTCCAGACGTTTTTCTGCAGAGAGGCCTGAAATCAGGTCATCCGAATTTCACAAGCTTATCTATGTCACTAACGAAGATCTCCGCCTGCTGAGCCAGTGCTGTCGACATAAGAAACACGTTTGGTGGTAGGTGTCAGAGGGGTCTTTTCTGGACACTTGTATGACAAAAGCAAGGTGTTTTCTGAAATGAAATTGACACTTTTATACTAAGTCCATGTTAGAGAGTCACTCTATGGAGGTTTAAATAGGGCAAAACCCTAATGTAAAAATTCAAGCTTGTGTAAGAGGTGTTGGTATTGCAATGCAATGTTCAATTTGATGCTAATCCTAGTGGAGGTTTCTCTAACGTCTGTCTGTAGTCTGGTATTAGAAGAAAACTAAAAGTAAAAAGGTGTTGTTGTTTTTGTCTTATCCAATTCATACATACAATATCCACTGGAAGTCACCATGAAATAAGCATTAAAAGCAGAAGGACAAGTGTCCAAGTTTTGTCCAAGTTGAATTTCATGATAAGTGTTATGGTAGTTGGAGATGATGGCCAGTCGTCATGTGGATTCTGTTAAGCCATTTTTAGCACGAATGCTGGATTTATTTTCGTAGGTTTCAATCTTTCATTTTTGTGAATGAAGGCCTTTGGTTTGGGTCTTCTGTGAGTGGTGTGGTGCATTTGAGTCCATTTGTTTGTGCTGTTTGACAAGAAATAGCACAAAGTAAAAATGGAGACTGCTATCAGTTTGTCACTTGTGGTCAAGGCAACTTATGTTATGTTAACATTTTACATTAGCTTAGAGGTTAATCTCTTTATGTGATTGTTAATGTTAAAAAATGAGATAAGATGCAACATTTATTACACCTCCTCAATTGTCATTAAAAGTAAATGTTTAAAGTGTTTTATTGTAGATGTTACACGGGTTATCATCTACCTAAACTTGTATGTAAATGTGCATTGTACAGTTAATGAATGTTTGAGATGTCAACAGTTTGTGCACATAACAGATTGTCTTGGACTTTGGAGGTTCTACTGTATCTGCTTTGTATACAGTAAATCCCGCAGCTCATTGTGTGATACAGTGTTTTGTGTTTGTTTTGTTGGCACGTTTAAAATCAAAGTATGAACTTGCAGACACAAATATACACACGCTGTTCATGAGTGCAGAGTTTGATGACATGGTGAGCATCCTTCTCTAGCATAATCCTCTGCGCTCACAATATCATCTTGAAAGGAAGCACACAAGTGGAAATCCCATTTCAAGATGACCGGAGAAGGGAATTAGCCTCCGACCAGTCACTCTGTGCCACTTTAATGTGTTTGGCCGTGAATACCAATAGACTCAGCAGCCAGCCAAATGCGCTGCACCGTGGAACCAAAGTTGTAACAAAGAACGGAACTCTTGCTTCTTCCATTAGTTTTGTGTTGGCCTCTTCTTATTCCTCATGTCATTTTCAGACATCATAAAATCGCTTTCATTTCATAAATCATTAATTAATCATAAACAATAAAAACAAATGACCTGCATAATATTTCCACTTCATTCCTGCATTGTTGTTATTGGTCGTATCTTCAAGATGTGTACATTTTTGTTGTAAACAAATTGGTTAACAAGCAGCACCGTGGGGTAGTGATTAGCATGTCTGCCTCAATCTTGGCGACAGCCTTCCAGTGTGGCGTTTGCGTGTTCTTCTTGTGCTTGTGATGGTTTTCTCCAGTGCTCCGGCTTCTTCCTACTTTCCAAAAACATGCATGTTACGTTCATTGAAGACTCCAAATCACAGATGTAAATCTCAAGGCTTGGGGGTCAGATCCTGCCTACCACATCACTTTATGTGGGCCACTAAAGCAAGTCATCTATGTCTCATTCATGTTTTTGCTCAAATCTGTACCAAATGTTCACATTTTCTTCACTTTTAACAATTGAGCAATAATTGAACGAACTATTTTATTTGACTTCATACAAGCAAATCAATCGCCATTCGGTGAAATTCGTCGCTTTGAACCCAAAATTTAATTGATTCAATTCATTTAAGTGAATCGCACAGATCCGATGAGTTTTTCCTGGACGGGGGCGGGCCGCGGTCACTGTCGCTGTCGTTACTCCTTGAACGTTGGCAGCTAGGTCCATTCCACACATCCACCCTCCACACATAGATGTAATTTCTGAATATTACTCCGTGGCGGACTAATATGCAAAAGCGCATCGGCCTGAGCTTCCGCCTGTGCGCTCGGGACCTGCTTTGGCGTCACAGGAGTTGATGACACCAGAAAAAACACTTACGCCGCTTCAGCTGTTAAGAAGTAACGGTACTTTTACTCCGTTTCAATGATCAAAATGTCGCTCGCTACTTTTATTTATCAATTATTGCTTATTTATCAACTATTTCATGCGCAAGACTTGGACTTCCGCATTGGGCGCTGTTTGCGCCAATCCAGTTTAAGCCCTACTGACGTTTAAATCTAGTTCACCAATCAAATGATTGCGAAGCAAACGTAACATTGGCGACAAGAGCTGATCCGTTAGTACATCTTATATTTATTAGGAAACGCGCCTACAATTATCTAATTAGTTTACGGATCTTAATGTTAAATGCATTAAGCGACGGAGCGATGTTAGGGGTTATGTCACAACACAGAATGAACTAACTTCAAATTCAGAAATGGCCCCAAAAAAAAACAAAAATACTTTACTTAATAATTTCATTTGAGATTAGCCTTTGAAGTTGGTTATCGTGAAAAATTACGTGAAACAGACAGTGATTTTAGTCAATTATTTTTCCATAATGAGAGGGCTTACAGGCATCAGGTGCAGGTAGAGATGGGCCTGTCTCAAGTTGGAGGACAAAACAAAAAAGCAAAAAATGAGGCAAATTGAATTTTAATCTCAACATGTACTTGAGGGGCGTAAATGTAAATGTTTTTCTGATTGAAGTCTTCCAGATTGCTTAATTTATGTTAAGTGTGACTAAACACGGTCCTGTAAATCACTAATCCTTGCCTCCGTGATGGCGAATAAACCAGATTATTATGATTGTTGAATAATGCACAGACAACAACTGTGTGCTAACAAGACCTTTATTCATCATAGAAGTTGGGTTAGGACACAACACGCACCAAAACACCATTGTGTCGCAACTGTGGCAACACTTGTCAGAATATGGCATATGCCCGGCGTATACTAATTGTGCGTAAATATCTAACCAATAATGATTGGGTTTAGTGACACTAGTACACAGTCATAGCCATGAATGTAATTGTACTAGTAAAATACAATTGTACAAATAATTTAATGTAACACACACACATGTATGTATATATATATATATATATATATATATATATATATACATACATACACAATAAACAGGAGGAGGAAACCAATACATGTTTGTAGTTCTGAGTTGTCTAGAATGAATAATATACTACATAGAGTCATTGAGCTAACATATATAGTGGGTTATGGAAGTATGTGCTAAAGGAATGGTTCTATATAGTATGTGGTGGCACAGTTTGAAGTAGTGCACCAGTGCTGTTTTGGCTCAGAGGTTGTGATTGTGATTGACACCATCCTTGTGTGTCCCACTTCTAGTCCCACTTTCTCATCCCTCATGAGGGACACTTTTCGACTTTCGCTGCCTGAATGTGTTCCACTCACACACTCCTTCAAGAACTGATTCTCTGGTTCAAAGCCAGGAAGGATGTTTTGTTTTTAAAACAGAAAACTGTTGTTTTTTGTTCACCAGAGTGCGCTGCAGCAGCGCTGAATTGGTCATGTTTTCTTTTTTTTTGTGCCCGTCAGTGAAAACATCTCTCATTCATTCTTGTTGAAAGTGTACGCCAGTGTGTTTCTTTGTGTCACTGTATGGACGAGTGGTGTCACAATACCAAAATTCTGACTTCGATAATATACATGCATAAAGTACCCCAATACCGGTCCTGAAATGATACCAGAGCAAAATTCCAAAACATCAGTAAAAGCAGTGGAATGAAAACTGACAAAACAACTTCATGTACTTTTGTATTTATTTTTATTAATGCAAAACATTACCCCATTCTTAACATTAGTCGTTTAAAAAAAAAAAAAATTCATTACCATATATATATTATGACAAATGAGTATTTGTATGTATATACGATTGTACATCTATATACAGTATATGTATGATATATACAGTCATGGGAAAAAAATATTCGACCACCCTTGTTTCTGCAATTTCTTGTTCATTATAATATATGGCACCACTAAAGACATTTTTGCTGAAGAATACAAAAGCTTAATTGTATTATTAAACATAATTTGGGTTATTATCAAGGAAACCATGGAAAATGGCTAGAGCTAGATATCAGCTCCTATATTATATAAAACTCTTTAGTTATTTTCATTGTCATCATTGTATTTGTCCAAACAAAGGTACCTTTAGTGGCACCTGGCATTAGAAATGAACAAGAAACTGAAGAAATACTTTTTCCCACGACTATATTATTGATTACTATTTCTATATTTATACACACTTATACTTAATACTGCTTTGAAGCTTTTTATTCAAGCTTTTACTGCGCAGTATTCTTGTATTTGACTGCATTTCATTTTTTCCTAGTGTAAACAATACATTACGACTCAGTGCAGTGCTGTTTTTCATTGAGTATGCAGCCACGACACTCAAAAAGTGGACTTTTTTGCTCCACTTTGTTAATAAGTGGCTTTTCCTTGGATTTTTATTCTTCTCGAATTCCCCGATTTCCGGAGTGGTCTCCGAAGATGAGTGTAGCCTGTATCTGATTTGGGGCGCTCCGAGCAGCGCTTTAGAGCGGCGTGCACCCATCATAAGTCGTCCCATGCTATCGATGCAATCGATCTCCTGCTGCTCACGCTGACTCTCGTGCGCATCGAAGGCTGAAGGCTTCTTTATACTTGGCGCGGGCGGCGACCGCGCTGACGTCACTGCGGCCATCCCGCGGCCAGTTTGCCTTTATACTCAAGTATAAGTTTTGAAAATGTACTGCAGTTCTCCTCCAAGTCGGGGGTGTCGCTACGGCTGGTATTGGCTAGGACGCCACAGGGTGGAGTTTCCTCTGCATTCTGTGGCTGTTTCCGGTAGCTGTTTTTACTTTCCTTTCCGTAACAAGGAACAAAGCAACAACAATGGCGACCGTGGAACAGAGTCTGCTAGAACAAATGGACCTAGATGACCAGATGATACATTTAATTATGCATTGTAGCGACACCTCCGACTCGGAGGTGAACTGCAGTACATTTTCAAAACCGCGCGTGGGTTGCGCTCGAGTATAAAGGCAAACTACGCGCGGGATGGCCGCAGTGACGTCAGCGCGGTCGCCGTCCGCGCGAGTATAAAGTAGCCTAGGGGTCACAGTGTGCCACTGTCATTGTCGTCTTTGTCTGGGTCCTACTTCTTCATCTCAGCGGCTCGCTGCACCATTTGCATTCATTGGACAAAAGCGAGCAGAAGAGCTGCGCACAGTATTGGGGGTTGATCCTTTTTTTTCTTAATCACCCTCAACCAAACATGCACACATCTCCTCCCTCCATTCATCGCTATAGCCCTGCACCCCGCCCCACCTGCTCATGGTGAATAATAAATAAGATTAAAGAGGAGTGTGCACATGTCGGCTTATTTTGGGAAGAAAACACTGATGCGCTGTGCTGTTACATACTGTACGTCTGTCTGGTAAACACAAGCTCATATAAAACCATTGTAATAATATAGAAAACCATATAGTAATCATTAGGAAAAAACAGAATGAGTGGTTGGACCAGGGTTATAATTTTATAAGATATAATTATCTTCATTTGTATCCTAATCCACACACCAGAAGAGAATTTGGGGGATTTGATTTGAAAATTATACTTTAAAAAAATCAAATGTAGGAACAAGATACAGCAGCAACAACTAAGATCAATTAATAGATAATATAACAATGAAGAGCATCTTTTATAGAAAGCAAATTATTCCTACCTATTACTGTATTGTTTATATATATATTATTAGTGTTTATATATATATGATTATTAGTCCAAATATAAATGCATACCCTAATCATTTCCATTCATTTAAGGTTATTTGGGTCATAGTTGAACCATTGACCCTAATGAAACTGCAGTGTTGGTGCTTTTCAAGCATGATAATGTTGGATACTCACTTTTAGTAACAAACATGATGAATGCAACTTGAGTGTTGTGGTGTAAACTGACTAGAGAGTGGCCAAACTGCCATTGTAGCATTTGACAAGCCGAAGCTGACTTCCCTGCACCTCCAGTTTTTACTACAAAATGCACAATCAATAATAATTCAATGGACACAGGAATCATTGCATTATCATGGAAGATAACCACAATCCCACCATGATGAGTTGTTGAAAGGATTCAAACTATTTGGGCCTTCAAGTGCTCGACTGAGTTGCAGGGGTGGAAATTAAACCTCAGAGGAACTTTTATAAAAACTTTGAACCCACAAATGCTCATACCATATATGGTAATAATAAACCTTTGTTCCAATGTTGCATCATATTTTTCCACACACTTATTGTGGCCCGCAGAGGACTTAAATGGCCCCTGATTGGAAAAAAATATTCCCTACCCTAATAACAAATCTGAAGTGGGGCCAAGTTGGATTGTCGTATTCGTGTTACATCATCTCTTCAGTGTTACGAAACAGGAACAAGAAGACTTGCGTCCCTCCCGTGTGCAGTGTTGACGCTGACAGGCGCTCAGTGTGTTCTTAGTCCTACTAATGTCACGTTAGCTTTCCTGCACGCAGGCATGCTCTTTATGCTAATGCCGTGGGATCCCTCTAATCCAACTCGGTGCATTTGCAAAAAAGGAGAGGCAAACATCCCATGGCTTGGTAGTTCGATGAATGCATGTTGTGTATACGTGTCGGTGTGCCTGTGGCTAAATTTGTGTGTGGATGAATACCGTTGCGCACATCAATAACATGCGAACCTTGAAAAGTAGCAGCTGCAATGTTGTTTATCATCTTGTTGGGCCTCATGCAGAAGTGGCACATTGTGTTGTCCTAATAAAACAACAACAAGGATAGACGGAAATAATGTGACAGGCAAAAAGTAGTGAATCTTAAAAAGAGGGTCAAAATTAAGACAAAGGAATTGAAATTATCAATTTTTTCCTTTGATTTAATTCCACACACTCTTCTTGCTGACTTAAATGGACTTTTAGATTATTATCGTCTCTACAAGCGCAATCAATTGCACAATTTTCTTCCCAAATTGAACACCGTCCATTTTGTGACTTCCAAGTTGTTCTCATTTCAAAACTACAGTATTTTCACATAGGAAAAATGGAAAGTGAATTAAAGCGGAGTATTCGCAATAAAAAAAAACAACAAAAAACTCTTAACACAAAATAAATTTTCATTGCTAGTCTATGTCATTTTTCACACTGGGAAAAAAAAATCTTAAACTAACATTCCAGTTAAGTTTAACGTTAAACTTAGTTTTTTTACACATCTCGTTGAGATCATTTGAGCGAGAATTGGACTACAAAATGTCAAATCTTTGGGAGCATAATGTACAATGAGATATTTTACTACCCTAACTGGCGTCGCTGTGGTAAAGGCTCTTCTAGGATATGGACCTACATGTGAATGCTTCACGTTGGCTGCCTCGGAGCGTAAAAGATGCTGATGTAGGGCCGACAATCGTGCGCTTGTACCTAATTGAACGTGTGACCTTCCACATCCATATGTGTGTGATTTAAGTCCGTTCCCAGATCATGTACCACACACACTACTTGCTTTATGACACTGATACAAGCCAACGGCGCTCTTCCCCTTATTTGTAACGCCATCCTTGTCTCTCCTCCTCTGCTGCCTGCTCAGTAATTTATTGAAAGCAGGCGTGATCTGATTTAGTGAGGACGCAATGTGAAACACACAAATGTGTGTGACGGGGATTAGGAGTTGAGAGTGACAGAATATAAGAGGACTGGAAAAAAATGGTAAGAATAGCACCCTCTCGTCTCGTTGCTGTGTGGGTGGAGACGAGCAGATGGGGAAATATCGAGTGGACACCGTGTTGATATATTTATATGCTTGGGGGAGGTAGCTACTTGAAAGGAGTGCCTTGTAACAGATAAAACTGCCCTCATCCATACCATACCCATCTCCTGCCTTCTTCCTCATAGCTGTAGCTGAGGTTGCATGTAGTCTAATCACACACACACACACACGCACAGTTTTACGATCATATCAAAATCTTTCTAATAGCTTTATTTCCGTCCAACTCTTTTATGTTTTTTAGTCTCTCTTTTTTTGTGTCCTGTTCAGTTGTTAGGTCAAGCAGAAAGGAGGATCTGTATCCTTTTTATGCCAGAACAGTTTGACTGTGTCACAGTGGACTTTGTAAGCTGCCGCTGTGGTTTCTTAGTACAAGGTTCCTAGAGGGGAGTGAGAAAATAAGACAACAAAAGACAAAGTTATTCGTTAGTCATAAGTTATTCGTCGCAATGAGTGAGTGACCCAGCAAATAAGTTGGCTGATGTTGGCAACGCATACTTTCTATTGGATTAAGATGTCGGAATTGGGCTGGGCACTCATAACGTTCATCTTGTTGATCTGGAAGCAAGATGCTGCTTGTTTTGCTGGGGTGTTTGGGGTCGTTGTCTTGTTAAATCAACCATGTTAAGATCTCGTAAAATATTCGGATTATTATTCTGAATATTAACGTTTTTAAAAACATTTGTCTTAATTTATGAAAATAAAAGATTTTGAACTTTACTCACTTTTGTAACATCAAGCTGTTATTCCAGATGTATGTTAACATTAGCAGGAAGCAAAGTGTTTTGCTCAATGAGGGAAATGGAAAGTGGCTTGCGGTGGTGTAGTGGTTGACATAGCTGGCTATCCCGCTGGTGCCACGGGATCGATTCCCTCTTAATACCTCAGTCACAATCCCTTTAATTGACAGATGCTGAGTCCATGGTGAGGTCAGCTGGGATGACCTTAACCTATTCTCTTATTTAGCCACCTCCCTCTTTGTCCAGCCTCTGCCGAGCTGTCTCACTCAGTTTTCATGATAAGTAAAAACAAAGATTTCACCACCAATGCACGCAGATGTGCATGTTCTAGTCAGACACTGCATAATGCAACAGTGAGCTCCATGCGCTCCTTTCTGCGTGTTGTGTGCTACAGCAGTGTTCCCCAACACGGAGCCTTTCCACGCGAAGCCATATTTTGACAGACGGGCATACAAAAACATAAAATACATTGCTTAAAAATCACCATTATAATGAATGGAGTTGATGGAGAATATCCTGTTGCACTAAAGCTGCATTGTAAGTCGGACTGCTGCTATTGTCTTTTAAATGTTCTTGGATGTTGTAGGCTCTTTTTCTTTCTCATCATTTGGCCTTTTCCTCCTTCAGAAGAAGCTCTCCAAAGAAATGTTTTTGCTGGCTTATGGGCTTTTTTATTTTTGTATTTTTATTATTTTATTTTTTTTACTGCAGTATCACGTGACAGAGACAAGTGGTTTGACATTTGTACAGAAGCACAGGTGGATGCAACTGATTTTCAAAAAACTTCTTCCAAACTGAATGATTTTTTTTGGTCTCTCTATGAAGCCCGGTAGGAAAGGTCACACAGACTGGTACCGCTGCGGACAGCTATACCACAATACATAATGGATGCCAAGAAAAGCTCCTCAAGTCAACATTTGGGGGTTGCCATCAGTTCTCTTTGCTTGTGTAGAAAGAGGCGTCATCGTAGCGAGACATTCCTGATAAGTGATTGGCGAGTGAATGAAAACCTTTTATGAGGCCTCGGTGCGGGGTGGGGGGTGTTAAGGTGAGAGCAGCTGCAGCAATCCCCAAAGAGAAAACCTCCTCCTCTCTCCTCATCCACCACCTTTCCAACGTAACACCACCCCTCACCCTGTCCTTCGTCAGCACTCCACTCTTCATTATGGCCGCTTGACACAGCACGTTCTCTACTTTTGTGTACCTCCCGCTGTCCTTCTTATATCACCCTGAATGGTGAATCCATCCATGGAAGCGAAGTCGACAGTGTATGGATGTCTTTGTTTTTGGGATGATTAGACTTCAGCCTTTGTGGAACAAATGAAAGACTGGTAGCTCCACTCTTGCGCCAGTATCGCCACACACTCACATCAACATTAGTTCTGCCAAACTTGCCTTTTTTGTGCTGTTTCATCCATGCGGTGCCCGGCGACACAGAGTGTGAGAGGAATTGTAAGCGGCGTACACTCCTAACGGTAATTTTGTCGAATTTGAGCATTTTCCGTCGCGCCAAATCAAAGTCAGAAATGGCTTGATTGTTGGATGCTTCTAAACGATTGTCCTGTGGTGTGGGGTGTGTGAATAGTGATTTTCCCATCACAATTTGCTGGGAAAATGGTCAGGCCCAACTATTGTAAATGTAAACCCCGTTCAATATTGATGAATCCTTATGTGTGCGGTCAACACCGATAGACCAAGCCACGGAACGATAACCAGTTACGAAGAGACCTGAAGCTTGCGCTCTTGCCGGACACAAATAGAGAAGCAACTCGTCGTGTTGATTGCTTGTATAACGTGCCTCACAGGTCAACCCACCACAAGAAAAATAACAAGGAGAAGGATTTATAATGGCAATGTACAGGTATATCGGGGGAAAAAAAAGAAAAAAGGATGACATACTGGTTGCGTTCTTTAAAGGAAGGATGATGCCAGTCTGCTTTTTACTGCTTCATTTTCTTCCCGAAGAGCTTCTTAATAAAATGGAATAAGTCTTGTGAGTGCAGCGTTTCCATTTGACTTTTTGCCCGTTCGGAGCATGAGTTGTCTGGCTGACATTCAAGGGGAAGCGAGAGCAAGCGAGAGAAGGATGTGACGTAAATGCCTCGTGTGTCTGCTTATGAATGGTTTGTCAGCTTGAGTGTCAGAGCGTCTGGTCGGAAAGCCTCTGATTGACAAGCACGCCAACACAAGGCGTTGCTGCGGCGACTGAGCCGAGGAAAACGTCTTCTGGCAGAGCGGAGGATAAGTAGACTGTTGAAAAGGTCGTGAATGCAGAGCATGAGAGTACAAAACACAAACCTACGTGAAAGGCACTCTACTAGACACAATATTAGGTGCAGCTGCAAAGTCTAATGAGATCCAATACATACAGCAAATAAAGTGCTTTCACAAAGATAATAATGCTCAGTTTGGATTTGCACTGTCAGAGAGGTACTCATTTAACAATATGTTTTGTACTGTGGTTGGAGTTTGCAGTGGTGTACAACTCCTTTGCATCAGAGAGAGAACTGTCTTCCATACTAGTCTGTCAAGGAAGCTAAATAATATAAAGGAAAAATATGAAACAATGTTACCAATATATTACCGTTTATGTCAAGTGAACGTGGGGTTTTGAAACTAAATCAAAATGACTAATATGGAGAAATGTAGCAAACTGGCAAGAATGGTGGTAAAGTGAGCCAAACAAACGAGTCAAGCAGCTCCCTGGACACACACAACGCAGAGGCGCAAAGGCTAATCGTCGTCTCCACAAAACCACTACGTTATTCTCTTTAATACTGCGTAAGGGAATCATTTACAACATACACCAAGATGCCACACTTGAATTGATCTGAGAGGCTGTTTTGGTGCTGCTCTTTTGGTCAACAACAGAGTTCAAATGGGCTCAGCTGTTAATTCTCTGTGATTAATAGAGATAATTACACTTAGTACTGTTTTTTTTTTTTTTCCCCCCCTGATGGGGAAGAGGGATGCGTCTATTTGAGGTAGCCATTTCTTATTATTTTCTTAAGTCCGCTGCACAGCAAGCGGCGTGGCCGAAACTGACTGAACTGTCGTGCAGTGTGTGGGCTTCATGTGTGGCCGACTGTTGCTTCTAATACCACAGCAAGCATCGAGAGCTGAGGCACAACTACGAGGGAAGACGGTGTTTGTGTGTGTTTATTTTTGTCATTATTAGCCTGGAATCCGCAAATGTTATTGATGATGAATGCGTGGTTTATGTCGCCCGTATGGTATCGACTTTGCATTGTTGGAACCCCAGATGACCTCTGGTTTTACCAATGAAAACTCGTCAATTGCGTGAAACGATCAGACAGACGAAGGTGAAGGCGATCGTATAACAACGTCCTTACATCTCTCCCTCCAAAGGTCGCCTCATTTAATAGGAAGAGTGTCCCTAACGAGCTTTTTTGCGAAAAGATGTGAACAACGGATTTCACCAACCACATCGGGCAACAAAAGCAACCTATTGTTGGCAACCCCCAAGGAACACACCCACCGAGCAAAGAATAGGGAGACTCCAAACCTAATGTTTTCCAAGTGAAGAAGCCTTTTGGATTAATGGTGAAACGTCTTCAACAAACAAGAACAGTCCAGTTGCCTTGATTCAACCTTTGCGGATTCCTTTTGCTGATGATGTGCACAATCTTTGACAGCTCTTTAGTCTTGTCCATGGTGGTATCGAGATTAGTGGGTAAAAAATGTATTCTTATGAAGGGTTGAGATCAGGAGTATTAGTAAGTGGTTGACTGTTCATAGCAGTGTGCCTCATGGGCAGTGGCACCAGCCAAGTTGTAGGAGCCAGAATTCAAATATTGTAAATTTCACTCAATAAAATACACATTTTGTAACTTTTAGTTTTTGCATCTTTTACGCATTTTTGACTGATCTATTCAATCAATAAACAACCAGAATAATTCGAGACTATTCATTTGTGAGTAAACTTTCGCATTCAGCAGGGGATCAAATAATTATCCCCCCCCCCCCCATAAGGCTACAAGGTACTTTTATTGTCAATTCTTCAATATGCGTAACACATACAGAGGATTGAAATTACGGTACTCAAGGGCCCGCGGTGCTCCAAAACACAGTACAAATAATAACAAATAAACTATACAGGATGCTCTCTATGGTCCCTCTGTAGAACGAGGACATGATGGGGGTCGGGGCTCGGGCAGTAGAGACGCTGGTGAGCTTTCTTGGCCAGTGGTGAGGTCAGTCAGTATTGTATTCATGTTTATTATAAATCAGCATGTAAACATGAGGAGAGGCGTGTGTGTATTAGGGGGGCTGTGTGTCTATTTGGGGGGCCTGGTGTCAAGCCTCTGAGTTTGAACAAGGGCTTGAGTTTTTGCATCTCTGTCTAATAAATCATTTAAATCCTCTAAGAATTACAGCTGAAATGTGTTATCAGGCCACCTCCATCAGAGGCTGCGGTTCCGATGCCGCTTCAGTAGGCCCCCTCGCTCGCTCTCGGCCCCGCCCCCCCCTCGCTGGGCTGGCTCAGCGTGGATAAAGATCACAAGCTGTGAATCTTAAACACACATCCCAGCTGAACAAAGGCTAACAGCGCGCCTTTGACCCGCAGAGCATGTCTTCATCACAGGAGTGTATGCACGTTAGTTTGGTCCCGTCATCGTCCGTGTTTAATGTGTTGTTGGTTGTCTGAGGTGAGCAATGATGTGCAATCGGAGGCTGACAAGTGAGCTCCGTGGCTCTTATTACATAGTTGTGATGGCGCAGGGTTTTTCCCAGAAGGACCTTGGAGCAGTGCATGATGGGATATTGGTAAGAGCCCTGAGGTCTGCGTTGACACCCCCCTCTCGTTAACATTGGCTGCCTCTTTATTCCCCCCATGATGGCCATTCCTCCATCTTTCCATTTTATCTCTCTGCTTTTATTACCCGGCACACTGAAGCAGCCATTAGTCTTACTGAGGAGTCTATTTCCTGTGTGGGTCTGCACGCTGTTGTGAGGAAGAAAAGTAGTGATGCACCTTACTTCTGCTACCTTTTGCCTAATGGGGGAGAGCGCAGCTTGTTCTATGCTTTGTCGGACTCCGTTTTGATCATCTTTGCTACGGAAACAACTTTGTTTAAAGAGGACATCTTGATATCTTTGTCAAATGTCTCTCAAGTGTTACAAGTGAACTTCACCATCAGCATCTAAACGATTAACTCCACAAGTGTGTTTTGCTTTTTCTTTGGCTTCTTTTGGGGTTGATGGGGGCGGGGTGGTGGTGGTGGGGTTGTTGTGATGCCAACTAGGGCTGGATAATTCATCAAATTTATTGCTCAGGATGCTTTTCTTTTAAATCTGTTATTTTAGCAGCTTCCGTAATTCAAAGTAAAATGTTAGAAAAGGAGGAAGTTCGTTTTTGGATGCCCTTATTTTTGGTACATGCCACCGGAAGTACGGAAGTGGAGAGTGGAAGGTGGCCACTCAGCTCCACTTAGCAGAGACCGGCAAGAGATGTGTGATTTGCTGGAAGCCGTAGCCTGTACTGTGCAGTACTGCATTTTTAGGAATACAGCAATGTTTAAAGATGTTTGTAAGTGTATGAAATGCTATATATGAGAAAAATATGTGATAAAGTGACAATATATGATTGCGGCCAATGTTAGTTTATACTAGACTAATGCATATTATTAATAAATGTGAGGCAAAAATGACCATTCTGCTTAGAGGAACAAGGCTAATTCTCAGGTCGGTCATTGTCTTCTGGTTCTGGTGGCTTAAACATATCGGGATGTGTCGGCATAAGAAAGTTGCTAGACGGTGTGTCAAATTTAGAAGACATATTTACTTTCACTTTACAGGTCATTAAGGTAATATTTTGTTTCTTAGTGTCATACACGTCTAAAAAGAACTCGATGATAAAACTAAAACAAAGTAAAAACTACTTGGAACAGGAACATGAAGAGAGTTTGCAGAGGGATACTGTCACCTAGTGGTGTTTTATAGCGTTTGCTGGAATTAATCGGTCTTTTATAGTGAATTGTATTGCTCGCACTGTCTTGAGCAGCCAGACCCTTTTCTATGTCGTAATTAGTTCCATTTCTGGTTCTATGGTGATAATCCTACTTTTCCTCTCCGATCATGGGTAGCCGTCTGTGGCGTTACCACAAAAAGTCCAAACAAAAATTCTTTAGATGCTCACTGAGCTCTCCCTCATGATTTTCAAGTTTTGTGTGACTTTTTTTTTTTTCCTCCAAAAATTAAGTTGACCTCAAAATTGTACAACTTCTGACTTTGGATGTCAATTGAGCTGTTCTGTGTCCATTTAAAACACTAGTTTACAAGGCCATTTTATTCCAATAATAATTTTTACTTTGATTTTTGGCTGTTGGTTTTTATACTTTGCTTCTGCAGCATATTGCAGCGCATTTAACTGCCTCAGATATTGTACAAATGTGCTTCATAGCCATACGTATTTGTCTTAAGTTTTGCAAGCAGTGTGTGAGTATCTCCTTTGGGATACTTACTGTTGAGAAAGCCCCCCCCTCCACACACACACACACACACGGACACTGGTTTCACAGTCCTCCTCTTACTAACCCTCTCAGTTTATTTCCTCTTCTGCCAGTGTTCCCGTTTCTTGCTGCAACCTCTATTCGTCCTTCAGTGCAATACTAAACTCACACACACACACACACACACGTCGTCTCAAAGGCACTAATTGTTTGCGGTCTGGAAATAGCCTCGTCCCTCTTCGCCAGTCATAATTAACCAAACCTATGCTTTGAAAGGCTCAGACAGAATACAATCCTTCCATAAACATAAAATATAACAACACATGCACGACGGAGTGATACTTGAATGAAAATTACACATTTTCTGACCTTTTACCCCCCACCCCCTCTTGTCTTCTCTCATCCAGTGATCTGCTGTCTTCAGAGTACGTGGAAAAGCATTTGTCAGAGAAACGGAAGACAGTCGTCACCGCTGTAAGATTCTACAAATCATTCTTCTTCTATGCTATTGTAACTCAAAATGTGTGTTGTTGTCATATCTCAAGGGGCCGTTGTACTAGTTCTCAAAATGCATATTTTCCTAATTTGCATGCAGTGAAGCTGCATGTTCTTCTCTCTCTCTGGGCCCTTTAATGTCTCTTCTCATGTTGGATGAGAGTAGAATTTGAGTATCTGTGGCATAAAACATTGACTAACATGAGGTTAAAAGTGATCATCCCAAACAATCTGACCGTCTGTTAAAGCAGTGTTCCCCAACCTTCTTTGCACCGTGGACCCGTTAGGAGTCGGCATTTTTCTCACGGACCCATCTATCTTATTTGCATTTGACAGACATTGGGAGTTTCTTCACTATATGCCCACTATAGAGGTCATTGTAACATAACTGTGTGCTCCTGATGTTGCCAAGACTGATATCAGAGCCCTTCCTGGTCCTGTGATGCATTGCTAGCACAAACGTCAACATAAAATGACACTTCTAAGTAGGGATGCATCGCTATAAGTGCCCATATTGTACATCTGTACTCATACTTGTAAAAATGATAAGACGACACTGATACCACATCACTAGCCGGACATAATGTATACCTTCCGCATAGGAGTCCTGTCGGCAGTGTGAAGATACTTTCAGGTAAACACAGATGACAACACTTTTAGCTGACTGCAAATTATGCTGTGCAAAATAGATGAACTTCATCTGGGCAGCAACGGAGACGGCCGCCCCGCGAGAAGTAGCTTTATGTTACCATTTTATGCTGTCTAGGGAATACAGTGGTAACCTTATTCTACAGAATAATGTGGTAAATGTCATAATATACTAGAATACTTTTTTTCTCCAAGGAAACATTTTTTAATCCTATGAGAATCATTTCACAATTTTATATTTTCGAGAATACATTTGTAATCCTACAAAAAAGTTTCTCAGAATTGTATAACCTTTTCTGTTATTTGATTTCAGTTTACTCCTTTGTAAAGAGGCTCAGAATCATCTTTATTTTGCCAAGTATGTCAAAAACACACAAGGAATTTGTCTCCGGTAGTTGGAGCCGCTCTAGTATGACAACAGATAGTCAATTGACAGAGAACACTTTTGAGACATAAAGACATTGAGAAAAACAGTCACTGAGCAATAAAAGGTTGCTAGTAATCTGGTAACGCCAGAACAATTTATTTTTAATTTTATTTATAATTCTTTTTTACAATTGTGCAAAAAGATGCAGAGTCCTCTCACAATTAGAACAGTTTGAAATGGCTAATAAATGTATGCAGTTTAAAGTGACTAGTCGTGCGATAATCTGGGACAATGTCGATTGTGCAAATGTTGCAGATGCTACTCAGGCACATGAGTGGCCAGTATTGGTCAACAACAGATATGCAAATAGTGCAGAGTGGCGAGACTACTACAGTGAGTGCACGAGTAATGGATAATTGGCCCGACAGAAATGTGACAACAAACTCAAGACAAAAAATTGGCATTATGTTGCAATGGAGTTGTAAGTTAACTGTTTAAGAAGTTAATGGCAAGAGGGAAGAAGCTGTTGGAATGTCTGCTTGTTTTAGTTTGCATTGTTCGGTAGCGCCTACCTGAGGGAAGGAACCTCCAACCTCCACTATGGCCAAGACGAAAGAGCTGTCAAAGGACACCAGAAACAAAATTGTAGACCTGCAGCAGGCTGGAAAGACTGAATCTGCAATAGCTAAGCAGCTTGGTGTGAAGAAATCAACAATGGGAGCAATTATTAGAAAATGGAAGACTTATAAGACCACTGATAATCTCCCTCGATCTGGGGCTCCACGCAAGATCTCACCCCGTGGGGTCAAAATGATCACAAGAACGGTGAGCAAAAATCCCAGAACAACATGGGGGGACCAAGTGAATGACCTGCAGAGAGTTGGGACCAAAGTAACAAAAGCTACCATCAGTAACACACTATGCCGCCAGGGACTCAAATCTTGCAGTGCTAGACGTCTCCCCCTGCTTAAGCCAGTACATGTCCAGGCCCGTCTGAAGTTTGCTAGAGAGCATTTGGATGATCCAGAAGAGGATGTGGAGAATGTCATATGGTGAGATGAAACCAAAAGTTTTTAGTAAAAAGTCTTGTCGCGTTTGGAGGAGAAAGAATGCTCAGTTGAATCCAAAGAACACCATACCTACGGTGAAGCATGGGGGTGGAAACATCATGCTTTGAGGCCCCGTGTAAAGGAAAGAATGAATGGGGCCATGTATCGTGAGATTTTTGAGTGAAAACCTCCTTCCATCAGCAAGGCCATTGAAGATGAAACATGGCTGGGTCTTACAGCATGACTATGATCCCAAACACACCGCCCGGGCAATGATGGAGTGGCTTCGTAAGAAGCAGTTCAAGGTCCTGGAGTGGCCTCGCCAGTCTCCAGATCTCAACCCCATAGAAAATCTTTGGATTCTTTTGAAAGTCTGTGTTGCCCAGCGACAGCTCCCAAGCATCATTGCTCGAGAGGAGATCTGCATGGAGGAATGGGCCAAAATACCAGCAACAGTGTGTGAAAACCTTGTGAGGACTTACAAAGAACGTTTGAGCTGTCATTGCCAACAAAGGGTGTATAACAAAGTATTGAGATGAACTTTTGTTATTGACCAAATACTTATTTTCCACCATAATTTGCTAATAAATTCTTTAAAAATCAGAGAGATTTTATGGATTTCTTTCTCATTTTGTCTCTCATCGGTGAGGTATACCTATGTTGAAAATTACAGGCCTCTCTCATCTTTTCAGGTGGGAGAACTTGCACAATTGGTGGCTGCCTAAATACTTTTTTTGCCCCACTGTATTTTGTAAGGGTTAATTTTATTTGGCTCCAAATAAGCACAAGTCCAGAAAGTATGGCTCCTCTCTGTTAAGTGTGTCATGACCCTGCGATAGAGCCAGCATGTACATTATTAACCCTTGCCCTTCCTAAAGGGAACGGGGCCATAATCAATTGTACTTAATTACCCCCGTGTTTACCCTGCAGCTACACGTCAAAGCAAAGAAAAGGTCATATTTGACATTTTGTCGTCACTGTCTCCAGGAAGCCGCACTACACAACACAACATTTTCCATGTCCTGCCTAAGTAGTCTCAAGATGGAAGAAAATGAACTTAGTCGGTCAAAGAATGCACGTGGTTAGTATGATTGAAGGAGTGCAGCATCCTTGCACAGCTGCATAGTCACTGTCCACTGTTGGGGAACGTGGTGTTGGACACAAAGTTTTGTGTCCTAGGGTGTCCAGCATGCTTTTAACGCCGTAAACCAGGCGGGCGTATTGCAGTGTGGAGTGTCGCTATGCGCTGCATCATGGCGGTAATCGATCCTGGTAAAAGCTGAGTTTCCTTGCGGAGTCCGGCTTCCTGCCTTCCTAATGGTTGTTCGGCAGCGAGGAAGCAACTAGGAAAAGATGGCTCCGCAGAGCACTTAGACCACATACACTTACTACTTCTTTGCAAAATGAATGTGTGTACTTGTTGGGAGCAAGGCGAGGTGCGCACGTACAGAGAGCTTGTAAGTAAACAGAAAGAAGATGTGCAGAAGTTGCGATGGAAAAGAGCAGTGACACACTTATACTGTTCACACATTCATGATACATATGAAACAGTGGCGGCGCGTACGTTTGGTACCTGGGCCTTCAGTGGAGATTTACACGATTTAATCCACCTCCTACCACCACTATGACGTCGCAATTATAGAAACCATCACTGCTACACAAATGCCCATAACGACAGCACATAACTGTGCTACATGCTGTACATAATCTGGAGAAGTTCATTCATCTAACATGGAAAAAAAACAAACATTAAAAAATATAAATAAGATGCATCATAATCACCAAAGATGCTGATTATTAAATATACAGTATGAATGTGCAGATAGCTACAGACGTTTTTCTAGTCGCACTTTGACCAACCAGTGAGAGGACGGGAAAATGGTGACATCATCGAGGGCCTGCGCTCTCGCCCTGTGAGGATACATTTCAAATTGATACAATTTCACGAAAGTATTAAACTCTTCTGATAGTGCTTAGGCCAGCATAGAAGGCATTGCTGGCCCTGACCCCTCACCACTGATATGAGACATTTTAGGATTTGAGCAAATGTATAATCTTGTGTGTGTGCGCGTGTGTGTGTGTGTGTTTGTGTTGACAGGGAGGAGAGCACTGCTACTACCAGGGGAAAGTCAGAGACATTCCTCACTCCTTCGCAGCTCTGTCGACTTGTCATGGCCTACAGTAAGTAAATAGAATGTGTTTATGTGTTTATATACAGTTGCTATGCAACGTATTCAGACCCCCTTAAATCTTTCGCTCTTTCTTATATTGCAGCTATTTGCTAAAATCATTTAAATTCATCTTTTTGTCCTCATTAAATGTACAGAAAGCACCCCATGTTGACAGAAAATAACGGAATTGTTCAATTTTTTGCAGATTTATTAAAAAAGAAAAACTGACATATCACACAGCCATAGGTATTCAGACCCTTTGCTGTGACACTCATATTTAACTCGGGTGCTGTCCATTTCTTCTGATCGTCCTTGAGATGATTCTACACCTTCATTGGAGTCCAGCTGTGTTTGATTATACTGATTGGACTTGATTAGGAAATCCACACACCTGTCTATATAAGACCTTACAGCTCACAGTGCATGTCGGAGCAAATGAGACTCATGAGGTTAAAGGAACTGCCTGAAGAGCTCAGAGACAGAATTGTGGCAAGGCACACATCTGGCCAAGGTTACAAAACAAAATTCTGCTCCACTTAAGGTTCCTAAGAGCACAGTGGCCTCCATAATCCTGAAATGGAAGACGTAGTCAGGGTTAGGGTTAGGGTTAACCCCGAACTGAGATAATTGCAGTAGAGTGTCTGTTTTTATTTCTGTTGGGAAAAGGGAGGCGTCTTCCGTCTAATTGGGACGCAGCATCTTAATAGAGGAATGACCATTATTAGCGGGACACTGTAAATGAATAATAAGACCACACGTCGTCGACAGTTGCACCAACATATTTTTCGCTTGTTTTTGGAGGTGTTGGAATAAACACTTGAGGCTGGTGTTGTGCTTTCAATGAGACCTGGATGAGTGTATGAATAAACGAAAATATCCACATTCATGGTGTGATTCATTACAAGTGTGAGGGTTTTCCATCTTGAAAGCTGCATGTTAATTTATGTTTGGATGTCATATCTGGACAGTTTCATATTGAATTCTCTCTGAGTAGAAAGAATAAGTTAGTGCACATGATATCCGTGTTTTCACCTATGCATGTCATGATAACAGAGTAATATAAACTGCATTTCTGTTAAGCAAATTACAACATAATTTACATCCATGCATACATTTTTGACATTTTAGGATATTCTGAATTTTCAACTATTCATTGGAGCGTCAACTCATCAATGCAGGGAAGAAAAAACTTCAAATTATAGCGTTTGCGAAGGCTGAGCAAGCCTAATTAAGCTTAGGCTTTTAACAACATTTGCATTATTCAATGAAGTTGCCACCCTAGCAAATTATATATTGGATTTGATTAGATCTTTTTTTTATTATTTCTGTGCATTGCCATCGAATTGCTGTGCCAAGTTAACAGGTTAAAGTAAAAATATGGTTAGCACATCTGCACAGTACTGAGGACCCGAGTTCAAATCCGGCCTCGCCTGTGTGGAGTTTTGCTTTTCCGCCCCATGCCTGCGTGGGGTTTCTCCGGATACTCCGGTTTCCTCCCACCTCCCAAAAACTTGCATTAATTGAAGACTCTAAATTGTCCGTAGGTATGAACGTGAGTGCGAATGGTTGTTTGTTTCTATGTGCCCTGTGATTGGCTGGCGACCAGTTCAGGGTGTACACCGCCTCTCGCCCAAAGATAGCTGCATAGGCTCCAGGACGCCCGTGACCCTAGCGAGGATAAGCGGTACGGAAAATGGATCGATGGAAGTAAAAATATGTAACTTTTATGGCAGTGACTATGCCATTGGAAGAGAAGTGCGCGTGTGTGTCCCTGCATGCATGGGCTACACTGCAGTGTCAGACATTGCAGAGAGAGTACTTCCCATAAGCTGCGTCAGGTATTGACCATAATATACTGTACATCCTGCTCTCTCCCCTCTTTGTTGTATGCTCTCACGCACACACTCACGCACGCACACACACATTAACAGAAATTTAAGCCTACACTGCAATAATAGCTCTCAACTATATATAGACAGATAATGCTCCCATCTTAAGCCATCATGTCAGATGAAGATCGTTCACCATCAGCTCATATTCCTTTTCAGAATGCCAATACGCATAACACACACATACACAGATACTGCATAAATATGTCTATTTTCTTACTGTATATACATTTTGTACTAGCTACAAGAACAATAAAAATGCACAAAGGCAACCTTAAGAAGGAATTAAAGACATCATTCTCAAATTGTAAAGGAAAACAATCAATGTCTCATCTTTTTTCCAAATGTATGACATGTCAGAGCAAGGGGGTAGCTGGGCTACGTTTTATACTGTTTCACTGGCTCAAATGTGAACCAGAGCTACGAATACAGTTTTATTAGAGCTAATCACATGCACAACTGCGAGTGGTTGTGCCAGTCGCTGCCAGACAGTTTTGGCAGTGACTCAAAAGCTGTGTTCCCATAAGTTTTCTGCATCACTTTATGCGATTGACGTTGCTTCTGTATTGTCCTTTAAAGATCCTCATAAAGTTTTCAATTTGAGTTTCCTAATTTAAGGCTTTAATTAGCTTTTAAATATGACGCTTAATCTTTACATCCACTGTGCAAATGTCTTTAAAATACCATTAAAAATAATACATTATTTTAATAAGAAATAATAGCATTACATTAAATTAAGAATACGAAAGGTGGATTTAGGTAGTCTGACATAAATGCTGAAAGCTACAATTACTGTAAAACTTGATTCATTGTTCTTTTATAGAGTATATCAAAAATAATATGGCAAAATGTCTTTAAGTATCGTGATATAATGTTGAGCCCATATCACTCACTCCTAATGGTCACATTAAGTGATTTCTTAAATTTGAACAAAGTGACTTTAATAAGGTTCTTAAATTTGCCCTCTTTAATCATGTTTGATATCGTGATAATGAGCAGTTGCACAGTTTTTTTTTTTGTAAATAAAAAAACAATAAAAATGAAAAAAAAACATCCCACATTGAAAATAGTGACTTGTGTGAGTATGTGCGATTTATTTCCCAATAAAAGATGAGAAGTATAAGAAAAAGGGATGGTAAATATTCTTTAAAATACCGACACACCAAAATTTTAGTCTCTACCAAAACCTTTGGCTCCGTTTAGGATGAATGAATTTTCATATGGATAATTAACTACATATTAGATTGTTTTTAGTTCTTGTTGCTACACATTGAGGATTAACAGGCAGCCAGAAAAGAGACAAATTGTCTATATGACTTCACTCTTCCTGACTTTGGAACTTGACACAGCCAATCTCCTAAAAGCTTCAGATAAAGTTCATTAACGGACATGGCGTAGTCACTTCAGGTGCTCGTGCTTACGCAAAGACCTCACAGCTGCTCAGTCAGAAATTGATCTAGGACTTATTAGAAGGAGTGCTCCTTTCAATGACGCGGGTGAACATGTACCACAGCATAGGTCAATTATTTGAGGGCGGTCAAGTGTTTGACATCTGTGACTTTCTGAGTGATTGAAAGCCAACAATGTTATCTTAAAGGTGGGGTGTCTAAACTTTTTCTCCTTAAGGACGCATACAGAAAAAAACGCAGGATCACAGGCCGCTTTGATATTCTTCAACTTTATTATAATCAAAACCACAGAAAACAATGCAATGGAAGTGAAGTTAAATTCAGTAATTACATATGTAAAGAAAAAAAACAACCTGGTATCATCTTTCCATTATAGTTGGCAACCAGTTTCAAATATTGTGGTGGCCCTTGGTCCTGGTTTCCACAAGGTATGCCCTTGCTGAAGATTAAAAAAAAAAAAAAAAAAGATGCACTAAGCAGTAACCTATCTCCAAATTCAGAACCAAAAGTGTATGTACCTGTATATGTATTCGGACTCAATGTTCCCCAGCTTTCTTGGGACATGGGTGAAGTTCTGTCGGAGGTGGGAGTTGAAATTTCTTCTGAAAAAGGATTCTGTCAGACATTCCCAGGAGACCCTCACAAGACATTTGGGCCTGCCAGGTCGGACTGGTACCAGAGCCCAAGCCGCGTGTGGAGGTGAGCCCGACTATATCTAGTCGGAACTTCTCAACCTCACACACCAACTCGGGCTCTGGGAGAGGTGACATTCCACGTCCCTAGAGCCAGCTTCTGTAGCCAGGGATGGGCTCGCTAAGGTCCTCGCCTTCGGCCACCGCCCAGCTCACATTGCATCCGACCCCTAAAGCTCCTCCCACAGGTGGTGAGCCCATGGGAAGGGGGACCCACGTTAGCCTTTCGGGCTGTGCCCGGCCAGGCCCCATGGGTGCAGGCCCGGCCACCAGGCGCCCGCCTTCGAGCCCCACCTCAAAGCCTAGCTCCAGAGGGGGGGGGGAAGGGAAACCCATTTCCATTTATTGTCATCATAGGGATTTTTGGAGCCGTGCTTTGTCTGGTCCCTCACCTCGGACCTGTTTGCCATGGGTGACCATGCCAGGGGCATAAAGCCCCAGACAACTTAGCTCCTAGGATCATTGGGACACACAAACCCCTCCACCACGATAAGGTGATGGCTCAAGGAGGTGTGTGTGTGTGTGTGTGTGTATATATATATATATATATATATATATATATATATATATATATATATATATACACACACATACACAATGTATATACACTGTATATTGAAAAAATTATGTCTATTTACATGTATATTGAAGGACACAGAGTGATATAAAAAGTCTACTCCCCCCTGTTCGAATGCCAGGTTTGTGTGATATTAAAAAATTAGACCAACACAAATCACTTCAAAACTGCTCAGAATTAACCAATCACATTCAAACTTGTGTGAAATGGGAGTCAGCACACACCTACCACCGAACTGCCCCTGACTAACCAAAAATACATTTTGCTGTTCTAGTAGGCTTTTCATGACTTTTTTTCTAGCATTACCATGAAGGTTTTGTGCTTTCTCCGTCTGCTATTTTGAACTGTTCATAATTCCCTCCATGTTGTCTAAGGCCAAAGTTGTTCCATAGTACTTCCTATTCATTGTATTAAGGAGATGTTATGCTGTTAGAAATGCATATTGGCCAAGCTCCCACACTTTTTCATAACTTAACTGCAAGCAGACAATGTACATGCAGACAGCTAAATATGGGAGCATGCTAACAGGGTGGTGAATGATAGCATTTTATCAGCACATGGTGAACCGTCATTTAGCAACATGATTCAGTTAGCAAGATGACTGTGTACTGTTTAACAAGTATATTTCAAATTTCAGAAACTTTTTTAAGTATATCAATTGATATTTCACTGGGACAGTGACAACATCAAATTACCGGTACACTTATAATATGATAAAATTACGAAACATAGGTTTAAATATTTATTCTGCGACAATCAAGCATTTAAGCTTCCACTGAAGAAAGGGAAAATGCTGGTCGTAATGTCACTGAAAGCATCAGAGGGTTTCCGAAAGGGGGCGTTACCCCGTAATGACAAGGTGGCCAACAATTTCAGGTACACATGCAAAATGTTCAATATGATTATGAAAATTGAATATATAATAATTCAAGTTTATTTTTCCGGATGTTTATTTTTCAATCTATTTTTCTATAATGGCTTCCATAGCACCTCCCAGATGACCTGCACTTCTTGCACTAACATGGCTGCGAACAGAGAAGAGCAAGTTTACAAAAGCAGTCAATGTATAATTTTGAAGTATAATTTCCACATACTGTGAGTCACAAAACTTTCATAACTGTTGTTTAATTTCCTTTTCAGAATACAAGGCAGATCACTAAAAACATGACAAATTCCACAAATGTCCCACAGGCTGGACTATAGAAACAAATCTCTTCAAAAATGTCCTAATTAGCTGTTTATATCCCTTGAATTGATGAATAAAACCATAGCTATTTGTGCTCACGTGCTCTCCTTTCACTCTCTTTTAGTGGGATGTTTTTCGATGGCAATCACACGTATCTGATCGAACCTGGAGGAGAGGGCGGCGGTAACCACGTAAGTGTTGTTGTCTATTCACACCCGCGTTGATGAATAATCTGCCCTGGGATGGGGGATTGAAGGGGATTACGGGATTGAAACGGGGGTCAGCTATTGTCCGGAGAGGATCACGAGACAAAAGTAATTTACACACACCCGTACATAAGGTATTGACAATCTTCCAGCAAACTCTCAGGACAAAGCAATCTTCTCACTTACAAAGAAGCCTTTCACTAATTGGATAAAAACAATTAAAGGCATTATGGTCGAAAGGAGAGGACGGATCTGTGATTGCCTCGAGACGCCCTGAGACTTTTTGCACGTGTGCGTCTTCATGTCCGCTCTAATTAAAATGTCCAGGAGATGTGTGTTTCTTTCCGTTAATCAGCAAAGAGCAGACGAGATAAAAGAGGTACAGGACTTGGGCTCATGCTTATGTCCTTACTTGACATAAATGATAGATTTGCAATAATGGCTGTGCCGCAAAACGCTGAAGCTCAGAGGAGAAAGGCCGCAAATGAAAAATGTTGGCGATAAAAATTAGATGTACAAATTAGACTCTCTGTCCGTATAGAATTTAATGCAGAAAAAGAGAGGTTGTTCCTTAGCCTTCCTTGTTCTCCGCTCGCCAATATTTGCTGGAGGCACTGAATTATTCGAGAGATCAGAAAGTGAGTTTAAATTTTCTCTAGCGATATGGTGTATACTGTCTCTTAGAACTTGTGGTTCTTTTTACTCACACGGGCAAACATTTGAGGACATCCTTTTTGTTGGATCACATTAACTGCATGTCTGCTTTGTTGTCACGGTTCATGTACAGTACATCTGATCCGCTATATTTGGGCAAAGAGTTATATCCAATATCCATTGTCATTATTAATATCCATTCAATCATTTTCCATACCACTTATCCTCACTTGGGTCAAGGGCGTGCTGGAGTCTATCCCAGCTGACTGTGGGAGAAAAGAGGGGTAAACCCTGAACTTGTCACCAGCCAATCGCAGGGCACATATAAAGAAACTACCAGTCACACTCACATTCACACCTACGGGCAATTTAGAGTTGCCAATTAACCTACCATGCCTGTTTTTGGGGATGTGGGAGGAAACCGGAGTGCCCGGAGAAAACCCATGTAGGCACGGGGAGAACATGAAAACTGGCCGGATTTGAAACCGGGTCCTCAGAACTGTGAGGCAGATGTGCTAACCAGTCGTACACCATTCCACCCTGTCATTATTAATATTATAATCATAATTCATTGTATTATAATCAATTATATCATAAAAATATGTCAAATCTGTAATTTTACTAAACTTGTTTGAATTTTATTATCTATAATATATTAATTAACCAATTATTTATAATAATAATAAATAAAAAACATTTAATTTTAGGGAAAAAGTGCAAAAATATTACAACAAATATTACAATAAATATAATTCTTGATCATTTAAATACTCGGTGGGCCGGATTAAGGAATGGAGGGGTGATATATGGCCCTCGGGCTATACTTTGCTCACAGCTGGGTTAGGCCTTTTTGGAATAATATTAAACAATGTTACTGCTACTATTACAATTCATGTCAAGTGAAAGTGGAGTTTAAAACAAGGTAAAACTTGTTATTTTAGACAGGAATACAAAGAAATGGCAAGAATCGAGGCAGACTTGCAGGAACAAAATACCGTATTTCACGACCATAAGGCCCACTTAAAAGTCTTAAATTTTCTCCAAAATGGACGGGGCACCTTATAATGCGGCGCGCCTTATGTGTGCACCGAGTTCCAAAATCTGTAAATGTTGTTGTGTGACTTTGATGAGCGCTCCGCTTGACTGACTGGGAGCATTTCCTGCCGACATGCTGCTTATGTAGAGGAAAAGCGGACGTGACTGAGGACAGCATGCAGACGTTAAAGGGGGAAGGGTGCGCGTGACAGAAGACACTAAAGGCACGCCCCCAATACGGCTATATTGGCTAAGGACCCCAGAAAATGGCACCTACGAAGAGACACGCTTATGAAGCACAGTTTAAACTACAAGCTATCAGTTACGCGGAGGAACATGGGAATCGAGCAACCGTGAGACAATTCAAGATCAACGACTCCATGGTTCGCAAGTGGATGCCTGGGCTAAGGTATCTGCTTTGACTGACTCTGACAATGACGAGAGGGAACCCGGCTTGTTTGTTGGGGAACTTGCCCAGCTGTTCATTCCGGATACAGAAGATGAGGACTTTGATGGATTTGTGGATGAGGATTGATAAAAAAAAAAATAACATGAGTACATTGTTAAATACTTCAATAAAGTACAACCGAACTCAGTTTTGCTCCCGCTGCCTTTTTAAAAACATACGCTAGCATGCATGCTAACGTATGTGTTAGCGTGCATGCATGCTACCGTATGTTTTAAGCTAGCGTATGTTTTACCATGCCTGCGCCCAATAATGCGGTGCGCCTTATGTGTTAAATACAGAAATAGACCCCGTAACTGAGGCTGCGCCTTTTAATACGGTGCGCCTTATGGTCGTGAAAATACGGTATGTGGCATAGGTCTCTAGAACATAAACATGGCCGCACACAACATTGTGAAGTGATCATGTCATGTAATTTACTGGAATTCTTGTTACATAACGTAAGATCATATTTAATACATGTAGTAAATTGCCACACTTTAATTAATCCAAGAGACTGTTTATGTGCTTTGGTCGGTGCTGCTGTTTTGGTTAGCAACAGAGCTCAAATAGGCTCAGCAGTTAACACTTTAATCTCTGTTGAATGTGTGTGGAACATAAATTAAGATAATTACAGCAATTTCCCCTGATTACTTGAGGGAGGGAGGCATGATGACGCACCAGGCAAGTAATTGGGGCATAGCGTCTATTAGAGGGCTGGACACTACATGAGAAAATACTGCATTTTATATGGGATTGTGCAACGCTTGCTATAATACAAGAAGGACACGTGTGTGACTTTCGGCTCGGCCCGTCTGCGGTCGCCACAGCGAGTCACTTGCATGATGTGTTTGGCACCGTTGTTCTGCCTTATGGCCTTCCTGACGTAACCCACTCGTTTTTTTTTTTATCGACCGGAACTTGCTAGGTATTGAAGGACTTGCCGGGAATCAAACCCGCACATTATGCATCAAAGGAAAAGGCATGTACCACTACACTACCAGACATGGAGGACACATAAAAGGTTCAAGGACAACTGTAAAAGATGTCCATGTAAAATTACAATGTAGTCTCGAACATTAATTACCAATCGTAGCGCGTCACATTGGTGTGTTGTGTGAGATAATCAGGTGTGGCGTGAGGTTAAATTTCACTTTAGTGGTCCTAAAATTATTATTTATTACAAACAATGTATGTTTGTTCGGTTATTAATGCCGGTGACATACAGTATAATATAACTGTGAGCCAGATGTGCTAGCCAGTTGCCCACCGTGCCGCCACAGGCGGAACAAATAGGGACAATAGCCTGCAGATCCACTTGTTGCCATTTATATGCTTTTTTTCTGTTTTGTGGTGTGGCGTGAGATTTTCCCAAAATAAAATATGTGCCTTGGCTCAATAACGGTTGGGAAACACAGCTCATGAAAAAGTCACTGATAGTGTAGTGGTGCGCTCGCTGACTTGGATGCAGGCAGCGTGGGTTGTGTTCAGCGATGGTGTGAATGTGACTGTCTCTCGCCCACAGTCAGCTGGGATAGGCTCCAGCTCATCCGTGGCCATAATAAAGACAGGTACTATAGAAAATGGATGTGAAGATATGTCATATCGTGTAAATGTCTTAGGTAGATTTGTTGTGTTGGAAAAGCTATGCTGCTTTATAAAAGTGAGCGTACAGACCTCCACCCAAAAAACAAAAAAAAGTCAGTGTTGTATTAGTGGTTGTTTGTCCATCTGTTTGTTAGTTGGCAGGTTTGTTCCTGGTTCATGGAGGATGATGAACAGATGGGAGGTACCATTAGAATTACGGAGGGTGCACTGACACCCTCGTGACTCAAATAGTCAATAAATTAAAGTAACATTTCCTCAGAGGTTTGATTTGTTTTTAGAGTTACACGGTTGCTCTCTCGGGCCATAGTCACCACACACCCGCTCTAAAAGCTTCTGAGCTCTGTTCTGTTCATGTTGTTAAAAGTCACACATCACTATCTGTCAGTATCGTCTGCGACTGTGGGAGCTGTGAGGCGGTGATGCGCCACCAGCTTGACGGTTGTGATGTACTTTAAAGTCAAAGTAAAAATCACGAGAGGAAGAGGCGTGTCGGCCATATGGTAGATCCATCTGCAATTACCCCCCCCCCCCCCCCCCCCCACCCTGCCGTCGCAGCAGAAACATTAGTCCAAAAAGCTGCTGGCGTTACATTATATGTTGAATTTTCCGGTGTCTAACGTCAACATGCTTGCGCAACATTCAAGCACATTAGTCAGCAGTTAAGCATAAGGTGCACATTGCCAGGTGTTCCCATGAGTGTTCACATAGTGTGATGGTGCACACTTTGAGGGAAGATGCTGAAGAGGCTGATGGCGTGCACAAGCACAAAATAGCATATTGTTCTTATTTTTTCCACAACTCTGCATGCTTAGCTGCTCCTTGGAGAACATTTGAGCAAACACTTGCAGCTGGTCAGTTGGAATAGCCAAAATGATGAGAATGGTAAACACAAAACGTTTCTCTTCAGGTTTCTGTGGTATCTGTTTCTGTGATCCGCTTAATTCACTGCATGTGAGTATTTGACATGCACCAGATGGATTTTTGGTTTAGGAAATAATCAATCCGGCGGCACGGTGACCGACTGGTTAGCACATCTGCATCACAGTTCTGAGGACCCGTGTTCAAATCCGGCCTCGCCTGAGTGGAGTTGGCTTGTTCTCCCCGTGCCTGCGTGGGTTTTCTCCGGGTACTTCGGTTTCCTCCAACATCCCAAAAACATGCATAGTAGGTTAATTGAAGACTCTGAATTGCCCGTATGTGTGAATGTGAGTGTGAATGGCTGTATGTTTAATTGGCTGGCGACCAGTTCAGGGTGTACCCCGCCTCTCGCCCGAAGATAGCTGGGATAGGCTCCAGCACGCCCACGACCCTAGTGAGGATAAGCGGTATGGAAAATGGATGGATGGATAATCCATCCATCCATTTCCTTATTAGGGTCATGAGTGGTGAGCAGGAGTCTATGCCAAGTGACTTTGGGCAAGAAGCAAGAGCCAACCTGGTCGCCAGCCAATCGCTGGGCACATATATACGAACAACCATACACACCTAAGGACAACTTTGCGTCTTCAACTATGCGACATAACGTTAAGCAGCCCTAAATTTACACTGAGCTTTTCCGTTTTTCTGTATGGCTCTGAAGCTGAATGCCTGCGAAACAGATTTGAAAAAAAAAACAAAAAAAACTTCAATACACATAGAACACAATGTTGTATATTTTCATCTAAAATACCTGGAAATATTTCACGATTAGAACATGTATATTCTATCTCTAAACGGGGTTGTTTATTACAATATTGATGACATATAATGTAACCTCAATATTAGGAAGGGTATTGACTTTTATATCTGTAAATGTTTACTATGATCCAAAAATGCATTTGAATAAAGGCCCCCCCCCCCAAACAGTAGAAAAACCTTTCCCATCTGCACTTGAGTAATTAAACGCCCAGCCCACTATTTGCAGAAACACAGTATTACAATTTGATTCTTTTTGTCTTGTGAGTATACAGTCAATAATGGCTTGTAATGTTGAAACATACATTTAAATGTTTGTTCAACGATGATGTTTTTTTTGTTTTTTTTTAAGATTTAGCTCGGAATGTTGTAAAAAGTGAGCTGATATTCACTTTACTTGCTAAAGCACATGTGAGATGACATGAGTGTGGATTAAGGAGGCTGGATGTGGGGGATGGAGACTTGTTTCATTTGCTGATGATATGGTGGATTTGTGTGTGTGTGTGTGTGTCTGTGTGTGGAGAGGGGTTGGCAGGTTGTGACAAGGGGGTGCTTGCTTAAAGTGCCAAGAGGATTTTTTTGTGTGTGTGATTGAATAATAAGCTTGAGGGGAGGGGGTGTCTCCTGTACTCCAGCTCATTCGCACACGCAGAGGCAACGTTGCATTATATTCATGAGCCAGCCAGCCACCAGTCTGCATCTTCAGTGAGATGCCGTCTCCCGTGGCAACCCAAGCTCCGCCCGCCATATCTTTGTAGCCAAACAACATATGAAAGCCATCTGTGTTTAGAACCTTAATCCCCGTCCATTGCACACACCCCGCAGAGTCTGGAGGCTGCGTATGTATTTCTCATTGGCCAAGACAAAGAAGAAGACTGTGGTCAGTCAGCAGTAATGCATTGTGTTGTGCATGTGCTGCACTTTTATTTGCACAAAGCTCTTATTAATTATTGGCCACTGAAGTCCGCTAACATTTAAAAAGAGTTGATATCAAAGAGGCACACTGCAGCGCTTTATGCTGCCGGCTGCTTCATTTAACATGCTCACATCACTTCAAAGATGAGACTAAACACCAGGGAGCTAAAAGCTGCATTTTAAATAAGAGCCTAATCACCTGATGTTCCCCTCCCTTGAGACTGTGTACACGGAGATTAATTCTTATCAGATCATAGAGCGGGCCAAACATCAGGGACTTCATTATTGTCAGCTCATGAGGGCAAAATAATGTTTGATTGACAGTCATGCACACTCACTGGACAGTTCATTAGGGACGCCTGAACAGTCCAATCCATTCCAAGATAATGATGCTCTGTTCACTTTTGATTGACACTGTCAGTCGTTATTGTCGTGGTGCAAACTACACTGCATCGTATTGCAAGGCAGTTCTTAACCACGGCAAACGCACAAGCCCAATAACAAAAATGTTGAGAGCTCTTTTGGATTGTGCAGGTGTACCTAATGTTGTTGCGAGAGAGAGTGCACAATTAAAATGTCTTCCAAATTTGAAACACCAGAGTGTTGTCAAACAACCCTGCCGAATTTGAATTATTAAAAAAATATATAATATAAATATAGTATATAAATATAATATAAATATAGTATATAAAATGAGGCTTGAAATCAAGCATATTCTCTCCACTCTCAGACCTTCATAACTACGTTTGAACACCGACGTTTGAATATATCCGCCTCCAGTGGCTGGAATATGTCCCACCGGCTCATCACAGGGCTCTAAAGCGGTCACGCCAGCTGACTACACGAAGGGAAGATGCATTTTTGTGATGTAGCCATATCTAGCTAGCTAACCGCATATCACAATTGCACTAGATAACCGCTGATGCTAACAAAGGCGCTAAAGTTCTTATATAGTGGGGCAGGGTCGAATCACGGTGGACTTCAAAGTGCATCACAGGGGTGCTGTTTTAGCCACGCCCATCCATCCATTTTCCGTACCATTTATCCTCACTAGGGTCGCGGGTGTGCTGGCGCCAATCTTGGCTAACGCTGGACGAGAGCTGGTTACACCCTGAACTGCCAATCACACATAGACAAACAACCATTCACACTCGCACCCACAGGCAATTTCGAGTTTTCAATTAACCTATGTTTTTGGGATGTGGGAGGAAAGCGGAGTGCCCGGAGAAAACCCACGCAGAACATATGCAAACTCCACACAGGCGAGGCCGGATTTGAACCCGGGTCCTCAGAACTGCGAGCCAGATGTTGTCGTCCATTCCGCTTTCCACGCCCCAAAACTAAAAAATAATTAATAAAAAAACTGTAATAAAATCGACGTTTAACAGTCGCCACAATTGAGTACTACATAGTTGTCTGTGCATGTGTTCAGCATTTATCTTCAAACATATATAACCTTTTTTAGTCCCAAAATGGGGAAATCTAAAAAAAAAATAGAATAACTTGGCGGCACGGTGGCCGACTGGTTAGAGCGTCAGCCTCACAGTTCTGAGGTGCGGGGTTCAATCCCCGTCCCCGCCTGTGTGGAGTTTGCATGTTCTCCCTGTGCCTGCGTGGGTTTTCTCCGGGCACTCCGGTTTCCTCCCACATCCCAAAAACATGCATTAATTGGAGACTCTGAATTCCCCGTAGGCATGACTGTGAGTGCGAATGGTTGTTTGTTTCGATGTGTTTGTCAAACTCAAGGTGTAGCCCCCCCAAAAAATAATGGTCTACTTCACGTTTTTTGCTAAATGGATTTGTTCTTTATTTTAGTAGTTCTGTACTAAAATTGCAATTTTTGTATACTTTTAACAGATACAAGCATTTTGCCCCCACCAAATCACTTTTGAACATTAATTAAACAATAGTTGTTACTGTCCTTAAATATTTTCTTGCCAGAATTTTTATGACTTCTGATTTCAAATTCACTGCGATTGGCTGGCAACCAGTTCAGGGTGTACCCCGCCTCCTGCCCGATGACAGCTGGGATAGGCTCCAGCACGCCCGCGACCCTAGTGAGGAGAAGCGGCTCAGAAAATGGATGGATGGAATAGAATAACTTACTTAGAAACAAATCTCAAAATTTACTTTGTAGGGTCTTTGTCTAAAAGTGTGATTTGAGACAACCTCTGCAGTTTATAATTCACTCTACAAATTAGATTGTATGTGTGTAATGAAGGCACAGAGATGACAATCACAAGTACATTGTGTTTAATAGGAAAAAAGTGAGGATAGAAAAACATTTTTGTTTCATTGACTTCAATCACAAAATAAAATGACAGACACATTTGTCAATAAAAATGCTATACTGTGCTCATCATGAAAAGAAAAACAAAATCTGTTCAGGAATGTTTAAAACTTCATAAAGCTCTACTGATGCTTTTTCCTACCACATTTTAAGTAGAAACATATACTTCCATAAAGTATCACTGTACATAGTGTCATTTTATTATTGATGTGCAGATTAGCATACATACAGTAACACACGAGAACACAAAAAAACTAACAGTTAAAAGCATTGTAAACTGGCACAGTATGTACTACTCAACATTAGTACGCACAATTAGTGTATTGCTCTTCCACATCACATGAACAGTGATTCATGCTACACAAAAGATAGTATTTTAGTAGTGATGATGAGCACCTTCACCCTGAAGTCAATTTGTGACTCTTCAAGATTCAATGTAACAGCAGAACAGTTGGCATCCAGTGTTAAGGCTTCCAAAGGTAAATGTACACGCATGGAACCATGACATCTTGTCAATCTACAGTGGAACCTCAAATCAAACACCTATTCTGTAAAAATCTTTACATAACATTTACTTATACTATCCTGTTATAAAAGCTTAAAAGTTAATTATAGTATTATAACACTAAAATAAAGAAGACACATAACAGACAAAGGAAGCCCACAGGTAGTGAAGTGGTGCATGCTGGTGGTGCCTTTCATGCAGACAGCGTAGGTTCGACTCCCTGCCAGTCCCAAAAAATGTACGGGTTGTATCAGGGAGGGTATCGAACAAATCATGCGAGTGACTCACTGTGGCGACAAGCCAAAAGTTGCAACAACAACAGAGAGAGTGCCAGAGTCGGTCTTACAGGTACTGCTGAATTAGTAAACCAAAAGTAACGCAAGCTTGGGGAATTAATCCATTTGATGTTACGTAAACTTAAGTCTCTTGAAATCTGCTGATAGCTCGCATGGAGTCATGTGATGGTGGTTTCAAACTCAACTAAAAATGTGTTGCATATAGTGGTGCCTTGACATACGAGTTTAATTAGTTCCGTGACCATGCTCGAAACTCAAAACACTTGTATCTCAAATCATCTTTTGTCAGTGTAATGAATGTAAATGCCATTAATGCGTTTCAAGCCTTGTGCTCCTTTTGGTGTGTGTACTGACCACCACCATTATACAATCATCCAGACAAAGACTATCACAGCTCAGTGACTCAGTAAGCTGCAGTAATAGTCGTCTTTTTTTCCCCACGGAGGATAAAGAAAATATCCATCCATCCATTTTCTGTTCCACTTATCCTCACTATGCCAATGTAATTGTGATATTGTCTGTCTACAGTGTTGTTCCACTGTTTGTGCTCAAATATCCGTTGCTTAAAGTGTTATAGCATCACGTCGAGTCTGGCGATTTAAGCTTGTGGACGTTGAAAGTAGTGTGGTTGTTTGAAATTTTTTTTTTTTTTTTTACAGTAAAAAGTGTCAATACACAGCTTGAAGCCTTTTTTTGAATAATATTTCACTATATACCAAACTGCTTGTTGTGAATTAAGTTGACTAAAGTCAAAGCAAAAATAATCAGCCTTGCGATGACTTGTAGCTCGAAAAACTCTGTGGAGTCACTCGTACGTGAAGGCATCACTGTATTCTCAAAATTAAAAAAAAATAAAAACATAAAAAAAAAAAATGGTTGAACTCAAATTGTTACCACTTTTGGGGTGTTTGACTTTAAAGGTTCCACTGTACCAGGAAACCAATAAATATTTGGCATCCAGTGTAGTTAGTTTGTAGGCACTCAGTCATGGCTAGTGACTGTATTTTAGTATTGTTCCAAGACATACACAGCTGTGTTCCCTGCAACTTTCTGTTAATTTTCCTTCATATCATAAAATAAGTCCAGAACTCTTCACAGGTGCTCACTTCTGTGATCAGCAATTTAGTCAGGCTCATAAAATAAGTAATAATATTAATTTAAGCTGACCCTCTTCGAGAGTAATAACATTAATGTGAACTGGAAAGACATTTCTTACTGTGTCACCACTGGAATGTCAATCTCGATGGCAGACATCCGTGAGCGGGTGGAGTAGCGGTGGCCGGCGTAGCTGGGCGCGTAACTGTGTGAGGGTGCGTAGCTTTGGGAGGGTGCGTAGGTCTGCGAGGGTGCGTAGCTGTAGGCCTGGGTCCCACCCGCCTCTGAGCCGTAACCATCAGGGGCAGAAATCTGAGACATGTACACTTGTGGTGGGGCAGGGGCAGCCACGCTTTGAATGTAGCCTTGCGCGGGCACGTATTGCTGTGTGTCAATCACCGTGGGAGGATAGGACTGAGGCGGCATGGGCTGAGGAGCATAAACCGGCGACGGCGGGAAACCGTTGGCCGTGAGCGGCTGGGTGGACGCAGAGGTGGACATAGAGGGAAGGGGCAACCAGAATGGCGAGGGCAGCTTCTTACACATGCAGTACCACATGAACATGAGCAGGGCGGCCAGCATCAGCCCCCCGGAGCAGCCTATGGACACGTACGGAGCAAACCCGTCCGAGAAAATGTTGTCGTATCTCTTGTTCAGCCCCTTGGTACCGAACAGGAACCACACAGAGGGTGCGATAGCGATGGCGCCGCCCAGGAAGAGAAACGCGCCTGCCACCAAGTGACAGCCGGCACTGTTCACCAAGAAGCGGATGCTCTTAATGTCCGGTTCAGGCTTGTCGGAGCAGCAGCAGGTTTTACACATGCCGGCCATGCACAGCAGCAAGGCCAGAGAGCCAAAGGCCAGTCCCGCAGGTACGCAGAACTGCAGCAACCTCAGGTCCAGCTGGTCCACTTTGGAGTACCACTGCAAACATGACACCATTGACGCCAACTTAGAACTTTGGTTGCTGGACTTACTACCCTCGCAACCTTTCCCCCAAAATGCACCAAGCAACAAATGTGGATACTTTTAAAATTCATTTGGACACTTTCAGGAACTTTTCAAAAGTGACTCAAACTGGTGATACTATATGCTAATGCACTTACTCCGTGGAGATGAAAATCAAGCCACTCTTGAAAAAGGTATTTAACCTTTGTTTTAAAGACATACACATGTATTTCTCTGGTGGCTTTTTGCTAAATTCACTTGACACGTTAAAATAGTTCAACCACCAAGATAGGGCTGTAGCTACCGAAGACTTTTAGAATTGTATTCTAGTTATTATCCAATCGAGTAATCAGATGGAAATTGATTTTACATTGTTAAACAATGTGAATGTGAGGTACAGGTATTATTTTGTCCACTCAGAGTCGCTAGCCTCATGTTCTACTGTAGTATCTGTGACTTTGAGTGTGTATGGCTTTAAAAGTTGCCTTTAAGCGATTCAAAGTGCAGAGGCGGCTGTGTCTATTCTAACCACTTGCAAGGGCATCACAATACATTCCAACTAGTGAACATAGGCTATATTAAATTAGCTATCATCAACATGTTACCTTGTGTCGGCGACCATAGATGTGCCGTTGTGAAACACATTGCACTTCATCTTCCTTGTTAAGTCTGAAATGACCCCAAACTTTGCACATTCTCTGGCTTATACAGACTTTTTTTCCTGGCTCGCCGCCATCGTGCCAACTTATTTCTACGCAGATTGGTTTGTGCGACCACAGTAACATTAGTCCAACTGGAAAAATTATCCCAGGGGAAGCCTCGAGACAGTGATTTTGATTCTACCTTTTTTATGATTGCATGATTTAAGTTATTTGATTAATCGTTTTATATATATATATATATATATAATTTCTTGTTTATATTACATTTTGCAGATGAAAATGTGATGATAAACAACTTTCAAATCATGTTTTGCTGAACTGGCCAGTTAATTTGACCAATCCCAAAGTGTTTGTCAAACTCAAGGTGTAGCCCCCCCAAAAAATAATGGTCTACTTCACGTTTTTTGCTGAATGGATTTGTTCTTTATTTTAGTAGTTCTGTACTAAAATTGCAATTTTTGTATACTTTTAACAGATACAAGCATTTTGCCCCCACCAAATCACTTTTGAACATTAATTAAACAATAGTTGTTACTGTCCTTAAATATTTTCTTGCCAGAATTTTTATGACTTCTGATTTCAAATTCACTGCGATTGGCTGGCAACCAGTTCAGGGTGTACCCCGCCTCCTGCCCGATGACAGCTGGGATAGGCTCCAGCACGCCCGCGACCCTTGTGAGGAGAAGCGGCTCAGAAAATGGATGGATGGATTTCAAATTCAATTTGTTTTTGATAGCTATATATAAATACAATCAAATGCAGGGAAAATTGTGTAATATCCTGTTTTTGTGACTTTCGGCTCATCCCACCAGGGTTGCCACATAGTCACTCGCATTTGGCACATTTATTCAATTATTTATTTACTTACACACACCACACGTCCTTCCTGACGCAACACATCCGGACTTGGGACCAGCATGTACAGTGGCTTGGCAAGCCAAACCGTGCCAAGATCTGCACTATACTACCTCAGTCCGTGTACATGTAATATAACATGACATTTATATGCTTTTTACAGTCAAGTTATATATAGGCCCTTTGAGGGAAATCATCACTACGATGTGGCCCGTGATGAAAATGTGTTTGACAACGGCCATGGTGTAATTTACACATTGTATGCCTACTACATAATTACATCATCATGCACCACTTAGTAGCAAATAGACCCGCCTTTGGCAACAAGGCATGAAACAGATGGTGATAGGACATCTACAGTGGATGATGTGAAAAAAATGACTATTTCAACACTGTAGTGAGAGACTACAGACAGAATCCCGCAGGTGTACCTCGGCATCATAGTAATAACATCCCGAATAGCCGTCTTGCTTGACACACTTGGTCCACAGCCCGTCGTACACGCTGACGTTCTTGGCGTTGCGATTGAAGGTGACAAGTCGGGTCACGCGCCACTGAGGGACTAACGCTGCCACGGCCAACCCGGCCACAGACACGAAGGCGATGATGAAGGCAAAGGCATTTGTGGCATGAATGTCCCGGCAAGACATTGTGGTTGGTCTTGAGAGGTATTGCAGCCAAGGAAAAATGACCTATTGAAAAAAATTGTTACACATAATTAGCAACATTTTGGATTGAATACACCCCTCCCCCCCCTACTTGTAAAGTGGAACCTCAATTTCACGGATATCGGAGGTAACAAGTAACAGACCGTCTGGACAGTACATGTCTCCAAAAATAGTTTCCAGTTTTCACTTAAACCGGCGTTGACGAAGTATATTAGTTCCAGAATTGGCCGTTGTTGTTTAATGGCGTTGTTTTGCAATATAAGCAAAGACTGGGACATACATATTTCTGGGTCACAGATATACAATATGACTAGATCCACTCAACACACATGCCTGTGCCTACGTGGTGGCCATGTTGAATGTGGCAACATTCAACAATGCATTGATGTGGCGGCCATGACGGCAGGAGTCTATCTATTGCCGGATAGAAGTCTGCTCAGAAAGAGAGCAGCGTGGTGGCGTTTATTTAAAAAACAAACATATATATATTTTTTTTAACTTTAAGAGATGTCTCTGGAGCAGTCCTGCAGTCTGGAACATGCTATTTCTGGTATGGTAACAGTTTTTTTTTGTCAAGCTGGTGGTCTATTGCATCTAATTAACGGATCTGGAAATAGGGCGCACACTAAATCCCAGAGGCTCATGAAAGCGACACGTTACAACATGATGACAACTGATTGTAACCATGACCAAGCACACCAGCATTGTAAGTTGGGATCAAATTGAAAGCTTTTCAAACATTTAAGCTTTTTTATATTCATTTACTATTTTAAATGCTTTGTACTGTACTGGACATTTTAGGCCACGAAAAAAAGTACAAAAGAAATGTTTTGTACTGCACAGTAATATGACCACGAAAAAAAGTGCTTCAATATAACGGCCAATTGGCTGTAACGGATGACCCGACCCCCCCACCCCTATTAGTCCATTAAATCGTGGTTCCACTGCATATGATTCTGCTCATGTTGTTTATTTCTTTGTCACCTTTTTGAAAAATATTTGATAAGGTGGTCACAGCAGTTAAAAACAAAAACTGGATTCCACTTTTGTAAAACACTCTAATGCCAGCCACATTGTTAATGGAAACAAACTCCATTGCCTAGCCCTACATCACCTGATGATGTGATAGCAACACTCTAATGAAGTAACTCCACAGGCTGACCTAACTTTGTGCCCCCCTCTTGTATTCCTATTCACTGCAGTTAAGTTGACCTAATATCCAATGCTCCTGAGACAATGCTCTCATTTCATTAGCAAACAGTAACAAGGACTCTGAGGCGGAGGCTGCTGGGAAAGTCCTCCAAGACCAACTGAACAATACACAACAGAATACGCTTAGAACTATATAGGTCTGTTATTTTACTTTCACAGCAAGCAGCAGTGGCTGAGTGGGGGGAAAAAAAGTTGCTCTTTATTTTCAACGGGTACATTTCAATGAATTAGAACAGTGGCAAAAGCTTAATTTAGTGAGGTACTTCAATTCAAAACTCTTATTATAGAGATGTACTACACACACACAGAGTGAAATGTTTCATGATTTAAAAAAAATATATATTTACGTATAATTTTGATGACCAAATTCACCATCTCTAGAAAGTAGAATAATATGTAACAAACAATCAAGAAACAATGAAAATAATTTTAAATGTACAAATTCGGCACCAATTTGCCCTCAGAAAAATATTTTCCCAAGTGTTTAATGAATCTGCCGTATTACATGCATGGCGAGCGGACGACTACGTCAAGTTGTATTTAAACTGTATTCATTTGCAATACGAACCGCTTATTGTATGACTAAATCAATGACCTCAATGTAAAGACGTGCTTATCTCGAATTTCACGCTCGCGTCCGTTTGCTAACTCGCTAGCACCGCTGCAACCTGTTGAGTGCTGAACTCTTGTTTGACATCTGTGATGCTAAACACGGTCACGCTCGAAAATAAGGTGCGTCAGAACAACTCTGGCAAATACCTTGTTTTCCAGCAGCCGGGCGGTGTTTATGTCTTTGGTCGCGGCATCTCCTTTTAACAATAAGGCAGATCAGAGCGTGCCGTTGAAGTACAGTAGCTAGCATTAGCATTAGCATTAGCGACGTAAACAGGATGTCGCCTCTGAAGACTTGGGAGGGGTTTTCCCACCCCGCTGTCTCGCAGGCGGTTAACAACGACTTTATAGAGGGGGCCCGCCACGGAAGGCACGCTCAGTTACAGCCGTTTGTTTGTCTGTTTTAGATGTATGGCCTATAAATGTTTCATACAAATATTTGCTGCAATGATGACATTTGTGACTGTTGGATTAGTAGTTGTTTGTTAGATGGCAAGCTAGTACTTTGGTTTCCAGTGGTTTAAAGTAACGAAGTACAACCACTCCAATATGTGTACTGTACTTTGGTATTTATTTTTTGACTACTTTTTACTCCCTCCATTTGAAAACAGATATCGGTGCTTCCAGCTCCTTACTTCGTCAAAAGAGGCTCATTATTTTTTTTAAACATATAAAAAACAGAAATAGAAAGAGGTAAAGTCAACCATGGTATCTGTGAGAAACCTACAGAGGGCGGGCAGAAAAAAAAGGGGCAACGGCAACATGGAAGAACATGGAAGAATGTGAACCAGGGCACATTAACAACTGTAATGCAACAGATTCAGAGAGGCAAAATATTCCCTCGATATGGCCTTTTTGAAGAAAATTGTTTGATTATGTCAGCTTCAAGAATGCTTCATGTGCTGTGTCTTGTCTCAGTCTAAAAGCCACAACGCTTCTGGTGTTCAAAAAGTATATGTACAGTATTCCGAAAAGAACATAACTCTGCTAGTTGCTAAGGTGTTTTCCCCCCCCCGTTATCATTAGATAATTTGGTCAGAACAGATGAATGGTCCCATTATTATTCTGGAGGTGGATCAATACCAGTGATTTAAATAGTCAATTAGTGGATTGAACCGCAAATGCAAATCCTTTGTAATTAGGTTATTGCTAATAAGATGTATATTGGTATAATGCAGTGTTTCCCAACATTTATTGAGCCAACGCACTCATTTTAAATTGGAAAAATCTCACGGCACCCCATCAAACAAAAACGTTAATAATAAAAAAAAAAAAAAAAGTGTAAATACACAGATGTATACTCACTCAGTGTGAAATTTGGGTCTGGATAATTTCCTTCAGCATCCCTGATCTGCCATAACACACTAGTGGGTTGCAGACGGGTAATACAAAATGACAAGCGGTCCTTTACAACAGTACTGACATTCTGAGGTTACGATCATCGTGCAATGATCTAGTGTGGCCAGTACTGTAAAAATACGTCGTCACACGGCACAGCAAGGCACACTCAGTTGCCGCCGTACTTACTGTTTTTCATTTGATGGGTTCATATTTATGGCCGAGATGTGTTCTTCACGCAAATATTTACTGTAATAATAACTTCACGACTGCTTTTAGATAGGTTAGCGCTAGACTACGGCGTGTTCTGGCTTGTGTACAAATTCATTGCCAGCAATGAAATCCCTGTGATACAAAAATACATTTATGAATATGAAATATTTCGCTGTATGCCCCCTTTTTTTTTTTTTTACCACGACAGTTTTCAATTATTATTCCACCTCATCAACTAGCACTTTATTTTAATGGTGTGCACTACATATTGATATGTGCTATTTTGATTTGAATGTTCAACTTTTCTATTACTAATTGTATTAATGTTGCCTTAGTTTCACACCCATGTTTAATGTATACAGTTCAGGCATTCATTTGATGGCTAAAGCTTCAATTCAAACCATACAGTAGCTAACACAGACACTACAATACGTAGACTTTAGCTGCTGTGTATTCAAGAACATTGGCACAGACTTGGCATAAACAGAGATCAGTCTTTCTCCTAATTGACTCACTTTTAAGTTGTTAAATTGATTCAGGGCCAGGCGAGTCCTGCAAAAAGAGTATTTAGAAAAAGCCAGTAAATGGTCACCTTCTCTCTAAACCAGTTTATGGTTGTCATTAAATGTACTATTTCCAGGCTGTTCCTCTTCATGCTTGCAATTACCACTCTAGTGGTTAGCATGTCTTCCTCACAGTTCTGAGGGTTGGGGTTCGAACTCCGGCTTAGGCCTTCCTTGGTGGAGTTTGCATGGTTTCCCTGAGCTTGCATGTTTTTTGGGGGTTTTTTTGCGGGTACTCCATCGTTCTCCCACATTCCAAAGTCATGCACATTAGGTTTGTTGAAAACTGTAAATTCTCCGAAGGTTTGACTGTAATAGTGAGTGGTTGTTTGTCTGTATGTGAACTGCCATTGGGTGGCGATCAGTCCTGGGTGTACGTCGCCTCTTGCTGAAGTCAGCTGGGTTAGGCTCCAGCTCAATGGATGTCCAGCATGCATAGATGAACAATGACAACCGCATCAATAATTGTTGTGATTTTCTGTCCTTCAGGGCGATGTCCACTTGATGTACAAATCTGGAGGACCGGTTGAACTTCATGACTTGACTTTGAGCGGTAAAATTCAGTGCTGTCAAATTTGTTTTCAAAATAATTGTTTTTAAAGTTCAATACTAGTAACAATAACCTCTTAGGTAACCGTCCTGAGCCACCCTTTCCCAGTCCTCCATTTCCTGGCTCAAGAGTTGTTCGCAGGAGAAAGAAGAGACAGGTATGCAATACATAGGCCAATTATGCTAAATGGTCAGAGTCTCACTGATGTGTTGTTTTTTGTTCACTAACTAAAAGTAAATAGAGAGCATAGTTTCCTCCCTCTCAACAGCCCTTCACATTCCTCCTCTTTCTCTCCATGAAATATTTACGTTGTGCATCATCATCATCAACATTTCTCTGTTGCCCTGAGAGCTGCTCTCATCTGTTTTTCGGGAGGAGAACAAACTTTATGTTGCCAAGCAAAGTTTATCATTAGTGACTTGATATGGTGTTACCAGGCGTCACGTGACAGATAAATTATTATTATTTTTATTATTCATTTGATGAACGTGTGATTCTTTTCAGGCTCCATACATGTCCCGAAGTGTGGAAGATGAGATCAAATACATTGAGTTGATGGTCATCAATGACCATCTAATGGTAAGTTATATGTACATATTACAAAAACGTGGTCTGATTTGCTCCTTTTTTTTTGTTTTCCCCATAAGTTTTTTTTAAACATTTTTTTAGTAAACCCTAGCAAACATCACTGTCGAGTGAAAAGCATCTGCGGTGGGAAGTCTAACAAAAGCTATTCCATGATGCTGGCTGACTTCAATGTTGTTACAATTTCAAGACAGTTTTTCCCACAGGAAACAATGGAAAGTGGAATAATTTGTTGGAGGCTCAAACTGTCACCATCATAAAACGTTTATTAACTCAACACATAATGTTTTAATTATTATTCTAATGAGAATTTAAAAAGTGAGTTATACTGTAACTAAAATAAAGTACTCACCCTTTGAAGACGCATGATTGACAAATAATGGAGAGGGAGCATGAAGGTGTTTGCACAGTGATACTGTAATGTAGTGTATTTACGTTGCAATCTGTTTGGTAAAAATTCAATTGTTCATATTGCAGTCAGCAGCCAAACACTTCCCCATGTGGTAGTTAGTTCAGTTTCTTGTATTCTGGTTATGACCACCCTTTTTTCTTTGCAAAACACAATAATAACCAAAGAAAATGCACACTTGAGAGTTATTGCTGTTGATGTTGATGAGCTGAAGTATTGTGAGATTTGCATGTGGCATGACGCATGATGATGGTTTGTATAAGCTTCGCGGCATATTTCTTTCCACATATTTTTGGTTGAACTCCAAGTTCTACATATTTAGGGACATTTGATGTAATTTGGAGTTTAATAATAAAAAAAGCAATAAAAAAAGAATCTTAAAATTTGGGTATACTGTACAATACACATTCACTGTTTTCGGTGTAATGTTGACGATATTACTTTTTTGTTTTTACTGGACATTAAAATGTGTAATTAAGCATTAATGAAACATTTGAAAGTCTTTTACAAATGAAAACAATAGCCAACTGCTGATAATATAATACATTTACATTCAAATATTTTCAAATGAATTTGCTCAAGATGCTGTTTTCCACAAATATGTGTATCGCTTCTCGTTCTCTCTCTCCAGTACAAGAAGCATCGCCTCTCCGTTGGCCACACCAATAACTATGCTAAGTCAGTGGTCAATATGGCTGACATGGTAAGAAACGTATCGATCGTCCTCTCTGAAAGCTCGCCACAAGCACTTCCTGCTATCAGCGTTGAGCTCTCATCATACTGATTTCTCATTTAAACAACCCCATTCTCGTAATTGTAAACAGCCATTAACCGGCCACTCATGAGTACTCCACTTGAGGAGGCTGTGGTGGCATGAATGTCACTGTTGGATCATTCATTTGTGCGCTTTTCTATCGAAATGGGGTCGCGACTGTAAGTCGATCGCCTCGCGAAGCTCCGGCGGAAAAGGTCAAGCTTTTTTCTCGCGCCCTTGAAAAAGATCATATGAAGCAGATCGTCTTCGGAAAGTTCTCATTGATTTCCATGTGCGAGTTGAATTTCCCCTTTTCCCGAAGCGGCTGCAGTGAGGAGGCCACAATCATAGCGTTACAAGTCAACTGCTAAAACTGCAGTAATGAACGGTGGGCCATGTATAGCCCACGCAAGCATTTGATCTGGCCTACTATGCGGTTCTTAAAAACAAATGAAACCTCAGCTGAACTGTTATAAAAAGACATCTTCATACGTCATCATATTTGGGCCCTAGGAGGATATTATACAGTCCTGCTCACCATTATTGGCACCCATCGAGTTCAAGTACTAAATGTGGAACAACATTTTTCTACAGATAACTTGTTTGATACAAAATAACAAATGATAAACAATATTTTATGAACAGATGAAGCAAAAATAGAGCTTTTTGGCAATGCACTCAAACAGTATTATTGCAGACGGCACAAAGAAGCCCATCCATCCATTTTCTTCACCGCTTATCCTCACTCGGGTCGCGGGTTGCTGGAGCCTATCCCAGCTATCTTCAGGCGGGAGGCGGGGTACACCCTGAACCGGTCGCCAACCAATTGCAGGGTACATAGAAATAAACAACCATTCGCACTCGGCGCAGTGAAGCCTTTAAGGAAAAGAACACCCTGCCAACAGTCAAGCATGGTGGACTGGGCTGCTTGTTACATCTGGTACTGGAGGCCTTGACTGTGTCACAGGTATCATAAAATGAGAAATGTTTCAAGAGATTTTAGAGCGAAATGTCTTACCCAGTGTAAGAAAACTTGGTTTGAGGCAAAGATCGTGGGTCCTCCAGCAAGACAAAGACCTAAAGCACACATCCAAAAGCACACAGGAATGTTTGAAAAGGAAAAAATTAACCGTTTTAAAAAGGCCAGCAATGAGTCCTGATCTCAATCCAATTGAAAAGAAGCCTGCAACTGTTCTTCCCATGGGCTCACCACCTGTGGGAGGCGCCATAGGGGTCGGTGCAGTGCGAGTTGGGCAGTGGCCGAAGGCGGGGACCTTGGCGAGCCCATCCCCGGCTACAGAAGCTGGCTCTAGGGACGTGGAATGTCACCTCTCTGGCAGGGAAGGAGCCCGAGCTGGTGTGTGAGCTCGAGAAGTTCCGACTAGATATAGTCGGACTCGCCTCCACACACAGCTTGGGCTCTGGTACCAGTCCTCTCGAGAGGGGTTGGAATCTCTTCCACTGTGGAGTTGCCCATGGTGAGAGGCGCCGAGCAGGTATGGGTATACTTATTGGCCCCCCGGCTCGGCGCCTGTACGTTGGGGTTCAGCCCGGTGGACGAGAGGGTAGCCTTCCTCCGCCTTCGGGTGGGGGGACGGGTCCTGACTGTTGTTTGTGCATATGCACCAAACAGCAGTTCAGAGTACCCACCCTTTTTGGAGTCCTTGGAGGGGGTGCTAGAGAGCGCTCCTGCAGGGGACTCCATCGTTCTGCTGGGGGACTTCAATGCTCACGTGGGCAATGACAGTGAGACCTGGAAGGGTGTGATTGGGAGGAACGCCCCCCCCCCCAATCAGAACCCGAGCGGTGTTCTGTTATTGGACTTTTGTGCTTATCACGGATTGTCCATAACAAACACCATGTTCAAGCATAAGGGTGTCCACACGTGCACTTGGCAACAGGACACCCTAGGTCGCAGTTCGATGATCGACTTTGTGGTCGTGTCATCGGATTTGCGGCCGCATGTCTTGGACACTCAGGTGAAGAGAGGGCGGAGCTGTCAACTGATCACCACCTTGTGGTGAGTCGGCTCCGATGGTGGGGCAAGATGCCGGTCCGACGTGGCAGGCCCAAACGTATTGTGAGGGTTTGCTGGGAACGTCTTGCAGAATCCCGTCAGAAGGAGTTTCAACTCCCACCTCCGACAGAACTTTGCTCACGTTCCGGGGGAGGCAGGGGACATCGAGTCCGAGTGGACCATGTTCTGCGCCTCCACTGTTGAGGCGGCCGACCGGAGCTGTGGCCGTAAGGTGGTCGGTGCCTGTCGTGGCGGAAATCCCCGAACACCGACTGGATACTGCATGGGTGGATTGGTGGTCACCAACAGGGGGATGCCGTCAAGCTGAAGGAGGAGTCCTATCGGGCCTTTTTGGCCTGTGGGACTCCTGAGACAGCTGCTGGGTACCGGCTGGCCAAGCGGAATGCAGCTTTGGTGGTCGCTGAGGCAAAAACCCGGGCGTGGAGGAGTTCGGTGAGGCCATAGAGAAAGACTTCCGGAAGGCTTCGAGGAAATTCTGGTCCACCATCCGGCGTCTCGGGAGCGGGAAGCAGTGCACCACCAACACTGTGTATAGTGGGGATGGGCCACTGCTGAACTCGACTCGGGACATTGTGAGTCGGTGGGGAGAATACTTCGAAGACCTCCTCAATTCCACTGACACGCCTTCCCATGAGGAAGCAGAGTCTGGGTTCTCTGTGGCGGACTCCCCTATCTCTGGGGTTAAGGTCAAAGAGGTGGTTAAAAAGCTCCTCGGTGGCAAGGCCCCGGGGGTGGATGAGATTCGCCCGGAGTTCCTAAAGGCTCTGGATGTTGTGGGGCTGTCCTGGTTGACACGCCTCTGCAACATCGCGTGGACATCGGGGACAGTGCCTCTGGATTGGCAGACTGGGGTGGTGGTCCCCCTTTTTAAGGAGGGGGAACGGAGGGTGTTTTCCAACTACAGTGGGATCACACTCCTCAGCCTCCCAGATAAGGTCCATTCAGGGGTGCTGGAGAGGCGGGTCCGTTGGGAAGTCGAATCTCAGATCCAGGAGGAGCAGTGTGGTTTTCCTCCTGGCCGTGGAACAGTGGACCAGCTCCACACCCTCGGCAGGGTCCTCGAGGGTGCATGGGAGTTTACCCAACCAGTCTCCATGTGTTTTGTGGACTTGGAGAAGGCGTTCTACCGTGTCCCTCGAGAAGTCCTGTGGGGGGTGCTTCGGGAGTATGGGGTACCGAACCCCATGATACGGGCTGTTCGGTCCCTGTACGACCGGAGTCAGAGTTTGGTCCGCATATCCGGCAGTAAGTCGGACTCGTTCCCGGTGAGGGTTGGACTCCGCCAAGGCTGCCCTTTGTCACTTATTTTGTTCGCAACTTTTATGGACAGAATTTCAAGGTGCAGCCGAGGCGTAGAGGGGGTCCGGTTTGGTGGCCTCAGTATTGCATCTCTGGTTTTTGCAGATGATGTGGTTCTGTTGGCTTATTCAAACCGTGATCTCCAACTCTCACTGGAACAGTTCGCAGCTGAGTGTGAACCTGCTGGTATGAGAATCAGGACCTCCAAATCTGACACCATGGTCCTCAGTCGGAAAAGGGTGGTGTGCCCTCTCTAGGTCGGGGATGAGATCCTGCCCCAAGTGGAGGAGTTCAAGTATCTTGGGGTCTTATTCACGAGTGAGGGAAGAATGTAACGGGGAGATCGACAGGCGGATCGGTGCAGCGTCTGGAGATGAGGACTTTGTATCGGTCCGTTGTGGAAAAGAAGGAGCTAAGCCGAAAGGCGAAGCACTCAATTTACGAGCTGTGGGTCGTGACCATAGGTGAGGGTAGGAACGTAGATCGACCTGTAAGCGGCCGAAATGAGTTTCCTCCGCAGGGTGTATCTCCCTTAGAGATAGGGTGAGAAGCTCGGTCATCCGGAAGGATCTCAGAGTAGAGTTGCTGCTCCTCCACATCGAGAGGAGCCAGATGAGGTGGCTGGGGCATCTGATTCGGATGCCTCCCGGACGCCTCCCTGGTGATGTTTTCCGCGCACGTCCCACCGGGAGGAGACCCCGGGGACGAACCAGGACATGCTGGAGAGACTACATCCTTCGGCTGGCCTGGGAACGCCTCGGGATCCCCCCGGAAGAGCTGGATGAAATGGCTGGGAGAGCGAAGTCTGGTTGTCCCTGCTAAAGCTCCTAACCCCGCAACCCGACCTCGGCTAAGCGGTAGAAAATGGATGGATGGATGGATGGAAGCATCTTAACATCATTGTATTGTATTGTTTGAATCATTCAGTATCGTGGTTTCTATAAGGGTCCTCCAGGGCACAAACTAAATAATAAACCTCATTGACATTTTTAAAATGTATCCTCATCATCTCACTCTGATTTCCCCAGATTTTCAAGGAACAGCTAAATACCCGCATTGTGCTGGTCGCCATGGAAACGTGGTCCGCTGACAACAAATTCAGCATCGACGACGACCCCATGGTTACCCTGAGGGAGTTCATGAAGTACCGCAAAGATTTCATCAAGGAGCGATGCGACTCTGTGCACCTCTTTTCGTTAGTGCCATTTTTATTATCAAATAGACAGCATTTGAACAATGACATATTTTACATGTCCACAAATGGGTTTAAATGTGCACTGTTACACAACGTTGTTTTATGTAACCCCAAAATATGTCAGTTTCCTACTAGTTTCAATTCCTATGAGTACTCTTTGTACAAATTCCTACCAAATTCTGAAAACTGGCTTTATCGGCTGTGGCGTCAGTAGTTTGGGAGATCTCTTATATTTGAGGTAAATTTACTGTGAGGTGTTTATGATAAGCCTGTATACACCACTATCATGGATTCGAGCACTTATGCTCCACTGAACACAACATATTAATATGACTGAAAACAATATATTTTGCCACAATAATGATTAAGGTTCGGGCATATTATTTTAGTCATAAACACTAAATTAAACACATTTTAAAAAGCTACTTTTTATGTAACCCCAGAAATATGTCTGTTTTCTACTAATTACGGTGTAGTTTTTGTACAAAATCCTACTAAATTCTGAAAACTGTCTCTATTGGCTCTACATTCTTCATTCTTAGGGGTAATAACGTGTGTAAATATTGACTTAAGTCCAGTTTTAATTATTTTCCTTGATACATCACCACAATGGATTTGAAATCAAAATAAATTGAAGATGTGATTAAAGGGTAGACAAATTTTAATTAAGGAGGTTGCCATTTAACCGCCATTTAATGTACAGTACTTAACTGCCATTGTTTAATGACTTTGATGGTATTTATCTTCAACGTTTCCCCTGTCAGAGGGAACCGTTTTCACAGCAGCTGGGGCGGTGCTTCCTACATGGGAGGCGTTTGCTCTCTCACCAAAGGGGGAGGTGTCAATGAGGTAACCTTTGAACTATGTGCTTCTGATTGGGATGTTCATTATTTCTCTGTCTGCCATAATGTGGGCGGGATTTATGACGATCATCTCTGGCCAGACTGAGCCAATATTTTTGTTGTTGTGTATTTGTTTCTCTTTATCAGTATGGAAAAACAGATGAGATGGCCATAACTCTGGCTCAGTCCCTGGGGCAGAACATTGGCATTTTCTCTGACAAGAAGAGGATCCTTAATGGTATATTGTTCTACTTAAATCCATCATTTACCCTTCTAATATATATTACATATTTGCAACCACAATATTCTCACTGACTGACATTTTTTTTTCTTATGTGAGATATGCTTTTTCTGTTCTGTCACGCTCACTAATAATCACATCATCACTTGGATTATTTTGATGATTGAACACAAGGATTTTAGATGACATTAATACTTCTAATTGTGTTGGTTTTTATTTCTACAGGAGAGTGCAAGTGTGATGATCGTTGGTCAGGCTGCATCATGGATGATGTTGGGTAAGTAAACATTTTCTTGAAGACATGAAATGAAAGTTTAAAAAAAAAAAACACCATAATATCTCAATGGTAGCAAGTCGTTTGTGCACATTAGCATTGCCGCAATTAGAGAACCCGACAGTAGGTGTCAGCCCACGGCTATTCTCTGTAGTCTAGCTGCTTGTTAGCACAGTAGCCTATTGCACTTTTTAATAATGTATTGTATAGTGTTCTTTCATTATGCCATTGGGAAAAATAATGTAACTTTGTGTGCCATTGTCATTCTGTGTTGTGTGTTTATGTAAATACTCCCTCTCAAATATTTCTTGTATTCCCCCTCTATCCCAAATGGGACAGCAGGTGAGCAGAACTTGGCTAGAACGGTGCTTGTGCTCTTCTGACCCACGGCCTTGGCAAAACGGTTGTCAGCCATCACAACCAAACGTCTCCGTTTGTTCAAATGATGTGAACGAATACAGTCTGATGTACCTTTTGTCTACACTGACTGTACTTGGCTTCATCATATTGAACAATAAATCTCATCTATGTTATTCTATTCTACACCAAATGGACACTTCATTAGGGACACCTAATCTTATACGAGACGCAGTATAAATGTTCTGCCTACAAAACAAGGTACAGCTCAGTTGTAAATGATGCTGTCACAAAGGTATTTATTCTACAATATGCTTGTTATTGTGTAGTGTAGTAGAACCACACTGCATCAAATTACAAAACACAGCTTTAGCAATGAACAATATTGTTAAATGAATACCTCTCTAGCAGTGTCAATCAAAACTGATCATTATTAAGGGCAGATTTGTACCAGATCTCATTAGTTAGTACAGGTGTTCCTAATGTTGTGTGGCCTGTTTTGTATTCTCCTTTGGCTACGGTCAGCGGCCAGTCAGCTTAGCTTTAATTTGTTTTATGTATTTCCTCAAATAGTGCCTGTCCCGCTATAACAGATACCATGCCCCAATTAGTCACTGGCCGTGTCATCCACTTAAAGCCTTCCTCAAGTAAAGGCCTCCATTTTCCATCAAAAAAACAGGTAGTAACTGTGGTTATTGTAGTTGTTGCTAACCGAAACAGTAGCACCTATAATGGCACATAAGCAGTCTCTCAGATGATGACATTCTCTCAGGTGGCGACATTCCGCTCGTTGTAAATGACTTCCCTGTGATGATCCTGTAGGCTCTGACATGGGATCACGCCACAACATTGCGTGCGTCTCATTAGTTCTGCCCAGTCTGCGTTGGTTCTAGTTATTCTTAGTCACAGTCCTTTTTATTTTGTACTCCCATACATTGTAATACAGTGGTGTCTTGAGATACTAGTTTAGTTCAGTGACCACGCTCATAACTCAAACTGACTCAGTAAGCTGTAGTAACATTAGTCATTTTTCGCAAAGGATAAAGAATACAGGCCTGTGAGTATTGTTATAATGTCTGTCTATGTGTTGCTCCGCCGTTTGTGTTCCAACAGCCATTGCCCAATACGTTTAGAACACAGCAACTCGGATGCAATTTGATAGCCCATCTATGTCATTTTGCATTGTTTGTTAGCATTGAACTAAATCGACTGCTTGTAGACAAAGCAATGTGGTTGTTTTAAATACCCTTTGTTTTATGTTTAGTTTGACAGTAAACTTCAACTGGGAGCGGCAATAAACAGCTTGAAGCCTCTTTTTGGAATTGTTTGCTATTTACTAAACTGCTGCTTGTGGAGTGAGTTGACTTCACTGCCACCACACAGTGCTTGTAGCTAAAATATTTGCTCAGAAGTCAAAGGGAAAACAAATCGGCTGACCGACACCTCATATCTCGAAAAACCTGTAAGTTAGGTCAGTTGTATCTTAAGGCACCACTATGTACTGTATTTATAATATTGTTTAATTTCCCCCCTGTAATCTGCTCCTCACCATCTGCAGTTGAGCCACTATTTGCGGGAATACAGTACTTTCCAAAATAGCTTCACATTGGTCTTTTCATCAATTTCCATCTCTCGTCTCATCCATGTGTATTCGATTGATACTGTCTGCAATGTCAGTCTCATCAGAAATGACCCAACTTGTACCTCTGACACTCTCTGTCCACGTCCCTCTTGATTGGGTTCCCATCAATACAGTTCAATACAACTGCTCGCAATGCTATCATGTGAAGAGGTCACGTGACAGAGGATTCTGTCATCTGTCTTCCTTCCGCTCTCTCGCGCTCTCTCAAATCAACTCAGTGGTATTTCAGACACTTCAATGTTTTCAATGAGCGACCCCAGACATGCCCATTGACGCCAGCTTTTTTTTTTTACTCCATAGCGCCTGCATGTCTGAAATGCCTAACTCCACTGTGTTCTATTTTCACAGGTTTATCAATAATGCGTTTGTGTGTGTGTGTGTGTGTGTGTGTGTGTGAGAGAGAGAGAGAGAGAGAGAAATTGAGATTGTTGCAATCGGAGGAAGCAATGCAAGATATTATAGTGCGCTTAGACCATTAATATCTTTTCCAAAACCATCTCTGACAGTCTGTCTCTCTCACTGGTTAAAGTATTGACGAGCTATTCTATAGTGGTTGTACATTAGATGAAAGCAAATGTGATAAAGTACTTGAGATGTCCTGGTGTTGCAGACTTCTCTTGATGCCATTCTTCTGAGTATTGAGAACCGCATAACCTGGATGGGGTTATGGAAGGGCAGTACAATAACTGCTCAAATGACATTATTTCACATCCATGAAGGTTAAATTCTCTGACAAACTAAGACATGCATTATGGGCTCAATGGAGTATAGTGCCAAACTTCACTCGTTCTGTTCCTAGTTCTGTAATAAACTCTACCGATGAGATATACCGATAGAAAGGATTCCCTCTCAATTGTGAGTATTCCTGTGACAAATGATGACATTTACGGAATGGCCCCCGTATGCTGTGGTTGTGCTGAACAGCTTCTACCTGCCCAAGAGGTTCTCCGACTGCAACGTGGAGGAATACTACAACTTCCTAAACAGTGGTGGAGGAACCTGTCTGTTCAACAAGCCCCTCAAAGTATGTCTTCTACACAGTTCAGTACTTCTTTCCCCACTCAGATTCACACAATAGGATGAAACTACTCCTTTTAGATGTAGATTAAAATCCTAGATGTAATGGTTTCAACCTTGGAGGTCTTTTTAAAAAAAAAAAATTCTGGTCATCCTTCAGCTGCTGGACCCTCCTGAATGTGGTAATGGCTTTGTGGATCCAGGGGAGGAGTGCGACTGTGGCAGCCCGGTGGTGAGTTGGTATTAATAAGACTCTAAAGGGTTCACTTTTGTAATCACTTATGTGTTATGTGTTGGCCTAATTACCCAGCAACAATATCATACAGTATCAGACTTCATAGTCTAATGAGGCATGATACATGATTAAAGTTTGCCCACAGACTTGTCTGATCAAATGTTGAAAAAGCAAATGTTACATGAAATAACCATTTGAATGTATCAGCAATCAAAAAAGCGGGTCTCGTCTAACAGGAGTGTGCAAAAGAGGGAGAGAACTGCTGTAAAAAGTGCACCCTGACTCAAGGCTCTAAATGTAGCAACGGACTCTGCTGCAACAACTGCCAGGTTGGAAAAAAGTCACTCCAGCCCCTTCTTTCTGAAGTAACCCATCGCACGTCACGATGTCATCCTTATGCTCTCACAGATGGAATTCTTGGGGGTCGTGTGCCGGGATTCAGTGAACGACTGTGACATCCCGGAAAACTGCACAGGAAACTCCAGCCAGGTGAGCTCAGCCAAAATACTCAACTAAGTCACTGATCTTCATGATGTCTTGTTTTTACAGTGTCCACCAAATGTGCATAAGATGGATGGCTACACGTGTGAAAAAGACCAAGTGAGACCTTCCTATCAATTCTCAACAGTTTCAAATATTTATCCAAACACTCGTCACACACTTGACATGTTATTTTTCCTCTTTAGGGGCGCTGTTTTAATGGGCGATGCAAAACCAAAGACAAGCAGTGCAAGTACATTTGGGGAGAGAGTAAGTCTAACGGGATTCAAACCTGTGACCTTTTAGCACTCGAGCACAGTCTCCAGCACGACACGTGCCTGGTACATGAGGCGTACGCTCTATCTGTGACTTTGTGTCATGTGGTTTACCCTCCAGAGGCCACGGCGGCTGACAAGTTCTGTTACGAGAAGCTCAACATTGAGGGCACAGAGAAGGGCAACTGTGGGAAGGACAGAGACACCTGGATCCAATGTAGCAAGCAGTAAGTCTGTCTTTTCTGTGCGTGTGAGACTTGCCTGCGCATCTCCACTGACCTCCTACTTCCACCTCCGCGTTTCAGGGACGTTCACTGCGGTTACCTGCTGTGCTCCAACATCTCACCTGCCCCACGACTGGGAGAACTACAGGGAGGCCTCACCTCCTTCTCAGTGGCGAGACACAGCGCCTCTCTGGACTGCAGGTGCTTAGTCATTGCTAACCACATAGCTAGAACACAAAACCAGACCTAACCGCAAAATTGACTGTGCGCGTGTCAGTGGGGCTCACGTTTTGATTGATGGAGACACCGACCTTGGCTACGTGGAGGATGGCACGGCCTGTGGGACAGAGCGCATCTGTTTCAACCACAAATGTCTCCCCATCCAGCAGTTCAACTTCAGCACCTGCCCCGGGACCACAGACAAAAGCATCTGTTCGGGACACGGGGTACAAAGCACCCACACATGCAGGCATCATCAACTATTCACAGTGGCGGGCTGTACATTTGGTACCTGGGCCCTTCAGGTGGGTTTTACCCGCTGTATGGTGGCAGCAAACTAAACTCAACTCACTTCACAACAAGCAGCAGTTTGACACAGTGAACAATTCTTCAATAAAGAGACTTCAAGGTTCCCAGTTGAAGTTTACTGTCAAACTAAACGTGAAACAAAGACAATTACACGTCGTTTATTTATAACAACCACATAACTTTGCCTTGAAAAAGTCTAACATAAAGTTGAGTTTAATGCTAAAAAAAACAACACAAAACGCCATAGATGGGCTAATGAATAGCACCGCTGTCGCGATATTATAACCATTTATGCAAAGGATATTTAAACACAAACTGTGGAGCAACACATGTAGACAGATAAAATAACAATACTCACAGGCATGTATTCTTCATCCTCTGTGAAGAAAGGCTAATATTACTTGAATTTATTGAGGAGCTGTGACCTTCTCCGTGTATATCTGTATGTCTTTATTATACTGCCGCAGGTGCGTCAAAAACTGACTTTCGCACCGATGGCCCTAGGTGAATGAACAGTGTACTCGCGGTTATTCAGAGATGCACACTAAACACCGCAGTGATGTACAGATCCAATGGTCAACTCACAATGCATTGCGTGCTTAACATCGCAGGTACAGTATATATTACTGCGTAACGCCGTTCTTGATGTGGAAATAAACAAGCAACAGCAATAATAAACTAGTAATAATATAAGAGAGTGTAGCGATGGTGAAGCTGCGCACGGCATTTTTATTTCATGAAACCCTGACTGTGGATTGTATGATAAACAATGGCATCTTGGCCATGTTCACTGTATTGCAAGTTTCCCGGTAGCTTACCACCTGTGCATCTTTAATACTTCTTCTTGGGCAAGCTAAGAGAGCCAGCCTCTGTTGGGCCACTGTGACTCATCACAGCAATAATAGAAACGCACAGTAATTTTAATCTGATTGTTTGTGGAGAAATAGTGACGACCCACTACTGACTACAATCATGCTACACCAAATCCATCAAATGGCTGTAACTGGAGTTGGGGAGAACATTATGAGACCATGAATATTTTATTTGGGTTCAGGTGTGCAGCAATGAGCTGAAGTGTGTGTGTTACCTGGGCTGGGCCGGAGAGGACTGTAACTCCACGTCAACTCTCAGCTATCTTGTGGTGGGACCCACAGCCTCCGTTTCAGGTAGCGACCGCCCTTTGTTCCCATGTATTCTGTACTCGCTTTCTTTCATCCACATTGGACTTTTATTTACTCCTTCTCAAACAAAACACCGCCATTCCTAATATGTTGCTGTGTTTGACTATTTCATTTTTTCCTTAATTGTTCATCGCCATTCATTCTTTATGTTTGTTTTTTTTTTTTTCACACCCATTCTTTGTCAACAGGCCAAAGTCTTTGACGGAGTGACTTGAGGTTAGATTTGAGTTCCTTTTGTACTTCCTGATTTTTCCTCCTCCCACCATCCCAACTCCAGCTTTATTGAACGAACGTGTGAAGTTTTAGGTGTCAACCCTGAATGGGAACCTGACAACTCCCTTAAAAATTGAAAGAAAGAAAAGATAGCAGTGGTTAAACCCAAGTCCCTCTTTTTCTCCGCTGACACTCTCCTTGCTATGTGCGTGTGTGTGTTATGCGCGTCTTCCAAATGCATGAAACTGTAAACACAATAAACACAAACGTATCTCCCTCATCCTGTGGGTCAGGCATAACCAGTACCAACATCATCATCAGTGCCATCGTTGGCTCAATCCTCTTCCTCGTTCTCATACTGGCTGTGACGGCCTGGTGCTACAAGTAAGTGACTATACACCATGACACTGTACTCTTTTAGTCTTGTACACTCAACAGCCACTTCTTTAGGTACACCTACACAATCTAATGCAAAATAGAGAACTGTGTCCCAAAAAGAACCTTCATAAGTATAATAATGCCTAGTTTAACAGTCAGAGAGGCATACAGTACATTTAATGTCAATTATTGTGGTTATAGTTCGCAGTGGTGTATAATTGCGCTCCCAATTAAAGTTGAAACTGTTGCAGTGGAATTTCCAATGTTGTTAAATGCCTTTCATACACCATTTGTCCTGACTCATAATATGAAGGATTCTCAATTTGTGTTATGGGTACTGCTAACATATGCGAAAGAATCACTGCCTAAGTACAGTTCTGTTGTACTGAACTTTTAACTTTAAAAATGCATTTAACCTTTAAGATTTCAAGCATTTATTGAGGTACAATTTGTATTTTACTTTTACTGTTCTATTTTTATTGAAGTATTTTTTTTGGAGCCACTGCATTAGATTGTGCAGGTGCAGCTAATGTTGACCACTACTTGTTTGTGTTGCCATGTAATTGGAAGGGCAATATTAGGCTTTGAGCTATGATAACAATAAACATGGACATGATGCAACATATTTGGCAGCAGATGTGTTCCAATATTGAGTAATGGCGTGCCTCCTCACAGGAGCTACAAGCAGAGACGCTACGTGGAGTCTGAGGTTCACCGAAGATTCTGCCGGTTTGTTGACTCACAATATTTGACATCATATATGCTTGACTGTGACTGCAGCACATCCCTTTTAGTTACATATGTCAATTGTAAACAAAAGTTGCATTTCAGAAAATAAACAAATAACATCAACTAAATGATGTTGGTAACAGGACTCTGCCGAGATTTTAACTCCCTACCTCAGCCATAGTTGAAAAATCATCAAATATACAGAAAAATTAATCAGTGAACTTACTTTTAGCCTTTTCATAGCCTGCAGAGGATCTGAATGGTGCAACGTCCTGTGGAGCATGTGACTTGTGAGATATTACACATTTTTTTGGAGGGGCTAATGTGTTAGGCTAAGGCCCGCTGCACTGCAACAGAAACTGTGTGTGTGTTTTTTAAAAATAATTACATTAATATATTTCATGGTGAAGTCTAATTTTAGGAAGTCGGGACAGGCAACAAATGCGATTTTCTTTCCTGTGTTCAAAATAGTTTAAATTTGTCTTTTAAATTGTATTGTAGATCAATCTGCAGGACACTTTGCTTGATTTAAAAAATATATATATATTTGACAGTTTTATTGTGCATTTATACATTTTGTTTCCTGGGCATGCAAATAGCACCGATTCCATTGAATGGCCCAGCTGTAAATATATCAGTCGAATTTTCGTACACATGGACTACTACGCGAAGTCCTTGGCTAACCAAAACACCAGCACCTACCAATACAGGAATAATCTACCTGCACAGCTTTTTTGTAAATTCCGTGCACATTATGAAAGATGATCTTAGCCTATCTCTGTATTTCTACAGAATAGTCATTTTTATTTAGTTTTAAAGTCCGTTGTCACTTCACATAGATTGTAATTTGCCAGTAACATTGTTTATTATTCCAAATAAAGTTCTCCCCAATCTGACTAATTAAACCACTATTTGCAGATATACAGTCATACTGTATACAGTAAGTAAGGATACACATTTTTTAATGATTATTTTTGCAAGTCAGATTTGATGTCAATTGTTTATCATGGTGTTTGAATTTGTTGCAGCAAGACCACACCGATCAGTGCTTAATTATATGACAAAGGCTTGACTTTTCTTTCCCCAGCTGGAAAATGTGAAATGATCTCCGAGGCAGGTTGGAGGGGCAAATACATGAAAGGAAAAATATTCAGTCTGTGTGCGTGTACACATACAGTACATCAAGATGAATAGCGTCTCTTGCATGCACAGGCAAATGCCGCCAGGCGACTACGTGACGAAGCCGAGCGACGCCGACTCCTTTTACAGCGACATGCCGCCCGGTGTGAGCACCAACTCGGGCTGCAGCTCCAAGAAGAGGTCAGCGTGTCTGTCGCACCTTCAGATTTGCACCCTGTCCTTCACTCCCTCCATCCCATCCATCACTCAGAACATCTCACTGTTTGGCTTCAGGTGCGCCATCTCCTCATCCTTCATTCATTCACTCACTCTTACTGTATGCGTGTCAATGTGTGTAAACAGTATCATGGGCGCCTTCAGTGGCTGGCAGGTCAGTCACTCCATTTATCATATGTCTATTTATCATATCATGCGTTAGCAGTGTCAGACCTTTCTTTGAGTACAGTGAAACCTCTTGGCTTGTGTTTCCCAACCTGTCTCGAGCCAAAGCACATACTTTATTTCACAGCACACCACCAAACACAAACGTCACAAAAATTATATCTCGTAATGAAATAATGATGATCTTGTTTCGAATTACTCACAGATTGACTTAGTGTGAAATGTGGGCAAAGCTATTATTCTGTTGTATGAAAGGCAACAGGGGAATACACAGGTTAATTGTACCTTCTGCCATCTAGTGGAAGAGCATGAACTTGTTCTGCCTGTCACCATATATCGCCAGCATAGATAGATAAGCAAAGGATTTTGGGGGGACCAATTCAGTGAAATTAGATAATTTGTTAGTTTTCCTGCGAGATTTTTCTCATGTAAAACATGTGCCTTGGCTCAATAAATGTTGGGAAACACTAGGCTAGTTACATACACATTCGGGTTACGTCGCCACCATAGGAGAGGAACTCCATCCCTTCAACAGGCAATGTTTCAAGTTACAATTGAACATTTGTATCAGTTACAGCATACAAGTGTTACTGCTTGTGCCTGGGAGGCTAGCCTCTTCACATAAAGGCGAAACTTGCAAAAGCTGACATTTCAATGTGCACTGCATTCTTCTTGAATTATTCATGAACTTCGCTTTGGCCCTGAGCAGCCAGGACGGACACTTTTGCCTCTGAAGTTTTTCCCGAAAATGTTGGCCCAATTCCGAATTGTATGATTTCACGGGCAATTTTAACATCTTAACATTGAGCTCTCAGTGTATCTTGTCACTTTTGCCTATTACAACGTTTCAATCTGCTGCTCATTTAGTCTCCACGTCTGCCACAAAAATGTAAGGATCTTTCGCAACTTATGTACCAATTACATAAAATCAATGGCATCCTTCTGTACGTGCATGTGTGCAGATCTAATGGCCTGTCCCACTCGTGGAGCGAGAGAATCCCAGATGCCAAACACATCTCAGACATCTGTGAGAACGGGCGACCGAGGAGCAACTCGTGGCAAGGTAATGCCCTACAAATGCTGCAGACGAACGTCTCTCTCATACAATTCATGACTTTTGCCTTCGTCTCTCGCCAGGAAACATGAGTGGACACCGTAAGAAAGTGAAAGGAAAGAAGTTCCGTGCTCGCTCGAACTCCACAGAGTAAGTTCCCAGTGATGGGCAGCGGTGAGCTCTAATAATCTTGTTGTGTGGGAAAAGGGACTCAAAAATAAATAAATAAATAAACAAACAAATCAGGGGTGGGCAAAGTATGGCCCGCGGCCCACCGACTTTTTACATTAAATAGTCCTGTAATATTTGTTGCATTCAGTCTTCATTTTTCCCCCTTATGTTATTTTTTGTTCATTTAGTTCAGTACATGATTTATTAATTAATTGATTGCTAATGACGCCAGAACAATATTTGTAAATAAACAAATTTACATTATACATGTAAAAAAAAAAATGCATTTTAATAATTAATTAGAGTTAAATTATAAAAAATAGATTATTCTTGTATTATTAGTCGTGCTCAAAAATAGATTTGAGCACAACTATAATAAGATACATTATGCTTTTTTTTCCTTGACTGTTCTTGACTGACATGAATTCAGACTAAAGGTTTCCTGTTTTAGGTCAATTAGGATGACCAAAATTATTTATATTTGCTAAGTGCCAGAATAGTGAGAGAAGGATTTTTTTTAGACAAATATAAATAATTGACAATACAGTCATGCAAGTGTATGTGTTTGTTTATTTAGTTACCTATTTCTATCTCATCAAATGGCCTGGCCCCTCTGTCTATTTTAAAAATCAAGTGTGGCCCTTGAGCACAAATGTTTGCCCACCCCATTCTAATTGCTTACTTTGATTTCGTACTATGAAACAAAACAATAAGCAACAAAAATATATATATTTTTTTTTTTACAAAATCAGTATAATGAAATACTGTATTATATTTGTGGGGGCAACAAAGTAAATAAAATGAGTGAAAAATGTTGGACAAGTGTTATAGTTATATGATTTTATAGTGTTATAGTATCTGGGAATATTTTAAGCCTAATACACTCACATGCAACAATATTAGGTACACCTGCACAATCCAACAACATAAATAGTAAGGCTGGCTTTTGAACGATACCTTAATTTCACAATATTGTGGGAGCAGTTTTGTAGTGGTTGTCATGCTTCAAGGTAGACGCAAGGAAGGAAAACTGAGGTTCCACTGTATATTGGATTTGTGAGATGGTGTAGGTGCACCTAATGAAGTGTCCTGCGAGTGCGCTTTGTCTCAGGATTTGTCATTTACCGAATGCCTGCGAATGCACCGTGAGGACAACCGTGTGCACGGGCTGTTTGGCATCACAAGGAGCGTGCATCTCTTTGCATTGCAAGCATGCCACTGACAAAGGAATGATGTAATGATGTAGCCGAGACTTGGAATGCACAACGCAGGGTGGTGTGTGTGTGTGTGTGTGTATAGTAAATGTGTGACTTTTCCATGGAGTTCATCCACTGTCCAGTTGCATCATGCTGTCTGTTCAGGATGTCTCTGCTCTGCTCTCCTAAAATGTCTCCTCTTCCTCTCCTCCCTCCATCACTGGCTCCTTTTCTATCCTTTCATTCTTTCAATCCCTCTCCTCTCCTTGTTGGTGTCTATCCCCCCCACCCCACCCCACCCCACCCACAGGTATTTAACCCCTCACGACAAAGCAGACTATTATGATGTAACTAAATGGGTAGAAGATGTGAATAAAAACACACAAGGACCGTACCTTAGGTATTATCTCAGACTGTGTCCTGCTTGTCTAGAACCCCTCATCCTCCTCCTCCCCTCACTTTCATTTGTGGCTTGGCCAAGCAAATTGAAATGATTAAATCAAAAAATTAGTCCCAGTTCGGGATTGCTGCTAAGTATAAAGAATGTTGTTTTTTTTTTGTCTGGCTCTTGTCGCTTTTTTCTGTTGAACCAAAATGTCTATGTGGAATAAGATCGTTACTGTACATTTTCTCTTCAGTCCCTTTCATGTCCTCTTGCGTCTGCATGTTAATCGTTGTGGTGTCAAGTGGGTGTGTGTGTCAGCCCAGGGTGTGACAGTCTGACCGTCACTGTGCCCCCCCACCCCCTCCCACCCACTTTGACCAACACCAGGTCGCCACTCTGAACGCTGTGCCCACCACCAATTGTTTCCATAACAACCGAGGAGAGATGGTGAAGGGTGGCGGGGGTTCTCATCCATTGTGATTTTGCATGTCAAATATTATTTCTTAAATGGTGGTGCAGGAACCTCGAAAGCATGATGTGGATTTTTCCATGATATTAAGAGAATCTTTTTCCAGTTATTTAATATATGGTGTGGTGGCATTAAATGCATTCCCCAAAAATGATTTGCTTGACAATACAGTGTTTCAAATACTGTATGTAAGTAGACCAGTACCCAATGATAGATACGATAGCGAGCTAGACAATTGATATTTATTTTATATATTTTTATTTATGTAAGCATTTCATAGGTTTTTGCCACAGCTTCCCTCAACGAACATCATCGCTAATTACCCAAATTAGTTTTTCGATATTTCCGTAACGGACAATAAACCAGTATGTAGACGCTCTTTGATGTCCCTGTAAGATGAAAAAAAAATATGTATTGTAAATATGACACACCAAAGAGAAGAGTGTTTTTAACAATCCTGCCAAATTTGAGAATAGCCTTTGTCTCCGCGCTCAAACGCTGTGTGTTCTGGATGGACGCCGGTTAACGAGCCCACTCGCGGCTTATACATACTAACCTAGCCGCTAGTAGCAGGCCACTTGGCAGTGGAGCCGTCCGACTCGGCGTCGGCTCGCTGCGTGCGCTCCACGTGGGTCACCACAACAAAGACACTGTAGGCCAAATAATACTTCAGGGAAGCTACATTTTTCGCATTGTAGGCAGAGCTTGATGGTTAACGGTAAGATGTAGTTGTACTAGAAAAAGGCCAAGTTATTCTAAGTAACTTGCAATTTCGGAAAATAGTCATAGATGGCGCTCGTTAGTTATATAGTGGGAGGGGTTCATGCCATTTTTTGAATTAAATATGTTTAACTATGTAAGACAATGAAGACCGTATCAGCCCCATCCCGTCTCTCCTCCACTGTGCTGACGTGTTGTCAGGCTCAAGTTCTTTGTGGCTCCTTGACTTGTTAGTGCATCTCCGTCGGCGGCTGCGCTTGCTCTTTTCCCAGCATTGACCTCACACTCAGCATTCCTCACATTGGATCACCCACTTTAAGAAGAATGTTGCTGCGAGCTAAAAATAATAAAAAAGTAAAAAATTCAAGTGTCAAGTAAGATGTGAGGGAACACGAGTGCAGCCACACTGCTGGGAACTGGCATGCTCTGCCGGCACAAGCTGATGATGATGATGATGATGATTGATTTAGTGTATGCGTGCTTCTGCCGACAAGCCAAAGCAGCATTGGGGGCAACCTTCAACATATTGATTTATCCTTAATTGTTTTTTTATGTTTGAATTGATGTCCTCTACTCTTTTGCCTGCAGAACCCTTTCCCCCGCCAAGTCTCCCACTTCCTCTACAGGATCCATTGCATCTAGCAGGAGATACCCTTACCCCATGCCTCCTCTGCCCGACGACCAGAGGAAAGCAAACAGGCAGAGTGCCAGGGTCAGTTGATCTGTCCGGCCGTCTGTCTGTCTGTCTGTGTACCTACCTACCTATCACCAAACAAATGGAAAAGATAATCCAAGCAAACATAAAATACTGTTTTTAAAGGTGATCATCTGTCGCTACTGTCTCTCTCTATTTCTCCATCTCTCTCTATCACTCTTTTCTCCAACCATCCATCTTTCTCGCTCTCTCTCTCTCTCTCTTGCTCTCTCTCTGTATATATATAACTTATAGAATTTACTATGACAGAAAGTGTCTGGCTGCTCAGTACAATACGAACAATACAATGAATTAAATATTGATTACTGTATTTTCACGACCATAGGGTGCACCGCATTAAAAGGCGCAGTCTCAGTTACGGGGTCTATTTCTGTATTTAACACGTACATAAGGCGCACCGCATTATTGGGCGCAGGCATGGTAAAACATACGCTAGCTTAAAACATATGGTAGAATGCATGCACGCTAAAACAATGTTTTTAAAAAGGCAGCGGGAGCAAAACTGAGTTCGGTTGTACTTTATTGACGTATTTAACAATGTACTCACGTTATTTTTGGATCAATCCTCATCCACAAATCCATTAAATTCCTCATCTTCTGTATCCAAAATGAACAGCTGGGCAAGTTCTCCATCAAACACGGCAGGTTCCCTCTCATCATTGTCGGAGTCAGTCTCGTTGCCGTGCGGCTCCTCAGAAACGATGCCGGCTTTTATGAAAGCTCGAACAACAGTGCAAGCATCCACAATCCATTCACAAATTGTGGCGTAACTCGCCCGGCGCTGCCTCATAGTCTTAGCCAAACTGTGTTCGCCATCTGTCATCCATCGCTCCCACGCCGCTCGCAACTTCACTTTGAACGCCCTGTTTACTCCAGCGCTGGAGTTCCTTCGTCAAGCCTCCCGGAATGAGTTATTGCACTCAGTCGAATGGTGACTGTAGAGACGCTTCTCCCAGCTGTTCTTTGCTCATTAATCCATTGGATTATAGGCCACCTTGCCTTGTTTCCACGGAAACTCAGCTTCGTCTTCTTGACTTGGCGAAGGTCGTTTTCCTGCTTCCTCCACTTGCGAACCATGGATCCGTTGATCTTGAATTCTCTCGCAGCTGCTCGATTCCCTTGTTCCTCCAGGTAACTGATAGCTTGCAGTTTAAACTGTGCTTCGTAAGCGCGTCTCTTCCTAGGTGCCATTTCCGGGGGTCCTTAGCCAAACCGATGTTGTTTTGCACAATGCACATACAGGCGCTATATACCTACTGGGGGCATGTCTTTAGCCTCCTCTGTCACGCACACCCTTCCCCCTTGAACGTCCGCATGCTGTCCTCAGCCACATCAACCTTTCCCTCTATTTAAGTAGCGTGTCGGCAGGAAATGCTCCCAGTCAGTCAAGCGGAGCGCTCATCACACAAATTTATAGATTTTGGAACTCGGTGCACACATAAGATGCGCCGCATTATAAGGCACCCCGCCCATTTTGGAGAAAATTTAAGAGTTTTAAGTGCGCCTTATGGTCATGAAAATACGATACATAAACAAATTGCTGACACTTAATTGCAGCAACACCCACAAGATGCCACTAAGTGACAGTATGCCTCTATACGCTCCTTATTTTAATCTTCTCTTGTTCTCTGTGCAGCTGTGGGAGACATCGATATAAGAGCAGAGAAAAACACACATCACTTCACGGGATGAAAACATACGCACACACACAACAAGGAAACAAAATAAACTCTGAACGTAGACCGGGATGAGCGACAAGCATCTCGTCATTCAAGATGCCGGATGAACCACGGGCGGCGCAGAACTGGAACTACTCCCACCCATGCCAAACCTTGAGCCATCCTATCCAAACACCCCTTGTGGTCCACACGTCCATGCTGCATCAGTGGATCAAGTGCAGCATTTGTGGGTACAAAGACTAAATGCATGAAGCAGCGCCAAAGGACCATTTTGGACACAACGCATGCGAGGGGACATGCATTTTCATGTCTCTCTCTCTCTCTCTCTCTGTCGCTTTCACTCTCTTTCTATTATAACTAACAATATTGCATCATCACTCATAAAAAGGGAAAATGAACGCACACCCTCTTTCTCCACCTCCTCCTCCTCACTATATGTTGTATACATATGTAAAGTAAATTGTACTAATTTGTAATTACTGTAAGACCACTAAAAGATTCAATGTCCATTCACAACAGAATGTACAAACATATTTGGCCCATTGCGGAAAGGGGGGACATTTAGACCCAAACCCAAAGTTCTCAAACTTTTTGGGTCCAGGGGAGAACTTTTTTAAAGGACCCCCTCATAATGCCAATCCTAATCCTAATGGCAATTAAACGTGTACATGCCATGTGTACCTCTTATTGCCATGTATGTATCTATATACAGTAGGTACGGAAAGTATTCAGACCCCCTTACATTTTTTCACTCTTTGTTATATTGCAGCCATTTGCTAAAATCACATTTCATTTTTTTCCCTCAATGTACACACAGAACCCCATATTGACAGAAAAAAATGGAATTGTTGAAATTTTTGCAGATTTATTAAAAAAGAAAAACTGAAATATCACACAGCCATAAGTATTCAGACCCTTTGCTGCGACACTCATATATTTAACTCGGGTGCTGTCCATTTCTTCTGCTCATCCTTGAGCTGGTTCTACACCTTCATTGGAGTCAAGCTGTGTTTGATTATACTGATTGGACTTGATTAGGAAAGCCACACACCAGTCTAAGTAAGACCTTACAGGGCACAGTGCATGTCTGAGCAAATGCAACTCATGAGGTCAAAGGAACTGCCTGAAGAGCTCAGAGACAGAATTGTGGCAAGGCACAGATCTGGCCAAGCTTACAGAAAGATTTCTGCTGCACTTAAGGTTCCGAAGAGCACAGTGGCCTCCATAATCCTTAAATAGAAGACGTTTGGGACAACCAGAACCCTCCCTAGAATTGGCCATCCGGCCAAACTGAGCAATCGGTGGAAAGGAGCCTTGGTGAGAAAGATAAAGAAGAACCCAAAGATCACCGTGACTGAGCTCCGGAGATGCAGTCGGGAGATGGGAGAAAGTCCTAGAAAGTCAACCATCACTGCAGCCCTCCACCAGTCTAGGCTTTATGTCAGAGTGCCCCGACGGAAGCCTCTCCTCGGTGGACGACACATGAAGGCCCGCATGGAGTTTGCTAAAAAAAACACCTGAAGGACTCCAAGATGGTGAGAAATAAGATTCTAGATAGAACTTTTTGGCCTTAATTCTAAGCAGTATGTGTGGAGAAAACCAGGCACTTCTCATCACCTGTCCAATGCAGTCCCAACAGTGAAGCATGGTGGCGGCAGCGTCATGCTGTGGGGGTGTTTTTCAGCTGCAGGGACAGGGAGACTGGTTGCAATCGAAGGAAAGATGAATGCAGACAAGTACAGGGATATCCTGGACGAAAACCTTCTCCAGAGTGCTCAGGACCTCAGACTGGGCCGAAGGTTCACCTTCCAACAAGACAATGACCCTAAGCATACAGCTAAAATAACGAAGGAGTGCCTTCAGAACAACTCTGTGACTGTTCTTGAATGGCCCAGCCAGAGCCCTGACTTAAACTCAATTGAGCATCACTGGAGAGACCTGAAGATGGCTGCCCACCAATGTTCACCATCCAACCTGACAGAACTGGAGAGGATCTGCAAGGAGGAATGGCAGATGATCCCCAAATCCAGGTATGAAAAACTTGTTGCATCATTCCCCAAAAGACTCATGGCTGTATTAGCTCAAAAGGATGCTTCTACTAAATACGGAGCAAAGGGTCTGAATACTTATGGCTGTATGGCTATTTCAGTTTATCTTTTTTAATAAATCTGCATAAATTTCAACAATTCTGTTTTGTTCTGTCAATAAGAGGTGCTGTGTGTAGATTAATGAGGAAAAAAATGAACTTAAATAATTTTAGCAAATGGCTGCAATATAACAAAGAGTGAAACATTTAAGGGGGTCTGAATACTTTCCGTACCCACTGTATGTACTTTTTAAAAATGATACAAGATACTAATTTATTGTAAATTATTTTGTGGTCCCAAAGCTACGGCTCACCAACCCCCAGTTTGAGAAGCACTGCTTTACCCGCCCTTAAAAGCCTTCTTCAGTCCCATTCCGCCATGCGTTTGTTGTACCTCTCACTCATTGTCTTACATCATTTTTTAGGTCGACCCCTTGCCCGAGAGCACCTCCCCTTTCACAATGAGACCAGATAAACTGCTTGGTCTGAGTATAAAGTGGGCTACACGTCCCCATTTTTAACATCGTAACCCATTTTTGCGTTCGACTGTCACACACACACACACAGTCCCTTCCAAAAGCATTGGAACGGCAAGGTAAATTCCTTTGTTTAGGTTTCAGATGAAAAGATGAATATGAGACAAAAGTTCAGAATTCCAGCTTTCATTTCATGGTATTTACATCTCGATATGTTAAACAATTCAGGACAGAGCACATTTTGCTTGAAGCCACCCACTTTTCAAGTGAGCAAATGTATTGGAACAGACGATTGAATTAACTCAAAGTGAATAACATTTAATATTTGGTGTCATAACCCTTACTTGCAATAACTGCATCAAGCCTGCGACCCATTGACTTCACCAGACTGTTGCATTCTTCATTTGAAATGCTTTTCCAGGCCTTTGGTGCAGCCTCTTCCAGTTCTTGTTTGTTTTGGGGGGTTTCTCCCTTCAGTCTCCTCTTCAGGAGGTAAAATGAATGCTCTATTGGTTTAAGGTTTGGTGATTGACTTGGCCAATCTAAGACCTTCCACCTTTTCCCCACTGATGAAGTCCTTTGTTGTGTTGGTAGTGTTTATTGGGTCATTGTCTTGTTGCATGATGAAGCTGGCAATTTAAAGAAAAATGGATACAAACTAATCGGGACAAGCTTCATCATGCAACAAGACAATGAACCAAAACACACTGCCAGCACAAAAAAGGACTTCATCAGGGGGAAAAAGTGGAAGGTCTTAGACTGGCCAAGTCAATCACTGGACCTTAACCCAATTGAGCATGCATTTTATCTCCTGCAAAGGAGACTGACGGGAGAAACCCCCAGAAACAAACAAGAACTGACCGGAAAAACATTTCAAATGAAGAATCTAACAGTCTGGTGAAGCCAATGGGTCGCAGGCTTGACGCAGTTATTTCAAGGTAGGGTTATTCCACCAAATGTTATTCACTTTGAGTTAATTTAGTAATCATGTCTGTTCCAATACTTACGCTTACTTGAAAAGTGATTGGCTTCAAACAAAAGGTGCTCTGTCCCAAGTTGTTTAACACATCTAGATGTAAATACCATGAAATAAAGCTGGAATTCAGATCTTTTGTCTCATATTCATCGTTTGATCTGAAACCCAAATGTCTTAAGTATACAACAAAAACAAAGGAACTGACCATGCCGTTCCAATACATTTGGAGGGGACTGTATGCATATATATATAAGTGACAACAAATTAGTGGCGCTACTATAATGATGTTTTTCCATCCAGTAATTTATCAACAGCGAGTGAAAAGCCAGCAAATGACCGTAAAGTTGGACCGTGTTGGAAGGTGGAAAACCCAAGTCAGAGTGGGAGCAGTCATACATGCCGAGAAGTGGTCACAAGGTTAAAATGTATGTATGTAAATGTAATTTGTGTTACTGAGTTTGTAACAGTTGTATTTGTTGACTTACATGATATCACACAATTTAACATCTTAACCGATTTTTTAAATGTGAGAGACCTCAAATATGACAAAGAGAAATGCGGAACACACACAATAGCTCCCCTGAAAATCACAAGTCTCCTCAATCGATGTCTGTCGTAGTACTGAGACTGACTGAGGCAACAGGGTGCCAAATACAAAAGAGTAGTACTACAAGCAGAAATAAAAGAAGCAAGGCTAACTGTTAGCTTATGTGGTCACTACAATGCACTTGCAAACGCTTGTCATTTTGTATTGTAGTGAGTACAAACACTTAACACATATATTGACCACACATGAGGATTTGTCATTGTAAATATTGAACAGGTTTAACATTGACAAAGATCACGGAGGAAAAGTCACTCTTAAGACAAACCAAACCACAGGATAATCACTCAGGTTAACCTTTCAGAAACATCTGATAATAAGGCCTTAGCGGGAAAATGCTCAAATTTGCCATTGCCAATATGTGTGTACCCCGATTAAGTCTTAAGATGTGACAGGAAGTGTGGGGAACCTTTCTCCCAAATATTTCTGTGTAGATTGTCTGTCATCCAGTTCATGGTAATCCGCAAAGGATGAATCAAGCCAATGGACAGTTGTTGTTTGTTCAAGACGTTTCACCTTTAATCCAAAAGGCTTCTTCAGTTCTAAACTTTCATTGTAAATTCCCTCTATTCATGCCTTGCTGGGTGTGTTCCTTGGGGGTGGTCAACTGCACCTTCACCCCAAGGACAAAATCCCAAGAAGCAAACCCAGCAATGTTGTTTACACAGAGCAGTGCAGTGAGGAGTGCAATGACCTCTACATTGGAGAGACTAAGCAGCCGCTGCACAGGCACATGGCACAGCATTGATGTGAAGCTGCTTCATTTGCATCTCAAGAAAAAGGGACATTCCTTCAAGGAAAATAAGATCCAAATTCTGGATTGGAAGGACCGTTGGTTTGAAAGAGGTGTAAATGGAGCCAGAAAAGCCGTCTCTATGCTTAGGTGGAGGCTTGAGGGGTCACCCATTGTCAGCCAATAACAATGTTCTGATGTCTCCCCCCAAAGATCACCTCATTCAACGGGAAGAGTGGCCCCAACGAGCTATTTTGCCGCAAGGGGAGTGAACGACTGATTGATACAGTAAAGTATGCACGATGGTGGTTTTATTAACCACACTGAAAAACAACAGCAACAACACCCTATTGTTGACCACCCCCAGGGAACACGCCCAACAAGGCATAAATGAGGAGACTCCACACCTAATATGTAGAACTGAAGAAGCCATTTAGATTAAAGCTGAACAGTCTTCAGCAAACAAGAACAGTCCAGTTGCCTTTGCAGACTTTTTCTCCTAAAGTCCACTAAGGGCCATACGAAATTTATTGGAAAATTATATCAAAGAATGATTGAAAATGATTGGCATTTGTGGGTTTGTTATTTCAATAACAGTTCCTCTGAGGTTTGTTTTGAGAATTGCATGGCGGGCCGGATGAAACACTCTTTGGCCCACAGGTTCCCCACCCCTGGACTGTGCTGTACAGAGCTTACGAGGGCCAACAGCATGACCGTTTCTACCAAGTTATTCCTCTACACAGAACATAACTGGAAACGAGCATGTCTAAGAAACACCTTTGTCTATTTTTGTTGTCTTTGACTCATTCACTGCCAGCCTTCCCAGTTAACATGGATATTTCACTTCTAAAGCCGTCAATGGTAGTGAATGTGTTAAAGGTCAACGATGATGTCCAAAAGGTAAAAAAATTGATTGGTTTGCTATTTTAAAGAGGAAATTTTAGGAAACAAAACAATTCATTCTTTGTACAGTTAATTGTGTCATTTTGTTTAGCACATTTGTAATTCATGTCTGTATTAGGCTTTAGCGTTAAGAATATGAATGGCACCCTACTGGATTAATATTTTGACCACTGTAGTATATTTTTGATTAAGTACCTTTGTATTTCTTGGCATTATGTACAGCAGCAGCAGTTCACTCAGTAATGAAGTGCTTTATTGTATTTACATGTTGATGACTTTGACATTTCTATTTGCGTTTATTGGTCCCGACGAGTCAGGCCCCTTAATGCTTGTTGTTGACCAGGATTGAGATTTGCCTTCATCAGACCTCTTCAGCAGCATCACAACCTTTTAATATTGTTAATAATGATGATAATAATAATGCATTGCATTCAGTGAGATGTGTTTGTCTTGATGTCATGGACAAAATTTACCATTATGAATTTGTCTGTTGTGACAGACACAAGCAGGACCAATGTGTCTGTCCTTTGAATGTATTCATGAATAATTCCAACTATCAACACTTTACATCATTTAAAAGGAAAACACATCATATAAACATACTTGTCTTTTGTTTTTAAATTATTACTATTGCCTGTATGCTGTACAGACTGATGATGCAAAAATCAAACCCCCTATTTTTTCCTCCTAATTACTCTGTATTGTAATATTTAATATAAAATAAATCTTTCAACAACACACTTGTCACTGACATTTATAAAGATCACTACTAAATGCCTTCATTTTTTTTCGACTTCAGCCTTTTATTCTATTAAAAACGAGTTAATTATGTAATGTAGTAAAACATCAGATGCTTTATTCTCCTAATTATTCTGTCTTGTAATATTTCATATCAACACACCGTTGACTGTGACAACCACAGGAACATACAGATATTTCAGAAAATAACATTACAATAACAAAATCGAATTCAAATTAGTCATTTATGCAGTGGACAAGTCTACACACTACTGTTCAAATGCCAGGTTTTTGTGATATGAAAATAAATTAGCCAAAGATAAGTCATTTCAAAAGAAATTATACCATTAACGTCCTCAATAACTTGGTCTACAACTAATCTTAAAAAAAGAAGAAAGACAAATGTGAGATGGGAACTAAAAATAAACACCCGATAATGTGGTTGCACAAGTGTGCACACTCTCTTATAACTAGGGATGTGGCTGTGTTCAGAACTATCCAATAACACACAAACTCATTAAATGGGAACCAGCACACGTCACCGAGTGGCTCTGATTAACACCAAATAAAGTTCCGCTGTTCCAGTACGCTTTTATTTTTAGTTCCCCTGTTGAAAATATATATTTTTTAATTGAGTTGCAGAAGTTATAGGTCACATACATGGTGGGAAAGCTTTTGAAATACATTTTCTTGGTCTTATTGTTTTATATTACAAAAACCTGGCATTTGAACAGTGTTGTGTAGACTTTATCTATCTACTGTAGGACTTCCTTTTTGCATTTATAAAATGGCCAGACAGTAAAGAATTTAATTTTTTTTTTTATTATACAAATTTGCAATCCCTCAGAGGAAATTACAATAACGAAAAAAAAATTCTCATCAACATAACATCGTAATATCTTCGAAATATTGAATAGATCTCATCCAAATAAATTTTCCAAGTAGAGCTGTACACCATGACAAACTACAACCATAAGCAGCATTATTACCTCTCTGACAGCTTCAACCATAATTACGGACTATCTTTGCAAAGCCTGAATGTTTTGATATAGCCCTTGTTTTTGATCTGCAAGTGTACCAAATCTTTAGCCCAGTTTCTCCTAGTGTTTGACTGGTCAGCCTTTTTTTTTTTTTTTTTTTAAAAACAGAGTATTACCTCTAAAATGACTCTTAATAATTATAACTCCCATAATTCTGTACAGTACATGCTGAATTCCATTGCCTAATGTTCACACGCTGTCCATGTTTGTGATGTGCGCCTATTGTGAGTGGTGCCTGAGGAGTTGCAGTCTTTGTTGACGGAGCGCCTCGGTGGCCTCGGAAGCTTCTTCCTCGAGCGACTCCCGGATGAACTCTTTCAAGCGGTCCACGCCGAGCCCGGTGGCGGCGGAGACGGGAAGCACGTGCCTGAATGCCATGTGACTTTTCGGTGTCATGTTTTCGGGCAACGTATGGCAGAAGTCTGCATCACACATAGGCAGTTTGTTACATCTGTTCAAGGAAGGGGAACACCATGAAGCCCCATTTATTGCAGGGGATACGTTGCAAACCCACTTGGAATAGGTGAACATCTGCGATACATAGTGAGACCATATAAAAACGTTTTTTTTTTACATAGTTTTAGTATTTCTTAGCGCCTGTTCGCACTCTCTTGCTCGCAGTTCTGCAAAAAAGAGGTAACGCGTGCTTGTTTGCTTTAGGTTGTTTGCTACTCCCAGTTGAACTGTAAAACTGACATTAAAAAAAAAATAGAATTAAACATTGTACTTACTGTATATTGAAACACCAAAATATTTAACCAAACCATAGAGTTTCGTCTACCGAAAGTCCATTAGTTTAATGCTAACACATATTGTAAAACACCATAGTCGGGCTAACGGAAATTAGCGTGGACGTTTTGGTAATTTTAAACCTTCAAACAACTGCGACATTAAAACACACACCGAGCAGCAACACATACAAAGCATACAACGATACTGAGAAGCACAAATTTACAGTAGTTGGGGACGTTCTCTGCCTCTTCTTCTTCCTCTTAATTATGCTGCACCTCTTCTGGTAGAGCTCAGTGCTGTGGCACAAGGTGATACTACACCAAAGGCGTACAACTTGTAATTGGTACTTGCCCGTATACTGTAAAAATCCATACAAAACAATCGCTTAAAAATCCTCGAAGGGTGCGAAGGATCCGTAATATAGTGGGTGATATCACAGTTCACCCACCCCACTAAATCGCAGATTTTTTTGTGGAACATTTGTTTGTTGTCTATGGTGGGACGAAACTGCAGTTCCTTACGATTCTTTTTTCTGATGTTTTATAACATACTCACTTATTGTTAGCCACGCGTGTGGGAAAGGAGAGCCACAGTTGCTAACGTATTTTCAGCCTTTTAGCATTGTAAAACACCGCTGATATCGACCACAGCTCCTGCTCGGTCACTTCCACACAGGCTTGTTGACATCAGGCATCACACAGCACCCCAACACAGCCTCTTCAAGGCACACATCTGACATACCGACACTACGATGCAGCCAGCATTTTTGTTCATTTGTATGGTAGCAAATGTGTGTGTGTTCAAATACATTTACAATGTTTAAAAATTCAGTTTCAATAAGTTTAAATACGTGTGAGAAGGGTAAAATATATATATTTTTATATGGTTTCTCTATATTGCAGGTTTTCGCTTATTGCGGGTAGGTTTGGAACCTAATCTTCATGATGAATGAGGGTTCACTGGAGTCTAAAGTGCTTACCTTCTGGGTTGAGGATTTGCTTTTGCAGCTGTTGTAGTTTATGGTCAGCATCGGGCAGGTCCATCTTGTTGACCACCAGTAGAGCTGGTTTGCTCACAAGCTCCTCCTTGTACAACTCGAGCTCCTGGAGACCAGCGGAGAGACACTGGTCAGGGTTAACATCTAAGAGGAGAAGCCCAGTGAAGTGGTGAAGGCCTGACGAGAGTGACCTTGGTGAGCAGCTGCACAGCCTCAAAAGCAGACCTGAACGGCGTTTGACTTGCCAGCTGGAAGCCGCAAACGTCCACCTAAAAACAGAAACAGTAACCATCTTTTTAAGTAAAACTTAAAATGTTCACAAAAATGCGACAACAGTAAATGCATGGCTATAGACGACCACAAAATAACTTCTATCATTGCCGGTACAGTAAATAATGTTTTCACGATGGCGAGAATTTCCACTTTTTCCTATGGGAATACTTTTTTCAAATCTGAACAAACTAGAACATATGTTGCATCGTACAGGCTCCACGTCTTAATCTGGAAAGAAGTATTAATGTGACACAAACCACAAACAGCAGCTGCTTGGTTCTCTCCACATGCTTGAGGAACTTGTGTCCCATCCCTTTGTTCATGTGAGCGCCTTCAATCAGGCCAGGGAGGTCCGCTACAGAGATCTACACCAACCAGAAGCACTAATCAGCATTTGACGCAACTAGAAACATGAATGAACGACGATCATGAATTTTTCATACCTGCTTGTGGTCTTCGTACAATAATTTACCAATCTGGGGCTTCAACGTGGTGACTGCAAAAAAACAAAAAACAAAAAAAACATCACTTATAAAAACTGTGGATGTTTAGCTCTTAATATAAGTTACATTATGAACATTTTTAGGGGGGGGCCGTCAATTACGTGCATTTATTGCTGTAACTGAATCTGGACTTACAAGGGTAGCTGGCGATCTGAGGCGTTGCGTTAGACAAGACAGTCAGCAGAGACGACTTCCCCGCATTTGGGAACCTGACGAAAAGCAACATTCTTAAAAGCCACTTTGGAAGTCGATGAAATGTCAATGCGGTCTCTTGTGTCGTGCGCTCACCCCACCAGGCCCATGTCAGCGATGAGTTTGAGGTCCAGTCTGACCTGCCTCGACTGGCCTTTACTGGGCAGGAAGGTAGAGGAGAAGGAGCCTCCGTGTCCTCCTCTGGCCACCCGCACACGATCACCCTCTGCATTCAGCTCTCCTTATAGGGGACAATCACACAGTGAGGCTAATTGGACTACAGTGATCCACCGGATAGACGTGGTTCGGCATTTATGATGAATGTATTACGTGGCACCAACTGGTTGAATCTTGTTGTTGGTAATTAGTTTTCAATCACTGATAGTGTGTTTCTTCATCTGCGTTTTAGATGTCCTCTTTTTTTTTGTGGTCCTTGAATGCACCTCGAGCAAGGTCAAAATTTAAACAAAGTATGCTGAAAATACAGCGAATAGCTGAGATTTTCAGCAAATAACGGAGGATAGGTTCCAAAACAAAAATCAGTGAATATGTGATTTGGCAAAAGCCGAACCGCGAATATGTAGCGCTTCACTGTACTTAAATTACAGAAGACAATGGTAAACATTATATATTAAACATCATTACATTTATTGAAGTTATGAATGTTAAGATGTTACTCAAAACTCTGCCTGTGGCTGTATTGTTAATAAAGGTTTTATGACGGCAACAGAAGGAGGAGGAGGTCTGGAACAGATTATTTATATTGACATAGTTTTCTATGGGAAAAATTCTATATTAAAGGTCGACCAGCATCCCCAACTGTATGCGTCATATAAGAAAGCCAAAATAAGACAATGTTGTTAATATACTGTAAAATGAGGCAGCTTTTCACATACCGAGTATCCTGTCATCGTCAGTGGTGACTGTGACACCCACAGGAACCAAAATCTCTATGTTCTTCCCCCTCTCTCCTTTCAAGGAACGGACACTGTTGACAAACAAAAGTCCTTATAAGCCTAATAAAGACAGGAAACACACTCGCCATCCTCATTAAAACCTCCTACCTGCTGTTGGCTCCCACCTCGGCTACAAAGCGATTTTGAGGGTACTTGTCCTTGATTCCTTTCAGGGTCATGCTCTTTGTGGCAACCACCCAAACATCTCCACCGTTTCCTCCGTGGCCACCGAGGCGGGGCAAGCCCATGCCGCCAGCACCTCCGCGGACATACAGTCGGAGGTTATCCACAAAGTTTCCATACTGAAAATTTTTTTGAAAAACATGTCATGAAAAGCTACATTTTGCCATCCGCTCGGTCCAGTTGATAGTTATATTAGTATTATTGTTATTAATAAATTAAAAAAAGATTCTGATCACGACTTTTTTAATGTTATTAAGTCGGTTGTATCCCTATTTATGAGGAACCCTTGCTAAGGTACCTCTTTTATAACTACCATATCAATAATAGAATCGTGACACTATCACATCATTCTTTTTAAGCAACCAGATACCAACAGGTTTTCTGCCCTCTGGGATCCCTCACCCCAACACAGTGAAGCTGCACATTTTGATGTGGCCTTTTATTGTGGGCAGCCTAAGCCAAATTTGTGCATTATCATGCTGTCTAATCGAAGTGCTCACTAACACACATTTAGACAGATTTATGAATGATATTTGAGAGAAATCTGCCTTTTGTGTCCATATAAAAAGTCTTAGCTCATTAGGGGGGGGGTGGGGGGGGGGCTAAAAGTGTTGCATTTACATTTGTGTTGATCGTATTTCTGCATTTCTAAATTATGGGGGATGCACAAGATGACGCATTCAACGTCCATTGGACCGAAAACTCAAGGCTGCCAGTTTGGTAGCAAGTCAGTCACTGGCTAACAAACGCTGAACAGACAATTCTTGGCGATATTAGCAAGTACACCTTTGAGCGCTCAGTCATACTTACTTTACGGAAGCAAACTCTGCACAGTTGAACCATGTTTAAGAAGCGTTTAGCCGTATGCTAACCAGCGTGAGCGCCAAGGTAGCAAGGACGGCAAAGGGACACTCACTCTCCACGGACCCGGACGACGGGAGATGTGATCACGTGACAGTGTTAGCCTGCTAGCAAACGATGCCGCGTTTGGACATTAAATGAAAAACTATTACACTAATACGCGTGCTGGGGGATTCCAAATGGTTTAAAGTATACCGACGCACACTTTCAAGCCGAATTAGCCACACTAACTAATAGGTTTAATTTTTGTTTACTTGTTACGACGTAGCCACTCTCCCGAACACGTGACCACAGCATCGTCGCAATCCATGATCGGCCAGCCAATGTCGAACTGAAGCGTTCAAAGCCCCAAATAAACGTCGTAATTATGAAGCATCAACATTCCCCCCCCCCCCCCCCCCCAAATACTATACAGTATACGATTTATAAACACAACCTCGATAAACTACAGCAAGTACCACTTTTTAAAAAAATCTCTCCAAGCACCGCCATAATGACCAACATTAAAATACAGTTAATAAAAAAATGATTACTACGCTTTCATGACAATTTAAAAAAAAAAAAACCTAGATTACATTACAAATATTGCACATAAACTTTATTTTTAAATATTTACGACTTTTATTGAAACAGTTCTTGAAATTAATTGCAAATGAATTGTACAACACTTAAAGGTTAAATGCAACTGAACTGTACTTAAAAAGTCAAAAGTAAAAAATGTGCAGTACTGGATAAAAAAAAGAATAGGCCGTATGGCTTCAAACTTCATTATAATATACAAACCCAATTCCAATGAAGTTGGGACGTTGTGTTAAACATAAATAAAAACAGAATACAATGATTTGCAAATCATGTTCAACATATATTTAATTGAATACACTACAAAGACAAGATATTTAATGTTCAAACTGATAAACTTAATTGTTTTTAGCAAATAATCATTAACTTAGAATTTTATGGCTGCAACACGTTCCAAAAAAGCTGGGACAGGGTCATGTTTATCACTGTGTTACATCACTTTTTCTTTTAACATTCAATAAACGTTTGGGAACTGAGGACCCTAATTGTTGAAGCTTTGTAGGTGGAATTCTTTCCCATTCTTGCTTGATGTACAGCTTCAGCTGTTCAACAGTCCGGCGTCTCCGTTGTCATATTTTACGCTTCATAATGCGCCACACATTTTCAATGGAAGACAGGTCTGGACTGCAGGCAGGCCAGTCTAGTACCCGTACTCTTTTACTACGTAGCCAGGCTACGTAACACATGCGGAATGTGGTTTGGCATTGTCTTGCAGAAATAAGCAGGTGGCGCCCATGAAAAAGACGTTCCTTAGATGGCAGCATACGTTTCTCCAAAACCTGTATGCACCTTTCAGCATTAATGGTGCCTTCACAGATGTGCAAGTTACCCACCATGCCATTGGCACTAACACAGCCCCATACCATCACAAATGCTGGCTTTTGAACTTTGCGTCCATAACAGTCCGGATGGTTCTTTTCCTCTTTGGCCCGGAGGACACGACGTCCACAATTTCCCAAAACAATTTGAAATGCGGATATACTTTACACATTGTCGGTTTTTGATGCAGTGCCGCCTGAGGGATCGAAGGTCACGGGCATTCAATGTTGGTTTTCGGCCTTGCCGCTTACATGCAGTGATTTCTCCAGATTCTCTGAACCTTTTGATGATATTATGGACCATAGCTGATGAAATCCCTAAATTCCTTGCAATTTTACATTGAGGAACATTGTCCTTAAACTGTTCGACTATTTTCTCACACAGTTGTTCACAAAGAGGTGAACCTCGCCCCATCTTTGCTTGTGAATGACTGAGCAATTCAGGGAAGCTCCTTTTATACCCAATCATGGCACCCACCGGTTCCCAATTAGCCTGTTCACCTGTGGGATGTTCCAAACAGGTGTTTGATGAGCATTCCTCAACTTTCTCACTCTTTTTTGCCACCTGTCCCAGCTTTTTTGGAACGTGTTGCAGCCATAAAATTCTAAGTTAACGATTATTTGCTAAAAACGATAAAGCTCATCAGTTTGAACATTAAATATCTTGTCTTTGTAGTGTATACAATTAAATATAGGTTGAACATGATTTGCCAATCATTGTATTCTTTTTTTATTTATGTTTAACACAACGTCCCAACTTCATTGGAATTGGGGTTGTACATGTATTTCACGTTTTATTCGTACTTAATTCAGTGGTACTTTCGGGTTTACCACTAGTAGTACTCATACCACACATTGAGAATAACTGGGGAAAAAAATCTCTGAAGCACTCACGACTGATTTACGATGGTCTGACATAAATAACGGTTGGGGAAATTATCTAGACGAGGTACAGGTTTATTAAAGCGGTCTACTGTTTAAAAATTTGTGACATGGCCCAAATCAGATGTGTTGCTTTGGCCTGTGACGTGTTGGATGGGGGCGCGCCGGCTTTCTATGCACGGTTCCACGTGGAGTGTGCAGACAGGGGGCGGCGTGCACGCGGATGCCCAGATAGAGAGACGCGCTAACACTTGCCGGCGCAGAGCGAGATGCGCATGTGACGACGCGTTTTTTTTTTTTTTTTTTAATCTCACACGGGTATGTAGAAAATCAGGTCGATCCTCAGACGATCAGATGGAAGTGGGTGGACAGTGGCGTGTGCATATAGATCCTCCCACCAGCATCAGCGTATTTATACGGCAAAAGCGTCGCCGTCGGTCGTGATCGCAGGACACGGCGGGGAGGAAGAGACACCATCCACATCGCGGTAAGAGACACCGTTATTGAATGGGACTTTCCAACGTCCCCCCTTAGGCGTTTGACCTCATGGAATGATGGAGACATGGCTTAGCACTTGACATGCTATTGGACATTGCTAGACTGAAGTGGAAAGCAGGACGATGGACCAAAAGAAAAAACCCAACAACAACAAAATATGTCAGCATGTGATGTGGCATCTTTATTTGTCTTGTAATTTGTAGCATGTACAAAGATGAGGCCTGGGAATATTTTAATTTATTTCCAAATTCTATAAATCAACACTTGGAGGTGGAGTTGACATTGAACAGATGAATAGTCTAATAACACCACGTTCTACTAAAGTCTGAACCTCAAGTGATGCTTATTGTAGAATCACAAACAGTTACTCCATCGCATACTTACACTGAAGTACAGGCCATTACTGTCAGGGGAAATAATTGTGATGTTAGTATTTGTACCTATTGCGTCTAAAATGCTTAGGTATGGTCCCAATACGTAGAAGTGTTGTCTTGTCAAGTGTTTTTGAAGGACTACCTCTGTGGCACAATTATGTAATTTGTTGTACATGCTGTTAATGGCTGCCAATATGTTCAAAAAATAAAACATTTGCAGTTTCTTGCTGGCTGAGCAATATGTCAGTAGTATACTCTGGAAATAAATTTGACAGGTGTGTATATGTTTATTAGCCGCATAATCAAAACAAGAAAAAATGGGTGCAACTAATGTAAACAGAGCCTGTGGTTATTGACTGTAGTGATATTCGTTATGGTGATTGCTGTTGGTAAATGGTGACAAATATCTCACCAGTCACAAATAAATAAGGGTACAGTATTCTTTGAACATGACAGGCAATGTGCAATTTTATTGTCTTGAATGTCAACAAGCTGCAAACTATTGGCAGCCACTTTGTCTTACAGTGATCATATAGCATGATTCTAACCCTATCACTAACTTAACCATAACCTAAACCAATCCTAGCCCCAGTCAACTCCAACTCATTAAGTGCTTGAGGTTTTTGGTAATAATTTGGCGGCACTTTTCCACCATAGCTTTTTATGTTTTTGGGGGAGGGGGGCACCAGGTGTGAGAGAGCTAACCTAACTAGCTAATACTAGTCATACTAACGCTAATTCTAGTCAGAGTAATTCTTATCCTGGTTATACTAATCTTAACCCTGGTCATAATAACACAAGGACTGGTCATTGCAACCTTAATCCTAGTTCATACTAACACTAGCCCTAGTCATACTAACTCCAGCACTGATCAGTCATACTAACCCCATTCCATTTAGGGAAGTGCTTGAGGATTTTGGTCAACTAGACCAAAGGGGGACTGTTCTACTCGCGCCAGCATGTTTTACGGGAGACTGGTCATGAGCGTGTTCCTGTCATACTAACCCCTAACTCTATTCACACTAACCCCTAGCCCTATTCATACTAATAAATCCCTAATAGATTAAGGGACTTCCCTTCCTGATGGTTTTAGTAAGAAACTACGCCAAAGGGACACTGTTCTGCTCTAGCTGGCATGATGTTCAGAGGATGGTGTGGGAAGTCATGAGTGTGTTGTGGCAGAAGTGTCTCTGAGCGGAAGGACCTATGATGGTTGGGTCTGTCAGAGTGCCAGTACCACATTCTTATACTGTTGTTTTAATGGGTGGTAAAGACATAAACAAACCCAGTAGGATTAAAGCCCACTGGGGAGGAGTGATCAGGGGAGGATTTGCCGCCCGGTGGGCACACAATGGTGCTGTCGTGTAACAGACCAACACACACAAACATTCACTACACACAATAGTAATGTTTCATAACAAAGCCCAGCCTATATAAATCTGATTAGAACTGGCTTTTGTTTGGGAAGCGCCACTGGAGTTACAGAGATGGAAGCCTGGCCTCAGGCGGTGTTTGATAGGATAGGCTAGGGGGTGTGGTCACTCTGGCAGGAAGGGAAATGGGTGAGCATTTTATCTTGTGGCAGGGTGCTTCCATATAAGAGGGCGTGGGGGGTTAGGTCATGAGATAACAACAACGATAATATTGCTGTGAAGAAACAGAGACAAGGCGGCACGGTGGCCGACTGGTTAGAGTGTCAGCCTCACAGTTCTGATGACCCGGGTTCAATCCCCGGCCCCGCCTGTGTGGAGTTTGCACGTTCTCCCCGTGCCTGCGTGGGTTTTCTCCGGGCACTCCGGTTTCCTCCCACATCCCAAAAACATGCATTAATTGGAGACTCTAAATTGCCCGTAGGTGTGACTGGTTGTTTGTTTGTATGTGCCCTGCGATTGGCTGGCAACCAGTTCAGGGTGTACCCCGCCTCCTGCCCGATGACAGCTGGGATAGGCTCCAGCACGTCCGCGACCCTAGTGAGGAGAAGCGGCTCAGAAAATGGATGGATGGATGGATGGAAACAGAGACAACTACCCAGTTTAAATCTGTTTAAATAATAAATCACAGACAAAAAAAAAGCACCAAGCACAAACAAGGCTCTGCATTTAATAGAATATCAGATGGACAGCTACGGAAATGTCTGGAACTTTTCTGTGTTCCTTCACAGTGCCAGCTCTGGCCCAGGCTCCAACTATGCCTCTTCTGGAAGAGACCACTCAACAACAAGCGCACCCACCCATTCTTCCCGTCATCATCATAGGTAATCTATGTGCCACTAAAATAACATTTAGCAGACATTGTCATCATTTGAATAATTAAAATATGTAATGCACTAATTCAATAATTTCTCTTCTGTTCAGGCAATGGACCATCGGGTATTTGCCTGTCATACCTGCTAAGTGGCAACAAGCCCTATCTAGACCCGACAACGGTCCACCCAAACCCAATACTATACCGAAAACTGGAGGAGACCAAACACCAAGCCATTACTGAACAGGTACAAATGCACAGAAAAAAATAATCTGGTTGGATTGCAGGTTTGAATCTCTGTTAAACCCTTGTTTGTGCTGTTTGCATGGTCTCTCTGGTCTTGTGTGAGTTTTGTCCAGGTAGTCCAGCTTCCGCCCACAATCCAAAAACATGTACAGTGGTACCTTCACTTGTAGCAATTTATGCATTTTCCGAGTTACAAGCGGCTCATTTATTTATTTGTTCTTCCTTTGTGTCGCGAGCCAAAATTAGAGATCCAATATAGCTTCAGTTAGCCGCCACTAGATGGTGGCAGCGAACACCACAACATCCGTCCACAATCCCTCGCCTCACTCACAATTGGAGATGAGTAAACTAAGGTACGAGACCAACGACAGAATGAATTAAACTCTTAAGTGAAGTTACCACTGTATATTAATTGAATACTAAATTGCCCGCTGTGTGATTGTGAAAGGTTGTTCATTTTCGTTTTTGTTCAGTTGGGATCTAGTAAAAGTACAGCGGTATAAAACTAATGGCGAATCAATGAAAGAATGAAATTTCATACTCTATTCCATCCAATCCAGCAACTCTTTGTCTGCAGGACCTAGAATATTTGAGTGAAGGTCTTGAGGGGCGGTCAAGGAACCCCGTGGCTGTGCTGTTTGACACACTACTGCACCCAAACGCCGACTTTGGCTATGAGTACCCTCCTGTGCTTCAGTGGAGGAGGGACAAGCAGCAACACATCCCACATCTCGTTTTAGGGAGAGCAAGGCCTGGAGGAGCCTGGCATGTAAGTCCTATCATACTTTGGTTTCCTAGAAACTATGCTTTTGGTTTTCTTTTTTTTTTGACAAACCACCCCCTTTCCTCCTCAGGCAATGGAAGATTCCATGCTGACAATAAGTCTTGGCATCTGGATGGAGCTTCCTGGAATAAACTACAGAGACCTGATCAGCGGAAAACGAAGGTACTGAAAGAACATCATTAGTTTTGTTCTCTGCCGTCTTTGCCCATTGACACGTTCTTCTTTCAAGGGATGCCACCAATGACAGGGCCACCCCTGAGGAGATCTCATCCTATTACCGCAATTATGTGAATCTAAAAGGCCTCCAAAAGAATTTTGTCGACAACACCTCTGTGACCTCAGTCCAAAGACTCTGCAGGGACCACAAGATTGAGAATCTGGAAAATGGACATACTTGTCTTGGAGACGAAAGGGTGGATGATGGTGGAAATGAGAGCTTTGAGGGAAATGGAATAGAATGTGTTAGCGATGGGGGACTTGGGTCACTCTGGGAAGTAAGGGGATACCAACAAGTGCAGAACAACACTCACGCCCCCTTCTCTCTGTTTGCAGAGAATGTAGTTCTCGCCACTGGTGCATCTGATTCACCAATTCGATTAAATGTGGAGGGGGAGGACCTACCCTTTGTGTTCCACAGCGTCTCCGAACTGGGCTTGGCTATTAATCTGCAAAAGCTGGATACAAACTCAGATCCAATATTAATAGTCGGTGCCGGTTTAAGTGCCGCAGATGCAGTTCTGTGCGCTTGCAGCTGCAATGTTAGAGTGCTGCATGTCTTTCGAAAGAGCGTTGATGACCCTGACATCATCTTCAAACAGTTGCCAAAGACCTTGTACCCAGAGTACCACAAAGTGTACAATATGATGTGCTCCCAGACCTACACAAATATGGTTCCTTCATCTTCTTCAAACAGGGCTCAGACAATGTGTATTGCTTCTTCAGTTTGTGCCAAGATGTGCCCCAAGCCACAGTTGGCCAGAGCTAACATGGCCAATAACGCCAGCGTCAGCCTCTTTCCCAACTACACGAGTTTCCCCGGACACTGCGTGGTGTCCTTAGAGTCAGATAAGAAGTGCTTGCTGCAGGGGAACAATTCCCTGAAGGCATTTAAGATCTCCATGGCCCTGGTTTTGATTGGAACCAACCCCGATTTATTTTTCTTTAAGGGCCAGGGCCAGTATCTGGGTCAAGATCCCACAAAACCCATATCCTGCAAGCAGAACCCCATTGACATCCACCCGTACACCTTTGAGTGTACCAAGGAGCCTGGGCTGTTTGCCATGGGCCCACTGGTGGGAGACAATTTTGTCCGGTTTTTGAAAGGCGGTGCCTTAGGCATCGCCTCCTGCCTTCTGAAGAGACTCAAGAAGAAAGGGAAGCTGATTAGCAATGGAGGGAATACCTTAATTTGAAATGCTTGGTGGAAAAGAGTTAATACAGTGGAGGACATAATTATTTGATCTCACTGAGTTTGTAAGTTCACTCACTGACAAAGACATGAGCAGTCTATAATTTTAATGGTATGTTTATGTTAACAGTGAGAGACAGAATATTCATTCATTCATTTTCTGTACCGCTTATCCTCATGAGGGTCGCGGGCGTGCTGGAGCCTACCCCAGCTATCTTTGGGTGAGAGGCAGGGTACACACTGAACTGGTTGCCAGCCAATCGCAGGGCACATATAAACAAACAACCATTCACACTCACATTCACACCTACGGGCAATTTAGAGTCTTCAATCAACCTACCATGAATGTCTTTGGGATGTGGGAGGAAACCGGAGTACCCGGAGAAAACCCATGCAGGCACAGGGAGAACATGCAAATCTCCACACAGGTGAGCCCGGATTTGAACCCGTGGTCCTCAGAACTGTGAGGCAGATGTGGTATAAGCAGTCGTCCACTGTACCACCAGAGGCAGAATATGTAAAAGAAAATACAGAAAATCAAATTTAAAAAAAGACAAAAATGTATTTGCATTTCGTTGAGTTAAATAAGTATTTGATCTCCTACCAACTACAAAGAATTCTCACTTGCACAGACTAGTCCTCTAACTTTAAGAAACTAATCCTAATCTAAACTCGTTAGATGTATGAAAGACGCCTATCTCAACTTGTTACCTGGATTAAGACATCTGTCCACAGAATCAATCAATCAGACACTAACCACTCCATCATGGGCAAGACCAAAGAACTTTCTAAGGACATCAGGGACAAGATTGTAGACCTGCACAAGGTTGGAATGGGCTACAATACCATTGGGAAGAGGCTGGCTGAGAAGGAGACAACTGTTGGTGCAATAATTAGAAAATGGAATAAACATACAATGACTGTCAATCTCCCTCGGTCTGGGGCTCCTCGCAAGATTTCACCTCGCGGGATATCAATGATCATGAGAAAGGTTAGGCATAAACCTGGAACTACATGGGAGGAGCTTATTAATGATCTCAAGGCAGCTGGGACCACAGTCAGCAAGAAAAACATTGGTAACACACTACGCCGTATTTATCACGTGACCATTTTTCTCACTAATATACTTCCAAAGGTGCTGTTGATCTAAAGAATTCACCAGATGTTGGGAACAACCTAAGTAATCCATACATACAAAGAAAGCAGAACAAATAAGATCATAAATTAAATTGTGTGTAAAAATGTGAAATGACACAGGGAAAAAGTATTGAACACGAAGAAAGGGAGGTGCAAAAAGGCATGGAAAGCCAAGACAACACCTAAAATCAAACTGCAATCCAGGCCCTTGTCAGTGCAAATTAATATCAGCTGGTTCAGTCCTAATTGATGGCCTACAAAAAGTTCTCATTGCCAAAGTGTGAGTCAAGACATGACGGGTAAGAGCAGAGCGCTGTCTCAAGACCATCGCAAACTAATTGTTGCATAACATAACGATGGCATTGGTTACAGGCGCATATCTAAGCTTCTGAATGTTCCAGTGAGCACGGTAGAGTCATGATACGTAAGTGGAAAGCCAATCATACCACCATAAATATGCCTCGATCGGGTGCTCCTCGCAAGATTTCTGACAGAGGAGTACAAAGAATAATCAGAAGAGTTCTCCAAGAGCCAAGACCACCTGTGGAGAGCTTCAAAAAGACCTGGAATTAGCAGGTACTGTTGTCAGAAGGAAAACAGTGAGTAATGTACTCCGCCTCCATGGCCTGTATGCACGCTCACCATGCAAGACCCCATTGCTGGAAAAAAAAAGCATGGCAAAGCTCGTTTAAAGTTTGCTGAACATTTGGACAAGCCAGTTAAATACTGGGAGAATATAGTCTGGTCGGATGAGAGCAAAAGAATTGAAGACTGCTTGTGTGGAGGAATGGGCCAAAATCACACCAGAACAATGCTTGCAACTAGTTTCTCCTTATAGGAGGCATCTTGAAGCTGTCATTGCAAACAAAGGCTGTTATACAAAGTATTAGATAAATACCAGTTGGCGTGTTCAATACTTTTTCCCTGTGCCATTTCACATTATTACACACAATTTAATTTCTGAGCTTATTTGTTCTAGTTTCTTTGTATCTATGTATTACTTGAGTTGTTCCCAACATCTGGTGAAATTTTCATGTCAATAACACCTTTGGAAATATATTTAATGGTTACATTAAATATTTATTTCAGCCGCTGTATTTCCCTCAGTGAATTGCAAAATAATTTCAATCTTTTGTTTTGTGATTTTCTTTTTGATATTCTGTCCCTCCCTGTTCAAAAATTTGCCTAATCCTTACAACACCTTCCATTAAAATTATCGACCAGTCATCTCTTTGTCAGTAGGTAAACTAAATTTTCTCTACTGTATATCTTCATAATCATCACTACATTGTTCTTTCATCCACGCTAAGGCATTTTAGAACGATTTTTTTCCTAAACAACAGACGTTTGAATTTCTAGGAGTCTAAGCTACGATGTGCCAACATTTTCAATATGAAAAATTCTTTTTGGAAGCTCACAACTGAAGGAGATCGTACTTTCATCAGGGTTTTTTTCCTTGTTACATCTTTGAATCCATCTAACACTTTCTGTCATATCAAGCTACGAGGAGAGGAAAGGGTCTCAAAAAGTAGAATGTACTCAAGAGTACTGAAAGAGAAACATTTAGACCAGGCTGTGGTCTCAATTTTATTTCTGAAGTAAACAACACGAAACTAATATTGTAATGTTACAGATGACTCTAACCATCTTTTTTGTAGATAATTCTTCATTAGTTTAACTTGAACATCTGAATTCATTTCTGAACTCTTTTTTTAACTGGTGTGCAACTGACAGCATTTCTGTGCAAACCATTTTTCATTCAATGTACTTATGTAGTGTTATGTTTCTAATAGCTTCTAACAACTGAGTCGCCATTTAAATTTTTTTTGACATGTCAATAACTGGTTATTTTAAACAATACTGGGGGTTTGAATCATTTTGTACTATGTCAAACTATGGTCAAAACATATTAGAAAATCTTCATAAACGGAATATCACAAGAATTGAGTCCTAATCTCATAATAGATATAGAGAATAGTCATCATTTTCAGAAATTTCTTTTTAATATTACCAGAATAAAGATGGGATTTTGATGAGTGAAATTTAAATATTCCCACATGAACACTCATAATATTATAACTTCATTCTCCTAAAATGACAACTTCCTTCCTTATATAATCTAGTAAAATGCTGAGTCTCATTACTTTATTCTTGTATGATTAATATTTGTATTATTTTCAGTGTAGACCTAAACCTCATTTACAAACAACAGCATTACTAACTAGTTTTTCACGTTAAAGCTTCTCAATGCAAGTAAAAAAAAAATATATATATTTTTTTTACCTCCAAATTTAACAAATTAGGCAACAAATTGAAAATGACATATCCATGTATTGTAACTTTAATGCAATCTCAGGGCACTTTTCACACAGAACAGGTTGTATGGCGTTAGTACTGCTCAGTTATTCAAGTGCTACTCTTAATCTTAAAGCTACATGCAGCTAAAGCTTGCCATGAAAATAGGCGTTAAAAAGGCTATGGTGAGCAGTGACATAGCCATCTATTTTGCATTGATGCCATCTTCACAACATACTATCGACATAGGCCTACAACTCATGGTTTATTAATTATGCCGGGTCATATTGAGCCCCTTTTAATATGTTAGTCATGTTTGGGGTAATACATTAAAAAGTTACAACAGTTACATAATCTTTAGTAATCCTATAAATCTGGTGATCAGTAATGTATTCCTGCAGTTTTTTGTTTTTGACATCTGATGGACACACAAACACTGGCCACAAAATAAGGTACAACTAATGAGATCAAATACTAGCACGGTATCAAAACCTCAGCCTTTAAAAATATGATAATGCTCAGTTTTGACGAACAGATCATGTATTTGCTCATTACCGTCATTCATTCAGTTGTACCAAAGATTGTGACTGTTTAGTGTAAATGTGTCCTTTTCACCCGCTTAGGTTTATCAATGTGTTTTGTCAGGAAGACTACTTACCTGAAAAGCTTCAGGTATTAACCATCAATTAAGCTGTACCAACTATTTTTGAAGGGTTGTGAATGTTCTGAATTACTGTTTCCATACCAGTGTTATACTGAGCTGAAATAGGTTGCCACAGGGTGGATGTAGCTCAGCCTCCCATTGCCAACACCATGTTGTTATTCTTTAGACTTCAGTGAGAGTGAATCAACAGCGACTGCTGATTCAAGTTAAGTAGTGCACTTCATTTTGCCGAAAAATTTTCAAGACAAAATTCATCAACATCAAGTACACAGAATCGTCCAAATGTATAACCAATTAATACACCCATTTCTGGTGGAGAACATTGAACACAACACGAGACTCCATCGCCTCTCATCTGCTTGAGTGAGCTAAAGTAGGGAAATCATTTGGTCTTAACTGCACACGAAAAAGAAAAGCTGCTCTTGGCACGTAAACTTTTAATGCTTTCTTGTACAACTCCAGACTATGAAATGTTTTGTCTGTCATTTTTTATCATTGACAAATAAAAATAATTGAGTGAAAAACCTCAGAACGTGTTTGAAACCTTTACAATATTTGCAGTCGGTGGTGTCGTTAGGTCAGTGTAAAGTGGACTAATTTTAGTGGTTAACAAACATGGTAGCTATACCAACGTACATTTTTATTATCACTGGAGATGATCTGACCATTCTTGCTTCTTCATCTCTTCTTGGTTAATTTGGTGGGGTTGTACCTAAAGACACAAACAAACACACATCAAACAGTTGATGTCATCACTCCCTCGAGATGGGCTTTTAACATTCCTCACGGCTCATCCTTCAATGTGCTGGAAGGCATTTTGAACAAACAAAAAAACAGCCCAGAAGAAGTGCCATAAAAGATGAAAGTGTTTGCACAGCTTTAAGCAAACAGCCTTCCAATAAAGCACGTCTGGACACTTGCTTGTTTCAAGCTACCGAAATGCACTGGGCTGTTGTCTTAGCGGCATAGTCTATTCCCCTGCTCTGCATGACTGACTGAGTATGACTCAGTGATAAAACAGTTTAGCCTCAACATACACACACACACACACACAAAATCAATCTCAATCTCTTTTTGTGCTTTGTCAAAGAAAACACACCATCTTACATCACCCGTTACCTTGGAGACCACTGAGACGAAAGAACCCATAATTCCCCTTAATTATGTTGATTAGGATGAGTCCATGATTAGAACTGAGGATGTGCAGGCTGAAGCGTTTGCTGTAAACTGACAACACCGACAGGTACAAGAGAAAGCACATGGGAATGAAGTACGAGCACTTTTAAGTAGCCATACGCAATATAGCAAAAGTTACAAAGTGGAACACTTTAAAGTTTGTAAAATTTGAAGGTTGACCAAAATTTAGCGGGAAAACATGCATTAAATCAGGGTTTCAAATTTTATTTCAACTAAGCCAGTCTATTCTGAAGGTGATCTTTTAAGGTCAAACTGTTGCACATTGGGCCTTCAATAGGTTAATTCATTCATGTTCTACATTGCTTGTCATTATTTATTTGTTTGAGCTGGAATCTATCCCAGCTGACTGTCGGCAAGATACACCCTGGACTGGTTGCAGGCAATTGCAAGGCACATATAGTTATAGATATACACACTTATCAGAATCATCTTTGTTTTATTTTTTTACGGACAATTTGGAGCACCTGTGTCAAACTCAAGGCCTGGGGGCCAGATCCAGCCCACAATATCATTTCATGTGGCCCATGTAAGCAAATCATGGGCATCTACTTCGTCTTCTTATGGACCAAAATTTCAAATTGTCTTCACTTTCAATAACGTTGAGAAATGGCAAGCATTTTAAAATAAGTTCGGAGTGATACGGGCAGGCGTTTTGACCATTTTGACGGTGAAAATCAAGCAGATGTATGAAGACTGGGACAAAATATTAGCGAAAAAAATCTCAAAAACCGAATCAGAAATCCCCAGGTTCTACTTTATATGCAACGATATGATGAGGTGATTCTACATTTATTTGGTTCCACAGTCATAATGGCCCTCTGAGGGAAACCATAACTACAATGTGGCTAGGGACAAAACGGAGTTTAACACACCTGATTTAGAGCCTTCCATGAATCTAACATGAATGTTTTTGGGATATAAGAAGAAGAGAAAGCCCAAGCAAGCACGTACAAAACATGCAGACTACACACAGGAAGGCCAGAGCAGAGGTTTAAATCCCAAACCTCAGAACTGTGAGGCTGTTGAACTAGGACAGCCACTAGGCAAGCAAGCTGTCTGCTTTAAAAAAAAAGGTTTACGCGTTAAAATCCATCCGTTTCATTACCTAAACAGGTTATCTCCTTCACTCTCCTCCAGTCTGCTCTGCCGCTCGTCCTAAAAAAAAATGCACACCATGATTGGAAGTTCTGGAATGACGAACAGAGCGCAGGGGAATCTAACCTCCTCTGCATCTTTCAGCCATTCATCAAGTTCGGAGTTCTTGCCACGGTTGTGAGCCAGCAGGTCAGCCCCCCCGATGATGTGTGCAGAGTTCTCTGTCGCGGGCACTCGCATCTGTCGCATGCACACATCAAGGGAAAAGGATGTTTCCATTCCTAAGTAGCTGTTTACTGAAAATAATGAAAAATATATGTTTTGCAAGTGTCAATGTGTTCTGACCTTGCAAAAACGTTTAAAGTTCTTCACAAAGCCGTTGGTGTGCATCTGCTGTGGTTTAGTTTTGTGGAGCAAGTTCACCGTGAGGGATCTAAATTCCACCAAAATCAGCTTTTTAGGGAGGTCTTCATCCAGTTTTGTGTTCTGCAACAACACACAAACACCCTGGTTTAGATGCAAGAGCTTCTACAAGGTGCCTTCTTGACTGATCTGAATCTGTGGACAAACAGAAAATAAGACATGATGTACCCAGCGAATGGCTACATTCCGTTTACGACACAAATGGGAGCTTATAGCCTTATTACACAACATTAGCCAGACATTATACCGAGCTTCGAGGGCAATTTGAGTTCATATGTGATAAAAGTGAAGTTGGCTGAAGCAACAGGAAACATTTTTACATTACAGTGACTAAAAAAAAAAAAAAAAAAAAAGAGTGGGCAATGTATGGCTTGCATAACATGTACAGCCCGCTCTGTTCTTTAATCCTGCCCATACAGCATTTACAATATCACGATTCCTGTAATATTTGTTGCATTAATGTATCTATTTTTCTTTAAACTGTTTAATTAAAAAGCACATATTAGTTTTTTAAAAATATGTTAATTGACTTATTTTAAATAATACAAAATAATTTTAAATATAAAGGTACATTTATTTTTTTCTTTTATTTGATTACATAATGTTTTAAATCAACTGTAATGAAATGAGTTTGATTACTTCTGTTAACTTCTTTTTACACTGTATGAAGTCATTAACCACCACTCTCCAGTTCCCTTAAGGCCATGTATACGTATGTAGCGACTATACCCTATGGCACGGTTGTCAACGGCAACCCCCAAGAACTGATAAACCTTTGCATTCCTGCTTCCTGAATCTCAACCAGCCGGTTTGTTTTCACAAGACACAGGAAACCTGGTTAATATCATCTGAAGCCATAAAACTGGTTGCAAGTCTCCTCGTGACTTCCACAGCATGATTGGGGGAAGGAAGTGAGTGATGACTGTTGAACAATGGAGCATGGTGAGTAAAACATTGCAGTGATTACTAGAAAGTACAAATTGGTGCATAGTAGTTTGGGTTTAAGGGTTAGGGTTTTGTTGTATTTCTTCTATAGGGCAAAGTAAAATCCTTTTATACTTCTATGACTGTTACAAATGTTTAAATGTTGCCTACATTATCAATAATTAAAGGTTTGGTGATTGTGACAGTTTGGATCTTGCAGGAACACATTATTTGTACTTCCATTCTTGATTCTAAATTCAAACAAATCAAGAGATTGAACATCGTTGTGTAACGGACTGTGTGCAATGCAGAGGTTCCAATCTATCTGTATAAAAAAAGGTAGAATAACAAAAAGAAGCAAATAAAGTAATAAGGAATGAATGAAATAATCTAAAATCCCATATTAAATCAATACTTTTTCTCTAACTACACAGTTTTTAATGTGTGCTTTCAAGTGAACCCAGGGGAGGGTATGGAATCAGAATTTGGTGATTGAATCCCTTGAATCAGACTTGAATTAATGGATTTTCTCCCAAGTATTAAAAATGATTGCTCTACGAACAACTATTCATACATTATCCAAATACTTTTCAGCCCCTTGTACAGAGGTGCAAAATGGCTGTACTGTAATTCCAAAATGGTGAATGCCAAATTTTTGTGAAACCTTTTTAACGATGAAAGTCTACAATTCAATGATATCTTGATTGGTTTATTTCAAATCCAATGTAGTGGTGTAGAAAGGAAAATCATGATGTCACTGTCCAAATATTTCTGGATCTAACTATGTAAAGCACATACTAGCCCGCCCGACAAAACTTACTTGGGTCTCCTGTTTCATGTCAACAGGTTTCATGAGGTGAACCGCAGTCGCTTCTTGGGGCTGAACATCATCTCCTTTGAAGTGGCCTAACTCCTAAGAGAATACACAGGAGCATTCAATGAATTGTAACTGGAAGATGCAAGTGAATATTCAACTGAAAAGATGAAAAAATAATATTTTGGCTGGAGATCTCATCCTCACCTCTGTGGAGGACTCTCTGTTAGTTTCAACATGCTGACTTGTGCTGCCAGATGAAACTTTGCTACTCATTCTCTCTGCTGATGGGTGAAGTTTCTCAGTCGTTGGGGGGATAACTTTGTGGTCACTTTGGTGGCGCTGATATGGAAACAGCTCTTCTACTGGTGACCTTTGGCTCCTGGTGTCTTCATCATTTTCACAGGCTACTCGTTGCTTCTTACTCAAAGCCTCTTCATTTTTTGACATCCGTTCAGAACAATTGGCTCGCGCTTGTGGGGATTCGCTGACTGAAAAAGACTCGTCCAAGCAGTCCATATCCTCAGACATTATAGACTCCAGTTCGACCATATCTATTTCTTCTTCCAGTTCCTTCCTCTTTCGTTTCATGTGGGACGAAGCCGCCGCCCGACTGATGAAAAGATCATTTTCGGAGTCCATCGGCATCTGGGAAGGGGCCCCGGGGGCTTTGTCTGAACATGAGGGAGCGTCTACAGATGCCACAAAGGTGTCTGCCGCCTGAACGATGATGTCAGACTCAAGTACAGGACACTTTGGTTCTGACATGACGACAGAGAGCTCCTCGTCCAAAGGCCTTGAAGAAAAAGGCAAATGCAAAAGAGAGTTGTTTCAATTTTGCAAAAACAATAAAAATAATTTCAATAGTGGAACCTCAAAAGTCAAATGGCTCAAATGTACAATTTGGAGTCCAATGTCCTAACTAAAATCATCTTTACGCAGAAAAACATATTTACACCGCTCAAGCACATGTTGATGTACAAATTTAAGATTAAATTAAAGATTAAATTTGCCTCATTTTTATCCTTTTTTGTTTTGGCCTCCAACTTGAGCCAGTCCCATCTCCAACTGCAACTGATGCCTGCTTGAAGCTGTGCCACATGAATAGCATCATCCTCTTTAAGCACTCTCATTCTGGAAAATAACTGTCTAAAATCTGTCAGTTTCACTTCCTTATTCACTATTACCAATTTCAAAGGCTAATCCCAAATGCATCCTCTAGGAAATTATTAAGTACAATATTTTTCTGTTTTTATTGTTCATTTCTGAATTTGAAGTTAGTTCATTCTGTGTTGTGACATAATCCCTAACGTCGCTCCGTCGCTTAATACATTTAATATTAACATCCGTAAACTAATTAGATAATTAGTTCCTAATTAATACAAAATGTAGAAGCGGATCAACTCTTGTTGCCGATGTTACGTGTGCTTCACGGTTCCACTGGAACCACAACCAGGGCCACGACCCGCAGCACCTCAATGCGAAAATATAAAAGACCAGTGCAACAAATACGACACTGGCTAATCTGATGAGCAAAAATGTTGCTGAAAGAGTAGCATTAGAGGATGTCCGCTCCAGAGGTGGGTAGAGTAGCCAAATATTGTACTCAAGTAAGAGTACTGTTACTTGACAATAATGTGACTCAAGTAAAAGTAGTCCTTACCCTTACTTAAGGGTAAAAAGTACACAGTGAAATAATTACTCAAGTACTGAGTAAATAGTGAGCAACTTCAGATTTTTTTCAACCACAGCATGAACATCAATTAAAAAAAATTACAAAATAAAATGTGAATGTGCAAATTCTGATGTTGCAGTGTGTGTGTGTGTGTGTGTCAAAACATCTGCAATTTACTGCAGTGTTTCTAAAGTTATAAATGAGCTGATATATGCACATTTGGGCAGACAGTGCCAGACAAATACTAAAATACATGAAAGCTGTTGTTTTTGTTCATCTAAATGTAAACAAGAGTAGCGCACCGTTGCCTTCATGGTAACGATGACCTTCCCAACATGGCCACCACGTAGGCATGACAATCAGCCGGGCTGGGCTGGCTTATCTAGTGTTAATACCTATGCCCGGGAAGTCCAATAGAAGACATTGTGTGAGGTCATGTGACTTTCATGTGTCGTTTGATTGGTGAACTAGACTTAAACGTCACTAGCGCTTAAATTGGATTAGCGCAAACAGCGCCCAATGCGCAAGTCGAAGTCTTGCACACGAAATACTTGATAAATAAGCAATAATTGATCAATAAAAGTAGCGAGCGACATTTAGATCATTGTAACGGAGTAAAAGTGCTGTTACTTCTTAACAGCAGAAGCAGCGGAAGTGTTTTTTCTGGTCTCCTCAACTTCTGTGACAGGCAGAACCTCAGGCCAATGCACTCCCATATTAGTCCGCCGCAGAGTAATATTCACAATGACATTTGTGTGTGGATGGTGGATGTGTGGAATGGCTCTAGCTGCCAGTGTTCAAGAAGTACGAAACAGCCTATGACGTCAGCGACGGCGAAAAACTCATCGGATCGATACGATTCACGTAAATGGCCTATTTTGAGTTCAAAATGTCAAATTTCGCCGAAAGGTGACTGATTTGCATGTATGTATCTAAAAATAAATAAATAAAAAAGTAAGTTGATAACTACAATGTATTATACGCGGCATCTTGTGGATTTTAGTCATAGATTCCAAAACACAGGTGATCAAAGAAGAGCATACACATAGAAAACACAGGCTCTCATGGTTACCTTTTCTTGTTGACTGGTTTAAAAAAGCTGGTCATTCTTGCTTGTTTCTGTGGGGAAGCTTGTGGAGAGATATGTTGTTTCTGAGGAAATTTCTTCGGTTCGAATGTCTTCTTACCACCAGTGGACTTGACCAAAGGAGGCTGAAAAGTTGCTATGTTAACGTCCTGGCCTGAAAGTGCAAGAATATTGGCTTAAAAGAACATCATTTTTTTCATTAACACAGCCTTTTTCATTTTATTTAGCTTCAGTGATTCCTATTTGGCCTTTTCCCCCATCTCTGGTGTTATCTTTGTTTAATTGGCATTTTTGTGTTTTGTTATTTCCCTTTGTGATGTCATTTATCTTTGTCCTGTATTATTCAATATTTTAGCCTCTTCATCACAGCTGGGTCCAGTAGTTTCGGTCTAAGATTTTACTACAAGTAACCCTTTGGTAGTGGAAAGTGGCTAATATGCCACAAACTCAATATGCTAATAATGCATTCAATAAAAACGGGTGAGTAAAAGAGCACTTAAATGCCACTTAAAATTGGAATTCGGCCAAGTTGATCTGCCTTCATTTTACCATGCAGTAATAGTCTGACGTCACATATTAGATGCACTGAAAGAGATTAGAGGCACTGATCCACTTCATCCATTGCCCATACCGCTTTCAGGGTTGCGAGTGAGCTGGACCCTATCCTTGCTGACTTTGACCGAGAGGCAGGGTATACAAGATGCAGCCATTTGCAGGGCACACATACAAACCCTTGTGTAAAACGTAAATAAAAACAATACAATGATTTGCAAATCCTTTTCAACCTATATTCAATTGAATACACTACAAAGACAAGATACTAAATGTTCAAACTGATGAACGTTATTTATTTATTTTTTTAAAGCAAATATTCTCTCATAGGTGAATTGACAACTCTAAATTACCCGTAGGTGTGAATGTGAGTGCGAATGGTTGTTTGTTTGTATGCGCCCTGCGATTGGCTGGCAACCAGTTCAGGGTGTACCCTGCCTCCTGCCCGATGATGGGATTGGCTCCAGCACGCCCGCAACCCTAGTGAGGAGAAGCGGCTCAGAAAATGGATGGATAGATATTCTCTCATTTTGAATTTGATGCCTGTAAGACAGCTGAGAAAGTTGGGATAGGGGCATGTTTACCACTGTGTTACATCACCTTTCCTTTTAACTACACTCAATAAGAGTTTGGGAATTCTGGACAATAATTGTTGAAGCTTTGTAGGTGGAATTATTTCCCATTCTTGCTTGATGTACAACTTCAGTTGCTCAACAGTCCGGGATCTCCATTGTAATATTTTGTGCCACACATTTTGAATGGGAGACAGGTCTGGACTGCTGGCAGTTTAGTACTCACACTCTATGAAGCCATTCTGTTATAATATGTGCAGAATGTGGCTTGGCATTTGTCTTGCTGAAATGAGCAGGGAATTCCCTGAAAAAGACATTGCTTGAATGGCAGCATATGTTGCTCCAAAACCTGTATGTCTCTTTCAGCATTAATGGTGCCTTCACATATGCAAGTTACCCATGCCATGGGCACGAACACACCCCCATACCATCACTGATGCTGTTTTTTTTTTAACTTTGTGCTGATAAGAATCCGGATGGTCCTTTTCCATTTTGGCCCGGGGGATGCGATGGCCATAATTTCCCAAAACAATTTGGAATGTGGACTCATCACCCCATAGACACCACACATTTCCCCCAAAACTATCACGTTAAACAATTTTTTTATGCCTCTGAAATCATGAAAAATAAGGCCTGCCCTAATTTTTGCTTTTACATCAGTATTGTTGTTATTATTACAGTGGGTACGGAAAGTATTCAGACCCCCTTAAATTTTTCACTCTTTGTTATATTGCAGCCATTTGCTAAAATCATTTAAGTTCATTGTTATTCCTCATTAATGTACACACAGTACACCATATTGACAGGGGAGAAAAAAAAAAAACAGAATTGTTGAAATTTTTGCAGATTTATCAAAAAAGAAAAACTGAAATATCACACAGCCATAAGTATTCAGACCCTTTGCTGTGACACTCATGTTGAACTCTGGTGCTGTGCATTTCCTCTGATCCTCCTTGAGATGGTTCTACACCTTCATTGGAGTCCAGCTGTGTTTGATTATACTGATTGGACTTGATTAAGAAAGCCACACCCCTGTCTATATAAGACCTTACAGCTCAGCAGTGCATGTCAGAGCAAGTGAGAATTATGAGGTCAAAGGAACTGCTTGAAGAGCTCAGAGACAGAATTGTGGCAAGGCACAGATCTGGCCAAGGTTAAAAAAAAAAATTATTCTGATGCACTTAAGGTTCCTAAGAGCACAGTGGCCTCCATAATCCTTAAATGGAAGACATTTGGGACGACCAGAACCCTTCCTAGAGCTGGCCGTCCGGCCAAACTGAGCAATCGGGGGAGAAGAGCCTTGGTGAGAGAGGTAAAGAAGAACCCAAACATAACTGTGGCCGAGCTCCAGAGATGTAGTCAGGAGATGGGAGAAAGTTCCAGAAAGTCAACCATCACTGCAGCCCTCCACCAGTCGGGGCTTTATGGCAGTGGCCCGATGGAAGACTTTCCCCAGTGCAAGACACATGAAACCCTGCATGGAGCTTGCTAAAAAACACCTGAAGGACTCCAAGATGGGGAGAAATAAGATTCTCTGGTCTGATGAGACCACTTTTTGGCCTTAATTCTAAGCAGTATGTGTGGAGAAAAGCAGGCACTGCTCATCACCTGTCCAATACAGTCCAACAGTGAAGCATGGTGGTGGCAGCATCATGCTGTGGGTGTGTTTTTCAGTTGCAGGGACATGATGACTTGTTGCAATCGAAGGAAAGATGAATGCGGCCAAGTACAGGGATATCCTGGACGAAAACATTCTCCAGTGCTCAGGACACACTAAGCACACAGCTAAAATACCGAAGGAGTGGCTTCAAAAGAACTCTGTGACTGTTTTTGAATGGCCCAGCCAGAGCCCTGACTTAAACCCAATTGAGCATCTCTGGAAAACCTGAAAATGGCTGTTCACCAACGTTCACCATCCAACCTGACAGAATTGGAGATGATCTGCAAGGAGGAATGGCAGAGGATCCCAAAATCCAGGTGTGAAAACTTGATGCATCATTCCCCAAAAGACTCATGGCTGTATTAGTTCAAAGGGGTGCTTCTACTAAATGCTGAGGAAATGGTCTGAATGCTTATGGCTGTGTGATATTTCAGTTTTTCTTTTTTAATAAATCTGCAAGAATTTGAACAATTCCATTTTTTTATGTCAATATGGGGTGCTGTGTGAACATTAATGAGGGAAAAATGAACAAATGATTTTAGCAAATGGCTGCAATAAAACAAAGACTGAAAAATTTAAGGGTGTCTGAATACTTTCCGTACCCACTGTGTGTGTGCATATATATATATATATATATATATATATATTTTTTTTTTTAAGTGCAATGTTATTGTTAAAACTTGGCATCAACTAACATTGTCTTAGAATAATATTAAATATACTTTTTAGGAATAAAACCGCTGCCATTTTTGATGAACACTACCTATTTTTTTGAAGTGGTACTTGGTGTGAAAAGTTTGAGAACCACTGTTCCAGACAACCTGTTCTGCATGGAAAATGGCATGTCAACATATTGCTAAACAAAATCAATCAACATCATCAATGCTTTGCTTCCTTTGGGAATGACTTGCATTTGGACCTCATAAGCGTGAACTGCAATATCTCCAATTTCCTACTTTTCTCAAATGCTGCATTATCATCAACACACTCCATTTACCTGCCACTTTGGACTCAGGTTTCTTCCTCTTGGAATGTGTGCTTTCTGTTGTGCTGAACGACGAGCGAGGTGAATCTGCCACAATGCATTGAGTGTTCATCTTCTGGGTTGCGGCTTTAGGGCCATTAGTAAGAGCGGTCTTTTGATTCTGCCTTCTCTCCTGAGTCTCTCCCACCGCTGTAATCCCGCTTACCGTGCACCGCTCTGTACTGATAAATGAGGAAATGGAACTGGAATAAATCAGAGGGCAAAGCCTGGACAGTTTGAGCAGATGACTGGGTGTGCTTGTACATGTGTGACGTCTCTGTGTTGACTGCGTACGCTGTGATGTTTTGCGATGCTGCAGGTAAAACGGTTTCATCCACCACTACATGTTGGGAGAGAGATGCGCTGGGAATTCTTGACGTCGTCTTTGTCACTTAAATCCAAAAGAAAAGGTGAGATGTATTAAAAATAGGAACTTCAGGAAATACGTTCTCCCAATATGCAACATATTCTCTGCTACCTGTGGCTTTAATTAGACTGGAAGGGTTGCAGTATATGTCACGTGAGGTGTACATGGCAGCCAATCCAATTTCACACTCTGTGATGACTCGAAAGCCTTTCCTGTCTCACAGGAAGTGACAAAAGGCTCTTAAATATTCACAAATGACAACAAGATGAACTGTTGCCTTGTGGGGTTCCTACAAACCTTTGAACAATGTTTCTCACAGAATTATGCCACTCTGTGGTTGAAGCTGGAAGGGAAGGTTGGGAGTTGCCAGCAGTAAAATCCACCAAGCAGCTCTGTGGGGACTCCAGGAGGTCACGGGGGAGGGAGCCCTCCTCCAGGAGTCGGCTCGTGCCACCTCCGAAACTCACTGCTGCACCAAGACGCTTGAGCTGAAAACAACAAAGATGTCAGAGAGTTACACCGCTGCATAGTTAATACAGGAGACAATAGCAGTGATAAAGTACACTATGTGTAACTAGGGCTGGGTGATTAATCTATTTTATTGGATGATTTTTAAAAATATATATATTTCAACAGCTTCCGTAGTTTAAAGCGCACCCCCACCCCACTGATGTGCACTGCTTACACTAACAACATGGCTGCCAACATAGAGCAGGTAGTTTACAAAAGTCAGTGTTGCCAACTTAGCAACTTCTATGACGCCTCCAGCAACTATTTGTCAAAAAAGTAACTAGGAACTTTGATTTCCACTAAAAACTGACAATATGCGTGGAATAATTTTCACCATTGTTTCTCATATGACAAGAGCCTCGTGGAAAGCAATCATGGAGTCAATGGCGCTGACCATTGCTAAAACACATTTACACATTGCAAAAGCAGTGATTTATTAACATGTTAGAAACATGGTACAGGCTTCCAAGGCACAAATATTTTACCGCAGGCGACTTGCCTCACCTATACAACTTTACATGAGAAAAGAACATGAGAGAGTTAGAGAGGCTTTGACAACAGACGTGCACTAGCTGAGGCATGCAATTTGATGGCTCATTTTATGGTGTTAAATTGTTCAACATTTAAAATGTTACTATATTAAGTAGGCTTTTACACGATCAACATTTTTGGGGCCGATCACCAAGTTTAAAACTATCGAGAACCGATCCGATCACAAGATGGAGCAATGTGTCTATTTATATGACTTATTCATTTATTGTATATACTTGTGTACTGTATACTGAGTATCTTCAACGATTCTCTAGCATTTTAGATAAAAGTTAAACATCAGTGACCTCTAGTGGGCATTCAAGGATTGGCCACTGACACCCATCCATCCATTTTCTGAGCCGCTTCTCCTCACTAGGGTCGCGGGTGTGCTGGAGCCTATCCCAGCTGCCATCGGGCAGGAGGCGGGGTACACCCTGAACTGGTTGCCAGCCAATCGCAGGGCACATCGAAACAATCAACCATTCGCACTCACAGTCATGCCTACGGGCACTTTAGAGTCTCCAATTAATGCATGTTTTTGGGATGTGGGAGGAAACCGGAGTGGCCGGAGAAAACCCACGCAGGCACGGGGAGAACATGCAAACTCCACACAGGCGGGGCCGGGGATTGAACCCGGGTCCTCAGAACTGTGAGGCTGACGCTCTAACCAGTCGGCCACCGTGCCGCCCGGCCACTGACACGTTTTGGTCAATTCAACATTACAACATGACAGAAATAATGGGTGCTAACTTCCATCCATCCATCCATTTTCTGAGCCGCTTCTCCTTACTAGAGTCACGGTCGTGCTGGAGCCTATCCCAGCTATCATCGGGGAGGAGGCGGGGTACACCCTGAATTGGTTGCCAGCCAATCGCAGGGCACATATAAACAAACAACCATTCGCACTCACATGCACACCTACGGGCAATTTAGAGTTGTCAATTAACCTACCATGCATGTTTTGGGATGTGGGAGGAAACCGGAGGGCCCGGAGAAAACCCACACAGGCACCGGGAGAACATGCAAACACCCCACAGGCGGGGCCGGAGATTGAACCCCGATCCTCAGAACTGTGAGGCTGACGCTCTAACCAGTCGTTCACCGTGCCACGGGTGCTAACTTACTATAATCAAATGACTTTATTGCAATTAAATTACTTTAACAAATACTGTTATTGCTTCCATATCTGAACAAGTTGGTGGATGACCAGTTTCCCAGAACAACTTTCTTTGGATTCCACTGTATTTCCATTGACACCTCAAAGAGAGAGGATCCTGAGTTGCCACCTTTCAGAACACTGCACAGGCGAGTAAGTTTGCGGAGAAATTTCCCAGAAGATCGCAGGCCTGATGCTGCCGAGCAGCTGACATTTAGCAGATAAACATCAAGCTCAGGGAAACAAGCAACTTCATCTATAAATAGTTTTCTTCTATAGAACAGGCGCTTGTTTGGTAGGTAAATGATGTTTGCTTCTGCTATTCTGCTCCATTGTTGCATTTCACAATGGAACAGAGGGCATCTTTTGGGGCCTATAAAATGTCTACATACCCCTGTTCAAATGACAGGTTTTTGTCACATTAAGAAAAGAGAACGTGATAAATCATTTAAAACTTTTTCCAGTTAATGTGACCTATAACAAGGGATGCAGCTTTTGAATATTTTAGTACTTGTGTATCCTACTGAAAAATCTATCAAATAATAGAGTATTCAGATAAAATATATTTTTGCTTGGTTCAAGAGCAGTTATGAATACAAAAGAGAAAATGAACCATTTATTAATAATGAACGACCAATTGCCTTCCTTTTTATATAATCAAGTTTTTGTTTTTTGTGCATAGCAGCAAACTGTATTTTCTTGATGAGAAACATCAAGTGGCGCAATTCTAACACAAATATAAATACATTTCAGTTTAAACTTGGCATTTCTTGTAAGTAACAAAAACATAAGGCGTTAATTTACAAAAGTCATGAACAGCCTTTGTGCAACTTCACTTCAGCAGCTAGCATTTTAGCATGTAACATAGTACAGTAGTAGCTGTGCATTTATGACCTTAGTACCAGAAATTTTGGAAGTGTTCAAACTAAAATGAAGACTCCCCGAGAGGAAACAAATATTTCCTTAATTTGACTTCTCCAAGACCCTCCTCTGTTGGGGTAAATGATCCATTTTATTCTTAAATTCTCTGACGAACTTTGCCAAGTTTTCACCCACATGACTCAAAATGTAGATAGTGACAGACCAGATGATAGTGCACTGGCCATATGCCACACAGTGCCTGAGCAAAACTCAGAAGCACCCTGTATGAAGTAATGTTATGGTGGCAGGCATACTGTTGCCACCAGCGTAATAAACCAGTCACAAATGCGACGGTAGTCATAATTAACAGAGACCTGTGTCGTATTAATAAGGTACATTAACATTGATCTCACTGATTTGTGCAACGTTTAATTAAACATATCAAATGGGAGTCAGCACACACCTGCCACCATTTAAAGTGCCTCTGATTAACCCCAAATGAATTTAAGTTGTTCTTGTAGGCTTTTCCTGACATTTTTTTGGTTTCTAGCAGAATCCTGAAGATTTGTGCCAACACTGACTGGTATTTGAAATTGTTCATAATTCCCTCCACCTCAAACCTCAACTAAGGGACCAGTTCCAGCTGAAGGGAAACAGCTCCAAAGCATGAGCTGCCACCACCATTACTCACTGTAGGTATGGTTTTCTTTTGGTGATGAGTAGTGTTGCAATTACGTCAAAATACCTTCTGGATTCATGGCCAAAAAGTTTAACCTTGGTTTTACTGCCCCATAACAAAATCTCCCCAATATATAGGTATGTGGGAAATGTATTATGGGCCAATGAAATGTGACCATAATTATTTTAGCTGAATCCAAACAAACCTGCTTGCTTGTGAGGAAAATGAAGGTTGTTCCTGCAAAAAGCCACTTGCGCCTGAGATCTGGCTCCAGGTTCAGGTCCTCATTAATCAAGCTGGGCTCATCAATGTCAGGGATGAATCTTTAGAAATCAATAAGCTGTACATATGAGCTCATGTTTGGTTACAATTCAACACAGGGCACTGTGGTGGCAATTTACCTCTCAGCTTTCGGAGGGGGTAGCTTCTGCTGTGCCGCTGTGTTGAACTCTGTGAAGAACCCCGGCTTCACAATGGGACAGCAACACAGCAGAGCAGAAATCGTCTAATGGGGGTAAATTATTCAAAACATACACATGGGTAACGAGAAGCATGTTACACATACAGTTAAGCGTGGTCCTGACCTTGATGGTGACTTTAACAGAAGGCATGACCAGGTGAGTGCAGTCTTGAGTCCACAAGCTCACCAGCTTTCCTCCAAAAAGCTGCAGAGCCTGAGAGAGTGCAGCTTTGCCATCATTGTCCAAACAAGAAGAACACACCACTGGCTTCAGATGATCCACACTAGGCAAGAAAAAGAGAAAATGGTCAAATAAATGTTCTACAAAAATATAACTTCCAGTTGTGATCTCTCTTTTTTTTTTTTCTTACAGAAAAATAAAATGACAATCACATATTGAAAAACAAGCTTTGCTTTTCGGTGTCTTCCCCCTTCTGGTATTTGCTTTATTTCTCCTTACCAAATACCAAACTGGTTTAAAAGGTTTTTTTTCTTAGCAAGAAAGTTAAGTTCAATTTATGTTAAGTTATTAAATTATGTGTAATAATGTGAAATGACAGAGGGAAAAAGTATTGAACACGCCAACTGGTATTTATTTAATACTTTGTAAAAAAGCCTTTGTTTGCAATGACAGCTTCAAGACACCTCCTGTATGGAGAAACTAGTTGCATGCATTGCTCTGGTGTGATTTTGGTCCATTCCTCCACACAAGCAGTCTTCAAATCTTGAAGGTTCCGTGGGCTTCTTTTATGGACCTTGAGTTTCAGTTCTTTCCATAGATTTTCGATTGGCTTCAAGTCAGGTGATTGGCTGGGCCATTCTAGTAGCTGTATTTTTGTTCTTTGAAACCAATTGAGAGTTTCCTTGGCAGCATGTTTTGGATCATTATCCTCATGAAATGTCCACCCTCGTTTCATTTTCATCATCCTTGTAGATGGCAGCAGATTTTTGTCAAGAATGTCTCGGTACCTTTGCCCATTCATCCTTCCTTCAATAATGTGAAGTTTACCACTACCATTTGTTGAAAACCAGCTCCACACTATCATGTTCCCACCTCCGAACTTCACTGTTAGTATGTTGTTTTTAGAGGGGAATGTGCAGTGCCATTTCTCCTCCAAACGTTGTGTGCATTATGGCATCCAAACAGTTTAATTTTGCTTTCACCCGACCAGACTATAGTCTCCCAGTATTTAAGTGACTTGTCCAAATGGTGTTCAGCAAACTTTAAACGAGCTTTGCCATGCTTTTTTCCAGCAATGGGGTCTTGCGTGGTGAGCGTGCATACAGGCCATGGCGGTGGAGTGCATTACTCACTGTTTTCCTTCTGACAACAGTACCTTTTTGAAGCTCTCCACAGGTGGTCTTTGGATCTTGGACAAATCGTCTGATTACTCTTTGCACTCCTCTATCAGAAATCTTTCGAGGAGCACCTGATCGAGGCAAATTTATGGTGGTATGATTGGCTATCCACATACGTATTATGGCCCCAACCGTGCTCACTGGAACATTCAGAAGGTTAGATATGCGCCTGTAACTAATGCCATAATTATGTTTGGTGAAAATTAGTTTTGTGATGGTCTTGAGACAGCTCTCTACTCTTACCCATCATGAGATGTGTTTTGACTCACACCTTGGCAATGAGACATTTTTGTAGGCCATCAATTAGGACTGAACCATCTGATATTCATTTGCACTGACAAGGGGCTGGATTGCCGTTTGATTATTGATAGATTTTAGGTGTTATCTTGGCTTTCCATGTCTTTTTGCACCTCCCTTTGTGTGTTCAATACTTTTTCCCTATGTCATTTCACATTGTTACACACAATTACTGATCTTATTTGTTCTACTTTCTTTGTATGTATGGATTACTTGGGCTGCAACATCTGGCGAAAATTTCATGTCAATAGCACCTTTGGAAATATATTTAGTGAGAAAAATGGTGACATGTTAAATACATATTTCAGCCGCTGCGTGTGTGTGTGTATATATATAGATTATTTTTTTTCTCCTTAAAAGATAATGTGAAAATAATCCTCTTGGAAAAAACACCCTTTTGTCAAAACACATGTTAACATGATCCTTAGTAAATTAACATTTTAAATTACAAAAACAAATTAACATAATAAAATAAGCTGACAAACTGCATATGTCTGTTGTTGGCAAAATATGTGGTGCGTGCTGTTTCAGTACCTGAATTTGGATTGAAAGACCCCAAATGTAATGCTGTCCCCTGACTTCAGGGTGACTGCAGTGTTCTCTGCCAGGGGCTGGCTGTTTATGGTGGTACCGTACTTGGAGGTGTCCCTCAGGGTCAGAGTCTTGGCCAAAAATACACAAGAGATCATAACCATGAAATTTAACATCTAAAGAAATTACTGATTTCTCTGTTGAATTAACTCAAAGTTTTAAGAATACCTGGAAAATCTAAGGCAGTGTTTCCTATCTTTTACTGAGCCAAGGCACATATTTTATTTTAGAAACATTTCAAGGTACACCACTAAACATAAATGTCCCAAAAAGTATATACTCTATACGGAAATAATAAATTATGTCATGTCAATTTACTCAGAAATGTACTTCGTGTGAAATCTGCAACTGTTTAGTTGAATGAAGCAAATGCGCATTCAATGTGTATTTTATACTCCCGTGATCAAACTCAAGCGAGGGATGCGAGGCGAAGCGATCTTTCGCATCCGGTGGGAACGTAGCATAAGTCACAAACAGCGAGAAGAAATGGTGAGAGAACTGGAGTTAGACGATGGCTGTAGGCAACTAATGTAGAAGCTAACACCTCTTTTAGCAGACTCCGTGCACTTTGAACCGAAGGTGTCATGTGATTAAATCTACCTATCAGAATAAAGGCTGGAATTAGGGTTGGGCATTGAGAATTGTTTTATAGCATTTGGTTCCATCCCCTGCCCGATGATAGCTGGGATAGGCTCCAGCGCTCCCGCAACACTTGTAAGGATAAGCAGCTAAGATAATGGATGGATAGGTTCCATCCATTAAAAAAAACTAAAAAAAAAAAACTAAATAAAAAATAAAAAAATCACCAGTGCCGTGTGAAGTTACTTTTTGTGTCAAAATGTTGAGTTCCGGTACGTACCCTTCAAAATAAAAGGCGATATGCTTGAAACAGCAAGTTAAAACTTGCACATACAGTATAAACCATTTGACGTGATGAAACAGTTCCAAATAATGATTTTAACAATCCTATATTTAACTTTGAGCTGAAACCTTAATTAATGAATATTAAGTCAAGTGGGTTAGTTTCGGCGGTCGACTGGTTAGCACATCTGCCTCACAGTTCTGAGAACCGGGGTTCAATCCCTGGCCCAGCCTGTGTGGAGTTTGCATGTTCTCCCCGTGCCTGCGTGGGTTTTCTCCGGGCACTCCGGTTTCCTCCTACATCCCAAAAACATGCGTGGTAGGTTGATTGAAGAGTCCAAATTGCCCATAGGTGTGAATGTGTGCGCAAATGGTTGTTTGTTTATATGTGCAGTGTGATTGGCTGGCGACCAGTTCGGGATGTACCCCGCCTCTTGCCTGAAGATAGCAGGGAAAGGCTCCAGCACGCCCGTGACCCTTTTGAGGATAAAGCGGTACAGACAAAGGATGGATGGATGGCTGGGTTTGTCCACACACATTGCCCTTGAGATCATAGGTTTGATATTGATACTGGTTATAAAGAACCCCCAAATGTTCATTTAGTCTATGCTGAGGGCTGATAAGAAAATGGATGTTCATAATTTGGACACACTTTATTTAATTCATGCAAACGTTTTTATCCCAGACCCCTAAAAGAATTGTAATCGAGAATCGTTTGGAACCGGAATCAAAATAAAGAACCGGAATCGCTCAAATTCAAACGATGCCCAACCCCACCTGGAATTTAACAAGTAATCAATTACACAGAAAAAAACACTTGCAGAAGAAGGCGAAGCTGCACAAGCCATCTCACACAGAACATGCTGATATTCTAAGATTCGTTGTGATTCGAGTTTGAAAATTCTGATTTTGTGACCGCTTTTTCAGGCCCAATCAAATACCAATTTGAATCACCACTGATTCGTGCACAGCCCTATTTTAAACACATTGAAACTTATTAAAGCACACTTTTTAAACTTATTAAAACACTTTTCAAACACAGCTGCAACAATTAATGGACAACTAATCGATTATCAAATTTATCGAGAAATATTTTGATAATCAAGTAATCATTTAGAGACCTTGTTTAACCTTAAAAATTTCCAAATCCTGCTTTCACCAGCTCAACAGTAAATTGTCTCAAATTTTTGTAGTCCTCCATGAAAGCAGATTAGAAAGTTAGATTATCTTTGTGTTTAACCAAAATAAGACATTTGCAAACATCTGCTTTTACTTTGGAACACTATAGTCAACATTTTTGCCATTTTTTTGACAATTTATGGACCAAACCAGTAACTGAACCATAATCGATTTATGTTTGTGCACTTTCTAAACTGTCAATTTGAAATAATGTCCTGTTTATGAATAAAGGGATGGAAATTCAAATGTTTTTATAAAAGATTCATCTATTAATTGAAAAAAAAAATCAACAGATTAATTGATTATTAAAATAATCATTAGTTGCAGCCCTAAACAAGCATAAAATGTACAGAAAATACTGTAGGTGTTGTAGTGCCTGTATGTTGGATATGTGCCTTTAAGAGGTGGAACCTTGTGCAGTGACGTGACGTAGGTGAGTCTGCTTATGAGTGTCTGGGTGAGAGCAGTGACCAACGGCAGCTCCTGTGCTCATTGTGTTTGAGTGTTTTACAGTCCTCCCGATATTCAATAAATAGCTGAAAGGTGCACCGGTGACTGCGGCTCTCCTTTCCCACATGTGTTTGCATTACAGGAAGTAAGTATACAGTGGACCCCCGCAAATAGCAAAACATGTAGACAAATGCATTGGGGAAAAAAAAATAAAAAATCTATCCATCCATCCAACCTCCCCAAAATCATGAATAAGCAGAGATAAACCGCCATTAAGCGGTTTCAGGGTCAGTAGTCCCCCAGAAAGAAAAAAAAAAGAAGAAAACAAAGGAATATATATATATATATATATAGGTTATTTGTTTCTATGTGCCCTGCGATTGGTTGGCGACTGGTTCAGGGTGTACCCCGCCTCCCGCCTGAAGATAGCTGGGATAGGCTCCAGCAGCCCGTGACCCTAGTGAGGATAAGCGTTAAAGTACATGAATGGAAGGATGGATATATATATATAAATATATATATATATAGGCGGCACGGTGGCCGACTGGTTAGAGAGTCAGCCTCATAGTTCTGAGGACCAGGGTTCAATCCCCGGCCCTGCCTGTGTGGAGTTTGCATGTTCTCCCCGTGCCTGCGTGGGTTTTCTCCGGGCACTCCGGTTTCCTCCCATATCTCAAAAACATGCCTTAATTGGAGATTCTGGCAACCAGTTCAGGGTGTACCCCGCCTCCTGCCCGATGATGGCTGGGATAGGCTCCAGCACGCCCGCGACCCTAGTGAGGAGAAGCGGCTCAGAAAATGGATGGATGGATGGATGGATATATATATATTTTTTTAATTTAAAAAAAAATCCACAAATAGGTGAATCTTGGGGTCCCGAACCAGGAGTAAGTGGGGTCCAATGTACTGTAAAAATTTATTTTTTCAAAAATTGCTTAAAAATATCCCCAATACCAGGGGCGCGAACGATGAACCGCAATGTAACGAGGAACACTATATTCTGTTGTATGAATGGCAACAGGTGGATACTAGTGGTGCTCCGATCGATCGGCCACTGACGTGATAGGCTGTTTTCCGTAGAAAAAACATGATCGGTGCTAATCTATCAATGGCTTTCTTTGCTGATCACAAAAATCAATCACCTGCGGCTGGTACTTTGCAGCCTGCAGAGAATGTGTGCAGTGTAATGCAAGGCTGGGCAAGTAATCCAAAGTTGAGCGTGTTTTAAGATGTTTATTGACACCCCAGTTGGAGTTTACTGTAAAACTAAACGCACAACAAAAATAATTACCTTAATTTTATATTAAAATGCAAGATATCATTTTAGAAATCGCTAGCTTAAAACTGAATGGAAAACCCTATTGACGGTCTAGCTAATATTAGCATTTGATCACAGGAGGAATTTACCTTCAAATATTGAATATACACAAATGCTGTAGTAACACATTCAGACAGTTTATATAACAATACTCATGGGCATATATTCTTCCTAATCTGTGAAAAAAAAGAAAAAATGTAATTATAAGGTACTTTCTTCTTCTACACTTTTGTTATCTTACAGTAAACAAGTAGCTCCATGCATGCACTGCACCACACTGCCTCTAAGAGGCCAAGGCGTGCACAGCAGCAACAGCAGACAGTCACTAAGTGTATAAAAAGACACTTTTTTCCCCCTGACTGTGACATGAAATCAGACTAAACTTTTCCAGTTTTAGGTAAACTAGGAATACAAAAAAAATTTGTATTTTGTTAAATGCCAGAATAAAATCTAACTCATGGATGATCGGTATAGGAATCGGCAGCATAAAACCCTGATCAAAGCACCCCTAGTGGATACACAGGCCATCGAGTGGCAATTAATTGATATGCCAGTCACTCTACATTGCTGGAATAGATAGGTAAACAAAGCTACACTATTTGTAGGAAAGAAATAATAATTTTCCAAAGAATTATGTGAAATTGGAACATTTTGAATCCCTGATTTCAACAATTTGCAGCACAGTGGTTGGTAATCAGTCATCTAAAGCGATCCAATTCTACCTGACAACGACGTAGTCGTACTACCACCAGTGTAGATAACATGCCTCTTTCTTACCTGATCAGTAACAATGAGGTGGGCATGAACTCTGCTGATCGACTGGTCACTGGACAGCAGGATGTCACAGTTCTTGCGACCCACCACATATTCTTTATTGGAGAGGAGATAGTGGATCTCACCTGTGAGTCCAAAAAAAAAAAAAAGGCCATTTAATGACTTTTAAAATGTATACTCATATTCTGTGCGTCAGAAATGTATGACAATGACAAAATGCCTGACTCTCTCAAACTGTTTTAAAACAAGTTTAACATTAGTTCATGGGTTCACACAGCAAAGATATAAAAGTGGTACTCTACCCTCATGTTAATAATCTGACATTTATTGACTGAAATGCGCACCTACTGAAAAGGAAAGCTAATTTAGCGTATTTATTAAAGTTAATTTAGTTAACATGTCACAACGACAGAAACTGTTACCTCCGTGCTCCACTGGACTCAATATCCACATTTTGTTCTCAGACGCGTTTACTCCGTTCGATAAATCTAAATTATGATAAATAAAAACCACAGAAATCCGAGCTGTCGCCACGTCGCAGGGACTATGCCTTGCACGCGCGACTGCGTGACGTCAAAAGCATGCGTCTGCTTCTCCATCTTCTTCTTCTGCTGTTTTGGGTTTTTGTCTTATCTAAAAGCTTTTGGCGTTTTAGCGCCTTCATTGGCAAAAACAGCACATTATCAACTCGACCAAAGTAAAAAATAAATAAATAAATGTAAGGATATTCCATCCATCCATCCATTTTCTGAGCCACTTCTCCTCACTCGGGTCGCGGGCGTGCTGGAGCCTATCCCAGCTGTCATCGGGCAGGAGGCGGGGTACACCCTGAACTGGTTGCCAGCCAATCGCAGGGCACATACAAACAAACAACCATCCGCACTCACATTCACACCTACGGGCAATTTAGAGTCTCCAATTAATGCATGTTTTTGGGATGTGGGAGGAAACCGGAGTGCCCGGAGAAAGCCCATGCAGGCACGGGGAGAACATGCAAACTCCACACAGCCGGGGCCGGGGATTGAACCCAGGTCCTCAGAACTGTGAGGCTGACGCTCTAACCAGTCGGCCACCGTGCCGCCTGTAAGGATATTGAATAACCAAAACATTGGTACAAAAAATGTACTGTATTCAAGTCAGGCTAATTGCCTTGTGATGTTTTTACATTATTGGCACACATGGGTAAAGAGTATTCTGTTTATAATAATATAATAAATAATAAATAAAAATCCCATACACATAAAGACGGTCAATACATCATTGATATTTCATTTTAAATGTATCCTGCAGATGACAGCCTCATTAACAGAATACAACCACATTTAGACAATGTAACTAGTTGGAATGGAATATCCCGTGTAATACAATGGTGCCTTGAAATATGAGTGTAATTTGTTCCCTGACTACGCTCGTGACTCAAAACACTTGTATCGCACTCAAAAATCCCAACCAAAACATTTGTAATGTTTTTTAATAAGTAAAATGGCACTCTATAATATTTGATTGATAGCACATGAAGTAATAGCTAAATGAATTAGAATTTAAAGAATTAAACATTTTGTGTGTCGTGAATAATACATTGCGACTTCTGGTGTGTGAGACTTTGCCACCAGGGGGCAATAAAATACAGTTACAGCTGTGGCAAAAACCTTACATTGGGTGTTGGTGTCGTACATTTGTTAAGCGCTCTAAGACAGTAAATTGTAGTATAGAAAGTACAAAACATCAAGTTTAAAATATTGCACATATACAAGCTTCATATTGCACACTTACAAATAGGATATGGTATATGTTGTACACAAAAGTGTGTGTGTGTGTGTGTGTGTGTGTTTTCATGGTCCACTGAGATCAATGTGTTGAACAGTGTGACTGTCTGCAGGAAAGTAACGTTTATGACACATGTACAATATTTTAAATGTGCTTATAAAGTCACTTCAGGAATGCAGCCCTATGGGGGGCACAAGTCAGTGCAAACTGTAGGCCGGTCCCAAGCCCGGATAAATGCAGAGGGTTGCGTCAGGAAGGGCATCCGGCTTAAAACCTTGCCAAACAAATATGAGCGTTCATCCAAAGAATTCCATACCGGATCGGTCGTGGCCCGGGTTAACGCCACCGGCGGCGTCAACCTGCAGGGCGCTGTTGGAAATTCAGCTACTGTGGGTCGAAGTCGAAGTCAAAGAAGAAGAAGAAGAAGAGGTGGAAAGCGGGTTCTTCGGCAGAAAGAGAAGAGGAAAACACAGAGCCTAGAACTGAATGTGGGGACTTTGAATGTTGGGACTATGACAGGAAAATCTCGGGAGTTGGTTGACATGATGATTAGGAGAAAGGTTGATATATTGTGTGTCCAGGAGACCAGGTGGAAAGGCAGTAAGGCTAGAAGTTTAGGGGGAGGGTTTAAATTATTTTACCATGGTGTAGATGGGAAGAGAAATGGAGTCGCGGTTATTTTAAAAGAAGAGTTGGCTAAGAATGTCTTGGAGGTGAAAAGAGTATCAGATCGAGTGATGAGGCTGAAATTTGAAATTGAGGGTGTTATGTGTAATGTGATTAGTGGCTATGCCCCACAGGTAGGATGTGACCTAGAGGTGAAAGAGAAATTCTGGAAGGAGCTAGATGATGTAGTTCTGAGCATCCCAGACAGAGAGAGAGTCGTAATTGGTGCAGATTGTAATGGACATGTTGGTGAAGGTAATAAGGGTGATGAAGAAGTGATGGGTAACTACGGTATCCAGGAAAGGAACTTGGAGGGACAGATGGTGGTAGACTTTGCAACAAGGATGCAAATGGCTGTAGTGAACACTTTTTTCCAGAAGAGGCACAAACATAGGGTGACCTACAAGAGCGGAGGTAGAAGCACACAGGTGGATTACATCTTGTGCAGACGATGTAATCTGAAGGAGGTTACCAACTGTAAGGTAGTGGTAGGGGAGAGTGTGGCTAGACAGCATAGGATGGTGGTGTGTAAGATGACTCTGGTGGTGGGGAGGAAAATTAGGAAGACAAAGGCAGAGAAGAGAACCATGTGGTGGAAGCTGAGACAGGACGAGTGTTGTGCAGCTTTTCGGGAAGAGGTGATACAGGCTCTCGGTGGACGGGAAGAGCTTCCAGAAGACTGGACCACTGCAGCCAAGGTGATCAGAGAAGCAGGCAGGAGAGTACTTGGTGTATCTTCTGGCAGGAAAGGAGAGAAGGAGACTTGGTAGTGGAACCTCACAGTACAGGAAATCATACAAGGAAAACGGTTAGCTAAGAAGAAGTGGGACACTGAGAGGACCGAGGAGAGGCGAAAGGAATACATTGAGATGCGACACAGGGCAAAGGTAGAGGTGGCAAAGGCAAAACAAGAGGCATATGATGACATGTATGGCAGGTTGGACACTAAAGAAGGAGAAAAGGATCTATACAGGCTGGCCAGACAGAGGGATAGAGATGGGAAGGATGTGCAGTAGGTTAGGGTGATTAAGGATAGAGATGGAAATATGTTGACTGGTGCCAGCAGTGTGCTAGGTAGATGGAAAGAATACTTCGAGGAGTTGATGAATGAGGAAAATGATAGAGAAGGGAGAGTAGAAGAGGCAAGTGTGGTGGACCAGGAAGTGGCAATGATTAGTAAGGGGGAAGTTAGAAAGGCATTAAAGAGAATGAAAAATGGAAAGGCAGTTGGTCCTGATGACATTCCTGTGGAGGTATGGAAGCATCTAGGAGAGGTGGCTGTGGAGTTTTTGACCAGCTTGTTCAATAGAATTCTAGTGCGTGAGAAGATGCCTGAGGAATGGAGGGAAAGTGTACTGGTGCCCATTTTTAAGAACAAAGGTGATGTGCAGAGCTGTGGCAACTATAGAGGAATAAAGTTGATGAGCCACACAATGAAGTTATGGGAAAGAGTAGTGGAGGCTAGACTCAGGACAGAAGTGAGTATTTGCGAGCAACATTATGGTTTCATGCCTAGAAAGAGTACCACAGATGCATTATTTGCCTTGAGGATGTTGATGGAAAAGTACAGAGAAGGTCAGAAGGAGCTACATTGTGTCTTTGTAGATCTAGAGAAAGCCTATGACAGAGTACCCAGAGAGGAACTGTGGTACTGCATGCGGAAGTCTGGAGTGGCAGAGAAGTATGTTAGAATAATACAGGACATGTACGAGGGCAGCAGAACAGCGGTGAGGTGTGCTGTCGGTGTGACAGAAGAATTTAAGGTGGACGTGGGACTGCATCAGGGATCAGCCCTGAGCCCCTTCCTTTTTGCAGTGGTGATGGATAGGCTGACAGATGAGGTTAGACTGGAATCCCTGTGGACCATGATGTTTGCAGATGACATTGTGATCTGCAGTGAAAGCAGGGAGCAGCTGGAGGGACAGTTAGAAAGATGGAGGCATGCACTGGAAAGAAGAGGAATGAAGATTAGCCGAAGTAAAACAGAATATATGTGCATGAATGAGAGGGGTGGTGGGGGAAGAATGAGGCTACAGGGAGAAGAGATGGCAAGGGTAGAGGACTTTAAATACTTGGGGTCAACCGTCCAGAGCAATGGTGAGTGTGGTCAGGAAGTGAAGAAACGGGTCCAAGCAGGTTGGAACGGGTGGAGGAAGGTGTCAGTTGTGTTATGTGACAGAAGAGTCTCTGCTAGGATGAAGGGCAAAGTTTATAAAACAGTGGTGAGGCCAGCCATGATGTATGGATTAGAGACAGTGGCACTGAAGAGAAAACAGGAAGCAGAGCTGGAGGTGGCGGAAATGAAGATGTTGAGGTTCGCTCTCGGAGTGACCAGGTTGGATAAAATTAGAAATGAGCTCATCAGAGGGACAGCCAAGGTTCGATGTTTTGGAGACAAAGTTAGAGAGAGCAGACTTCAATGGTTTGGACACGTCCAGAGGAGAGAGAGTGAGTATATTGGTAGAAGGATGATGAGGATGGAGCTGCCAGGCAAGAGAGCTAGAGGAAGACCAAAGAGAAGGTTGATGGATGTTGTGAGGGAAGACATGATGGCAGTTGGTGTTCGAGAGGAGGATGCAGGAGATAGGCTCTCATGGAAAAGGATGACGCGCTGTGGCGACCCCTAACGGGACAAGCCGAAAGGAAAAGAAGAAGAAGATAAAGTCACTTCAGGCTGTAAAAGCCTTAAAAACACTTAGCTATGAAAGGTTGTGGCAGTGACAGTAAAAGGCTGAAATCATCATGCACTGACCTTTGGTGTTGAAGAAGCACTCCCCGCTGGTGTGAAGTGGAAATGAGGGCACACTGGCACTGAGGTGGACCACACAAGCCAAGAACATGCGTACTGTTGCCATCTCTGCAAAATACCCCAAGAAAGCACAACTGAATAGAAGCCTACACAAAAAACACACAAAATTAAATTAAATTACACGAGACCAATGTAGATTTTCTATGACTGGTTGAACTTTGGCCGTTAAGTGGCACTTCACATGAGTGTCTCATTTTGACATTTGGATATGTACTATGACAAAAAAGATCCTTTCTATTCTAAAAAGCAGGTGATGGGATGTTATGATTTTATGTTGAAACAGGGTCTGTTTGGGTTACTTTCATTAAAATGTGTTAAATAAATCACTTTTGTTGGCTTTTAGTCGTCTTTCTCTCCTCCATACACACGTCTCCTTGTCAATGCCCCACATGGTCTCACTTATCTATACCACCAGAGTGTCTTCATTACCTCTGTACTCATTTTCCCTTTCTGGTTACTATTTGTCCACCCCGCCTCCCGCAACCTGCTCATTAATGTTGCTGATGTTATGATTATGATGCTGCTTAACAAGAATTACCCCCATAGCATATGATGTGCACTCTTTCAGAGAACATTTGTCCCCGGGGGTCTCCTTTGGTGAAAATCACCAGGACGACAACATACAGGCAACTATTGTCACACAAAGGAGTTGCATGCGTGTGTGTGTGTGAGGGGGTGGAGGGGTGGCGGGGGGTTGGGCCATGCATATGATCCCTTGACCTCTGCCTATCGCCGTCAGTTTGGTCTTGTATTTCCGAATTGTGTTTTTCTTTAAAGCACTTCCGCCTCACTGTTCTGTGGTTCAGGATTCATATCTTGGCTGGGGCTTTCCTTCATGGCATTTGCAGGTTCTAAATTATTATTCCATTAAAACACTCATAATGTATTTTGTTATTGTTTTGGTTACACGGGAGAGGCTTTTTAAAGGCCCCCGGAACCTAGTTGTTGTTGTGTTTTAAACATGCAAGCAATGAGGTCTACTAGCCAGAGACTAAGCTGCACTGTTTGTTTCCAGACTAGGCATGTGGCTAGAGTGAGATGCAGTTACTGCACTTGTCTCATAACTAATATGTTCTGTGTGGGAACAATAACAATAATCACCTGATCACAATTGTCACTGGTTATTATAATATTTACTGCTAGTATTGAACAGAAGTCAAGGAAAAATTGCAGCCAGCTTTAGTAGGCCGCATAAAATGACCTGGAGGGCCAGATGTGGCCCGCGGGCCTTGAGTTTGACAAAGGCTCTAAATTGTCCATAGGTGTGAATGTGAGTGTGAATGGTTGTTTGTCTGTATGTGCCCTGTGATTGGCGACTAGTCCAGGGTGTCAAAATTGGCTGTATATGCGAATGCGTAACATGGAAGATGTTTCTATAAATTTCTCCCTTCTTCACTTTCACAGCGATTGGAATGTAGTGTAAATGTTGTTGTTTTTTCCCCCAATGTTTTAATTATAGCTGCCCTTCGATTGGCCGGTGATCAACCCAGGGTTTACCCCACCTCTGGCCCAAGTCAGGTTTGATAGGCTCCAACTCACCTGCGACCCTAAATAGGACAAGTGCTATAGAAAATAGATGGATAAAGATGCACAAACTTTGGAGATGCCCGCTTTTCATTGGACAGGGACGCAATACAAAATTTAGTGAGAAGACTGAAAAATGTAAAAGTCTTTAATTTGCAACATAAAGCTTGTTATTCATCACAGATGAATTTTCTATTCATTTCTATTCTAAAAAGCAGGTGATGGGATGTTATGATTTTATGTTGGAACAGGGTCTGTTTGGGTAAACCACATTGAGTCTTCAGATGAGAAGGACTCAAACACACATGCACACACACACACACCTACACTCACACATCAACAAACGTAATGTCTGTCTGCTTCAAGTAATTTAAAAGAAGTGATAATCTCCTCAATACAAATGAACGTTATGTCATGAAATGACCGTTATGTCTTGACTGGTATATCATCACTTTATTACACTCTGTTCTGCTCATGATCCAAAGTATACCACCTATCTAACTATAGATAGACAACTATACTCTAAAATACATCTCCACCAACTAGCCACAACCTTTTGACCATTTATACAATATAATAATATACAATACAAGAGCTGTATCTAAAAGGTTGTCTTTAGAAAATTAACAGTCCTCAGTTTTGGTTGATGCTGTGAGAGAGGTATTCATTTAGCAATATGAATTTGTCAAGAAATGTGGAAGGAGGAAGGAATAATGTAAAATATGTCATAATTTAAGTTTAAGTCAATTTTGGCAATGTGAATAGTTCCCAAGATGTCCCGAATGAATGGAATGGTTTGAATCAGTCAAGAAATGTCGAAATTGTAGGTAAATATGTAAAATATATATATATATATATGTTATTAAAATTTGTGAATTTTGGGAATGGGAATGAGCTGAACAATTTGTAGTTGGAATGGTCAAGAAGTGTGAGAAGGGAATATTGTGAAATTCCTCTTAATTTAGAATTTTGTTTTGAAAAGGCACGCCTGTCGACTGGTTAGAGCATCTGGTGACTGGCGACCAGTTCAGGGTGTACCCCGCCTCATGCCCGATGATAGCTGGGATAGGCTCCAGCACTCCCGCGACCCTTGTGAGCATGAGCGGCTCAGAAAATGGATGGATGGATGGATGGATGTTTTGAACATTTTGGGAATGGAAAAAGGGGCGGTGGCACGGTGGACGACTGGTTAGGACATCTACATCACAGTTCTGAGGATCCGCACTGTCACGCGGCACCTCATCACATCAGGAAGAAACGTGTATAAGAAGAGGAGATGGAAGACATTCAGAGGGACTCTATGGAGGACTTCTAATAAATCGCTTTTGGAAGCCGAAAGCAGACGTATTAGTGGACGTGAGGGACATAATTCAGGATTACCTTGCACACATACTTGTAGAATGCTCTCATACACACTAATGCAGGGCTCATTTTTGTCATGAGCCCCATTCTGGTTATGGCTTCCCTGAGAGTGCTGTTATGACTGTGAAAACATATAAATGTTTAATTGCCTCATCATATCATTAGTATACACAACAAATTGATGGATAACTAGTTTTTAATTCAGACGTCAAGGATAATAGTTTGTTCAAGTATTGTTCAATTTACTGTAAAAAGGGGCTTGGTAACAAAATTACAATTAGAAATTTTGGTACAGAGTTTAGCAAGAATCATGGAAGTTGACATGCATTATTTGCTTTCGTGGGCCACATAAAATGATGTGGCGGACCGTATCTGGCCCCCGGGCCTTGAGTTTGACACCTGTCCACCAATGACATGTTCACCCTCACACTACTAAATTTGAATTCACTAATATACATGCTCTCATACACATTATTGAAATACTCAGCTATTGAAATGAGTATTTCAGTGTATCATACAAATAGATTTCAGTATGATTTGTCAAAGGTTTTCAGTTGTGAGAGCATTTTAGTAGTATGTATGACAGCATGTAAGAGCTTTTTACTTGTGTATGTATATCCAAGAATTTCACTTGTGTGAACAGGCTTTTCAGTTGAAAAAGAGGCCCTTCCATTTTCCCGAACTAAAACACGCTTATTGAAAGTTCGTTCACCGGAGCTACGGTACTTTGTTCCACCAAACAATTGCTCTTTGAAGAGACATGTTTTAATTTGGAAAAAAACAGAAGGGCTTCCGTTTATAAAACATACAGAAATACGTGTTTTAGAAGTTTGTATGAGAGCATTTCACTCATGTAGGCCTATATGAGTGAAACAAATGTCAGTAGTTTGTGTGAGTCCATTTCAGTAGTGTGTATGAGAAATACATCCATCCATCCATCCATCATCCATCCATCATACATCCATCCATCCATCCATTTTCATACTGTTTATCCTCACTAGGGTAGCAGTAATCCTGAATTATGTCCCTGAATTAATTACAAAGAATACAATTAAAACATTTGAATGCATCATTATTTTATTATTTAAATAAGCTATTTTACATTTTGACAATTTTATTTTATTTTTTTTACCTCAACTTCAAATAACTGGTTCAAGTTGTACGTTTTAAAAATCAAATGTGCTACTCAGGTACACGTCCCTAAGCTTTATCAGCATACCTCTTTCAAAGCAATGTAGCATGATAAGCAGTGGCGGCTAGTTGATAGAGGGCGCTAGGGTGCCTCCTCACCACTGATGGTGATCACCACATAACTTTCCTTGAAGACAAATCATTAAATAAAATATTGTTATTAAAATAAAAATGTTTCCAAATAAATTTATATATATTTTTCGATGAAAAGGATAAATAGTATGTAATTAATGAGGAGTAAAGTTGTTTCATTCATCGATGTTGTCGGATTTCGTGACGTGCATTCCACCCAACTTGTATTTCCAGCTCCCTGAGATTTTTGTGATAATAAAGGCCTCAGGTCAGGTCAAATCTTTACTTATTGACTGGTTAAAAGTTTGACATGCGAAGTAGCCCCTCTTCAATGCAATAGATGGGACCTACATGGGCCACAACATTCCAGCAACCCTGAGCTGGCTGACGTCACGTCCCAGCTCTGGCTCTATGCACGCAGCGGGTTGGAAAAAAAAAACAACATGTAAATTTCCGGTAGAGTCAAGCTCGTCAAAGTTGACTCGCTGTATGCTAGAATAACAATTCATTTATTTATTTCAAGTTTTGCGTACCGTCGTACATTTGCAATTTTAAACTGACATTGCTTGCTAGCTTACGCTCATGCTAACTTGGTGTGATCGTGCTTACTTAGTACAGGCGAGTGAAGACGTCACTTGCGCTTGTTTAAGGTAACTACAAAACATTGTAAAACATTGTAATTATGACTAGTAAGATGTTAACATTGGCTTTTTCTGTGTGGGAAAGACAATGTCAATGTCATGACAATTTCTCTCTGTGTTTTAGTGCGAAAGCGATAATGTATCGGAAGCCAGCTCGTACTGTGCTTGTCAGACGACACTCTTCGGTAACTGTAAAAGTGGCGCTGGCCAGCATGCACAGTTTTATATATATACTGTATATTGCACCCCCCTTGAAGAAAACTCCACTAGCCGCCACTGATGATGAGGAAGAGTTTCCTAAGACTTTGGAAAGATAGAAGCAGAAATGTTCTTTTTTTATTTTCCTTTTTTTGGGGGGTCATGTCATTTTGTTTCAGTTTATCCTTTCACTGGTCATGTCACAGTACTTGAATGTGTGCTCAAATCGAGTCTTAGATTAGGGCCCAAGGAATGAAGTCATTTGTATGTTTATTTTTATTATTATTTGTTTGTAGTTTTCACAGTGTGTTATGTTCTAGTTGCGAGTAAAGATAAGCACCAGTTTGACATCTCTCCTATTCATCAGGCCAAAGGACGCGTGCTGTTGCTTCATTGAAATAAGACTTCTTCGCACATCGACCATCCCTGCGCTGTCATTTCTAACAGGCCCGACAGGCTGGCAGTCAAAACTTCAAAGTGCTGCTATAGCAGTGACAAAAGTGTTCATTGTTGATTAATGCTGTTTTCTTAGCAGGCGCCCATTTGCATGCCACCCAACTTGTATTTCCAGCTCCCTGAGGTTTTTATAAAAATAAAGAAGGCCTTGGCAGATTACTTCTTATCTGCTTATCTTGTGACAGTAGTTGTACATTACATTTGCATTTGAGTCTGCCGGTGAACAGCAGCTCATTTGTCACACACCACTGGCCCGATTTCCCAGCCAATGACCCCATAAGTATGGATTATTATACCATTTAACAAAATGAGCTGTTATACCGTATCATCGTATGGTAACCAAAAGTTCCTTCTATGTGAAATACATTCATTAAGAGATTAAAAATGGCAGCTGGATCCTATAACGCACTTGTAGGATGTCAAGCTTTGTTAATATAGACAATCTGTCCCTCCTGGCTCTCAGGCTTTATTCAGCACATGGATTAAGCTGGAAAATATCAGGAATTAAAAATAATAATGTGAATAAAAAGAGAATAAATGTTCTCAAGAGGCAGACGCAGTCACTTTATAGACTCAGGGTCCAAGCCAAGCCAAGCCAACTTAATCCGCCATCAATCCTTTTTCTGTCGCGCTTGTCCTCATTAGGGCTGTGGGTGAGCTGGAGCCTATTCCAGCTGAATTTGGGCAGGAGGCGGGGTACACCATGGATTGGGCGCCAGGCAATCAGGGCACATATAGACAAACAGGCATTTACTTGTGGGAGAAAAAAAATCCATGTAAGAACGAGGGCAAAACACAAAGTCCACACGGGAAAGCTGGGGCCGAGATTCAAACCCAGAACCTCTGAACTGTGAAGCAGAGAACCTAAGACCTATGGCACAAAAAACTTCATTTTGAGGAGTTTTGGCTTTGGTTCTCTAGGTTGGTGTTTTTTTTTTGTTTTTTTTTGCATTACGTTGCATTCAATTTGAAATACATTTTCACTCGGTGCCCATTTGTATGTTCACTGCAGTTAATCATGTTAACCAATACTCTGAGATATTGTGCTAACATGACTGTTTAACAAAATATTGGTTGTGATCAATTTAAGAGCAGTTAAAACAAAGTAAGTCAACTTTGACCAGGAACACCAATGTAAGGCGAGGGGGCGAAAACGACAGGAGGGTTTATATTACTTCGTATAGTTTACATCAGACATACTGTATTTATGCACATTTATCAAGAAAAACATACCTCAAAAAATTTTTTACTTTGTATTTTCCTTTTTTGGGTATTTTAATTTGGCTTGTTCAAAAGCACTTTGTTTTGAACCTTGATTAACATAGAAATCTTTAATTAGTCCTTCAAATAACTGTAGTTGAAATTGTGCCTTCTTTTAACACTTAAGATTTGACATCAATATTTGGGAGTGAATTATCATACATGCTATTCATTAGAACCTCAACATGAAGACATCTTTGTTTGTTCATCATTGGTTGAAAAAAAGTTATTTTCTCCTCTCTGCAGCATTAAGGCCATTATGTGATTTCACTTGGCAAACACTGAACCACGATTGTGTTTGCTCTCCGAACAGGATGTGAATTCACATAGCGAGAGAGAGACATCCACTGTGGAAAAAAAAAAAAAAGATGCCGTTAGCAAGCTGACTGTGTATTGTTTAACAAATATCCTGTATTTTGAATTTCTGAAACTAATATTTCACTATGACAGTGTGGATATGTTAAGTATGATAACATCCAACTTCGCACGTAAGATGATGAAAATGACAAAATAACAGGGTAACGATTTATTCTGCAACTGTCCATTGTTTCAGACTCCATTGAAGAAAGACAAAATGCTGGTCATAATGTCACTGAAAACATCAAAGGGTTTCTTAAAGCGGTAGTTTCTCCATAATGACCAGGTGGAAAGCAATTTCAGGGGCACATACAAAATGTCCACTATGATCACAAAAATAGAATATACATCGTAAAGAAAGACTCTATTACCAAATAACTTTTTTTTAGCCCAAAACCCATGGAAAAAAATGGACTTTAGTAGCATTTAACCACTTAGTCTATACACTGTAGTTGAGGCTTACCATAGTTTCATTATTCGGATCCATTTTCATGATGACTGTGTGATTCTGATGGCAAAGGCACTTCATAATGAGATCGACCCTAGACCCATTTGAGTTACACAAAAAGATGCAGTTTTCAGCCCGAAAAGCAAGGGCCTGAACTTACGGCTTCAATGTGGGAGCTGTTTATTTGCATGGATGTCAGTGCCAAACTCTGTAGGAATATGTCTGATATTTAGTTGACATGGTAAAGAACAAGAACAACCGAATATCAAACATATCACACAGCGCCCAGCTGATCAGTTTCAGAACTTCTGCTGCATGCTCTGGCGACCTAAAAAGGTAAGATAAATGACATAGAACATGAATAGAGATGAAATAATAACTCATTTGTAGCTAAATGCTGGGCAATGCCATAGATCTTTAAAAAAAACAACAACTAAGGATTCACTTTGCTTTAAGAAATGGATGTGAACATGCAAATTAATAATTCAGAATCTCTCTATGGTCTGCAAAAGAAAAAAAAAAAAAAGAAAATGCAAATATGACACTTACGGAAATTTCTCACTCAAACAAAGTAATAAAGTCGTATTCGACGAGCATTGACTGTTAAAAATGAGCGCATGTGAGCAATTCTTCAGAGGGAAAGCATTTATATACACTAGCCTGTGAGTTTTGGTAGGGGAGGGGGGTCACTCATGTCAGTGACACGCACATTCACACACATTTGGTGCTGCTTGTAATTACACATGTATTGATTTGATCCAGGCCTGCAGCCTTTCTTCCCCACATTAGCCTGATCAATACACATGATGTTCATCCCACTGTGAGTGCGCTTTTACACACACACGCACACACACACTAATGACTGCAGTTGCAGAATCAACAAACTTTCAGTTGTTGCCTGTAGGGAGGACGCACACAGGCTGAACTTTGGAAACGTGACTAGTATGCTATTTAATGGCCTAGAAGAATAATACGAAAAACATATAAAATAATCTGTAGCTACACATTTGTGTGTACTACTATTTGATTTCATTTAAAGATCACATTACAAAGCAACAAAAATAAATAATTCAAAATAAGATATGAATGTAAGAAAATTGTCATCATTCTGAATTTAAATTTTTTTTTAATATTATAATCTGATTTTCAGGCATTAGAAATCAAATGTTGATAAAAATGTTACCAGTTTTAAAATTAATATTTTATTGTATTACTTCTAGAGTTAATTGAGATATTTACTGATTATTGAGCTATTTTATCTTATATTTAGTTCAAATCATGTATTTAACAATTGGCAATGTGATAAAAATATAAAATAATAAAATTCAATTAAAAAAAATATTTATATTTCATTAAATGTAATTTAATATAGTATTTTTTCATACATTTCAACTGCCAACTCAATCACATTTAACTGGAAAAATTTAATATTTAAAATCCAAATATTTAATGATTTAATCCAAACCACTCATAGTATGTGACAATCAAACATGTAAAACATGTTTTAACCAGTGATGCATTTCAATACCAATAGGCGTGGGTCTTCCCTCATTTGCTTTACACATTTTCCCCATATTACATTTTGGGTGTTTTTCACATTTTTAAATGTATGACTATCCAGCCATACATTTTTCAAACCGCTTATCTTTAAATGAATGAGGAATTAGTAAAAACAAAAAATTGTAGCTGTTTCTTATACTGTGTCATTGATGGTGCAGTGGTACACTCGCCTGACTTTGGTGCAGCGTGGGTTCAGTTCCCACTCAGTGACGGAGTGAATGTGGGTGCAAATGGTTGCCTGTGTCTATATGTGCCCTGCGACTGATTGGCGTTCAGTTCAGGGTGGAGTCCGCCTTTCGCCCAAAGTCAGCTGGGACAGGCACCAGCGCCCTGCAGTATTGAGAATGGATGGATGTTTCTTACACTCTGGGAAAACATACTTTGCCCACCTGAAGATTTTGTTTAATGTTACATCTGATATTGAGCGGCATAATCAACCTGAAGTCAGTACAGGTAAAGCTTTATCACTCTCCAAAGCATCTGCTGAAATTTCTTTCGTGGATGCTGAGCTCCAGTGAAGCCCTGCAGATATTCTTTCCCTGGCTTTGCGCAAACGACTGCTTTAGAAGTTTGTTGTTTTCATCAGTGGTGGTAGGAGCAGGCCTTCCGCTGCGTGGTTCGTGAAGAAGAGATCCTGTTTAGAGAAACCTGCCACGGATAGTGTCAATTGTACAACACATTGGAGCAGTGTGATGACCAAAAAGCTTCTCAAATGTCTCACGTCTGTCTGAATGATACCTGAAATTAAATTGTAAAAAAAAAAAAAAAAAAAAAAAAAAAAAAAAAAAGTTTACAGTGACTTTCGGGACACCATAGGCCAGCTTTAGTCAACTTTATTTCATACAATGATGTAGTGAATACAGCACAGTTAATTTACATACAAAAAGACAATCACTGAGGAGAGGTAACCTCTGGTTGTCAAGGTGATAATATTATCACATTTTAGCAACCAATGCTCACATCACAGCATGGAAAGATCAACCACTTTGTCCTGTTAGTGACTTTGTATGGTTTTATTTTTCAAAAGAGAGAAGCAAGAGAAAGTAACTTGTAAAAGGTAAGACTACCGAAAGGACACAGATGGATTCAAACGAAACATAAAAACCTCATTTTATGATCAGCAACTCATGCTTACCAAGTCAGTCTGACTAATCCAGTCGACCCCAACCACCACCAACACCATTTCTCTGTTCTGCTCTTGTGTTGACCTTGTGGACCTATTGGGGCAGAATGACAGCCCTTTGATCGCCTAATTGTGAGCCTGGGGCCACTTTTTAATACACACACTCAAACAGATGTGATGAGTGCATTGCAGCACAAAGTCAAACATGATCAAAAGGTTAAATAACAAAAAGCCATGTGAAGTAAAATAGCTTTAAACATGTCTCATGCAACAATGTAACATTGAATCACTTTTCATCTGGTTTTGGTACATTTCAGACATTATCCTGTCACTGCCTCATCAAATTTCTAAAATACAAATACTATTTGCACATCCCAAGGCTCTTTTGAGCTGTGAGAAGGGAATGATTCAGATCACATAAGAGATGCTCTTTATTGTTGATGTTCAATGAAAAGCATGTATATACAAATTTGTTTTGTAAAATACTTTTTTTTCATGTTCTCATTTTTTAAACTTGTTTTTCTTAATACAAAAAAAAATTAAACGTGGATAAAACCAGATAAATATAATTTGTGGGATGTTTATTTCCAGACAAAAAAAACAAAAAAAACTTACACGTACACACACACACGCACATGCACACAGAGGCATAGTTAAAGATTTCACTATTTTTTTTCTTTTGTGGGCCATTATCTACAGTAAAATATTTAAGTTACATTAGTGAATCTCGTTAAAAGTTCATGATCATTTCCTCTTACATTGTATTTGATCGACTTCATGTTCATGTGCATGCAGTGTTCCTGATAACAAGTAATCCATGACCACAATGCAGATCCTGTACAATCTAAGCAATACACAAAGGAATTGCATGTGAGAAGGCAAACACCTGCTACCAGTCAGACAGGATGTGAAAAGGTACAGGATGTGATAAGGTACTTTTACCACCCGGATCATCAAGTTAAATCTGTTTTACTCAGACCATGTATGGAGAGATTAAATCATTTTGTTTGAATGATGCTGCTGATGATTGCGTAACTATAAACACAGAACATGCATCCAATAGAGGCAGATGTTCATAGACCATTTCATTTATTCCACAAAAATAAATAACATGTTGAAATTGAATAGCAATATCCAATATGGCAACTTCTGAAGTCGTGCAACATTAGTAGAAAATGATGCAAAAGTTGTCAGACTCCTTCTGTGTCAGGCCTATACACTTTGGATCTTCATGTTTAGAAGCCTCTGCTGCTCAGGTTCAGTCCTCAACCCTTGCTCCTTGTTTAGGAGCCTCTGCCTTTGGCTCCACTGGTTTAGGGGCCTCTACCTTCGGCTCCTCTGGTTTAGGGGCCTCTACCTTCGGCTCCTCTGGTTTAGGGGCCTCTACCTTCGGCTCCTCTGGTTTAGGGGCCTCTACCTTCGGCTCCTCTGGTTTAGGGGCCTCTACCTTCAGTTCTTCTGGTTGAGGCGCTTCTACCTTCAGTTCTTCTGGTTGAGGCGCCTCTACCTTGAGTTCTTCTGGTTTACTGTTACACAATTTACTGCAAGATAAAGAAAATGTTACTAGAGACTGTCATTTAAAGACCCTGTAGTGAATTCAAAGATTTGTTTCTAAATACATTATACATGCTTGAAGATTGTTGCTGAAAAAGTGTAAAGACTGAGAACTACAGTATAATACTCAATTGTGGAGATATACTGTACCATTAAATTGTTTTTTACCATTTCAGTCTCCTCGATTTTGTAGGTGTGGCTAAAGCGGTGCCTATTGACACACTTCGACTGAGGCACAAGTCCCCCTCCCCCACTAGATAATAACATGAGCACCTTTGTTCGCATCACCGGTTATCTAGCGCAATAGTGAGTTAGTTATAATTATGTGGCCCATTTCTGCCACTACAGTATACAGTACTTACTATTAGTAAGTACAGTACAATTGCTACGTGTGAATAGAATTTTCATTTAAGTGGCACCATTATTAAAATGTCATCTGTTGTCTCGGCTCTGTGATAAAGTTGTCTGCACTGTTTTTAAAATTGAGACCATAGCATATTAAACATAACCTTTACTCTAATGACAATTGTCAATTGTCCAGAGTAAGTGCTTCTAAATAAATAAACAAACCCGACTGAGAGATTTAATTAAAGTAGAGGACACAAGAGGAATGCAAACTTTGTTCCCATTACTTTTTTTTTTAAGGATGGCAACATTTTTGTCATGTATTATTCCCATAATTATTAATCTCTTTCATTCTCCATTAGCCCATTAGATACCCATTCAATTATATTTGACCAACAGAATACAGTCTTGGCTTTTGCTTACTGGTGTTGTCTTAAGAACCGTAGGAGTTACAAGGCTGTCACCACAAAGTACACAGCATAGTTTGTTCAGAAATAAAGTTGAGTTAAATTGAGTTTGAAATACAACTTTAAAACAATTCTGTGCAATCAATTAAATCAATCATAAATGAGGCGGGGGACATCAAGTCCGAGTGGACCATGTTCCCCGCCTCCATTGCTGAGGCGGCCGACCGGAGCTGTGGCCATAAGGTGGTCGGTGCCTGTCGTGGCGGCAATCCCCGAACCCGTTGGTGGACACCAACGGTGAGGGATGCCGACAAGCTGAAGAAGGAGTCCTATAGGCTTGTTTTGGCCTGTGGGACTCCTGAGGCAGCTGATGGGTACCGGCTGGGACAGCGGAATGCAGCTTTGGTGGTCGCTGAGGCAAAAACTCGGGTATGGGAGGAGTTCGATGAGGCCATGGAGAAAGACTTCCAGACAGCTTCGAGGAAATTCTGGTCCACCATCCGGCGTCTCAGGAGGGGGAAGCAGTGCACCATTAACACTGTGTATAGTGGGGATGGGGCCCTGCTGACCTCGACTCGGGACGTTGTGAGTCGGTGGGGAGAATACTTCGGAGACCTCCTCAATTCCACCAACACGCCTTCCCATGAGGAAGCAGAGTATGGGTTCTCTGAGGCGGGCTCTCCTATCTCTGGGGTTGAGGTCACCAAGGTGGTTAAAAAGCTCCTCGGTGGCAAGGCCCCGGGGGTGGATGAGTTTCGCCCGGAGTTCCTAAAGGCTCTGGATGTTGTGGTGCTGTCCTGGATGACACGCCTCTGCAACATCGCATGGACATCGGGGACAATGCCTCTGGATTGGCAGACTGGGGTGGTGGTCCCCCTTTTTAAGGAGGGGGAACGGAGGGTGTCTTCCAACTACAGGGGGATCACACACCTCAGCCTCCCTGGTAAGGTCTATTCAGGGGTGCTGGAGAGGAGGGTCCATCAGGAAGTCAAATTTCAGATCCAGGAGGAGCAGTGTGGTTTTTGTTCTGGCCGTGGAACAGTGGCCCTGCTCGACACCCTCAGGGTGTCCGGGCTCTCCCTTAGAGATAGGGCGAGAAGCTCGTCATCCGGGAGGATCTCAGAGTAGAGACGCTGCTCCTCCACATCAATAGGAGCCAGATGAGGTGGCTGGGGCATCTGATTCGGATGCCTCCCAGACGCCTCCCCGGTGAGGTGTTCCGGGCACGTCCCGCCGGGAGGAGACCCCGGGGACGACCCGTGACACGCTGGAGAGACTACGTCTTTCGGCTGGCCTGGGAACGCCTCGGGATGCCCCCGGGAAGAGCTGGATGAAGTGGCTGGGGAAAGGGAAGTCTGGGCGTCCCAGCTAAAGCTACTGCCCCCGTGACCCGACCTCGGATAAGTGGTAGAAAATCGATGGATGGATTATTATCCATCCATTTTCCATACCACTTATCCTTACTAGGGTCGCAGGAATCCTGGAGCCTATCCCAGCTGACTCTGGGCGAGAGGCGGGGTATACCCTGAACTGATCACCAGCCAATCACAGGTCACACATAAACAAACGACCAGTCACACTCACATTCACACCTATTCAAAATTTAGACTCTTTTCATGTTTTGGGATGTGGAGGAAAACCCACCCAGGCCCGGGTAGAACATGCAAACTCCACACAGGTGAGGCTGGATTTGAACCTGGGTCCTCAGAACTGTGAGGCAGATGTGCTAACCAGTCGGTCACTGTGTCGCTCCCCCCGCCTTTATTATTATTATTACTACTACTACAACTATTATTTTGTGAGGCAATGCCATGGAGTCTTTGACAAATAATCTCCGCTATGATCTTTCAGGATAAGACAGACACTTGGCGGTGCTAAATTAGTGCAGACAAAAAGAATAAGTTACCATTACAAACAAAATATACGTTACGCCCATTGACCGGGTACCAATCCGTTCAGAGACGATTAGTCGCCATTGTAACATGAGGCGGAATAATTATCATTCTCAGGATTGGGGATGTAAAATGCGTGCAGAAAGTCAAAACCATGCATACCTTGCAGAATCTGATCCTTTCTTCAAAAAGGCACACACTGCACTTGGCACCTGTAGTTCCTTTTTCAGTGATTCCAGTTTGTCAGTCCATGAGTTCTTCTCTTTACTCGTTTCACCTGCAAGTCACATGAGGAACTTTAGACCAACAATAACTGTTGCTGTTATGCATCAATGGCAGCGACAACTTATCAGAGCCATAAAGGGTCTGGATGGTGCCTGTGTGAAAGGGTATAGTGGAATGCTGGGACAAGGGTGTGAACACGTAATACTCACTTCTATACTGAAAGCAGTTGCTTTTAATGCTGGTACTTGCGCGTCATCGTGGGGGTGCTGTCTTGCATTGTGAGAATGCACACAGTTGTGGCAATATCCCGCCCGCACTGCTGTGTTTTTATGTAAAAGGCACTGGTAAATACGTAAATGCCGGTTCTAATTATACTGTACAGCTCTGATGCGGCTATTTTTCTGGATCGCTGTGTAAAAGAGTCTATACAAACACTGTACGTCATTGTATTTATTTTATACGATAACGTCCCCAGAGTGTTAATTAAAACATGCTTAATGATTACCTTGCACACAGTGTGGAAACCACGATCACCCTACAACTGAGCTCCTTAGGTCATTGGGACACACAAACCCCTCCCACCATCGTGACGACTCAAGGCTTTTACCAGTGTAACTGAACTTAATTTTACAACTTGGTGGTAATTGAGGTTTCCTCTGGCATCAAAAGGCTTTTGGGAAACTGTTGGAAAGTCCGCTCACCAGTGGACCTGTATCATTGGTCACTCTGCGTGGTAGCATGTCAAAACCCCTCCTCTGGGTATGACAGCAAACAGGAGCAGGATGAAAGAATCCACAAGGGCCAAGAGAGGCAGGAAAGGCTTCTTGTGGGGATGGCGAGGGTTGGGCATCGAGAATCGATTGGAACCGGGACTAACGTTCCGGTTCTCCCACAATCGTTCAAATTAAAACATTTTGGTTCGCAGTTTCGATGCCTGGAGTCTGCCGATCTCGAAGAAGAGTGTGGCGAAAACAAATGAAGAAGAACGTGCACAAAGACGTGCTTGTGCCCAACGGCGGTGGCGGTGAACAAAAGTGTGTCTTAACGTTGTTAAAATTAATGACCAGTCGCCTCAGTGCAACACTTGGAATAGGATTATATTGTGGAAAGGAGGCTTTAACAATGTGTAGGGTCAGACGCACTCTCTCCCGCTCAGAGCCTCAGTCTACACCGCGTGGAGCTTAAGTCAAATCAACCCTCATTCACTCGGGTTAGTGAAACAATAAAATAGTCTATGCCAACATTGATACAGCTAACAAGGTAAACGGTTGGTTTCACTTTTACAATGATGGTTTTCAGCGTTTATTTTAGTCTTCAAACCAACGTAAGAGCCGATGACAGACAAAAAAAAAAAAAAAAAAAAGCTTAACATTGAGCTCAAACGTCACTGTAGCAACTTTACATCAAAATGAATTGGTACAAAATTCATATAACGTTGTCTCACAGTATCACAAACACTAACCTTGTGCCTGGTTAAGGAAAGGAATCAACGTTTTACAGAGCATTTGGTTCCATCCATTAAAAAAATTAAATAAAATGAAATAAATCACCAGGGCTGTGTGAAGTTACTTTTCTTGACAAAATGCTGACTTCCGGTGTGTACCCTTCAAAATAAAAGGCTGCAAGCTTAAAACAGGAAGTCAAGTTAAAACTTGCACATATAAACAATCCCAAATAACGATTTTAACAATGCTATATTTATCTTTTAGCTGAAATATTGGGTTAGTTCCACACACATTGCCTTTTTGTTCATAGGTTTGGTATTGGGCGGTGGTCCAACGGGTTAGAGCGTCAGTCTCACAGTTCTGAGGACCAGGGTTCAATCCCCAGCCCCGCCTGTGTGGAGTTTGCAAAGAACCCTGAGTCAAATGTTCATTTTAATCTATGCTGCGAGCAGCTAAGAAAATGGATGTTCAAAATTTGGACACCCTTTATTTAAACCATGCAAACTTTTTTGACCCAGCTCCCTAAAAGAATCGGAATAGAGAATCATTTGGAACCGGAATTGGAATAAGAAATAGGAATCGGGGCCGGAATCGCTCAAATTCAAACGATGCCCAACTCTAGGGATGACCCCGTAGAAAGTTTAGAAAATTTTTAAGACTGCAGAGAAAGGTCCAGAACGCTACTGGTAGTGGTGGATGTTAGCAGCTGATCAGCTGCTCACAACTAGCCGCGTGAGGCATAGTAAGTGTCCAACTAAAGGTGTGTCGTTTGAGATACTGTATGTATTTAAACATTTAGAACATCTACAGTACATATCATTTTCATAAAAGTAATAAAATGGCAAATGGGAAAAATCGTAATTTGTATTTTTATGGTTAGGAAAGCGGTAACATACACTGGGAAATACTGTACATTGGGAAAATACAATTCATATATATATATATATATATATATATATATATATATACACACACACACACACACACACACACAGTGGGTACGGAAAGTATTCAGACCCCCTTAAATTTTTCACTCTTTGTTTTATTGCAGCGATTTGCTAAAATCATTTAAGTTCATTTTTCCCTCATTAATGTTCACACAGCACCCCATATTGACAGAAAAAAATGGAATTGTTGAAATTCTTTCAGATTTATTAAAAAAGAAAAACTGAAATATCACACAGCCATAAGTATTCAGACCATTTCCTCAGCATTTAGTAGAATCACCCCTTTGAGAGATTGCACTCTAAAAAACATAATTTACCTTTACCCCTTTAACATAATTTATAAACCACACATATTTACCATGCAGATCACTGAGTTCCGTCTCTAGTGCGGCCACACCGTCTTTCAGTGATTTCTGCAGTGAAGGAAAGAGGAAGTCATGAACATAATTCATTTAATCTTGATCTCTGGGAGACCAGCACACCCATGCACGGTCCACAGTAAAATTGTCTTGTCATTGTGATGATAAAGAATAAAAGGTGCATTGATAATATGTCAGAGTCACTGATGGTGTAGTGGTGCACTCGCCTGACTTTGGTGCGGGCATTGTGGGATCAGTTCCCACTCAGTGACGTTGTGAATGTGAATGGTTGTCCGTGTCTATATGTGCCCTGTGACTGACTGGCGACCAGTTCAGGGTGTAGTCCGCCTTTCGCCCGAAGTCAGCTGGGATAGGCTCCAGCGCCCCGCGACCCTAACCAGGATAAGCGGTGTTGACAATGGATAATATGTCAAATTCTGTTACTGTATTGTACTGCCAGGCTCGCTGTTAAATATACTGTATCACACACTTTCCCAAACTTGTCCAGTTTATAGTTGAAAACCGAAGTTTACATACACTATATAAAAAAAGACATACCCGTTTTTTTCAGTCAATCAGACTACATTTGTACTGTTTTAGGTTAATTAGGATTACCCAAATTATTTATATTTGCTAAATGGCAGAATAATGAAAGAATGATTTTTTTTAAGACAAATTTTCACGACTTTCTTCAAAGTCATAAGTTTACATACATTTCATTATTATTTGGTACCATTGCCTTTCAAATGTATGACTCGGGTCAAATGTTTTGTATATCCTTCCACAAGCTTCTCATGATTGTTGGCAGGAATTTTGGCCCATTCCGCCTGAAAGAACTCGTGTAACTGAGCCAAGTTTGTAGGCCGTCTTGGTCGCACATGCATTTTCAGATGTGCCCATAAATTCTCAATAGGAATGAGATAAGGGCTTTGCGATGGCCATTTCAAAACATTGATTCAAGAAGAAGTGTGTTTCAGGTGTGCCTTCAAATACAAAACCACGGGTTTGTCTCTAATTAACAAAATTGTTGTCAAAAAACCTCATCAGAAACTTCCAAAGACATGATAATCATCACCTGGGTTTTCCCAAAATGTTTAAAGGAATAGTAATCTTACTATACTGTATAGGTAAACTTCTGGCTTTGTAGAAAGTCATAAAAAATAAAAAATCCTTCTTTCATTATTCTGGCATTTAGCAAATATATGTAATTTTGTTCATGCTAATTGACCTACAACAAGAAAAGCTTATTCTGATTTCATGTTAGACAGTGAGAAAAAAAGCCTATATGTCTTTTTACACAGTGTATGTAAACATCTGGTTTCAACTGTATGTTGATGTTGTGCCAATACATTATGTTTTTTAGAGTCTCAGGGAGGAACCAAAATATCTAATTTGGGCTTTGAGCTGAAAGTGTTTGTTTTCAGCTATAGCACCATTTTAATACGATTTTGTAGTATGGTCACATGGTTCAATTTAACTCACCTATGAACCCATACAATCAAATGCATGCTATATTGTACATATCTGGAAGATGATGAAATCCTTACATTTTGAGAGACCTATTGTCACGGTTGCACTAAATGATGTTGATAGTAACTCATCTCAATTAAAAAAAACTTGTTTGTCTGTCACATAGTGCCAGAAAATTGTCTTTTTTTTACCAGGCATTTAATAGGTACACCACAGTTTTGATTTACACTGTCAGAGAGGTATTAACTCGACAGGTACCACTCAATAAATTTGTATATTGTGGAAAACCTTCCAGGAGTTCAATTCAAAAAGTGAAACTCATATTATGCAGATAAACTACACACTGAAATAATTAATCATTCACTTTTTATCATTTGGATGATCAAGCAGTGTCTCCTAACCTTCACTCGAGACAAGTCACAAATTTTACATCAGAAAAATCTCAGGGCACACCACTAGACGACAATGTCACAAAACGTATACACAGTATACAAGCTGAATAACGATGATCTTGTCTCAGTTTACTCACAAATTTACTCAGAGTGAAATCGGGGCATTTTTAGTTGAAGACAAAGCTATTATTCTATTGTATGAATTGTGACAGGTGGATAAACGGGTTTATTTTACCTTCTGCCATCTTGTGGATGAGCGTTTCATTTTCATTACAGTGGAACCTCGAATTACCGGACCCTAATTTTATGTATATCGTAAGTAACGGACCACCTGGACAGTATGTGTGTTCAAAAAATAGTTTCCATTGGAGAAACCAGCGTTGACAAAGTCTGATAGTTCCAGAATTGTCCGTTGTTGTTTACTGGCGTTGTGACGCAATATGGGCAGAGATGACATACAGTACATATTTCTGAGTCACAGATATACAATATGACTAGATCCAACCAACTGATGTGCCACCCCGTGCCTTAGTGGTGGCCATTTTGAATGTGGTGACATTCCTTCAAAGGCAACACATTCACATTTGGGGGCTATGTTTATTGTGGCACATTTCCAGGCCATGCATTGACGTGGCGGGCATGATGGCAGGAGTACCATCTATTGTCATCTAGAGCTGTGCAGAGAGAGAGAGGAGCATGGGGGCAGTGTTAACTTTAAGAGGAATAGGTGACCGGGGTGCGGAGGGTCCGAGAGGATTTTGCACGCCCTTGTCTTAGTTCTGGCAGCGTGCAAGTCCTCAAGGGTCGGTAGGGGGGTACCGACAATCCTTTCAGCAGTTTTGATTGTCCGTTGCAGTCGAAGTTTGTCCTTTTTTGTAGCAGCACCAAACCAGACTGTGATGGAAGAACCAGTCCTGTGACTGATTCGATGACCGCTGTGTAGAACTGTCTCAGCAGCTCCGGTGGCAGGCCGTGCTTTCTCAGAAGCCGCAGGAAGTACATCCTCTGCTGGGCCTTTTTGAGGACGGAGTTGATGTTGGTCGCCCACTTCAGGTCCTGAGAGATTGTAATTCCCAGGAACTTGAAGGTCTCGACGGTTGACACAAGGCAGCTGGACAACGTGAGGGGCAGCTGTGGCGAAGGATGCCTCCTGAAGAAAGCTGTAAATCCACTGGCAGATGGCAGGTAAGACGCTGAGCTGGAGAAGCTTGGATGAAAGGAGTTCAGGGATGATGGTGTTGAACGCTGAGCTGAAGTCCACGAAAAGGATCCTCGCGTAGGTCCCTGCACTGTCGAGGTGTTCTAGGATGAAGTGCAGTCCCATGTTGACTGCATCATCCGCAGATCTGTTTGCTTGGTAGGCAAACTGCAGGGGGTCCAGCAGGGGACCTGTGACACTCTTGAGGTGGTCCAGCACGAGACGTTCAAAGGACTTCATGACCACAGATGTCAAAGCGACAGGCCTGTAGTCATTCAGACCAGAGATTGCAGGTTTCTTGGGGACTGGAATGATGGTGGAGCGTTTGAAACAGGATGGAACTTTGCACATTTCCAGAGATCTATTGAAGATCTGAGTGAAGACTGGAGCGAGCTGGTCGGCGCAGACTTTGAGGCAGGATGGGGACACGTGGTCCGGGCCTGCCGCTTTGTTAATCTTTTGTTGTTTGAAGATGCGTCTGACATCCTGTTCATGGATGGTTAACGCAGAGGTCAGAGGTGTGATTGTGGTCGCGGGTGCGGCCGGGTGGGTGTGTGGTGTGAAACTGTCCTTTTCAAATCTGCAGTAGAAGGTATTCTGCGAAGCTGCTTAAGTTTAGCAGTGAACCACGGCTTGTTGTTGTTGAATGTGCGAAATGATTTTGTTGGTACACAAATCTCTTCACAGAAACTCATATAGGATGTGACAGTGTCCGTATATTCATCCAGGCTGCCAGCTGAATTTTCAAAGACACTCCAGTCTGTGCAATCTAAACAGCTTTGAAGTTCCATCTTGGCTTCATTGGTCCACTTTTTCACTGTTTTCACTGTAGGCTTTGCGCATTTAAGTTCTTGCCTGTACGTCGGTATTAAGTGAATTAAGCAGTGATCAGGCGAGCCCAGGGCTACACGAGGTATAGCACGGTATGCGTTTTTTACCGTAGTGTTGCAGTGGTCTAAAGTATTATTTTCCCTGGTAGGACAGTCGATGTGCTGCTTGTATTTAGGGAGTTCGTGGTTGAGATTAGCTTTGTTAAAGTCCCCGAGAATAATGAGGGGTGAGTCCGGGTGTTTTTTTTCAATTTCGTTGACTTGTTCGGCGAGCGTTAGCAGTGCGGCGTTCGTGTTAGCTTGAGGCGGGATGTAGACTTCAGCCAGTATGTACGATGCGAACTCACGTGGCGAGTAGAATGGTTTACAGTTTAAAAATAGCGACTCCAAATGCGACTGCAGTGTGTGCTGAGCTCCGTGACGTCCGTACACCATTTTTCGTTGATATAGAGGCATATCCCGCAGCTCTTTGTTTTCCCCGATGATTCCATGTCGCGGTCCGCTCGATGAATGTGAAAGCCGGGAAGCATGACGGCGCCATCGGGTACAGCGTCGCAAAGCCAGGTCTCCGTGAAGCACATGGCCGCGGAACGTCCGAAGTCTTTACTGGTCTTTAACAGAAGATGAAGCTCGTCCATTTTGTTGGGTAGGGAGCGTACATTCGCGAGGTGGATCGACGGGAACGCCAATCTGTGTCCTCTCTTGTGGAGTTTCACCTGAATGCCGGCCCGTTTTCCTCTGTGGCGCCGCTTCCGTCTCCATGGGCCGAAAACCACGGACGCCGCTCCGGTGAGTAACTCGGGGAAAAACTGAGCGGATTTGCGAAAGTTGGTGACAGAAAGTCCGGAGTAGCCTCCTTGATGGTTAGTAGGTCTCCCCTTGTGTAAGTGAGTCGTGTAAGGTCTCCAAAGACGGACGAAACACAAAAACAATACTAGAGAGCGGGTTACCGAGGCGACCACACTGGGAGGCGACCACACTGGTAGGCGCCATCTTGGTCACCAGCTCTTCCAGCTCCTTCCCTCAGGTAGGCGCTACCGATCAATGCAAACTAGAACTAGTAGACATTCCAACAGCTTCTTCCCTCTTGCAATCAACTTCTTAAACAGCTAACCTATAATTCCATTACAACAAGCTGGCAATTTTTTGACTTGAGTTCGTTGTCACATTTCTGTGGGGCCAATTATGTATTACTCGTGCACTCACTGTAGTTGTCTCGCCATGCTGCACTATTTGCATATACTGGCCACTCATGCCAGAGTAGCATCTGCTCCATTTGCACACTGATTGAGGAGTATCTGTAACATTTGCACAACCAACATTGTCCCAGATTATCGCACTACTCGTCAATTTAAATCGCATACACTCCTTGAAGTCGCAGCACCCTTTGCACAATGGTCATTTGTTAGATAAATTGTAGAAGTTATCATTTATTTGCTTAGCTTGCATTAGTATAATGGACAATTTTAGATGTCTCGCCTTCAAAAAGAAGACTCAGCATCATCCGATGGAAGGGCGCCTGGACCAAGGACGTGATCGGATGTGGTCGGGTCGTGACAGGTGTTGGTTCAATATTATGTGTTGTGTCTTATTACTTAGAACACTATGTCTGGAAAAAACCCTCTTGTAATCAAATATTTTGTGTTGTGTCTTATTGCTTAGAACATTATGATTTGTAAATCCCTCCTATTTCAAATAAAACCAGGAGCGAGGGGGGGGGATTGTTTAGAGCGTGTTGAGAGACTGTGATCTGAACAATCTCCCATACGCCCTCCTCATGAGAAAAAGAAACCAGCGTCTTCATTCCTTTTGTGTCTATTTTTTATAATGTTGGGTAAGATAAATCCAACATTAAATTGGTCCTTCGAGCCGGATGTCAACACACCCGAGGATTCCAGTTGTGGAGCCGACTTCCAGTTAAGAGACCGTGGCCACGGCAAGTAAGACCCTTTTACGGGACTGGTCTTCGTCCTCCTCAACTGGGATCTGAAGGTTGACGACAATCCACAGGATTGAAGACGAGTGGTGAGTTAAATTTTAAAAAATTTTTGGGGGAAAAAAGGATTAAAGAGTGAGTGAATTGCGCGACGAAGAAGTCTGCGGCAGAACAAACCTTGTGTAATACTAGTCACTGGCAAGTGGTCAAGATGGACAACGGAATCCGATAAAATCCGTGGGGACGGCGGGGTCCTGTACGTACTTAAATTCCGTATTTCTGTGTTTCTGTGTTTCCGTGTTTTCGTGTGTTTATAAAAACGTTATTAATATCGTGTGTATGTGTAAAAGTATGAATGTATAAGACGGGATTGTAAGTGACAACTGAGTTTGGAAGCAAAGGCAAGAATTCTCCGCCCCAATTAGGGTAGAAGCTTGAGAATTACCAAAACTCAGACATTTATTGTCACCCTGTCATTTTTGAATAAAGTCAGTATTTAGGTCACTCTAGGTGCAAATGAACTGACTTCCAAATTCACAAAAATGGGAATAAATAACAGTAAACCGGATCAAAAAATAGACCTAACGTGTAAAGATTGGAAATATGTTCAACTACAAAACCATTTCAAAATAGAAGATTTAAACACGTGGATAACCAAATACGGTTTCGCTGGCCAGCTAAATTCGCAAAAAATAGTTCAACTTCAAAACGAAATAAAGTGTCGACACAAAAATGATATATCACAAATACAAAAAGATGGATTTGACGACTTACTCTTCTGGTTAAACTGGACTAATGAGGATGTGAAAAAGGCCGTAGCCGGCATCACACCTTATCAACAACAGTTAAAAAATGCTTTACATGTGATTTCGAAAGAACACATTAACAGATGGGTAGATAAACATTGGATAAACCTAGCAACTGGCCCTCTGGAGGAATATGTTAATCATGCCCTCCACGCAGAAAGAGTGTTAGACAAAAAACAAAAAGAGAAGATAGATGTCTTCCTCGACGAAGAAGCAGAAATATACTATCAAGGCAGAGAGAGAGATAATTTTAGAGGACACGGCAGAGACCGTGGGAGAGTAAGATATGGTAGAAATCGAAATTATTATGATAATACCATCTGTTGGTGCTGTGGAAACAAAGGCCACATTGCACGTGAATGCCCTAAAAAAGAAAAAAAGAAAAATAAAAGAGAATACGGACAAACTACTGCATGACTAGGCCAGCCTGCTTCCCAACTCAACAAATCCTCTTGTGTAAACATTACAGAGAATGAGGAGGTGGATTTCAATTTACAGGACATTCTGAGTTTGGACACTGAAAAACCTGAAATAACCTTGTAGAATGCCCATTTTCGAAGTCCCGGAGTGGCCTGTGAATTTGTTGGGAAGAGACGGCTTATTCCAACTAGGACTTGTACTCAAATATGAATTAAACATAAATTAAAAAGAGAGGACCTTGATGTAACACTGGAAAACAGAGAAAGTACATTCTATTACACAATCGATATCCCAGACAAACCACAGTTAAACATGGGAAAGGCCCTGTTGTCTGCAGCCTTGCAGCTTATCAAAAAAAATAGAAGATAAAAAAGAATGTGATGAGCTGCAGTAATACAGAGAGCAGCATGCGTACCAATCCCACGCACATTGTTAAATTCATTAAGACCAGACGCTACTGTGTTTACAGTAGTAGACATAAGTAATGCATTCTTTACAGTACCAATAGAAAATAACAGTCAATTTTGGTTTGCATTCACATTTGAGAAAACAAAAATATATATATATACTTTTACTAGATTACCGCAAGGTTACTGTGAAAGTCTAACTAATTATTCACAAGTTATGACAACACGCATGTCTTCTGGCATCTACAGATGGAGAGACATGCAAGGATTCATTGACTTTACTGCATCATCTAACAGAAGAGGGACATAAAGTTAACAAAAAATAAATTGCAATGATTTAAAAGACAAGTTAAATATCTAGGCCATAATTTAAGTATAGGAGGAAAGACTATATTAGAAGACAGGAGAGCTATAGTCTTAAAAAATCCTAAACCACAGACGAAGAAACATATAATAATCATTTTTAGGTCTGACAAATTATTGTAGAGCATGGATTCCAAACTATGCAGAAATTGTTGCAACATTGTCAAAATTAATGTATAAAAACAACCTTAAAATGACATCACCTGTTTAATGGAGTACAGAGGCAGAAAAGGCCTTCTGTGACATTAAACAACATTTGGTGTCCAGTGCTGCGCTAGGCCTTCCAAATTTAATGATAAAACATTCATTCAAATGGTAGATTGTAAAAGCTATTGCATGACCTCCATACTTACACAACAATATGGTGATAAGATAAAACCAACAGCTTATTTTTCTGATAGCCAATATGAGTATTCCACAACAAGACCGTAATTATTGTGAAAAACAAAGTGCAAAACTACAAAATGAAATTTACATTAGCAAAGAAAAAAAAAAAAAAAAAAAGGGATGGTGGCACAGATAGATTGACACTTAAAAAATAGCAGAGGGAAACACGTGGGTTCATTTAATAAACTGTAAAAGAGTCATTTCAGCTGAGTACTCAAACAGGGAAGGTGAGCAAAAGTCTGATAACGGAGCGGGAGCAGATGTGTAGATTCTGAAAACGCTTGCTGGTCAGTGAAGAAAAAAGACACCAACCCTTTTAGTGAGAACTCAGCAGAAAGGCACACCCACGTTGGTTATGAGATTCGCTAAGTTGTTACGTAGCAACTTTGGCTACTATGATGTTGGTTTTGTTTTTGTGGTACATGGGACGTCCCACCCTCAATGATAAAACCCATTTTTAGGTAGAAAATCACCTACCAACTGGACCAATATGACAAACCCAATAATAAAAAAATTTGAATCATTAACTCGTGTCAAAAGGAGTACAGCTGATGATCAAAATTGTGGACATGGCCTCCAAACGCGGCAAAAAGGTTTAATATTTTGTGCCCCCCAAAATTAAGATGCTTTAATCCTAATTCCATATGCGGCTCTCACCAATGATGCTCAAGAGAATGGGCAGAATTGGGGATTTGGATATGACTGGTATGCAACTATAGGCTTTGGATGGGAACACCTCATTGGTGAAACAAGTTATGATTGGTCCAGTTGGTCAAAAAAAAAAAAAAAAAAAAAAAAACAGCAAAAGAACATAGAAAGAAGTTTAACCTAAGCAAAACGGCTTGTGTTATATTGTGTATTGTATATTGTGTACTGTGTTATAGGAACAGTGTTAAACCAAAAATGCCATTGAAAACTTCAAAGAAAGGTGGACAAATTTTAATTTAATTTTAACAACATAACTACTGATGATTGGTTCCTTGTAAATCATGGGATCCTATATATCCCGTAAAAGAAGCAGATAAACACAAACCGATGTTTTCTACTTTAGTAGCACCAAATAATTTCACTTGTATAAACATGATTAATAAAGGGAAAAAAAAATTAGGACCACTGAACGACACACAGTTAAAGTAATCTTAAAAGTCAAACCAAATTTTGTGCCAGTGTCACGGAGCGACATCTGGTGGTGGTGCGGAGATGATAGACTGTTTGATAGATTACCTAAAGATATATCTAGATTGTGCGCTATTATCACTTTGATATTGCATGTGTCAGTATACCCTATGCCTGTTCAAGATTTAATGGAAAGGGCACCAATGTTTTTGTCCAATCTAAAAACATATACAAAAAAGAGATTTGTCATGGCAGGGGCAAAATAATCCAACATACATCAACGCCAGGTGTTCCTCGTGGGGGTTCCTAATCAATACAAATTGGGTGACCAGGTTGCAGGAGGATTTGAGTCTTTCATATGCTGGTGGTGTACGATTAATAAAAATGTTGATGGGATAAACTACATCCACTTCAATGTACAGAGATTAGGAAATTGGACTCAGAGTGGGTTGAAAGCTGTGCACGAGCAGCTCAAGGACGTTCCAAAGACCGCATAGCTGTCGACATGCTCCTCGCAAGAGAGGGAGGTGTTTGCGGTATGTTTGGAGAACAAACAATACTGCTTCAGATGGCAGCTTGACCAGAGCCATCGATGGTCTGCGGACCCTCAATCAACACTCCTTGTGGGACAGCTCGAATGGACGTTTTTGGTAAATATAAAACCCTAATTACACCAATATTGATATCAATTGCTGTTTTTGCAGCCATTCTGACATTATGTGGATGTTGTTGTATCCCATGCATTCTGGCATTAATCAGTAAATTAATCACCACAGCCATAACCCCGATGGAGAAATCGTATGGAGCTGATGTATACTGTATGATGATAATGATGATTATGATAATAATGATGATTTTGCTTTACCTGATTTGTTACCTGATACAGATGATTACAATGTTTAAACTACAACATTCATATATGACAAGTTTACTCTGAGTGTAAATGTATTTGTTTCATAAAAATGATTCTACAGTTAAAAATCGAAATGAAGTGACTGTAAGATGATATGAGAATTTGTGCAAATACATGATAAACAGGAGGGAAATGTTAGATAAATTGTAGAAGTTATCATTTATTTGCTTAGCTTGCATTAGTATAATGGACAATTTTAGATGTCTCGCCTTCAAAAAGAAGACTCAGCATCATCCGATGGAAGGGCGCCTGGACCAAGGACGTGATCGGATGTGGTCGGGTTGTGACAGGTGTTGGTTCAATATTATGTGTTGTGTCTTATTACTTAGAACACTATGTCTGGAAAAAACCCTCTTATAATCAAATATTTTGTGTTGTGTCTTATTGCTTAGAACATTATGATTTGTAAATCCCTCCTATTTCAAATAAAAGCAGGAGCGAGGGGGGGGGATTGTTTAGAGCGTGTTGAGAGACTGTGATCTGAACAATCTCCCATACGCCCTCCTCATGAGAAAAAGAAACCAGCGTCTTCATTCCTTTTGTGTCTATTTTTTATAATGTTGGGTAAGATAAATCCAACATCATTGCACCGGACTATTGCAATATTAGTCATTCGAACTGCTCTAAGTGCTAGAGGACTCTGCATCTTTTTGCACAATTGTTTTTTGTCAATGTCTTTATGTCTCCAAAGTGTTCTGTAAATTGACTGTCTGTTGTACTAGAGCGGCTCCAACTACCGGAGACAAATTCCTTGTGTGTTTTGGACATACTTGGCAAATAAAGATGATTCTGATTCTGATGACACGTGGCGCAGTAGACGACTGGTTAGTGCGTCTGGCTCACAGTTCTGAGGACCCGTGTTCAAATCCGGCTTCGCCTGTGTGGAGTTTGCATTTTTTCCCCGTGCCTGCGTGGGTTTTCTCCGGGTACTCGGTTTCCTGTAGGTGTGAATGTGAGTGTGAATGGTTGTTTGTTTCTATGTGCTCTGCGATTGGCTGGCGACCAGTTCAGCGTGCACCCCGCCAATCGCCTGAAGATAGATGGGATAGGCTCCAGCACGCCCGCGACCCTAGTGAGGATAAGCGGTACGGAAAATGGATGAAACCTAAATCTTTAGAGTTTGAAACATGCTATTTTTGGTACAGTACCCTTTTTTTCATGCCGTTCGTCATAGCAACGGATTTGCAAATAGGAAGCCCACTAATTCCTCACAGCTCATTTAAGCGACCTGCCTTGACTGGCCTATGAGTATGTCTACAATGTCACCATCTAGCACACCAGTGTGGTAGGTTTGCATAAAATTAAAACTTTTAAAATATTTCCAAGCTTTTTAATAATTATTTACAATAACTTTGTACTGTATTAGGCGTTTTAGGCCACGAAAAAAAGTACAAAACAATAATTTTGTACTGTACAGTAATATGGGTGCATATGCTCACAAAAAAGTGCTCCAATATAATGGCCAATTGGCATTCATGGATACACCAAGATTTAAAAAAAAATCTCAACTTTTTCCACCATTAATGGGGTCCTGTATAAACTACATTAAATATTTTGTAAAACGATGTAAAAATAAAAAACTGAAACAATGTGGTTGCACAAGTGTGCACAACCTCTTCGGACTAAGGATGTGGCTGTGTGCAGATTTAATAAAAAACTTAACAGGGAGTCAGCTACTCATCATAAACTTAATAATTAAAGTAATTAAAGTGACGGATAAAAAACCAAGGCACTATCATCACTGTGCAATTTAAAAAAAAATACAGTCTTTTAAACTGGGACAGTCTTCACATATTTGCAGATTTAAATTTGATTTATAAAGTACTGCATGATTTGGCCCCAGCTCCTCTGGGTGAGTTCATCAGCCAAAGAAACAACTCTGAGCGTGTCACTCGAGGCTCTGTCAGAGGTGACTGTCTCATTCCTCTGCGCAGGAGCACTTTCAGTAAGTCAGCCTGGTCAGTGAGGAGCGCTGGTGAGTGGAACTCAGTACCTGAGGAGGTTAAACTGCTTACAACATACAAGGCCTTCACAAAAAAACTGAAAATGTGGCTAGTTAACGCCTATAGCTGCCAACACTAAAAGACAAGTATGTTATGTTGTCTTTTTGTTATGATCAAAAAAAGTATGGTTTTATTGTCTCTTAATAGTATAGTTTGATTATGTATCCTGTATTATATTGTCTTGTAGATGTATTTTACTGCTTTTTTACATCATGGCCAGGGGACTACAGATGAAAACTAGCCTTCTGGCTAATTCTGGCTTTTTTAACAATGTGTACTTCATGTGTTTTATGAAATTGCATTGTCCCCTTTCAAAAATAAACTGATAAACTAAACTTAGCCCAAATAAAGTTCAGCTGTTCAAGTAGTCTTTTCATGACATTTTGGTTTTTTTGGTTTCTCGCAGAAGCCTGAAAGTTTTGTGCTATCACAGACTGCGATTTGGAACTGTTCTTAACATACTCGTTTGGAATAAAGCCCAAAAAGTACAACCTTCGTTGGACCATGACACATTTTCCGCAGTGGAACTAGTTCGAAGTGCTTATCTGAGACCAATCATGTATTATAATGCTCTAGTAGTACATTATTGTTTCTCACCACAGCTCCTTGGCACTCTTCCACCTCTTTCTTGTTCTCCGAGGCTTTCTTTTCACACGACTCCGCATCTGTCTGCAGAGCTTCGCCCTCCTTTTCTCCGATGTCGATTTTATTCTCCAAGGAAATCTTCTCCGTTTGGTGCTCTACCAGCAAGTCGTTGGTCACCCGCAGTTTAATGCGCTCTAACTTGTTCCGTCTGTCCACTTTGTCGTGCTCTTGCTTGCGGCTTTTAATGACCACCACCAAGCCCACAGTCAACGCTATGGTCAGAGGCAGCAACAGTTGAAACTTCATCCTTTTCACCCGAGGCGTCTCGACTCTCGACATGTAGCAAAAAAAACAACAACAAAAAAAACCCCAAACGTTCTAAATAGTCGCCATAACACCGCTTAGCTAGCTTCCATGCGAGTTTCCGCTCAACAAGTTACCGGGTTCCTCTAATCGTATGTCAAAGTTACCACAAATGTATGAATTGAATAAATAAAACGCGACGACGGAGCACGGTAGTGAAGCTCACTAGCGGGCCGTTCAGGTCTGCTGTTAACACGCCCAGGACTGGCGTAAAACACGCCCTTCACCTGACTGTATACCTGCTCGCTGCTTATTAACCTTATCATTAAACTTATCATTTATATATATATATATTTGAAAAATCATAAAATAAATCAGTATCGAAAATGTACAGTAAAAAGATTTATACCATGAAAATAATTTAAATTAAAAAAAAATTTATTTTTCAAGCCATGATATTACTGTGAAGAGGGACATTTTCCCAAGGACCCCCTCATATTCCAAAAATTCCCCAAACTCATATTGCCAAAATCAGTGGTGGTGAAAAAACGACATTACCGACACACGCTATTTATAGAATTTGTCTATTTGTGTGTTTTTGTTTTCATCTGGAACCTATACCATAAGCTATTTGCTGGAAAAATTATCCATTTGTGGTTTTTGTGCTCTTTCTGTATGATGCACTAAGATAGCACAGGATGCCCTTGCTCGTGAGAAAGTACAAATTGGTGTCAAGGAAATGCAGTCATGGGCTAATTATTGTTTTCTTCAATTACTTAATCATTTTAATGCCTGGTACCACTAAAGGTATATTCCATGAAGAATACAATGGACACAACAAAAATGCAGCTGATTCCATAATACGTTGTCCTATTTGACATGCTTAATCTTAATTGCTATTGTAACTGGTAATTGGTTATCAAGAAAACCATGGAAAATGGGTAGATATCAGCTCTTAAATGAAACTTTTATGAGCTATTTTTGTTGTCGACGTCATTATATTTGTCCAAACAAATGTACCTTTAGTTGTACCACACATTATAAATGAACAAGACACTGAAGAAACAAGTGTGATTGAATATTTTCCATGACGCTATGTTAAAGTGATACAGCTTGACTGAGCGACTATCATCTTTGTTTGTCAGGGAGGACTTAAATTTAGTCTAAGTTTAGGGAAAGTCACAGTACATAGTCTTTGCCGCGTGAGCATGTACACATGTACTTCCGATGCATTACATTTTAAATAAAATTCATTCATTTTTAAAGGTGATGTTGTAAGATGATTTTTAAATTATAGTATAGTATAAATATATACAGTAAGTGTTTTGGTATCTTAGTTTGTTTTGTGGTTACAGATTAAACTATTAATGTACAGTAGGTAATTATAAAGACTTTGGGGAGGTGTAAATGATTTTAATTTTTTTTTTTTGCTGTGGGGTGTTTAGTGCACAAATGTTTTCTAAGGATATTTTTAACAATATATTTTCTTTATTGTTCTCAACTTCGATTAAAGTGGGTCGCGAGTTGCCAACAATAGGAAAATGTGGGTCCCAGGGTGACAACGGGTGAGAGGCGTTGGCTTAGAGAAGACAACGAAAATAAAATAAAATCTTATTTAATGGGCTTCCTGATTAAGTTCCTGGAGATAAATTACAACTAAAAATCAATTATGAAAAAAATGACATGAAGATATTTTTTCAAACTAGCTTACGCCACTGTCAGTCCTTCTTAAATATGACAACACACTTTCATTTACGATAGTTCAAACTGAACACAAATTGTGCCATTTCATTTGCAGGTTGTGAATTTTGAATTAACATAGGCCTACACTATATTTATGATGAGGTAAATTAAATTTCCCAATAGAAAATGACTAAGTGGGGAAAATGTTCTTGTTACCTGTGGATTAGTTTGGAAATTCACTCTATAACAACACGTGTGTCATGTTCTTTTCTAAGTCAAATCTTAGTGTATAAAACAACCATGTCAGTAGCTTCAATAAATACTATGCAAAGACAAGTTAAGGTGTGTTCTGATAGTGACCTACCAGAAAAACAAATGTCAATAACACACACATCCTCCCCGCCTACACAAAGTATTTTTACATACAAGAACATAGTCACGTTAAATGGGGGTCATTTTATTTATTCCGCACAAATGTTGAATATAAAAATCTATAGCTTCAGGTCCTTCTCAATAAAATGAAATAATAAATTATATTTCCCAATAGAAAATGAGTGGGGAAAATGTTGTTGTTACTTGTGGATTAGTTTGGAAATTCACTCCATAACAATACATGTGTCATGTTGTTTTCCAAGTCAAGTGTATCAACCAACCATGTCAGTATCTTGAATAAATAATACGCGATGACAAGTTAAGGTGTCTTCTTATAGTGAACTACCATAAAAAACAAGTGTCAATGCCACACACACCCTCCCCGCCTACATGAAGTATTTTTCCATCCAAGAACATGGACATATGTTAAATGGCTGTTATTTTATTTATTCTGCACAAAAGTTGAATATAAAAATCTATATCTCCAGGTCCATCTCAATAAATTATAATTTGGTGGATAAGTTCATTTCTATTAGTGCTTTAATTCAAAAAGTGAAACACACATACAAGGTGCTCCAAAAGTCACTATACACTTCCCTTTTTTCTCTTTCATTTCAGGTATTATTCAGACAGACAAGAGGCCACCAGCATTTCAAAGCACTTCATTTCAAAACCCTTTCCAACATACTGTAATTGTGCACTATAACATGTACAACTCAACTGGAGAAAGAAAATAAATCTTTTCACTAGGGGAAGTAAAATAAAAATAAAAACCCTGATAATGTGATGGCACAAGCGTGCAACTGCGCACACCCTCACATAAGTGAGGATATGGCTGTGTTCAGAATTAACCAATAGTACTCAAACATTAGACTTGCACTGTGGGCCAAATTAAATTTACATATTTTATTGCAGGCCCACACACAGCAGCGTTAAAATCAAAATGTCAAACCCAAGGCCCGGGGGCAAGATGCGGCCCGCCACATCATTTTATGTGGCCCGTGAAAGCAAATCATGCTGGTCAACTTCCGGGATTTTTGCTAAAATCTGTGCCCAAATTCCAAATTGTCATGATAATAAACAATAATATTGAGATATTGCATTTTTCTGTTACCAAACCCTTCTTCCAAAGTAACTTAAACAATACTTGAACAAACTATTATCCTTGTCTTCTGATTTCAAAACTAGTTATCCCTCAAGTTTGTCGTGTAATGGTAATAATATGATTTGGTGATTAAACATTTCACTGTTCTAACGGCCCTCTGAGGGAAATCATAAGTACAATGCGGCCCGAGACAAAAATGAGTTTGACAGCCGTGGTTTAAATGAACACTCAGACCATAGCAACTGGTTCCCTCGCTGAGTGTAAACCTTGTCAAAAGGTGTTGGTCGGTGCGTCGTTCACGCAATGAGGAAATAGGTGCTTTGACACGCCCATGTGAGCAAGTGGTTCCGCGAGTCCCGCTGACCTATACCCTCAGCGAGCGAGCTGCGTGATTTCAAACCCAAAATGAAGTTAGAGGTAGTTTTAGCCATCGTCAGCGTGGCTGTGATGCTCGTGATGATCCTCCAGACTGTGCGCCAGGAGCTGCAACTGCGCGATTTAAACACCCGTACGATGGAGGACCTTGCTGAGGGCAAGAGGGGAGAGAGAGTCATCACCTTAATGAAAAGTCAAATCAAGGAGCTGAAGACGAACCTGGCGTCCGTCGTGGGGAGGGTGGACGAGCTGAAGAAGCGCAAAGCAGCCGCTGAAATAGCAGTGCAGGGGCATAAAAAAGGTTTGCAGGCATGCGGCAATGAGAAGGCAAGAGCAACACGCACATACACGAACGCCCCGCGCGCACACAAATTAGCATTACAATGTTTTATGTGCGTGTGGCACATTTGGTGCTTTTCATTTCGAATGCCACCTCCAGCAGGTTCCACTGGATACACGCCATTTATTAGGTACACCTGCACAGTGTAATGCAAGAGCGAATGCAAAATTCAGCATTTACAAACATACTCTTTGCTTTTCATTGACAGCAGAGGAAATAATCTAATAACGTGTATCCAGTGTATTGGGCTATTAATGCACTGCATCACACTGCGAATGTGTCTGTTTTTGTTATTCAGCTACATCACGGGTGTCAAACTCAAGGCCGTGGGGCCAGATCCGGCCCGCCACATGATTTTATGTGGCCCGCAACGGCAAAATCATGGGTCAACTTTCAGGATTCTTGTTCAAATCTGTACCAAAATTTCAAATAGTCATATATCATAAATGATAACGTTGAGATATTGTAAGCATTTTTGTGTTACCAAACATCAATAATAGTTGAAAAACCCATTACCCTTGATTTCTGATTCCAAAACTAGTTCATACATTTCGTGTGTAAACATGATGAGGCGATTAAAGATTTTTATGGTTTCACAGTCATCGCGGCCCTCTGAGGGAAACCGTGTGGCCCGTGACAAAAATGAGTTTGACACCCCTGAGCTACATGATCGAGAGGTGTCTTGAGTTGATCTTAAAGGATTATTTTATTTATTTGGCATTCATCATTTATTTATTTCACAGTTTAAAGCAATTCCCAGGCATCTTAATAACATGTCTGTGACTTGTTTTTGTTAAAATACCCCAAAGCTCAAGAATAACAAGCATATTTCCAGAACCACCCGCAATAGGTGAAAATCCACGATATAGAGTTTACATAAGCTTTTTTCTGTTTGTTTCGTGCCTCCCACAAGCTTTCATTATTTCATTAAAACAAACTTCAACTTATTAAGACACATTTTGTAAATGTACTTGAACGCACACACAAAACACTACTTTATATATTGTAGTGTCTGTGCCTTTAAGAGGTAGGTGGTGTAGCGTGTGACGTCTGCAAGTCTGTGCGTGAGCTGTGGATGACAACAGCTCCTGCATGCGTGTGCTCATTGAATTTATGTGTTTTACTGTTCTCCCAGTGTTCAATAAAAAACAGATAAGTGCATCGGCAACTGTGGGTCTGCTTTCCCACGTGAGGCCATTACAGTAAGTAAGTACAGTGGAAGGTTGGTTTTCGCGTTTAATCAATTCCACTCTGACAAAAAACAAAACAAAACGGATCATAAGAAAACTCCAGCAATAGTTCCCATAAGAAATCATGTAAATCAAATTAATCTGTTCCAGACACCTGAAAAATAACATTTTATAAAAAAGAACTACAGTTTTACATACAGAGGTCAATGTGAAATAAATATAAATGACTAATTAATCGGACAATTAAATGAATCTTTAACGTAACTTTTAGCTTTTTTTGAAGACATTTGTTGGCATACCTAAAGCGGTGAGGAATAGGCAGGGAGGAGAGTTTATTGTTTCGAAGGGGTTACTTCCTTTGTCTTTTACTGACACGAGGACCATCTTTAGAGTCACTGGACCCCTGTCGCACAAAAATAAATCTGTTGTTGATATGGACATCCTGTACATCCTGGTGAGACTGGCGAGTTCTTTCTTGTAGTCTATCGTGTTTCTTGTCTTTTTTCAAAGGGTAGGCACTCAGAACTTTCTTTGGCCCCATGCTGGCTTATATAACAGTTACTCTCAATAAAAAAAAGCACCAAAAAAACTTAACGAAATGCTTCTGATGAACGTGCGGGGTGACAGTCACTCAATGAGAAACAATGGCAGACTGAGTCATGAGTGCATATGGCCTGGAACATGGCACATCAATTCCAGCTGAAGAGTGTCCGAGTCACGCGGGTTTGGTTCGAAAGCTGAGCGGATGTGCGAAAAGGACAAGATTTCGACAAAAATAAAGTAATCAAAGACCTAACTGTATGAAAACTTGAGCATATGAAAATGAAGGTTGCACTGTATACTTTAAAAACCATAACAAAACGGTAATAAAATCATGCAAACAATGAACCGCGATAGAGCGAGGGAGACACTGTACTTCCCCCCCCCCCCCCCCCCCCTTTTTTTTTTTTTTTTTTTTTTTTTTTTTTTTTTTATAAAGCCGAGCTGGACTCAACCTATTTTATGGCAGGCGTCCTCTCGCTAATGCAAATGAGCCACTGCTCGCCCCGCCCCCTCTACTGTGGGGTCAATGCCAAGTACAACTTTTATTGATCGGTGGTGGAGCTTGGTGATTGCCACAGGGCGAGCAGCTGATACTTGCGGAAGCTGCATCCCCAAGTCTGAAGACAGTAAAAGGATGGATTGCATTTTTACTCGTGAAGGCAGCACGTCATCACCAAGCTGCCAAATTGTCAATTAGTATGCAGATCCTTGCACATGATACATGCAGCAAAAACATACCAAGCAATTTTTTATGTCTGTATGCACATGCACTAGTTAGGTCTCTGGAATGTCTGCCCACCCACCATGTGTGAAATTAAACAAACAAGTAAATCTTTAGTTATCTGCCTAGTTCTGAAAATGTGTCTGCGAGCGACCCGTTCTGCCCTTTAGCTCCATTGTTACAAAACAGCAAGGCTATCATAACCACCTCCATACAGAGTTTCTCTGTCAATGGCATGATCATCTAGGCTGGGCAAAGTTTCAAAGCGAAAGAACCACTTTGACATGGCAGCCCAAGCACTATCATGCAAAGATAAAGATAAGCGGCGATGCAGTGTTTGCACAGATTGGCACTAGCTAAGAATGTCATCCCCATTACCTTCAGATAATAATGTTCTTATAATGTTTGGGCAAATTATTGATGGAGGGAGGGACTTTTGTCTTTGCTACACTAATAGACAGGTGTAATTTGGTGGGTTTGTGATGAAATGCTGCCTTCACAACTGATCAGTGTAATCTTTATGGTCACTCACTTTAAGTGTGTTTGTGGGTTACATTAGTCAGTAGTGGCTTCACAATAGGCAAGAGGCAGTATTGAGTTTTCTGGGGTTCACAGATTAGCGCTAGAATGATTGAAACCATTTACGTGATTGCTTTGTAAAGTTCGATGGTGGTGTGAGGGTGTGTTTGAATTTGACAAAAATGTTTTCATTGTCTTGGCCGCTTGATTGTTTTCCACACTCTGGGCTTTGCTTTTGCTACTAGAAGGAGATGGCCAAACAAGCTAAGGAAAGGCGGAATGAGAGCTGGCTCACGGCATGAGACAAAAAAAAATAATAATAAAGAAATATGCTGTAAAAATGTCATTCTTGATCCTTGGGATATTGATGAAAGCATGCCACAGACATTTTAAGATCTTGGAACTGTGTTAAATTGTATAATATGTGTCCTTATGGGGCGGCACGGTGAGCGAATGGTTAGAGCGTCTGCCTCACGGTTCTGAGGACCGGGGTTCAATCCCCGGCGCCGCCTGTGTGGAGTTTGCATGTTCTCCCCGTGCCTATGTGGGTTTTCTCCGGGCACTCCGGTTTCCTCCCACATCCCAAAAACATGCGTGTTAGGTTAATTGACAACTCTAAATTGCCCCTAGGTGTGAATGTGAATGCGAATGGTTGTTTATTTGTATGTGCCCTGCGATTGGCTGGCAACCAGTTCAGGGTGTACCTCCTGCCCGATGATAGCTGGGATAGGCTCCAGCACGCCCGCGACACTGGTCGGCTCAGAAAATTGATGGATGGATGGTGTCCTTATGGCGGAATACCCACCCCTGTTACACAGGCTATGATAACTGGTCGTAGCATTTCAACTTTAACCGTCTAACAAATATTTTCACAACTGTTTTTTCTTAGGAAAATACAGAGCGCAAGAAGAAAGCTGTCATACAATCAATCAATAAATTCAAAGGTATGTGTTTTGTTTGGCCTATATACCAAATACTGTTATGGAATCTCATCTTTACAAGAGTGACCATGCATAAGGAAACCGGTGAGATGACACACGATCTTACAGAGATCAACACAGTTCATAGACACTGGTTAATATGAAGTCAATTTGATTTGACATTTCAATGTTTTTACTACGACTTGGCTTTGGCTCAAGACTAAAATCATGCTGCATCAAATGTCTTCTTATTGTGATGTTTTTTTGTCTTTTGTCACACTGTTCAGCGGATCACGCAGAGAACAAAAGAAAAGCAGAGGAGGAAATGCAGAACTTAAAAGAACAGATTTTGGATCGCGACAAAGCTCTTTGCATTTTTGCTGATCATAGCTTTGCAGAAGCACGGTAAGAGCTGAAAAACATTTAGTCTGAGCAGGCAGACATAGCTTGGGAGCCACAACTTGTCAGGGTGGAGTTGAGAGAACTCAAGTAGATTTTTTTCACTACCTACTTACTCTTACGTAAGTAATAATAATAATATTGAATTACACTTATGTCACTTTTTTCTAGGCACTGAAAGAGACTTTAAAATTTCATTATTATTCATTCACACCCTGGTGGTGGTAGGCTACTTGTGTAGCCACAACAGCCCTGGGGCAGTCTGACAGAAGCATGGCTGCCATTCTGGGTTAAAGGTCAGAGGACAAAGATGTTATGGGGTCAGTTAAAATTCATAATGTAATTTCTCATGTATAATGCGCACCCGTGTATAATACGCATCCCCAAAGTTGACCTCAAAATTCTGGAAAACCCTTCTACCTATATATAATGCATTTTTACAATGCATGATTTTGCTTCTACCCATATGATCAAAACATGAAGTATCTGTATTTTTTTTTTCAAAGAATTATTCTGAAGTTTAGCACTTTATTTGAACACATAATCCTTTTTTTAAATTACTTGCTCTTATTTTGAAATTAACAGCCCTACTTTTATTTAGTAAATTAGAAAACACACAGTTGTGTTCATATGTTTGATTACCCGGGCAGACTTTGTAAGACAGGTACAATTCTTTAAAGAAAACATGAAGGACCAGGCAAAACCCATTTAATTGTATTTTAATGGGATTTAAATTAAACAGTCAAGCATTTCAGAAAAGCAATATCATTAAACAAAACATATCCATAAAGAAATTAATGATGGTTGTTGTTCAGTCAGTCAAATAAAAAAAAAAAACAATATTTCAGAAATTCTGCCAGGGTATGTAAACTTATGAGCACAACTGTATATATATGCAGTCATACGTTGGAATGAAAATGTACAGCTTTTTCATAACCACTAGATGGCGGCATACATTTATATAATGTGACAGTTTTTTTTCCCATTTGCCCCTATACCTATGTATAATGCGCACTATTGACTTTTGACAATTGGGGGGGTGGGGGGGGGGGATGTGCATTATACAGGAGAAATTACGGTTTTGCATTGTTTATATGTTATGTAATACATGCACGTCACTTCCAGGAAGTTGTCAACTATAGTTTAGCTAAAAAAGAGGTTTTTATTACGCCTATTGAGCCCTCCTCGAACATACCCGAAGTTCAAGACACCGGGGTGCGGTTACTCTATCCACTGCAAGGGTTACCGGAAGTGATGCTGCAATTGACAAACACAGCGCGCTACACTCTATACGCAATAGCGAGCAATGTGTTGGAATATGAGGAGGAGGAGGATTTCGACGTACAGGAGCACCCAACTGAACTTAGCATCGTCAAACCATACGTTTGAGCCGATCAGGAGATCGGAACCTGACAGTGATGATGACGAGGAGCCAAGTAGCAGCTGTACAACAGAAAAAGAGCGTGGCCACTGGGTCGATGTGACAGTATGTCAAAAGCATGTCTTTTTATACAGTTATGGCAAGAAATAATGGCACCCCAGGGGTGCCAATGTTTTTTTTCACGACTATACCCATTATATATTCATATACAGTATGTTTCAGTGACACAGCACAAGCTTTTACATAGTATGCAGTATTCATATATATTGTGTGCCCCTCACTCGAGTAGCTTTATAACACACTGCACAGAAAGTCTGTTGGCTTGTCATATAGGCAAAAGTACAGATGACAGTACTGCGTGGGTCTTTTTTTCCTACTGCCCAGTGCATAATAACCATAATAGAGTTGTAGGTATTATATACAAGGAAATCCTCACCTCTTGTCTGCGCCAATTCGCCGCTGCACCGTGGCGGCTGTGAGATTTAGTTCTCTTGCTTGCGGTTGTGGTCCCGACGGCTGTAGGAAAAATACCGCAGTTGGTTTCAGCCTCTGCCTAACTACACTAATGTATCCAATGCTTTCTGCCAAGTGTTTCTCAAAACACGCCAGTTCTAAGTGATCGGCACAGAATTTGGTAATGCTTGCGAGGCACCCATAGCTGACCCTGTTTCTTCCCCTGTCGACTGACTTTCCCTATCCACTGCTCACGTATTCCTTTTTTACTTGGAAAGCAAAAAAAAAAAAAAACTCTTGCCACTGCCTGAACCGTTTGTACAACCAAATAAACCATTGCGACATCGCAAAATCTTAAGACAACAAATATACAAGGATGGGAACAACAGAATAGAAAAACAGCACACAACGCCGAATGAACAAGCTGTTTGGCTCGTGTGACGTCACAGCGCCAGATAGAGCCGAAGACCGGAAGGCACATTCTGAATCATATTTATCGATTTAACTGCTGTATAGCTGGTATGTAATCACTTTGAAATGGCAGATGTGGGTTGAAAAGGGGTTCTAGAGTTATCAAGAAAATTTTTAACATCTTTGTCTTCTGACCTTTAAGTGTCTTGCCCAGGGACACCACGATGACATGCACTTGAGCGGGGATACGAACCAGCAACTTTCTACTTGCAGGGCTAATCTTACCATCTGCACCACGCCGCCACAATTAGTCATGGTTATTTTCTCCCAAATGCAATAACATTATTTGCTTTGTTTTTTTTGTAGGAGCTTGTGTGGTATTGATGCTCCGCAGTAAAGACAACTAAAAACACCCGATGCTGAGAGTGAACTTGCATAAGAACCATCCAGGACTTCATTTTGTTGTGTAGTTCGTTATTCTTATTTTGTATTAAGATAAAACTCAGGGTGTTTTTTTTTTTTTGATACAGCTCGAGATTCTACATTTTGCTATGGTAGCAGATTATCAGATTTATACCGATTTTGTGTGTGTGTGTTTTGAGACAGCAACATAAAAAAGGCCTTACAAATACAATTGATGGCCCATCACTTTGCAAATAGCTTCCCTGGAATAACCAGAGTGAAAATGTCACCCTTATCATTAATTGACAACTCTAAATTGCCCGTTGGTGTGTATGTGAGTGCGAATGGTTGTTTGTTTGTATGTGCCCTGCGATTGGCTTGCAACCAGTTCGGGGTGTACCCCGCCTCCTGCCCGATGATAGCTGGGATAGGCTCCAGCACGCCCACGACCCTAGTGAGGAGAAGCGGCTCAGAAAATGGATGGATGGATGGACCTTATTCTGTCCTGTGAAATAATGTTATCAACTATAGTAAAGGTGTGCTTCATCTCTGTCGTTCACTCTTAAATATGTTGCATTTCTTCGGTTGCCACGGTCCATGGAGGTATGTCAGCTACTGTAATTTCCTTTTTCATAACAATAAAAAACATTTACTGTATTTAGAGGTTGCTTATGTTTTTATGTATAACTTGCCTCCAGTGTTGCGGAGTTAACTAGTTACATGTAATTGTGTAATTACAGAATGTTACAGAATACAGAATGTATGCAATTGTATTACATGGAGAAAATGTGTGGTTAAATTACAGTTGCTTTTGGAAAGTTGCCTGATGACAATTTTAGTTAGATCTGAAAAATAGTCCAAAAAGCTCAGATTTTTTTTCTTCATATCACTTCCTCCTAAATGCGACACTTGTGATTGGCTATCTGGTCATGTGCCATTCTGCCGCAGTCTCAAACGTAACATTTTTCCAAATGGGACCTCGAAATGCAATCTTGTGGCGCAATCTATTAGTTTGCCTCAGAGTTTGAAAAGGTTAGACTCAGTTATGCTTTTCAACACAGAAAAATAACATTATTTTGAACAGTTGCATTTTTATAATTTTGGACTTTTTATGTAGCATTCACTTACCGGAGTGAGTTAAATGTCTTTCCCATGGACATAAAGATGACATTAGCTTGGCGTGGATACAAACCAGCACCATGATTGATACTACAACTGGGACTTATGCTACACACATCTCTGGACCAGTGATGACTGTCAACCTCAACATTAATTACTATAGGTAACTGTATGTTCCACAAACTTCCAGTCATTATCTATCTATCTATCGATCGATCGATCTATCGACAAGCTTTGACAAACAAAAAAAATATTTATTTTCACTTTGTATGTTTAATAAAAAAAAAAAACATGCAAATAAGATAAAGACGTTAAGACAACAACGTCAAAAAAGTTGCCATTTCCCTATTTGTGCGACTTAATCTTGCCGAGCCACCCTCCATACACGTCAGAGGAACGCCGTGATGGAGTTACCTGTGCTTTATGACAATCTGAAAGCATGGCAAACTAATGGAGCACAGATACCTCAATATTCATAAACATACAGTATTAAAGTGAAGGAACATCCATCCATTTTCTGTACCGCTTATCCTCACTAGGGTCACGGGCATGCTGGAGCCTATCTGAGCTATCTTCGGGCGAGAGGCGGGGTACACCCTGAACCGGTTGCCGGCCAATCCCAGGGCACATATAAACAAACAACCATTCACACTTATGGGAAATTTAGAGTCTGCAATCAACCTACCATGCATGTTTTTGGGATGTGGGAGGAAACCGGAGGACCTGGAGAAAAACCACGCAGGCAAGGGGAGAACATGCAAACTCCACTCAGGCGAAGCCGGGATTTGAACCCCGGTCCTCAGAACTGTTGGTTTTGTGCCCAAAAAAATATCATCTTATTTTTGTATGTATAAATACAGTATGTTTTTAAAGATACAAAATGGATTATTGGCTTTTGTGATTTTTTTGACAGATGAAGTCAAAGTTGTCTCAGCTGATAACACCCATTATATCCTCTCCAGCTTTATCATGCCAACAGCCAGTTTGCAACTCCAATTTTGTTTGATGGAAAAAGTTCAGTTTGCATCAGTAAAAATAATAATTTTTTAAAGACCCTACATTTAAAAACATACAGAAAGTGTTAATTGTGGATTGCATGTGTAGTTCAATCATTAAGAATCCCTTTCATGTTTTATTAGTCAAACAACCATGACCAGATGTTCATGAATACATTTTGTAATGAGCAATGTATTTCGTTTGTTTGCTTACTCCAGCAAAATTGTAATAATTTCTATGAAATAATTATTGTTTTTGTAATAGGTTGGCTCAATGCTCAGTAGAATAGTATTGATATTACTGTATGTACATATAACTAACAAGAAACAAAGTAAAAAATAAAAAAGACAGCAGAGGGGTTAAAAGAAATGTAAATGTAAAAAAAAAAAAAAAAGACTAAGGTCTTGCATGTTGGTCTATTGTAAGTACTAAATATAGTCTAAATATGCGACAGTGATATTTTTACCATGTGCACAATGGAAAGTATATTATTGAAAATGATTACCAACTATAAAAGAATCTTAAAAATACATTTAATATTAATGAAGCGTAACTAGATATGTGTGGTCAAATGCTAATATTAACATAATAGAATTGATACAAAATAAACAAACACATCTTGCAAATAGTGGTGTGGTTGAGTTAGTGTTTACGTTAATTTGTTTGACATGTGAACGCGTGACGATTACAGGAAGTAGATTATTTCACCCAATTACAGTGCAGGGATGCATCACGTGACATGATTGACGTCAGGCCTGTGTTTCCCTCATGGCGGAAGTTGACAAGGGTGAACCGGTTTTATTGAAAGTCATTTACATCACATCAGGCTATTAGTGTTTCACCATAGCTGGGCAGAAACATGTTATAAATATGTGTACGGTATATGAAATAGCGATCGTTATCTTTTTTTTTTTAAAGCGTTTAGTTAAATACGTTTGAACGCCGAAGCTCCGTTAATTCAGACGTTCGTGACCCAACAGTTGTTGTTACTCTCTTACTGTTCCACTTTTTACAGCCCCTCGTCAGCTCAAAGATGGCGAGGAGCCTGTTACGGATATTGACGGGCTACCAGCATCTTGCTTCACCCCCATCCATGTCTCCTCATCTCTGCCATTCATCTATCTTGTCGCCATTCAGAAGCAGCTTCGTGCGGACCATGGTGGTATGTACACTGTGCTAGAATAGACGAAGTCAATAAAAGCCTTTCTTGTCATTGTATGGCGCAGACACAACAGAATTGGGCAACGGGTTTCTCTGTCTTTGATCTAGAATGAATGATATGATACGAGTGTATGAAGATGAGCGTATTGAGCTGGTCATAACGACAAAAATGGATAAAACAGATCTTATTCTAGTAATTTTTTAGGTTTATGTGTTGATTGCTGGTGACCTAGTGTTTAGGTCATCTGTCTCACAGTAGAGAAATTCTGGGTTTGAATCTGAAGGTACTCTGTCTTCCTGCCACATTCCAAAAGCATGTATGTTTCAGGTTTAATGAAGACTAAATTGTCCGTAGGTGAAAATATGGGTGTGAATGATTGTTTGTCTAAATGCATCCTGTAATTGGCTGGCAACCAACCAGTCCAGGGTGTACCCCACCTCTCGCCCACATCAGCTGGGATCACCTGCAATCCTAATGAGGACAAGCAAAATAGAAACTGGATGGTTTTGATGAATGCCGGTATGCATGGAAATGGTCTTAAGATTGAATTCGTAGAGACGGAAAATATTTCATATTCATTTTGTATCCCGTCATTCTCGTCCAGGCACTGCCATTCTCATTTACTCTGAAGCCTCGGGACTTCAGCCTGCCGAACTCCTCGTGGAGTGCAGAAACCATGCGGTTGTATGACTACTACAACAACCAGTGTGAGGTGGAAAAGGAAGTAGGAGAGAAACAGAGGGGAACCTGGAGGAGACTGCCCAGCTATAATCGCAGCCTCAAGTATGCCACAGGTGAAAACATGGCAAGTCTCCACAATTGTACAATTCACCAAAATTTGTACCACGCTGCTTACTCGTCACACATCTTCTCTTCTCAGGAGGAGCCTATCTCAGCAAGTTGATCCAGTCCAAAAATCGTCTTTTTACCCGCAGCATCAAAACCACAGGAGCTGCATTTGAGTATGTTGTGTTTATGAACAAAGAAGAGGAGAGGACTGTTTGCATTTTCCAGGCTGGACACCTGCTGGAGGGCCCACCAGGGTGAGTTATTTGCCCCTTTAAAACTACATGTAAGAAGCTGGCAAAGTATCCCAAACACATATTGGAAAATGTATTATGGTCCAATGAAACGAAGGTGGATTGTTTTGGTCGTAATTCCAAAATTATGTTTGGCACAAACACAACACTTCTCTTCACCAAAAGAACACCATACCTACAGTGAAGCATGGTGGTGGCAGCATCAGGCTTTGAGGCTGTTTGTCTTCAGCTGGAACTGAAGCCTAAATCAAGGTGGAGGGAATTAGGAACAGTTCCAAATACTAGTCACTGTTAAAGTCAGGATAAGCGTACTGGAACATCTGAACTTTATTTGGGGTTAATCAGAGGCACTTTAAATGGTGGCATGTGTGTGCTGACTCCCGTTTTACATGAGTTTGAATGTGAATGTGTGTTATTTCTGAACACAGAGATATCCCCTTTTATAACACTGATGCAACCACGTTATCTCCGTTGTTTATTTTTGTTTCTGCTCTTGAAAATATATTTTTTAATTCAACTGACTGTTGTAGAGGTTATAGGTTAAATTACTGGGGGAAAAACGTTTTAAATTATTTATCTTTGTCTCATTTTTTCACATAAAAACTTTCCATTTTAATAGGGGGGTGTAGGCTTTTTATATCCACTGTTGTATGTTTATTTTTGCAAATTGATGTTAACTATAAATAATATTAAAATACATGAGAAATGAAAAAAAATCCAAATTATGAAAAACTATCATATTACAATTTTATTCACATCAAGTTATATTTTTTTCAAATTACTTTTTCTCTAATATATCATTACTCACATAAAAAAAAAAATCCCTTCCTTTTTACATTACCACTTTATTTACTGTTGCTAATTAATTTTGGCTTTAGTCTTGTGAAATCCGACGTAACTGATAAAGTCGTGATTTCATTTTTTCTTCTTCTCTGATGTTATATTACAAATGTTTTCTTGGTTTACAGTTATTTTTATTTAATGTTTTTCTCATAATACTGTATTATCTTTTGTGTTGGTATTACCACTTATTCTTGTGAAATTATGGCTTTATTTTTGGGGAAATTTTTTCTTCTTCATAATATTCTGACCTTGTTTTGCCAAAATTATGTTTTCTCGTAATACTGCAACTATATTTTTTTTCATCAGAATGTTTTTTGTTGTTGTTGTTATTGCAAAATCCAGTGTTTTTCTTTTAATATTACCACATTATTCTTTCTGAAGTTATGGCTTCAAGCTTGGCAAATTACAATGTTTTTTTTTGTAACATCTGGCAAAAACAAAAAAAACATTTGCTTGTAATATTACAACTTAAATCAGGTTAAATTGTGACTTTTTCAATGGAATATTATAGTCTTGCAAAAGTCAGTCTTTTTTTCCTTTTAATATTACGACTTTATTCTTGTGAGATTCTCTTTATCCTTGTCTTTTCTCTTGAATTATTGCTACTGCTTTTATTTTATTTTTACTTTTATCTGGCTGCATTTTTTCCCCCTCTTGTGTGGCCCTAATATTCTGTCACATTTTATGTAATTTGGTTTGTGGGGAAAACTGACTCATGAAAAGCTTTTTCCAGACATGTCCACGGGGGGGCAATCGCCACTATGATTGATTCTGTCACAGGCACTCATGCAGCTTTCATTTCTGGACCAATGATGACTGCCAATCTCAACATCAATTACCGCAGGTATCGATGCATTTACAATAACATGCAGTATTTAATTGTGTAGTAAGTAGGAATTTATTTTTAATTTGGTGCAGATTCCCCTGACAATGATTGTTGTTTTATTCACAGCCCCATCCCATTGGGAAGTACAGTGTTAGTCATATCCTCCCTTGATAACAAGGAAGGCAGAAAAATGTTCTTTTCCTGTAAAGTGACCAGCTCTGATGGCTCCAAGCTGCACACAGAGGCAACAGGTAACATCATTTACAGCATGGTACATTATGTGACGATTATTCCATTTCCTTACCGTTGCTGTTTTCTGTTTTTTAGCACTCTTCCTGTCTATCAAAGTCAGCCATTTATTGTGAGTGTGACACAAAACAACTGTATTTCAACAAGTGGAGGCCTTATTTGTGTGTCTTGAAGTAGAGTATTATGTTCTTAAAATGTGAAGTATTTGGAGATTGTATGTGCTCCCCTTGCTTGTGTGGGGTTTCTCCGGGTACTGTGACTTCCTCCAACATAATTTTCTGACATGCATTTTAGTTTCACTGAAGAATCAAAATTGTCCATAGGTGTGAATGTGCCTGTGAATGGTTGCTTGTCTATATGTGCCCTGTGATTGACTGGCGACCAGTTCAGGGTGTACCCTGCCTCTCGCCCAAAGTCAGCTGGGCTAGGCTTCAGCTCAACCGTGACCCTAATGGGGATAAGCGGTATAAGAAAATGGATGACTGGATGCATATCTGTTAACATGACATAATTAGGAAGTACTATACAGTACACTGTGTTACCCCTTGACTACCTTGGGTTTCACTCACGACAACATCACATATCTAATCATTATTTATTGAATGGTTATTTTACTAATTTAAATCTATTGAGTGCAGTGAATATTTAAATTGTACCTTACAGTATGACTGTCTCACAATAAAGCTTTTGCCTGTGGTTATTTTTACGAAAGACACTTCACTTTGTTTGCAAATGTGTGAATTATTTAGAAATTGTGAAGATATTTGTCAATGGAGCTAGACTTTTTTTTTTTTTTTGGGGGGGGGGAACAAAAAAAGAAGATAATTTGCGCAAAGAGCCAGTTGGTATAATTGTTGTTAGTGTTTTATTTAAATGTCAGGACTAAACAAGCACTGAGACAAACAGAATCCAACAATTAAGGAAAGGTTTCCATCATCCTTTTAGACTCCATTTATATTACACAATTCACTGAGCTGTTGTGCACTATTTATCAGTTACAATGCTGACACGGCGTACTCACGAAAATATTTAAGCTTAGGCAGTTGTGTGGTTTGTCAGTCTTACAGGGCCCCTCATTTCTTTAACCTCAATTCAACGCAGTTGGGAAAGAAACCTTGCTATCTACAAAAGTATTAGCGACGTGTGCGTGCGTCGAGGCTCATGTGGTCAAGTTTGTGGAAGGGAAAGGAGCAGACTCAGTGCTATTTGTTGTTGTCAGTTAAAAAGACTTTATCACAGTCACCCAGAGCTGAAACAAATCTTGGTCATGTGTTTTTGTTTTTTTCCTTAATGCGATGGTATAAAAGTTTTCCAATAAGGATGTGAGGTGATTAGACATACACTCACTAGACATTTCAATCCAAGGGTTGTATTCAAATTGTGCTTTTATAAAGAACAATGCTCAGTTATTATTGCCACAATGGTAGTAACTAAATGTTGATGTACAGTATGTTTATTATTGTGGTTATAGTTTTAATGGTGTGTAATTGCATTACATCTTACTAAAGGTTTTTAGTAATGTTTTGGTTGAGAGAGGCAAAACAATTTTAGCTCGGGACAGACAAAGTATGGCCTGCAGTCCATGTACGGCCTGCTCCACCCACCGAGTTAGCAAGAGTCCTGTAATATTTGTTGCATTAACTTAGCACGCTTCTTTCCTAAAATTGGTTCACTGAAATGTATTTATTTAGTTTTTGTTTTTTATTCATTTACAGTAATATAAGTCATTTTTAACAGAGGGTGAAGAAAATATGCCTGTGATTCAAGTTCCAGGATTGGCGTCACAAAAGATATACAGTATTTCAAAACTAAACAAACAAAGCACTAAAGGTTTTCCCCTTCATTGTGGGGCAGACGATCAACCAACACGTCTACAAAGCGATCCTCGTGGCTGCTTCACCATGACAACGCAACTGCTCGCAATGCCCTGAACATCTGACAGTGGCTGGCTGAGAAGCACATCTCCATGCTGTACCAACTTCCCTACTCACCTGACTGGCTCCGTGTGGGGTTTTCCTCCTTCCCAATCTCAAGCGGGTCATCAAAGGAACCTGTTTTGAAGACAAGGGGGATATCAAGAAGGAGTCCTTCCAGGGCCGCATGAACACAGGGCCGCAAAGAAGGCTGGGAAATTATGTCAAAGGGAAAAACCTTTAGTTTGGAACTTTTCTGACACACTTTGTACATATTTTTATTTTAACACATTTGCGAATGACTGGGCCCATCTGTCCATTTAAAAAAAATCAAATGTGACTCTTCGAGCACAAATGTTTGCCCACCCCTGTCTTAAATAAGATGAATTTGAATGGTATTAATAAAATACAGTGGTGCCTTGAGATAAGTGTTTAATTTGTTCCGTGACCCCACTCGTATGTCAGAATACTCTCATATCATCTTTCACTATTGAAATGAATTGAAATTCCATTAATCCATTCTGGCCTCCTAAAGAAAACCAAAATGTGTTTAATGCTTTTTAATACAGAAAATAGAACACTATAATATTCTACTCTATAAAAACATACAGTAATGACATAATTAAATGTAAATAAACAATCTGATACACTTTTGCTTCAATTCAATGGACATTCTGCTGCTCCTTCTGGTGTGCACGCTTTGGACACCTGGGGGCAGTACGATACAGACATGGATACACATGGAGACGGTCATAGCTCCTCAGTAAGCTGGAGTAATATAGTCATTTAGTCAATAGTTATTTTTCATTTTTCGCAAGAGGGTAATGAAAATATATGAGTACTGCTACATTGTCTGCCTACATGTGTTGCAACACCATTAGTGTTCAAATATATGTTGCTCAAAGGGCTATAACACCACGACATCGATGCTATTAGTTAGCCGGTCAATGGTGTTTTGCTTTGTGTTACAATTAGGCTAGCAGTCTTAGGCAAAGTTATGCGGTTTGGGCAAGTACACAATGTGTAATTCTCTTTGTTTTATGCTTAGTTTGACAGTAAAGTTCAACTGTGAGTGGAAATAAAAAGCTTAAAGAATTTCATTCTAATCAAAAATTTTTGCTTGCAAGTCAAAGCAAATAATCAGCTGAACGTATCTCGAAAAACTCGTAAGGTATGTCACTCGTATCACAAGGCAAGGCACCACTGTTGTGAAATGTTTATTATTGCTGTTTGCTGTGGTCTATGAATAGCTACAGCTTAATGTATTTCTACAGGCGCATCTCAATAAATTAGAATAGTGTCAAAAGCTTAATTTAGTTAGGTAGTTGAATTTAATAAGTGAAACTCATAGAGATGCACTAAACACTCAGAGTGAAATATTTCATGATTTCTTTTTTTAAATATACACGTATAATTTAGCTTACAGCAAACAAATACCAATTCACCATCTCTAGAAACTGGAATATTATGTAACAATACAAATATAAACTAGACCATGATACCATAACATAAGAAACAAAGAAAATGTTTTTTTTAATGTAGAAATTAGGCAGGAAGTGTTTAATGAATTTATACAATGTATGAGTACTGAAATGAATGAAACTTTCGACCATATTCGAATGTATTGAGATGCACCTATAATCTTTTGGTTACTTCATGAGGGGGTCAAAAATTTGGAACAGCTACAGTAACTCTCAGTATGATGCAATACAATTTTACAACACTGTAGACTACAACCACATTAATAAATGTATTGTTATTATTATCTTTCGAAAATACTATGCAATTGTCTCTGTGTTAAAACTTTAACTCAACATTTCATATTTAACGTCCATTTTGGTTTATTTAGTGCGCCAAGCAACATGGGATTATATTTCCTAACCGGCCGATTCCCAAACAGAACCTGACCCGCTGCCATTACATAAGAGCGGATGACGTAACTCGAGCCATGCCGGCTCGGGACTGCTTTGAAGGACCAAGAGGGAAGGAGGGAGGGAGGAAACGGGTGACTTGTCCACGGGCCGCCGGTCCGACCAGCAGCGCCGCCACTGCGCTCCTACCGAAGCGGTTGGAAATACACGCTTGTTTCCAACACTAAAGCAGCCCGGGCTCCAAACGATGGCCACCGTGTTCCGGAACCTGCTGTGTGGACAGTAAGTGGTCCACAAATGGCAGCGCGTGTTTTGAAACGTCTGCGTCGGCCTGGCCACTAGAACAACAGGTACTACTACGACTTGGTAACTTAGAAATGTATATTTCGCCAAATGGACTTTGGAACCGGACTGTTTGTGTGTGCGCATGCCCAGGCCCGACAGGTGTTTGGAGGGAAAGGGATGGATTATGAGCAGTGTGACGCGCCCCCTGCCGACAACGCCGTTCAAAGAGGTACTGCAACATTTGTTTTGAAAGTTACACAGATTTGAACGATTTGATTTGGTATTTACTGAACACATTCTCTCCAATATTTCCCCCTAATTGTTTAGCACTACCATAAATTTGGTACATGGGCCTTGATTTACTATTCATTAGGCTTTACACGATATTTGATATTTGTTCCTCTATTTATGCCAGCGAGGCACAGTGACAGACAGAACAAATGAACAGTCTTCTATTAGATGGCAGGAAGTAAAGACAGTAATTAATGTATCCACTTTTTGTGACATTTTTGTTTGTTGGTGTGCCGTGAGATTTTTCAACTGTAAAATATGTGCCTTGGCTCCATAAAGGTTGGAAATCACCGCTCTTGTCAGGTCGTGTATTCTAATCAGTCAGGTCAAACCAACATTACAACATGACAGAAATAATGGGTGCTAATTTACTGTAATTAAATTACTTTATTATAATTAAATTACTTCACACACACCAAAACCTTAGAGCATGATTGGACAGAATGCCGGCATGTCGCTTACACCGTTAGTGCTAGCACTAGCTTGCTAGGGTACATAACATTTTATTGCCTGCTTGCGAGCCGTATCGTATTAAAAGTACGTGAACATACCTCAAGTAATCCTTGAATTAAAGTCCTTTCCCGAGCACCGGTGACCACCAACACACATTTCCCCCCAATTTGTTCTTATAATACACACGACGCGATCGATTGTTGTCGTCGTGGCCGTGGTAACGAGTGTATCCGGTCGCGTTTGAGACAAGATAAATCCCAGTGATCGTAAAAAATGGGATGCGGTGGTATCGGAATATAAGATTTTATTACAGTAGTCTGACAATTGTGAAAGACCAAATTTGTCTTGTAGGTTGATCCGGGCTTTATGTGCTGTCTGTCTCAAACGTGTTGTCTGTCCCACACCGCCAACGTGTTTTTAAAAAAAAAAAACATTTTCATTGGCGGTCAGCTATTTACAGTACTACGTCAAAAGACATGGGACAAGGCTGAAAATAAACTAGCTTTTGGATTCAAAAATATCGTACACGATGGCGGCACGGAGTAAATGTCTTAAATCGGCGAATTATGACATTAAAGCCGATCAGCCCATCAGCCTAAAATGCTAATTATTGGCCGATACCGATCAGGCCTATCAGATCGGTGCAAAGTCTACTATTCATTATTTAATTAATCAACCTCTCATTACCACCACTAACCCCCTACAATTATAGAAACCATGAATACCATAAAAAAGCACAATATAAGTGGATGGTCTCAAATAGTCCATCCATCCCTTTTCTGCAGTCCATTTTCTTCATTAGAGTCACGGGTAAGATGGAGCCTATCCCAGCTGACTTTGGGGGCGAGAGGTGGGGTACACCCTGGACTAGTCGCCAGCCAATGAAGTCAAGTCAAGTCAGTTTTATTTATATCCTGTAATGCCAATTCACAACAGAAGTTATCTCACGGCACTTAACACATTGAGGTCAAGCGCCACACTCCTCATACATTATATACATGCAGCCACGTGCACACATAGCCGCTCGGTGGTGCTCACCTGTCCTTTTGCTCTTAACCAAAAAAGTGCCATTTATGCTGCCGCCCATTCATCAATATGTAAATGAAAAATAACTTTCTTTGTAATAAATTTTACGTAGGGTTTTGAACTCTGAAGACATCACCAAAACATGCGTGGTAGGTTTATTGAAGACTAAAAATTGCCCATAGGTGTGAATGTGAGTGCAAATGGTTGTTTGTTTCTATGTGCCCTGCGATTGGCGGACAACCAGTTCAGGGTGTACACCGCCTCTCGCCCAAAGATAGCTGGGATAGGCTCCACCATGCCTGCGACACTAGTGAGGATAAGCGGTACAGAAAATGGATGGATGGGTGAATTGTACATATGGTCACCCCTTACCCCCAATCCCACCCCTTTCTCCTGTGACCTGTCATTTGAACAAGGGTGTGTTGACTCGACTTTTTATATACACTGTAGACACCCTTCACCTCCTTTATTATTAGTTGTATTATTGATTGTGTTGATTGTGTTCATCCATCCATCCATTTTCTACCGCTTATCCGAGGTCGGGTTGCGGGGGGACTAGCTTTAGCAGGGACGCCCAGACTTCTCTCTCCCCAGCCAATTCCTCCAGCTCTTCCGAGAGGATCCGTAGGCGTTCACAGGTCAGCCGAGAGACGTAGTCTCTCCAGCGTGTCGTGGGTCGTCCCCGGGGTCTCCTCCCGGTGGGACGTGCCCGGAACACCTCACCAGGGAGGCGTCCGGCAGGCATCCTAAACAGATGCCCCAGCCACCTCATCTGGCTCCTCTCGATGTGGAGGAGCAGCGACTCTACTCTGAGATCCTCCCGGATGACCGAGCTTCTCACCCTATCGCTAAAGGAGACCCCTGACACCCTGCGGAGGAAACTCATTTCGGCCGCTTGCATCTGAGAACTTGTTCTTTCGGTCACGACCCACAGTTTAATACATACTCTGGAATTTTTCTTAATTGTATGATTATTATTATTATTAGTTTTACAATGAGTGCCCTTTTTTTGGCTAGAGCACCTGCACCCCAAAAAGAAAACCAACTGAACCCCAGTCACAGGGCAAAATCTCTGCCTTAAAACTTCACAGTGATCATTTTTCTACACGGAAGAATTTTACTGCAGACTCACATACAAATACGTTTGCGCAGTGGCGCCAACCCAGCAGGAAAGAGTGTATAAAAACAGAATGTTTATAGTCTGGGATCATTTAACACTTTATATTATTTATAAAAGAAGATAACAGTGTCAGCGGCACGGTGGACGACTAGTTAGAGCGTCAGCCTCACAGTTCTGAGGACCTGGGTTCAATCCCCGGCCCTGCCTGTGTGGAGTTTTCAGTTCTCCCCCGTGCCTGCGGGCACTCCGGTTTCCTCCCACATCCCCAAAACATGCATTAATTGGAGACTCTCAATTGCCCGTAGGTGTGAATGTGAGTGCGAATGGTTGTTTGTTTGTATGTGCCCTGCGATTGACTGGTAACCAGTTCAGGGTGTACCCCGCCTCCTGCCCGAAGACAGCTGGGATAGGCTCCAGCACGCCCGCGACCCTAGTGAGGAGAAAATGCTCAGAAAATGGATGGATGGATGGATAACAGTGCCATGTGTCTGCTGCAAAGCAGATCTGGCTTGCACAACAGCACGTCTAAGATCACTGACAAAAGTGAATGTAAACATCATTAGATAATTTAATATAGCCTAACACCACTAGAATGTATTTTAATGCCCCCACAGGTGGTCAATGATAGACACAGCCGCAAGTGCACTTTCAATTGCTTTATAAACACATAATAAGCACATTCATAGACTAACCACAATTAACAGTCGTACATGATGTTTAGGGACGTAGCGCGCAGACTAACTAACCTGAGCCAACTACAGTCATTTACTGAGACACACGTCACTCACCAGGCCAGGCCCTGCCTTTTTAACCCATTTAACGTCACTGATACTAAATACCGTTTTCTACAAATTTCTGCAATACTTTTTGTGCAAAAATCCGACTAAGTTATTGTGAGAACAGAGTCCGTAAAGGATGCCCTTGTAGCCAGAGTGATCACGCTAACATCTGGGCTGCATAAAATGGTAAAGTGGGCCCTCAGGCCGTAGCTTCCCTGTACCTCTGGTTTAGCCTCATATTCATTCTCATCCACTTAGAGCTCTCTTCATTCCAGTCACCCACCTTGTCCCACTCGCTTTGTGTGAGTGGGTTAAAAATGGCAGTAATCTGGAGTAATCCTTGGGGATTAGCCCTCATTTTGCTTCTGTTTTTTGCTCAATGGCTTTCTATTCCAAGCACTGTTAAAATAAATCTGCACACCTTTGAGGAGAAGGTACTGTACTTGTTTCTCTGCCACAGAAACCAGATTTGCCCTATAAATGTGCAAACTTGGCCTAAAGAGTTTAATAAACTTTAGTAAACATGCATGATTTGATAATATTAAAGGGAAAAATAAATGGACCCTTAATACAGTGGAACCTCTGAGGTCAAACATAATCTGTGCCAGTATACTGGTCAAACTCAAATTTGTTCAGATTTTTAAACATTTTTAACAGAAAAAGACGCAAAAATCTGTTTCAGGGTCAAACTTTCATCATCCAGTGCAGTACAGGTAATTGCTAAAGTACTATTTTACCACTCTTGACTGTCATAAGCATGTAAAAAGAATTTAACCGAACGTTACTGTTTCCAATGTGAGTCCGCCTACGTCACCTAATTCCCACGGGCTGCAGCACACGGAGCAACACGGCTGATCGCGACTGAACTGTCACGTAGTGTGCGGTTTTCTGCAATTACTTTTCATGAGTCAGTAATTCAGTAATTTTGTCAGTAATTCAGTTAAGTCAGTAATTTTGCTATGATTTGAAATTTGAATCGCAGATGAACGGCGTCGCAACACTGCAGTTGTAATGATCAAAATGCCATGTCATATCACATGAGTTTTAAAAAAAAAAAAAGGTTACATTTGTGGGCACAAAGTGAGATCCAGCTGGCTGCTGCCAAGCCATACCAACAAAGTATACATTATTGTGTTTTAGAAAAATCAAGAGCAAAATTTGAATGTAGCCTCACTTAAATATTGCCCCACCCCCCAAGTCACTGACAAACGCCATGCCCTCACTGACTTTAGCCACGGCTGCTACATTGGAAACACGATTTACTGGTTTGAGTTTTTCACTAAATGTTATCAGTTTGAAGTTTTCTTTTTTGGAATCTACAATCAGTTAAATATTCAAGAGGATGCATTTACCTGCTGAGGAGAAATGTTGCTAATTCTGCGTTGGTTCTGTGTCTGCCATAGTTACAGCAAAACTCATCAATCCCAGCGTAACGGGTAACAACGTAATGGCTCAAGGCTGCGGGGCTGTGCCTGCTGTGAGGGTGCCTGCAAGTATATGAGAAGCACCTCGTCGTCACGGTTTTTCCTCGTGCACGGTGCTTTCTCAGAAATCAATATAGTGGTACAAGAGGAGGCCAGAGAGGGCTGTTTTTTCATGTAGGCTACTACCATGAGGTCATAACGACACTTTCAACAAACATGACAAAGTGATTTATTTTTTTTTAAATTGCAAATTATTTAACTATATTGTATCGCTGGCAATCCTTGTCCATCCTAGAGAGAGGATGTCGTGAGCAGTGCACAGATGACCGGTGCTAAAACTGTCACCTAAGTCATATATTATTTGTGCATACCCATCACCACGATAGACGTTATTGGAGAGTTAGAGAATACAGCAAATGACAAAATTTCACAGGATGATTTATGACCCTATGCCAGAAGTGTCAACATCATCGGATTATCGTGACGTCTCTGGATATCCGAAGTCAAACCGGAAATAGGACAAGAATCCCCTGTGGATTGTAACACTCAGTTTTCTCTGCTCAAAACAGCGTGGGAAGAACTCACCGACAACCTTATACTTCCCAATTGGAAACGTGACTAACACACTCCTAGCAGAAGAACTGTAGAGGTGCAGGTGTGTGCTCTGTTTGTATGCTGCTATATGGTTAGACGATGACATCACTGTGACGGGTCTAGACTGAACAAGCCCAGACATGCCTTTGGCGGAGTTGATATGACAATTTATGACTGTTTATTGACGTAAAGAGTCCACCCATAGATGGTGTGGGAATAAGTGATGTTCGTAATATCATCAAATTTTTTCTGACCCAAGTGAACACTTTGGGTCTGTGTTATCATTCTATTGACAGGGTCCTTGGGACATGGCTGAGAATGTGTGAGGGTGAGGTGTGTGGATGTGACTGTAAGTGAGGGGGGCCTGCTTGGGGGAAAGTGTGTTATCAATTTATCAACAGGTGTTTGGACAGGTGACTGGATCCGGCCAGATTTCCGGCCCTGCCATTTCCTGTTTCCGGTATGACTTCGGGTTCTATTTCCGGTGGGGGATTTCCGGTCCTATTTCCGGTTTCTGGTTTGACTTCTGGTCAGATTTCCGGCTGGATTTCGGGAGTCGTCACTTCTGATGATGTCAACACTTCTGGCATAGAGTCATAAATAATCCTGTCAAATTTTGTCATTTGTTGTATTCTCTCTCTTTCGCTCTCATCCTCCATCATTTCCAAAACCGTTACTTGTCAGGAAACCGAAAAATTGCATGTTTGTTAAGCCATTAACATTACATTGTGAAAGAGAAAAATAGCTTGCCATTTCCAACACTTTAGATTGGTCAATAATTTGTGAAAATAACAGACCCATATGGAGACTGACCAACAGTATTGATTTGTAAAAAAAATAAAAAAATAAAAAAGTTAAATTACCAAATTAGGATATAGGATTATTAATTAATTAATTAATTTCTACCCGACAGTGATGATATATACCTACAGCTGAAAAGCGAAGCGTGGAGAATTTTGTCGCTGAAATTCGGGAGTGCAGTCAATGAATGGGGCTGTGATTGGCAACATCTCTCAAAACACTTGCTCCTTTATTACTCAGAGCAGTCATCTTCGTCCTTGAAAATCGCACCATGTTGTTGATGGGTCAGTAAAAGGCCTTACATATCCTTTGATGACTGCTGAACAGGTCTCATGTGATATAATGACTCAACTGAAAATGTTTGTGTGACTTTAAAGGTTCCATTGAATTATAGTAGGGACATTTTATAGTTGCATCATGGGTCTCTTTAATGCATGTGGTGAGTGTGGTTCTTCACCTACTCTATATGAAAAGTGCAATGACGTTGTTGTAATTAAATGAGAGGGGGGAAGCCATGTGGTCACTCTCGTTCCCATCGAAGGCACTTTGAATTAGTTCGACAAACATACAGTACATAATCGTAGCGCAAGTCCTGTGATGTTGATTTAATCTGGTTGAAAGCAGCGTTTCAGTGTGGTTGTTCAGTATTTCATAATGCTGAGAAGGCTCTTTTTAAGGTGACGGCTGATGGTTTTGGTGGCTGTTGCGGGGGTTTGCATTTGTCTCGTCTGCACATTGTACTACTGCGCTTGGCGTTTCCTCCTCTCTCAATGCCCAGATTATTTGTTGTCAGCTGTGATGGCTGAGTGGTTAAGGTGTTAGACTTGAAATCCAATGGGATCTTCCTGCGGAGGTTTGAAATTTGCTGTCCAAGTCACACACACTATTTTGTCCAAGTAAGAACTGGACAGTTGAATGGACACATCTCACTGTTGCCAAAAATAAATGGGACTGTAAAAAGGTATGGAAAAGATGTTAGTCTGTTTACAGAGCCCTGTTGATGTGCCCTTGAGCAAGGCACTAGCACAGGACTATTGTGCGGACCCTTCACTCAAATATGTCTCATGACATCATACCTGCATGTGTGTGAATTTGTTTCTTTTGTGGTGTAATCCCAAAATATCCAACTGATTGAAAAATGAAAGTTTCCCTGAGGGATGAAAATTGCAGTAGGGGAACCTCTAAATCTGAATGCTCTAAAAGCTGTATATCTTTCTTTTTGGGAAAAATATGCTTGAAAAACTTTAACCGATACTTCAGCTCAGTGAACGTGTGTTTTCTTTTCGTTTGCATTTTGAAGGATATCTGTGTTGGGAAAGAAGATAGCAACATCACTAATGAAAGAAAAACAAAGAGTGTACATCACAAAGTCAGCTGTGTTGTTTTAATGTAAAGGGAATCACCTTCCAGGCACATGCAGTAATCACCCTCTGTATACCGTAGAATTCATTCATTTGAGCACACTGGTATATACTGTAAAACATAATCACTAAATAAGTAAAAAATAAATTCCCACATAAGCCGCACTGGTACATAAACTGCAGATATTACACATTCAAAATATGAGAGAAAACAGACAAGGAACAGTTAACACTTGCAGCTCATCGAAAATGTTTAAGCAGAGTAAACACAATTTTGGGGAGATGAAGAGAAGCTAAGAATAGATGAGAATGTGGTGCTGCTGCGATTGACAAAATCCAAATAAACTGCAGGTTAAAGATGGGGAACAAAGTTGTAGTTTGTTGTTCGAACTTTATGGTATTTGTGTCCCTCTTCAAAGTTAACGAGTATGTAATTTGTTGTTGTACTATAGAGCGGTTAGCTTCTTTTACACTCGACAGTTGCCAAAAGCGTGATACATGACATGGACTCACTTTCAACAAGCCTGAACTTCCTAAAACTCAATGCCTACATCATGCATTATTATAGCGTGATTAGATATAATTTTATTTTGGTTGACTTTAGTCATAATATACAGTACTTGACCTCTGTAATATTACTTAAAACATTAGTTGTTACATTAAAGTAAAGCAAGTAATTGCTTGAAACATTAGTAAAGACCGTAATGAAGTTTCTTGATGGTGAGTTTGGGTTATTATTATTATTTTCTATGGGGGCAGTGTCATTATCATCACATGTCATCACATAGTGCAGTGTGGTGGTTGTAGAAACGAAAATCAAAAGTGCCCGAAATCAAATAAACACCCAGCTGGAGTAGGCTCCAGCATGCCCGCGACCCTAGTGAGGATAAGCGGTACAGAAAATGGATGGATGGATGGATGGATGTTCTATGGGAAAAGTTGTAACCGATCACCGATCCGATCACATGATGTAGGAATGTGTCTATTTAAATGACCTGTTCATTTATTGTAGATACTTGTGTACTTAATAGCTTAAAAATGATATTTACAATAAATAATGTATCTTTGTTCATCTATTTATGTCAGTGAGGCATAGTGACAGACAGAACAAATGAATGGTCTTCTATTAGATGGGAGGAAGTAAATACAGGAATTAATATATCCACAAATGTGACATTTTTGTTTGTTGGTGTGCCGTGAGATTTTTCAATTGTAAAATATGTTCCTTGGCTCCATAAGGTTGGAAATCACTCCTCTTGTCAGATCGTGTATTCTAATCAGTCAGGTCAAACCAACATTACATGACAGAAATAATGGGTGCTAACTTACTGTAATTAAATTACTTTATTTTTAATTAAATTACTTCACCCACACCGAAACTTTAGAGCATGATTCGACAGAACGGCAGCATGTTTACGTCCAACCGTTCGTGCTAGCAGTAGCTTGCTAGGCTACATAACGTTTTTGTTGCCTGCTTGCGAGCCGTATCGTATTAAAAGTACGTGAACATACATCAAGCAAGCCTTAAACTTACGTCCTCTCCTTTCGTGAGCACCGGTGACCACCAACACACGTTTTTTCCCCATTTTTTCCTTATAATATAGTTGCCACAATCCACTCTTGTTGTCATCGCCATGGTAACGAGTGTATCCGGTCGCATTTGATTTGACAAGATAAAGCCCAATGATTGTAAAAAACGGGATGAGGTGGTATCGGAATATAGGATTTTATTGCAGTAGTCTGACATAGTGCAATTTTGAAAGAGCAAATTTGTCTTGTCGTCTGATCCGACATTACTTGTTGTCTGTCTCCGACTTGTTGTCTGTTCCACACCACTGACATGTTTTTTTTTTTTTAATAACTTTATTGGCCGTCAGATATTTACAGGACTACGCCAAAAGACCCACGACAAGGCTAAAAATAAACTAGCTTTTGGATTCAACTATACTGTGCACGATGGCGACGCGAAATAAATGTCTTTTGCAGAGCGATAGGATCTGCGAATTATGACATTAAAGCCGATCAGCATAAAATGCTAATTAGCGGTTGATACCAATAAGGCAGATCAAATCGGTGTAAAGTCTAGTCATCACACGTTTTTCCGAGCTGCCCTTGAACGCATCATGAATAGTCGCCCCTCAAACAAGCAATGAAAGTTGAGTAAAACTGTTACACGTTAATAGTGTAGCCAATTTATGACCAATTAAGAGGTTACGTAAACATTAGGGAATAATGTATGTGGAGGGAGTCGGTCATTACAATAGTGTCACAATCATCAGGCGACCCACAGGTAAGACCAAAAGGTATTAACTTCCACTATAGTTAAAAAAAAAAAAAAAAGGAAAGACAGAGCCCTGTACATTTGCCATGTTCGTTGAATAGTAGGCTACAATTTTGTGAAAGAAGCTGTTTTCCGTTTTAATGCATTTGGGCTATTTCGGGTGAGTTTGTTTGCGTATGTGTGGTTTATATTCAGACCAAAGTCTTAGCCCACTCACCGGGTTTAGATGTTCTCAGTAGTCTGCAGTGTTGTTACGTAACACAGAGACGGTCAAAACAACGTCAGGGAGAGCCAGTGTGTACAGTTTTTGATATTTTTTTTTGTGGGGGAGGGGGTCTTGGGACAAAGGCACCGCTTAAACAAAGGTTAATTTGTAAACAATGTACAAAACTCAATCCCTCCTCGAGACCATAACTAGCGCTGCGAGCAGGGTTCGAACCTGCGCGGGAAGATCCCATTGGATTTCAAGTCCAACGCCTTAACCACTCGGCCATCGCAGCTTAGAACTTTTGACAGAGAATTTACAACAACAACAATTACATTCGCGAACTGTGTCCGCCGTCACACCGCCTCGGTCCTCCACAGCGGCGGCAGGAGAGCTCTTCACAGCGTCAGAGGGGCGCGACGGCGGCCCAAAAGCGCCCTCCCACCGGCCAATGGGATCACCATCACCGCAACCACATCAAAAATCACAAGTACCGCCAAGTATTGTTGTAAAACACAACATATGTATGCTTTATTGAGTGTATTTTATGGATCTGCAGCGGCTGAGACTCGGTCGTTAAAACCCGGAAATGCCGTGTCGCTGTTAAACTGAGTTGAATGAGCGGGTAACAATCACGAAGTGGTCAGGTATAATATGAATATAGGAAAAGAACTAGCACCTACGCCACACTAAGCGACTTCAAATCCTGTCGTTTGCAAACGCTTTTGTTGTTCAAAGGTTATTGGATTCATATATATATATATATATATATATACACTGCACGCTATATTGTTAGAACTGTGTCAAGTTATTATATATAAGGAAGTGGCAAATCTGCTGTCGAGGAACCCATTCGTTGTGTATGTGCTGCGAAGGTGTGAGGACAGAACTCCGTGTTGCGGCGCAACGCGCAAGGTGGGCGTTTGCCGCGCCCTCAAATTGGAACGGTACATTTGAGAGCATCACCGCAGTGATGTCAGATTGCGCATACAATAAGAGAAGGGACTGCGACTGGCGGAGTGGTTTCAGTGTTAACAGCAATAGAACAACCAGTGTGAAAATGCCTCCGTGTTACTTCCTGGTTGACTACTACGCAAGCACTTCCAAATTTGGGCAAGTTTTCACCAAAGTGCTGCTGTCCTTGCGCCCTGCCCCACGGTGAGCAACATTAGAATAAATGGAATAGAGCTTTGTTGATACTGACACAGGAACAATGACTCCAACAAATGGAGGGGGAGGTGTTATTATGAATCCCAATAGAGTTTTAGGCAATATGATTTGCTGCTGCATCTAGGATGCCTAGATAGTATGGCCCGCGAGGTGGCCCACATGCAGTTGAAACCAGATATTTATATACACATACATACCTTTCCTTTTTTAGGTCAATTAGGATTACCAAATTATTTGTATTTGCTAAATAGCAGAATAATGAGAGAAGGATTTTTTAGGCAATTTTTCATTTTCTTCAAAGTCAGAAGTTAGCATACAGTAAGATTATGATGCCTTTAAACAATTTGGGAAAACCCTGATTATGATTTCATGTCTTTGGAAGCTTCTGATAGGTTTATTGACAACATTTTAGTCAATTCACAATACACCTGTGGATATATTTTACCCAGGCACACCTGAAACACATTCCTTCTTTGTGTAACATAATGGAAAAGTCAAAATAAATCAGCCAAGGTATCATTAGGAGAATTATTGACTTGCACAAATCTGTTTCATCCTTGGGTGAAATTTCCAGATGCCTAAAGATGCCAAGTTCATCTGTTCAAACAATTATACACAAGTATAAACACCAAGGGAATGTCCAGCCATTACACTGCTCAGGAAGGAGATGGGTTCTATGTCCCAAAGATGAACCTGCTTTGGTTCGAAATGTACATATCAATCCAAGAACAGAAGAAAAAGACCTTGTGAAGATGCTGGCTCATTATCCACAGTGAACGATTACTGTACCAATGGGCTGAAAGGCTACTCTGCCAGGAAGAAGCAATTACTCCAACACAAACAAACATCCATCCATCCATCCATCCATCCATCCATTTTCTGAGCCGCTTCTCCTCACTAGGGTCGCGGCGTGCTGGAGCCTATCCCAGCTATCATCGGGCAGGAGGCGGGGTACGCCCTGAACTGATTGCCAGCCAATTGCAGGGCACATACAAACAAATAACCATTCAAACTCACATTCACACCTACGGGCAATTTAGAGTCTCCAATTAATGCATGTTTTTGGGATGTGGGAGGAAACCGGAGTGCCCGGATAAAACCCACGCAGGCACGGGGAGAACATGCAAACTCCACACAGGCAGGGCCGGGGATTGAACCCCGGTCCTCAGAACTGTGAGACTGATGCTCTAACCAGTTGGCCACCGTGCCCACAAACAAACAAACAAACAAACAAACAAACAAACAAACAAACAAACAAACAAACAAACAAACAAACAAACAAACAAACAAACAAACAAACAAACAAACCAAACAAACAAACAAAAAAGACTGACTACAGTTTCCAAATGCACACAGGGAGAAAGACTTACATTTTTGGAGACATGTCCTGTGGTCTGACCAAACTAAAATTGAACTGTTTGGCCATAATGAACTATTACGGTTGAAGAAATAAGAGGGAAGCAAGAAGAAGCCTGAGAACTATATCCCAACTTTGAAATACGTGGGTGTCAGCATCATGTTGTGATTTATTTTTTTTTGCAGCAGGAGGGACTGGTGCACTTCACTAAATAGATGGCATCATGAGGAAAGAACATTATGTGGAAATACTGAAACAACATCTCAAGATATCAGCCAGGAATTTAATGCTTTAGTACGAATGGGTCTTTCAAATGGACAATGGCCCAAATCATACTGCCAAACTGGTTACAAAGTGGCTTAAGGATAACAAAGTCAATGTTTTGGAGTGGCCATCGCAAAGCCCTGACCGCATTCCTATTGAAAATTTATGGGCAGACCTGAAAAGGCATGTGTGAGCAAGGCATCCTACTAACTTGGGTCAGTTACACCAGTTCTGTCAAGAGGAAATCGCCAAAATTCCTGCCAACTATTGTAAGAAGTTTGTGGAAGGATATCCAAAACATTTGACCCAAGTCATAGTTTAAAGGCAATGGTACCAAATACTAATGAAATGTATGTAAACTTCTGACTTTGAAGTAAGTAATTAAACATTTTCTACAAAAAAATAAATAATAAAAAAAATACTCTCATTAATCTGGCATTTAATAAGTAGAAATACTTTTGGTAATCCTAATTGACCTACAACAGGAAAGGTTTAGTCTGATTTCATGTCAGACAGTGAGAAAAAAAGCATGTCTTTTTATGTAATGTATGTAAATATCTTGTTTAAACTTTAAATACACTTACATGATATACAGTACATTTTTGTTTACACTATGGTTTCATGTTGAGGCTCACGATTAAAGCAACTTGGAGAATTTACAGTGTCAAAATGTTTAGTAAACTAACTGTGTGTGTTTGTCTTCAGGAGCTGTAGCCAAGAAGACACATTTGAGTAAGTGCCATTTTGTGTTTCTGTGCGTGTGTGTGCGTGCGTGTGAGTGTGTGTTTGTGTGTGTGTGTTAGGTAAAGACATTGCTTTGTGCTAGATATTTTTGCATGCAATGTGGTTAACGTCTTAGGTAGGGAAGGTATCAATTGCACCTGTTTAGAAATTCACTGAAAATAACGACACATACGCACACTGTGGCATCGTTGGAGTTGAGCCATTAGCGACATAGAGTGTGTGTGTGTGCTGCACCTGTGCTGCGAGCCCCCAACACACGCACACACACATCATCAGCAGCAAAGCGGCAAACGCTTTGACATCTGACTGCACAACACAGTGATAGCATCTCCATTGTATACCAACTTTTTGAGTTGAACATATTCTGCCACAACACACCTGGTTGCGTTATCAAAGAGGAGACGCTACATGCACTGTAGTATCCCTCAACACACTGACTGTGTCAGGTGGGGCAATGGTAAAATAAAGAAATAGTTTTATTTATATCGGTTGACTTCTGCGCAGCTGCAAAATGAATGATTTTTTAAATTTTGTGTAGAATTGAGTGAGGGTGTCATTGTACACATCATCCAGGTGCTTGTCATGCTTCCTTCTTCTTAACAACACTAGCAAATGATGTGAATGTGGGGGATACTTTCCAGACCCACTGGCAAAGGTGAAAATGTGTGATATAGAGAGACCATATGAAAAACTTAAAAATAGTTTTGTATCTCCCACACTCCCAGTTAAAATTTTATGTAAAACTGACATAAAGTAAAAGTTAAAATTAAACATTGTATATTTTAATATCAAAACGTTCAACCAAGCCATATAATTTCATCTAACGAAATATGTAATGTGTTATGCCATAGATGGGCTAACGGAAATTAGCATAGGTGTTATTGTTATTATAAACCTTCAAACAACTGCTACTTTAACACACAGAGCAGCGACACATGCAAACAGAATACAACGATACTCACAGGCTTACTGTATATTAACTCTGGTCTGTGAGAACAACAGAGCTATTACTCAAGCTAAATTGGGGATGTTCTGTACCTCTTTTTCTTACTCTTAATTTCACTGCATCTTTTCCATTAGAGGTCGGGCATTTTGGGGCACGTCTACAACTAAAGGCGTGTAACTCTAAATTTGGATTTGCGAAAGTATTACCATTTTTTTTCTTCAAATACAGAAGTGTTCACGTCCTAAATTTTCTCTGATATAAATAATCCACAATATAATGGGGGAACACTGTCTTACAAAACATGCATTACTAGTAAAATAAAACCTCCAAAGTTGAACACCATAAAGCTCACAAGTTTGGGTTTTTGAAGTTCCTTAAAATGTTGAACACATTTTGGGCATGAATACAGTATATCATGCAAGTTTAACTCACAAGACCACAATTCAGATGGCATTAAAGGATTAACTCCGCCTCTGTAACTTTCCTTTGACATTTTGTGACTTAGTGTGACACTTTTCTATAACGAACAGACAGTGGACATTAAAAGAAGAGCTATGTCAGAATACAATAAAAGTAATACAATACAAACGCCTCTTGGTCACTGATGGTGTAGTCACGGTATTAATAATTGCCTGACTTCGGTGGAGGCAGCGTAGGTCCCGTTCCCTTTCAGTGATGGTGTGAATGTTAGAGTGAATGTTTGTCTGCCTCTGTGACTGACTGGCGACCAGTCCCGGGTGTAGTCTGCCTTTGGAAGTGCTCATTCTCATCGAATGGCAATGAGCTATGGGGTCCCTGAAGGGTCAGTTCTTGGACCCCTCCTGTTCAGCCTGTATATGCTACCCTTAGGTCAAATTCTTCAGAACTTTAATCTTGACTATCATAGTTATGCAGATGACACACAGTTATATCTAGCAGTGTCTCCAGATGAGTTCAATTGAAGGTGTTGTCACTGTCTAAAACAGATAAATATCTGGATGAGCCAACATTTTCTTCAATTAAACCACAACAAAACTGAGATAATTGTTTTTGGCAATAAAGAAAAGAGAATTGCTGTTAGTAAATACCTGGAGTCACTCTCTTTAAAAACCAAATACCAAGTCCGAAACCTTGGTGTTCTGATAGATTCTGACCTGACTTTCAACAGTCATATCAAATCAATTACTAAAACTACCTTCTACCATCTGAAGAACATATGCAGAGTGAAGCAGACCAGGAGAAGCTCATCCATGCTTTTATCTGAAGTAGACTTGACTATTGTAATGGTCTTCTGACTGGACTCCCTAAAAAGAGCATTAAACAGCTGCAGCTCATTCAGAATGCTGCGGCTCGGGTTCTAACCAGAACAAATAGTTCAGAGCATATTACTCCAATACTAAAGTCTTAACACTGACTTCCAGTCAGCTTTAGAATATATTTTAAAGTTCTGCTACTGGTCTATAAATCACGAAACGGTTTAAGTCCTGAATACATGAATGAAATGGTAACGGAATATAAACCCAGTAGGGCTCTGAGATCGAGACAGACTCAGGTCAAATAGTGGAGCACAGAGTCCAAAGCAAACATGGTGAAGCAGCATTTAGCTATTATGCTGCACACAAATGGAATAAGTTGCCAACAGAAGTGACGTCAGCCCCAAGTGTGCATGTTTTTAAGTCCAGGTTAAAAACTCTTCTTTTCCCCCATGCTTTTTAGAGCATTTCCACTTTTAAATGACATTTCTTGCACTGTATGTTGTTTTAATTGTATTTTTTAAAATTAATTAATTTTAATTTTTCTCTTTGTTTTAAATGTTTATAAGCTGTTTTTTTTTCTTTGTTTTCAAATACTTTTAATCATGTAAAGCACATTGAGTTACCTTGTGTATGAAATGCGCTATATAAATAAATTTGCTTTGCTTTGCCTTTCACCTGAAGTTGGCTGGGGTAGGCTTCAGAAATTGAATAAGTGGCAGGGCTCGAGACTGCGACCTTTTTTGCGGCCTGTGCGATTCAAAATTTCATTGTCGCACTTACGCAAATGCGTTTTTAATGGTTGAAAGTCGCCTTTTTTCCCCCTGCAATCTCCTCCTTCTGCACACTGCGAGAGATTGAGGGAGAGAGAGAGAGAGAGAGAGAGAGAGCGCTCTAGAAGCGACCCGCTGCAATATGATTGGCTGCCTGCTGCGACATAACTGACTGCTTCTTCCCTATAGGACGAACTATTTATTATCCACAGCACCGTCGCGTACATGTGCACCACCAATGCACATCACAGACAGGCTAGTATGCGGTTGTGTCTGGCCAGTGGCCACCACGTAACTATATTGACGCTGGCCCACTACTTATTCATTCTAAGATGACAAGTGTGAGCCTTCAACTCATTTGGCCTACTGGTGAGCAAGCTAGCTAGCCCGCACCTGTCTTGTAAAGTCCTGTAAGACGGTTAACTACTCCCTCCGCAAGTCACCCACAACTTTTCTTTTTACACTCATTATCAATGCTGCTACATTATTCACGGGAATAAAACCAAAAGTCGTTTCCATGAGTGACGTCACATATGATTATCTCAAAATTACGCGTGCGTGTGTGTTCCTTTGTCTCTCTTTGTCATTTCACCCATTATAACAAACACACTCATGTGCAAATGTTTTAATTTTATGAAGCTAGCAAGGCTATCTATCTATCTATCTATCTATCTATCTATCTATCTATCTATCTATCTATCTATCTATCTATCTATCTATCTATCTATCTATCTATCTATCTATCTATCTATCTATCTACCTATCTACCTACCTACCTACCTACCTACCTACCTACCTACGGTATCTATGCCTAAACCCTGTTTATAGCAAATACGTGAAGATACTGTACAGTATGTGCAAAGTTATAAAGCCTAGACTCCTTTAAAGAGGATTGTATAGGAAAACAAACTATCATTAAAAACAAATTTAATAATTGCAGTGGGCGGCACGGTGACCGACTGGTTAGAGCGTTTGTCTCACAGTTCTGAGGTTCAATCCCCGGCCCCGCCTGTGTGGCGTTTGCATGTTCTCCCCGTGCCTGCGTGGGTTTTCTCCGGGCACTCCGGTTTCCTCCCACATCCCAAAAACATGCATGGTAGGTTAATTGACAACTCTAAATTGCCCGTAGGTGTGAATGTGAGTGCGAATGGTTGTTTGTTTGTATGTGTCCTGCGATTGGCTGGCAACCAGTTCAGGGTGTACCCCGCCTCCTGCCCGATGATAGCTGGGATAGGCTCCAGCATGCCCGCGACCCTAGTGAGGAGAAGCGGCTCAGAAAATGGATGGATGGATAATTGCAGTAGCAATGATTTATCTATGTTCTGTTTGGGACAATGATTTTAAATAGGTAAATCGTTTTATTTTTCTCTTAAATAATTTGAAAATTAGTGTGAATAATCATAAACAATAATTTTATATGGTGGTGGTACACATATGCAGTTGTTTTTTAATGTCAATCATATGGTTGTGGTAATGCTCAAAATTAAGTGGTTTTCCTAGGAAAGTCACTGATGGTTTAGTGGTACATTCGCCTGACTTTGGTGCGTGCAGTGTGGGTTCAGTGACGGTGTGATTGTGAGTGCGAATGGTTGTCTGTGTCAATATGTTCCCTGCGACTGATTGGCAACCAGTTCAAGGTGTAGTCTGCCTTTCACCTGAAGTCAGTTGAGATATTTTCCAGTGCCCAGTGACCCTGAACAGGATAAACGGTATTGAAATTGGATGGATGGTTTTCCCAGTGGAAGAGGGTTTGGAGCCTTCACTATAAGAACTGGCCCCTCTGAGTCAAACAAATGACCAAATAAAAAGTCAAGCCTTTTTTAAAAAAAATTAATTGATCTGTTTTGTCTGCCACGGCTTGTATTTAGCAAATATCACATCTTGAGTCACTGTCAATTTTTACTTCATACGAAACTACGGTATGCCATGGTCATGCTGTACCTCCTCAAAAAATGGTGCAACCAAATCATGTGCTGGTCCGACCAACTGAAAATGTTTGTCACATCAGTGCTAATAGTGCAAAAGCCTGAGTAGAGCCCTCAGTGGTATAAAATATGGATACAAGGATGACAATCCATTGAATGTTTTAACGTTACAATTGGTCAAGTTTGAGATGATAGACAGCAGTCGAAGTTTAGCGAGATTTAGCGCTGTTACTTATCATATTTTGGTAGGTTTACACGTCCTGTTTCTGTTCCCATTCCCGTTGACTTGCTAAGACTCAGCCAGAATCTACATTGACCAACGTTTTGGGATCAAACGATTCTGTTTATGAGCTACTGTGACTGGTGTCATGCATTTGAGTCCCAATATTTGTTACATTAGTGGTTGATTTCATGTTATAATTGTGACAGTTAATGTTAAAAATTATAAATATATATATATATATATATATATATATGGAGTATATTAGTGAGATGGTTGTTACCTCTTACAATGCTTAAAGCGTGTTTAATTATTTTGAATGGATTATTATTAGACAAGGTTAATTTGAGCTCATACTTGTACGGCAGTTAATAATGTTAAAATGTTACTTTAAACGTTGCCTGTACAGTTAATACAAGTTTTATGATTGCGACTGTTAGGACTCTGGAATGAATCATAATCATGAATCTTGTTTTGAGTCCGACCACCAGTCAAACATCAATGTGTTTGATTACGCAGGTTACACTGTAACATTTTTTAATGTGATTTCAATAAAGTTTTGTTCTCTCAAATTTGCATTAAAAGATTTTGAAGTAGACCTTCTAAGAAAAAAATTAAGTGGTGTGGTGACATGGGTGACATTTTAGTGCAGTAGTATTATTGATGTTGAAGAATTCACGTTTTGGTAAGCTTTTATAAGAAAAAAAAGGTAATGTTCCATCAATATGTATTTGAAGGGCAGTGGACTATTTTGAGAATGTCACATTTTCCCCCCACAAACATCAATCTGAGTGAAACCGCAAAGAAAAAAAAACATTTTCAAGTCTGAGGGGGCGAAGGATAGCAACAACAAAGCTTTGAGGAAAAAGTCCCTTTTTGAAAAGATTTGGGGGACAGTCCCATTTCTTTATCTTTGCTCCTTCACACGGACAAGGAAGGTGCCCCCCACACACATACACGGTACACACACTCGCAGATGATGTGCACTGAGGCTGCAACGTGTACACAACCTGTCTCACTCGGTAGCAGGAAGAGGTAGTGCACGTTAGAAGACTTAGGGATTGGAAAAGTGAATTTGTGAAAGTGGGACAAACGTCTGCAACAATTGCAGGAGTGAGGATGATGCGAGGTAGGCATCCAGTTCTTTTTTAGTTGACGCGTGTGTGGGCAGGTGTGTGTGAAATGTAAGATATTTGATTAAATGTCCAGTGCATTGAATGAAAAAAGTGCAGTCATACTTGGCTGTTAATTGGATATATGTGACAAGTTCATTAGGATGCATTATGGTATTGGAGCAGTTTTGAGATGGCCTTCTCTTCCCAGGTTAAACTGCACTGACTGTTATGATTATTGATTATAACATTTATCTAATACTCCTTCCAGATTTTAATCTACCCTTAATTCAGTTTTTGATGTGTATACTGTTTTATGACAAAATCTTTATGTTTGATCTTATCCTCTTGATCTCTATTTTGAGATCTGATTTTCATACAGGTTGTCTTACTTTATCATCATGACATTACTCTATCAGGGGCCATTTCAGTTTTTATCAAGTCCTTCAAAGGCCGTACTGCATTTATGAATAAAATGCTGAACAAATGTTTCATATTGTATGTAATGATCATTTGTGGGTTAAATGTATTTATTGGGTTTTGTCTAAGGTTGATTTGTTTTTAGAATGGCATGGCGGGCCCCATTAAATGCTACAGGCCGTACGCAAGTTTCCAACCCGCAGCTTTTTTCAGTTTTTCACATTTGTTAGTCCCGGCGGGCACATGCATGTACAACAGTGAGAGCAAATATGTTTAGTTGCCCCCCCCCCCCCCCCCCCAAATTATTAGGAATTGGCTCAAATTATCTTCACAACTGTTAATGACAATTAGTGGCATGTCAGTGTTAGGTGAAATGACCTCTTTTTATATTTTACATTTACCCTCACTGTTAGTTCCACAGTTTAAATATATGTCGAACTTATTTTTGAGGTGAGGACATTGCATTCCCTGCCACTGGCTCTTGCCCATAGTCAGCTCGGATAGGCTCAAACTCACCCATGATCCTAATAATGACAAGTCCAAAAGAAAATGGATGGATGGACATTGCATTCCCCTTGTCAGCAATAATAATAAAAAATGTGGAAATGAACTGAATAAGTGCAGCACTATGCAAATACCTTGAAAAATACAAAAATAAAATATCCATATCTAGTTGATAAATGTTATTCATTCATTTTCTATATTAGGATTGCAGATAAAATAGTAATAACATACAATTAATGCTTAATTATTATTATTGTGAATGTAAAAAGGTAAATAATAGAGACTCTAAATGACGTGGCCTTTACACATACTAGACACCTGATTAGGTACAACCACGCCATCGGGGATTAACACAAGTATCAAAAGTAATCAGCCAAGTAATCATTTAAAATGTTCTAAAATTAGTGTGGTCATGGTGTCAAACTGTACTGCATCATACTGAGAGCTGTTTCTAATATTTTGACTCACGTGTAGTTAAATGAGATAGAGACTAAAATATCCGAAACATCATCTAGTACGATGATACAGTATATCACTGTGATCTAAAACCACAATAGTAAACATATTGTTAAATTAGTACATTTCTGACAGGGTCAATCAAAAGTGAGCATTATTATCTTTGTTGTGGCATAATTTGTGATAAAATTCGGTTGCACCTAATGGTTTGGTTGGTGAGTTGCAGAGGAAATAATAATATTCCAATAACTCAATATTTAATCATGAGTAATGAAATCAAAGATCACATCCAAATGCACACAGAGGAAAAAGACAGCTCAAAGAAAATGAATTTTGAATGCTTTGCTGCATGGGGGGGATTCCTGTGTCAATTTCTATAGTATCTTTATCTGAAAGGGTTTCCTCTGTTGTGCTGCAGCATCTTAATCAGTCTTCACATCAAAGCGCCCAGTCTGGCAGGTGACATATTTCTTCCAAAAATATGGCAAATGATAAACAAGAGTCAAGCTGATTCATAAGCGCTTGTGAATGTCAAAACATTACCGCTTTTCAAATGGATCTGTCACTTCAAAGGAGAGTGGTGTAGATCATACCTGATGTGATCGTATCTTTTTATCAGCTTAGTTGCTGTTGCGCGGTTTTCTCACTTTGAGAAGAATAGACAAGAAAGCTGTTTTTTGTCATATCCGTGTACAACAATGCAGTTAGAATAGAATTGCTTCATTACCTTTGTAACATGTTCAACCACATTTAAAGTGCCCACTTGTTTGTGCAAATAAAGCTTAAAAAAGGCTAAACTAAACAATAATAAACAACACAAAACCATGCAAAATCAAGTCAAATCGAATTGCACGAACCCTTAATATTGTATGGTGCAACTACTAACTACCACACATAGAAGATCATTTTTAAAATTTACTTTCCAGTTTGTTCCCAAAAAATAGATATATCAGATTGTTTCGAATATTGTAAAATTGTTTTAACCGAATACTTTATATTAACCGAGGCTCAAATAAATGTTTTTTTTTGTTTTGTTATTTTAAAATGTGTTTAACTTAAGTTTGACATTGAACACTGTGTAATATGACTTTTTAAAAGATATTTTTCTATAGTGGTGCTTCAAATTAAATTGAATTAAATTATATTAAATAAATTCATTTTTATTAATCTAAGCAATCTTTCATTTAACTTGAGAGAACTAAATTATTATTATTAATATTTTTTTTATTTTAGTGCTTATTTCAGAAGCTATACTGTACTTTATGGCAAAATGGCAAATTATATGATATACGACAGGGGTTCCCAAACCTTTTGGGTCCAGGCACCACTTACAGGGGAGACAATTTTCCAAGGCAATAGGGGGTCCTATTAATCCTAACAGCAATTAAACATTACTAACAACCCTAAACAAACCCTAAATTCCATGACCATGGAACTGAAAAATTTGTGAGTTGTTAAATAGAAAGCGATTTAATAAAATTCAGTTCAATTAAATTCAATATTTATCCATCAGTCTAGCTAACAGCACTGCTTCCATTAACGGCTCCGAACAGAGAGTTGCAAGTTTACAAAAGCACAGTCTGTGTTGCCAACTTAGTGATTTGGTCGCTATAGTTAGTAGTGGTGGGGCGACACAGGCAACCCGTGGTACGATCTGTACCTCGGTTTTTGAGCCACAGTTCAATTTTGGTATGTGTTTTGTGCATTAAGAGAACAACTTTTTGTCCCTCAAAAATGTTCTCTTTATTTTGCTTGGCAACAGAAAATGCATTTTGTAGTATATTGAATAATAGAACTTATTTCAAGTCTCTTTTGAAGGGTAAACTGCATCTTGTTCCTTGAATAATTTGCATGCACGTTACAGTACAGTAATATACAATATGTACCTGTATAACAAATTACATCATACAAAAATGTAAACAAAAACTACTTGTGCAACAGTTGGATTAAGCCTGGGTCGATTGGTCATGTCAGCAGAGTGGGGTGCAGGCATCACCAATCAACCCAGGCTTAATTCAACTGTTGCACTTGTATAGTCATAGAGGTTGGGAATTAAAACATCGCTGAAATGTGCACGGCAGGGCAGAACATAACGTGGGTTAAGCGTTTTCATTATTTGACCAAACCACTCATCTTCGACCACAGAAACGGGCTGGAAATCTTTAGCAGTAAACACTCCCACTTTATGGGCTGTTTGTGTATATTTATCTTAAGTGGCACGATAGGTTTGTTCATTTACGGTAGTTGAATTGTTTCATGGCGGCACGGTGGCCGACTGGTTAGAGCGTCAGCCTCACAGTTCTGAGGACCCGGGTTCAATCCCTGGCCCCGCCTGTGTGGAGTTTGCATGTTCTCCCCGTGCCTGCGTGGGTTTTCTCCGGGCACTCCGGTTTCCTCCCACATCCCAAAAACATGCATGAATTGGAGACTCTAAATTGCCCGTAGGCATGACTGTGAGTGCGAATGGTTGTTTGTTCCTATGTGCCCTGCGATTGGCTGGCAACCAGTTCAGGGTGTACCCCGCCTCCTGCCCGATGACAGCTGGGATAGGCTCCAGCACGCACGCGACCCTAGTGAGGAGAAGCGGCTCGGAAAATGGATGGATGGATGAATTGTTTCATTGGAGTTACCTTTTAGAGTCGCTTGACTATCGTGTGTCCAGCAAGTTTTATATCAGGATTACGAACACGATTACGAAGCTTGGTCATATTGCTTGTTTTTCCTTAAAAAATACGAGACATGTTTCAAGCAACACTTGCAGACAGTAAAATGACTGCAAACTGTTTTCACTCCCTCTTCATTGTATTCAGTAGGGAAACAAAAATTAATCCATACCGGTGGTTTGAACAAAGCCAGTGCTTCTCAAACCTTTTGTCCTTCAACTCCTATGCTGTAAACTGCACGTTGGATACAGTTACAATTACATTTTCTACACCGGTTATCCTCACTAGGGTCGCGGGTGTGCTGGAGTCTATCTCAGCTAACTGCGGGCAGGAGGCAGGGTACACCCTGAACTGGTTGCCAGCCAAATGCAGGGTACATTTAAACAAACAACCATTGGCATTCACATTCACACCTACGGACAATTTAGAGTCTTCACCTACCGGGCATGTTTTGGGATGTGGGAGGAAACGGGAGTACCCTGAGAAAACCCACGCAGGCACGGGGAGAACATGCAAACTCCACACAGGCGAGGCCGGATTTGAACTATGAGGCGGATGTGCTAACCAGTCCTCCACCTGCAAGGAAACAGACAAAATGAGTGGAATAATGTTCACATATTTTTTCATCTAAGAAGAAAGAATACATGGTGCCCATAGGTTTCAAAATCAGGGATTTATCAAAATGTTGAAATCTTTTGACTCGGGGTATGTGCTTCCAAGCCGAAATGTTTTTTCAAGTTCACCTTGCCTCGCTAGTAGAACTCTTCATGAGAAAATGTGAGCAAGCTAGAAATGCTGCAAACACCCAGGGATGTCAGATTTATGTGATATGTCACAATCAAATGAAGGCCTTTTCACAAAGCACGCCGTCAACGAACCCATTCATTGTTTATGTACCGAGGGCAGGATCCCATCCCCGACCTGGACAAGGCACTCCACCCTTTTCCGACTGAGAACCATAGTCTCAGATTTGGAGGTCCTGATTGTCCCAAACGCTTCACACTCGGCTGCAAACCGCTCCAGTGAGAGTTGGAGATCACGGCTTGATTAACCCAACAGAACCACATCATCTGCAAAAAGCAGCTATGCAATACTGCGGCCACCAAACTGGACCCCCTCTCACCTTGGCTGCGCCTAGAAATTCTGTCCATAAAAGTTATGAACATAATCTGTGACTTAGGGCAGCCTTGGCGGAGTCCAACCCTCACTGGAAACAAATCCGACTTATTGACAGCAATGCGGCCCAAACTCTGACACTGGTCGTCCAGGGACCGAATAGCCTGTATTAGTGGGTTCGGTACCCCATACTCCCGAAGCACCCCGCACAGGACCCCCCGAGGGACACGGTCGAACGCCTTCTCCAAGTCTGCAAAACACATGTAGACTGGTTGGGCGAACTCCCATGCACCCTCGATGACCCAGATTCTTAGCGGTGGATTTCATGTTTTGGTGAAGTGGGCAAATAAACTGAGTAGCAGCAGTGACAAAGTTTTCAGGACCAATTAAAAGAACTTCCATTTTGTCAGGGTACAAATGAAGAAAATTTGGGGACATTCATTCTTTGGTAGCAACTAAACACTCTTGGAGGGACATCAATTGATTCAATTTATTGGGTTTGGCAGAGAAATAGATCTGCGTGTCATCAATATAACAATGGCATGGCATTTCATGAAAGCAAACTAAACAACTGATCCAGAGGGAGCTTTTAACAATGAAAACAGTATTGACCCAACGACAGAACCCTGAGGTACTCCGCACTGGAAGGGAGCTAAGGAAGAAACTTGATTATTCACACAGATATGAAAAAAATCTATTTGTTAAGTAATAGTGAAACCAGTTTAGTGTTTTACCTTAAATGCCCACCCAGTTACTGTATATAATTGATTAAACAGAATGGAATGGTCGATGGTATCAAATGCAGAAGTTAGGTTGAGTAAAAGAATAATGGAGTGTTCACCTTTATTAGCGTGCATGAGGATTTCATTTGTTACTCTTAAAAGTTCTGTCTCAGTACTTTGTTTTTGATGAAAGCTAGATGGAAATTTATCCAAGATATTATGATCCTCAACCAGGGTAAGTAGCTGATCAGTGAAAAAAAGCATTTTAGTTAGAAACAGAAGTCTGGTGATTGGTCAAAAACCTCTAACTGGGTTGGGTTGAGAGAGGTTTTTTTTTTTAGGAGAGGCTGACACTGGCGGTTTTAAAATGATCAAGTACTGTGTCAGGAGCAAGAATCATTGATAATGGAGAGTAGGGAAGGACTTTACACAGGCACGACATATTTGAGAAATTTGGTAGGCGTAATTGTGTTCATTATGTTTGTTTTATTGGTGGGCCGGTCCCTATATGTAGTTATGCATTTTTAAAAATGTATACATTAATTTTGCGGACCCTCTAAAGCTTGTTAATATGAGTGTGGATGTGGGTGTGCATGTGTGTGTGTGTGTATATATATATATATATATATATATATATATATATATATATATATATATATATACACACACACACTGTATACATGTGTATAAATGTATATCATATACATGTTTGTAAATATATACCATATACATATATTGTACATGTTTTTGTGTGGTGTGAGCTGTGGATGTTTTATTTTTTTTTAGCTCTTATTGAAGACAAACTTCCGTCACAGGAAAGTTGAGGTTTTTTTTTTTGTCCATTTACATTGCGAAGAACAGACTGCTGACAGGTGATTTTTGTCTGAAGTAAATCAGTTTCGCCCACCCAACCCGATGCCCCCCTATGCACGCAAGCACACAGACACACACACACCCTAGAGAGTAGTGCAAATGTTATGAGCATGATATAATCTAGATTTCAGTTCCTTTCTTCTGTTTATATTCCCAAAGAAACTCCTCTTCTTAAGGAAATAAGCAAAGTACTGTATCAATAAAATAGCAAAAAGGAATAATAGTAGTTTTTACCTCATTGACGTATTCAGTTTAAAGGCACGGTATTAGATAAAAGTTTGTATGAACGGTATGTTTTTTTAAATATATGATTGATGTTTAATGTCTTATATATACGAAACAATATCATAGGTTAGCACATCTGCCTCACGGTTCTGAGGAATCTGGCCCAAATCTGGCCTCGCCTGTGTGGAGTTTGCATATTCTCCCCGGGGCCTGCTTGGGTTTTCTCCTGGCACCGCGCCGGCACGGTGAACGACTGGTTAGCACACCTGCCTCACTGTTCTGGGGACCGGGGTTCTAATCCCATCCCTAATCCCTGTGTGGAGTTTGCATGTTCTCCCTGTGCCTGGGTGGGTTTTCTCCTGGTACTCCGATTTCCTCCCACATCCCAAAGAAAATATGCATGATTGGTTAATTGAAGATTCAAAATTGCCTGTAGGTATGAATGTGAGTGCGAATGGTTGTTTGTTTATATGTGCCCTGCAATTGGCTGGCGACCAGTTCAGGGTGTACCCCGCCTCTCGCCCGAAGATATGCTGGGCTAGGCTCCAGCACGCCTGCGACCCTATTGAGGAGAAGCGGCTCAGAAAATGGATGAATGGATGGATAGATATATATATATATGTATATATATCAGCATTACCACATTTCTGGTAACCTTTTATTGCTCAGTGACTGTGTTTTTATGGCTCAAAAGTATTCTCTGTCAATTGATTGTCTGTTGTCGTACTAGAGCAGGTCCAACTACTGGAGACAAATTCCTTGTGTGTTTTTGACATCCTTGGCAAATAAAGATGATTCTGATTATGATTCTAATATGCGGTATAGAGAATGGATGAATAACAAAGGTTTTCATATATACTGTAAATTGGAACACACCATAGTCTCCATCCTATCCTCCTAACCTAACCTATGCTAACGCAGTAGAAAAGTCATAATTACTGTAAATGAAAGAAAAAACAATTCTAGGTCAATAAAATAATCCAATGGAAATGCAAAAACAAAAAACGAGAACAACTTCTTACCTTTAGTCCGGTGTTTGGCATGGACTCCGGAAGGAGCGCATACCAGTTCATTGCGTTCCGTTTAAATTGCAAAAACTTTATAGTTCAAGACCGAAGACCCCCTGCTTGGAGTATGGAGTCCCATAGGACACCATAAGCATTCCGAGACACCTGCTTTAAAACTTCTTATCAATCCTAACTCTAAATAAGAAACGCAACACAGTAAATCAAGTTGACATAAACAAAAAGTCACATGAATGTAAAAAGTGCTGTTTTAGATAAATACTCTCGTATTATGTTAAACAAATGTAGGTAAAACATCTTTTTAATGAATTCTGACAACTTTATCTTTAAAACATCGAGCCTCCTCTAAACATGAAATTGACATATACCTGTATATCGCAAAACATGAATGATTAATTTATCACTATATGTTTATTCAAACTATTCACACACACAACTTGAGCAGTGTCTCTGTTTGTTCAGCAACATTCATACTACCAAAATTTTATTTTACGTGCACCTTTGAGTAAATAGTTGAGTATCCAAAGCTGGCTTATTTCGTCTAAATAACACATTGTAACAGGTTGTACCTGATAGCATAGTCCCATTTGACTTTACCTGAGATGATCTGATGCATTTACATTACATTTGTCAGCTGCGGCGTAAAATCAGATCTACACTTATATGGAAAGTTGCTGGAAGACCACTCGTGCGATGCGTGATTGCAAATGTGTGAACATTGAAAAGTAGTGGGTTGCAGTGGATTTCCTGTTATTTTGAGGTTGACAATCACAACTGAAATTGCAAAACAGCAGAGGCCACTGATCGAGACCACTCTTTCCTTCTCTTGGCTCATCCTGCACCTCCCAACATGCATTGTCACCTCTCTGTAATTTCTTTGTCCTTCGACCACAGTGTATTCTAACAGGCAAATAGAGTATAGCACTATTAGTTTGTAGATAGTGTCCCCAAAAGAAAAGTCATTTACATCTGTTTCTAGTGGACCAACCTTAGAGGTAGAGTTTATTTCTAAGGCCTGGTACACATAAAGACAATCAAACTTTCCAGATTTTGCCCTTTCCCAACTAAGGACCACAAATGTCAGACCATTTTGTTTTATAAAATCATCCTATAGATTATCCTGTAGTCTGAGATGTGTTAAGAGTGGACTTGTCCTGATAATAATAGGGTATGCAAAAAGTCGGCACAGACAATATTAAATCATACATGTTCAGTATTTACAACCAGAAATCTTCATGCGTGTGGGGAACGCAGACGACTGCCGAATCACGACTCTGTGAATTGTGACATGAAATGGAATGTAGCCAATGACGAAGTCAATTGGCTGAGGAACATTGAACCTGAATAAAATAATAGAATGAAAAAATAACAAGCCTAGTGTTACTAGGATAAAAACACAGCCGTTAGTGTAATTTTAAACCTTACCTCTAGCTCCCTCAGCAAATTATATTTTTGCCCGATTTTCCTATGAAAAAAAAATGTGTGCGCTCTTCCATGTTGCGTCTTGTGTTTCCCAGTTATCGCTGTTTCTTCTTCCTTAGTTTTTATTGGATCACGTTTAATTACCCAAGATTTCTGCCTTGGAGGACTAGATTCTAGATCAGTGGTGGAACAGAATCTTTGTGTGGTGTGCTGTGTTTAGATTATCGGCGCACACCACACACAGTACGATCAAAAGTGATTGCCTGTTTTTTTTTTCTTCTTCTTCTTTATGTGTCGGGTCTATAAAAGATATTTAAAAATCTTAAGAGAGATTTAAAAAGCCTGGTGTGTACCAGGCTTTTGGCTGGTAAACTAGAAGTGCATTGTTGTGGACAACGCCAATATTTTTTTATTTGCCTAAAACATTCCATCTTGAGCATAATCTTTTTAAACACACCATCCATCCATTTTCTATAGTGCTTGTGAATAATAAACCTTTGTTTAATTTTTGCATCACATTTTTTCAGAAACTTCATATGATAGCCTCTGATAGTGAAAAGATTCCCCACCCTGATCCTCATCATGATCTACTGTAGTTGCAGGGTTGTCCTCTGTTGGTCCCTTCGAGTGATAAGTATGGCACCAGGGAAGAAGGGCACACACTGACACACTAACACGTAGACAACCTGACACAGTTTGACACAACCAGAAGACAAATCAACAAAGAAGCTTGTCTTCTTTTGCATTCGCAGGAGAAGGAAATATGTCAATCAGAATAGATTAAAAAAAAAAGGTTATTTCTTATTAGATAGAGCTACGCGCTTTTTTTCCTGTTTATTGGCACTATCTATGAGAAAGACAAGAGAGACAAGAGAATAACTAACTTGTGCTTATTGTTGTTGCTTTCCACATTTGTTTGTGCTTATTAAAGCAACAGACATGACCCAGAAGTAAAAGAGCTAATTTAGGTTAGGAGCATTTGGGGTTTGGGGGATGGCCATTACTGGCAATGATGGAGCGAGAGAGAGCATTACTGGAAGCCATGTCCTTTATGAGCGAGACAGAGAAGGATTGGCTAAGAAAGACACAACTTGAGAATCCAGTCGACCACTTGAAAAGACTTTGAGGTTTCACACCTCCACTAGTCGCCATATTCCACCTCCTCACAAGACACGCGTATCTATTTGATGGCATTTTGTTCATTTTTTTCATTATTAGACATAAGTGGTAGTGTGACGGAAACAAGCTTCTCCTGTCACATCAATTAATGTTCAGGGGGAAGTACAGTGCATGCTCACAAAGTGGGAATGCAACTTTGCACTTTGGAACAAAAAAAAAATCAGCTCTTAATGTCACAATAAAGCATACATATAAGCTGTTTGGTTTGACATTTTATGTATGCTTTTTTTTCCAAACTGTAATTAGGAAAAAACACATTTGGGGGGTTTACCTGAAAAAGCTTTTTTATTTTCTTAACTACTTAGATACATTTTCTTCATGACCCCATAACCCAGGACTTTCCAAACTGAAAGAGATTAAAATTGCAGTCTGGTATAATACGTATTTATGTTTTACTAAGTGTAAATTCTGAAAATAATACAGTCAAATATATAATGTTTTATATTTTCTCATTACAATTCAATTTTCTTCTAAAAAAATGCATACAAACTTTACCCAAACTGCAGTTCAGTTAGTGCCAGTAAATAAAAATAAATGTTTTGATGTTTTTCAGTTTTGTATGGCTATAACTCAGTCAGGATGCTGAAGGTGGTGTATGGGTTAAAACGTTTGTGAAAGATTGCTCTAATTTGATTAAATGTCAAAACACAGCATCTATTGTTTTTGAGTGCATTTTTCTCTGCACGCTGAGTCAAACTGGAATATTTTCAGGTGAAAGTATCCAATTTGACTATAATCAAATGGCACATTTTTTGTATTGATTTCTAACTAAATTGTCATGAGATCATGTTGTTGAATGCTATGCCCTGTTGCAGTTGTATCAAAATATGTTAACAAAAACATTTTGTGTCTGTTCAGCCCAGATTGAAGTTATCCCTTGCAAGATCTGTGGTGATAAGTCCTCCGGAGTGCATTATGGAGTCATCACATGTGAAGGTTGCAAGGTGAGACAGACACACATCTTACTGCACAGTCACACACACACACACACACACACACACACACACACGCACACACACACACACACACACACACGAACACACGCGCACAAAATTAAAAATAAAAAAGTGGTAAAAAAGCTTGTGGCGAGACGAAGGGTATGCCCTGGAATGATCTCCCTTTTTTATGATTATTATTAATATTTTTATTTTCATTTTACTCTACTGTGCTCTCCGAGAATGGTCTTTTTTCTTCCACCTGTTAATTATCTGTTTTCTTATTTATGTAAAAAAGTTTTGAAATACAGGTCTAACACATACAGTGCATCCTGAAAGTATTCAAAGCAATAATTTTCCTTCTACATTTTGTCGTGTTACAGTCTTATCTCAAAATTGAATACACTTTTTTTTTTTTCAAAATTCTACATATAAAAACCCATAATTAAAACGTTTTTTGTTCAACTTATTTAAGTTCCCGTGCCATCAAAATCCCAATTGTTTTCAACTGTTTTATGCATAAATACTGTAGGTCTGTGACATGGTTTAAGTCCCGTCATTGTGACCCCACTCATCACACACTCATCTAAGGAAAAATGAGGAGCAATGTGGCTGCGTCTTGTGCAAATCTTAAACTTGGCATCACCTGCCAACCTCAGAGGAGTTGAGGAATAAATGGCTTCAGTTTATTTTGGGAGAAATTCCCAAGCATGTCGGAACCAGAATTGTCCTGTGTTCAGGCACATTTCATGGAGGATGACTTTCATTAATATACTGTAAGCTTTCACACAGTGCTGGAAGTGCGTTTCCAGGTTTGGAGCGAGCTATCCAGCTGGGCAGCCGCCACCAAGCCATACAAATACAGTGTATAAAAAATACGTGTTGTGTTTTACAACGATTCTTAACTATATTTATAATTTATAATGTAACTGTAGATTAAATAGTGAAGTACCTTCCTCAATTGCGCGTCTGTCTCTCTCTATATTTATGGTTTAATAAAAATCATAAATTACAATATACTGTACAGGTATGTGTGGTAATATAGTACAGAATTGCCATTCAGGGCGTCCAGGATCAAATATGTTGGGTGAAATCTGCTTCACAATTATAGTAAGAGCCAACATGGCCGTCTTAAGACGCTGAGATTTCCCCAACGGCCAACCAGATCGAAGCTGTTTTCCATATTTAAATTGGGGGAGATCAGTGATCTAATCAGAGTAAAGCTTTTTTACAAATCAAATGCTAATGAGAAATATGTCCATCTCAACTGCCACGCATAAAAGGACCAACTTCAAAAGCTTGGAACAGGGCATCCTGGGCATTTTCAACCCAAATTATCTTGCGAACCTGATTAAAGGACATAAAATATTAAAAAATTTGATGGCATGGGACCTTAAAAATAATAGAACCAAACATTTTTTTAAATCCATTTTGGAATAGGGCTGTAAATATAAATGTGGAAAAAGTAAAGCACTATAGCGAGACAACAGCCATTTTTATACAGAGTGGTACACATGAAACAGATTACAACCCAGAAGCTTTTCTTTGAGACAAAAGTGGTAACCACTCTCTTTTATTGCCAAACTGTTCATGCTTCAGGGATTTTTTCGGCGTAGCCAGCTGCCTACAGTGTCCTACTCCTGTTCCAGGCAGAGTAACTGTACCATCGACAGGTCCAGCCGCAACCGCTGCCAACACTGCCGTCTGCAGAAGTGCTTGGCCCAGGGCATGAGCAGAGACGGTGAGGCGCCCAAACACATTGACAGACTCACCCATGCACTTCCTCTTTTTTTTACAGTGAATCCTTTTGCAGCACCACTATATTGGGACTTTCAAGTGATTGTTTTTTAGTTTTTCTTTTAATAATATACAGTACGGGAAAGTCTGATTATAGTATAGAGTTGCACCTGTTAAGTGTAGTACCACGTTGTGCCACAACATGCTGGACATCCCTTAGCTCTAGTGGATGTACAACCCCAATTCCAGTAAAGTTGGGACGGTGTGTTAAACATAAATAAAAACAGAATACAATGATTTGCAAATCATTGTATTCTGTTTTTATTTATGTTTAACACAATGTCCCAACTTCTTTGGAATTGGGGTTGTAGATACACCACAATGGACAGAGGTTATTTTTCTGTCAGATGGCGTCACAGTAGCTTGGAACATACAGTATTGACACTGACACTGCCACCTGACCTTTCCACTGGAAATGCTTAATATGTACATATGGGCCATTAAAAGCAAGACAAAGAGGCAGAGACTGTCTCCTGCTAATCTCCAGTTACAGTCGTTCCCACAGAGCAGAGACAATATATGCCTGTGAGTAGTGTTGTACTGTATATTGTAGTTTGTTGAACCTGTTAGTGTTTAAATATACGTTTAATTCTCTTTTGTTATATTTGTTGCGCCGGCACGGTGAACGACTGGTTAGCACACCTGCCTCACTGTTCTGGGGACCGGGGTTCTAATCCCATCCCTAATCCCTGTGTGGAGTTTGCATGTTCTCCCTGTGCCTGGGTGGGTTTTCTCCGGGCACTCCGATTTCCTCCCACATCCCAAAAACATGCATGGTAGGTTGTGTGAATACTCTAAATTGACCGTAGGTGTGAATGTGAGTGCGAATGGTTGTTTGTTTCTATGTTCCTTGCGATTGGCTAGCGACCGGTTCAGGGTGTACACCGCCTCCCGCCCGAAGATAGCTGGGATAGGCTCCAGCAGCCCGTGACCCTAGTGAGGTTAAGCGGTAAGGAAAATGGATGGATCGATGTGTTTGTTGCTGCTCCGTGTGTGTTAAAGTAGCAGTTGTTTGAAGGTTTCTCATTACCGTAACAGCTATGGTTATTTCTGTTAGCCCGCTATGATGTTTGCAGTAACATGAAGATAGAATACTATGGTTTGGTTGAACTTTTTGGTGTTTAAATATACAATGTTTAATTCTATTTTGTTTTCTGTCAGTTTTACCGTAAAATATAACATGCAACGTCAAAAAAACAGCTTGAAGCAACATGATTTTCCTCTTATTTGAAGAACTCTGCGAGCGACAGGCTTTTTCTTTCCTCAAAGTGATGTGATACAATAGTCTCCCGTTTCTTAATAGCGAGAGAGTTAGAGCAGCAATACTTTAAAATGTGTGTTTTTTTTAAAATAAGTATAAGTCTGTTTTAATAATTTTAAATGTGTTTCAAGTGTGTGGGAGTGGTAAAACTATTTTTTTTTAATTTGTTGCATGGTCTCTCTAAAGCGTGTTTTTTTTTTTTAACTATCGTGGTGGGTCTGGAACAGATCCCCACGATAAACGTGGGTTTGTCATGAGCTATCTTTGTAGTTCCTTTTCTGGAGCTTGGGTGCCACTCTGCGTCCCTCTCGTATTCTCTCTCTCACTTCCCTGTAATCAGCACCACTTTGGCCGCGCACCTGTTTTCAATCAGCTGTCATCATCTCTGCCTGCATAAAAGCCTGCCAGATCCTGGAAACCCTCGCCAGAGTATTAACGTTCAACCGTGTGGTCCTTCCGTGTTCCCCGCCTTGCTGACCTCTTCCACCACGCCGCCAAGCCATCCACCTGCTCATGCCACTGCCTGCCACACGTTCCCCGTCTCGACGACCTGCCAGTACGCCTCAGAGGTCCAATTCCCAATTCCTCTTCAATAAACTAGTCACCACAAACTTCTCAGCCTCCGCTTGTTTCTGGGTCCAAGTACAACGGATACCTTCGTATCGTGAAAGAATACTCTGGCCACCAGCAACCCCGGAGGCACTTAGACAAGCACTCACCCTCCAAGGCGCCCATATAGGAAAACAGGACAAAGTTCTCCAGGAAATCATGGAATCATTAACCACTCTCACGCGACAAGTTTCCCTTCTGTCTTCCAAATTACAGTCTGACCACCCTCCCGTAAGTACTCCTTCTGAGCCCGCAGCCGCCGATCCATCCCGCCTCCCATACAAAGAGCCTCATGTTCCTCTGCCCGAGCCCTACTCCGGGGACCTACGTGCATGCAGTCAATTCCTCCTCAATTGCTCCCTGGTATTCAATCTACAACCATTAAGCTATCCCACCGAACAATCCAAAATAGCTTACGTACCTAACCTACTACGTGGAAAAGCAGCAAAATGGGCAAACGTGTGATGGCATAACTCTTCCCCAGTACTCGCGTCATTCACCTCCTTTTCGGCTGAACTAAAAAAAAGCTTTTGATCACCCCGTTCAGGGCAGGGAACCCACCTGACGCATCCTCATGCTTACTCGGGGCTCTAGTTCCGTAGCTTCGTACAGGGTAGAATTCCGGATACTTGCAGGTGAATGCGGGTGGGATGATGCGCCGTTAAGGGGTATTTTTTTAAACGGGCTTTCATAGCAGCTCAAAGATGAGCTTGCCGCCCGGGACGAGCCCTCCTTCCTCGAAGAGCTTATCTCTTTATCCATCCGTTTGGACAACCGGCTACGGGAAAGACCACGAGAGAAGGGGCTAAGAGCGTGTATTGCATCCTCCATGAGCATTGCGCCGCCAGCACCTCGCCCGCCTTCTAAACCTCCGACCGCCACCTCGTCACCCCCCAGTGCACCAGATGAACCCATGCAACTCGGCAACACCAGGTTAGACCCCCAGGAACGTCAGCACCGTATCACGTAGCGACTGTGAATTTATTGCGGTAAATCAGGCCATTTCATCTCCACATGCCCCTTGAGACCAAAAGTCCAGGAGCCAAACCACCACTTTCCCAAGCTCTCCCTCTCTTATGAACGTTCCCGCATGTATTCTTGGTACCGTTTACAACACACCCGTTATTGCCCTCATTGACTCCGCAGATGATAATTTCATTCACGAGGGATTGGCACGTCGGCTCCAACTCCCTCTGGAACCACTCCAGTCACCGAAAGCAGGTACTGCCCTCGATGAGCGACTCATCTCCCCTGTCACCCACCAAACAGCTCCGTTTACATTACTCATCTCAGGAAACCACCGTGAAGACATTTCATTATTCGTTATACCTTCCCCTGAGACCCCGTTAGTCCTCGGAATTCCCTGGTTCAAAAAGCCCAACCCCGCCATGGATTGGACCCACCTTGCTATCACCAGGTGGAGTGCTCACTGCCATTCGCACTGTCTGCTATGCGCCATGCCACCCTCCAGCAAACCTCGACCACCTGCCACACCAGTTGACCTCTCCCGGGTGCCCGAAGAATGACCTTTCTCCAGTTTTCAGTAAGGATCTTGCAATTTCTCTACCCTCCCCCCCACCGCCCTTATGACTGCGCAATCGATCTTCTGCCAGGAGACCTTCTCCCTTCCAGCCGTCTCTTCAACCTTTCCCGTCCTGAGAAAAAGGCGATGGAAGATTATATCTGTGACTCCATGCCTTCTGGACTCATTCGGCCTACTTCCTCTCCCGTGGGGGCCGTTTTTACTCATTACTATCATTGATCGATTCTCCAAATATGTCCATTACATACCCGTCCCCAAGCTACCCTCTGCCTTTGAAACCGCTAACCTCTTTGTCAATCATGTCTTCATACTCCACGGAATTCGACATCGTCTCGGATCGAGGTCCTCAGTTCTCCTCCCTAGTTTGGAAGGAGCTCTGCACAGCGGTGGGCGCAGCAGCCAGCCTGTCTTCCAGTTACCATCATCAGTCCAACGGCCAGACGGAGTGGGCTAATCAGTCCCTGGAATCGGCCCTTCGTTGCGTTGCCGCACGCAACCCACTTTCTGGAGCACATTCCTCCCCTGGATCGAATACGCCCACGGCCCACCCTGGGAAGCCGGGCAGGACGCCTGGAGGCGTTCGTTGAGAGGGGGGTACTATCGTGAGCTATCCTTGTGCTTCCTGGTTTGGAGCTTGGGTGGCGCTTTGCGCCCCTCTCACTCTCTCTCTCTCCCTTCCCTGTAATCAGCACCACCTTGGCCGTGCACCAGTTTTCAATCAGCCGTCATCATCTCTGCCTGCATAAAAGCCTGCCAGATCCTGGAAACAGTTGCCAGAGTATTAACGTTCAACCGTGTGCTCCTTGCGTGTTCCCCGCCTTGCTGACCTCTTCCACCACGCTGCCAAGCCATCCACCTGCTCACGCTACCGCCTGCCGCACGTTTCCCGTCTCGACGACCCGCGAGTACGCCTCAGAGGTCCAATTCCCAGTACCTGTTCAATAAACTATTCACTACAAACTTCTCAGCCTCCGCTTGCTTCTAGGTCCAAGTGCAATGAATACCTTCATATCGTGACAAAATTGTTTACATGATGTAATATTATGGTCCTCTTTAGCTGTTAAGTTTGGTCGGATGTCCAAACGCCAGCGAGACTCTCTGATCGCTGAAGTGGAGCGGCACCGACAGCAGCAGCAGCAGCAGCAGCAGCTCCAAGTAGATGCCCAGTCAGGCTTGGCCTACCACACCAAGGAGCGCGAAGACTGCTCCCCGCAGCTCCTTCAGCCCATGACGTCAGCCTACTGCTCTGGGGAATCTGAGCTGCTGTCCTTCACTTCTGATGTTCATCCCTACCTGCTGTGCACTCCCAACCAGCCACAAGTGTCTGATATGATCTACAGAAGCTCTGGTGTCTCACCCTCATCAAGAGCCCACATGAGGGGGGACACCAGTGGACATTCTGAGATTAGAGGTAATGCCCTGCAGTGTGAATGCATTCTATTCTGTGTGATTGTTGTCATTGGCTGTGTGCAGAATCATTCACTCTTTCCACACTCCCTCAATACTATATTGGGATTTTTATATAGTGGACAGTATAGTTCACTCATCAGTCAAATGAAAAATAGTTTTCAAACATTACTCTGGCATGCCATTAATTACATCATTGCTGTTGCATAATTACACCATACCGGACATTGCTGTTGCATAATTACACCATATCGGATCAACATCAGCTAGTTTATCTTCCCTAATAAATATTGAACAAATAAGTAGTTTATAATAGAGTGTATTTTTCAAAACGAATACAAACAAAGCACTGTATGTCCATCCGTGATTTTTTGCTCGACTTATACAGTGGTGCAACAATGAATCAATTAATCGACAATTAGCGATTATCAAATTATTACTTTTTTTGATAATCGATTAATCATTTTGAGGTCATTGTTGAACTTAAAATAGTCAAAATCCTCTGTGATTTTAGTCTCTCAACAGTAAATATTTTCTGATTTCTGTAGTCCTCCATGAAAGCAGACTATCTTTGTGTTTAATCAAAATAAGATGTTTGCAAACATCTGCTTTGTACTTTGGAAAACAATGATCAACATTTTTCTCCATTCTCTGACTTGTTATGGACCAAACCAGTAATTGAATCATAATCAAGTTATGGGAAAAAAATAATTGTCAGTTTAATCTATGACGAAAATAATCGTTATTTGCAACTATTTTTTCTGTATCTGCGCAATGCATCATGGGATATATTAGATTTTTCATCGAGCATGGCGGTTCACTACTTTTCAAGGTGCATTGTGGGATACATTGAGGCACTAAATAGGGGATTCACCTGCCGTATACACACTACACCTTCGAACAGCGCTATAAAAGGGCAAACTCACAGGGGCACTATATAGTGGATAGGAAGTGACTCCAAAGAGCCATTGTCTTAATCTTCTCAATTCTTTCGTCCCCACAGTAGGATTCAATTCCAGACAGCACTCACATGACCCGATGGCGATTCATCCCTACAATCCACCAGAGGATCCTCGTGGCCCCTATCCTTCCTCTCTGCGTAATATAGGTGAACTAACAGGACAGCTAGCTCTCTCGGGACGGGGGTTGTTGACCTTTCTGAGCTTGGTGCAACATTTGTATATATATATATATTGGCTGAGTGGTCTAAGGTGCTGGATTAAGCCACCAGTCTCTTTGGTGGTATGGGTTCAAATCCCACCGCTGCCAGTGCTTTAGTCAGATTTCCTCACTGGACGAATAAAGTACTGTATCCACTTTCAGTTAAAGAAGCTAAACAGAAAACCTAAATTACATAATTCAATGTGATGGGTTCAATGACATTTATCATACATCTTAGCACAGTACAGTATGTACTTGCACATGCAACAAGATGGCGAACTGGCAAACAATTCATGGAACAAACCAAGCTGCTAGAAGAACAGATTTAAGCTCTCAAATCAGGCTTCTAACATAAAATAAATCAAGATGAGATTTATGCATTACCTCCACTGGTGGGAAGATGTATTGCAACTGAGCGTTTCATGGATGATTACAGTTATATTTCTGGTGTCTAACCGATGCAGCCCTCACTATCCACATGTGCAAAACTGAAAGCGATGGTTAAGAATCACTGCTCTAGGCAATGTAGTCTGTATCATCTGCTTTTCTTGTATGTTCAGATGAACTATGTGACAGCATCGTGCGCTCCAACAAAGACACCTGCCAGTATCGAGCGGAGGAGCTGCAGGCGCTCAAGTGGAAGGTGTTCAGCAGGGAGGAGATGCAAGCCTACCAGAGCAAAGTAACTAACACTCACTGCCTACCTTCTTTTTGTCTTTGTGTGAGGGGCTCTCTCAAAGCAAGACAAAAGGCTACACGCCACGGCTACTGTTCTGTTTGATCAACCAAACAGGAAACTGCAAAAACACGCGTTTCAAAATGTTCCCCTCCTCTTCTTCCTCTCTCAGTTGCTTAAAACTTGAATGACACCATAGCCCAACTATTAATGTAGGTTAAAAAAAAAAGTGGGGCCCCATTTTGGTGTTTGCCCGCTAGTTGATCATTTGGTCATTTCCTGGTTCGTGGAGAATGACTAAAATGCTACCAATGGCCACTCTGATGCACGATTGGACTGCAGCATTCACAGCATAGTGAAAATTCTACAGCTGTATTGATGGAAATCACTTTCTCTCGCTCGTTGTTTTGCGGAATACTAACTAACTGACTCTTTCAATACAACCTTAACTTACTAAATTCCACTGCTTATCTACAAAACTCACTTATGTACCTACCTAAGGCCAAGGGTAATCAATACAGAACCTCCAACCGTGAGCTTTGTGTGGACAACAAAACTAACTTACTGACTTGTAGTACCTACCTACCTACCTACCTTTATGGCAATCACGACATAACATAAAACTAACTTACTAACTTCTAGTACCTTCCTACGTGTCTACCTACCTACCTACCTAAATAACTTACTACCTAACTTTGTGGTAATCACGTCTTCTTTTACCTGCCTGCCGATTATCTATCTATCTATCTATCTATCTATCTATCTATCTATCTATCTATCTATCTATCTATCTATCTATCTATCTATCTATCTATCTATCTATCTATCTATCTATCTATCTATCTATCTATCTATCTATCTATCTATCTAATTAAGGAACTTTTAGCAACTTACATTACTAAATAACTTACTAACTTTGTGGAAATCGCAACATAACAAACATAACAAACGACCTGACTGATTTCTACTGTCACGGGAAAAATGTTATCCCTTAATAGACGAGACTGGACAAGCACTTTGAGACTATACAGTTACCTAACCTTTAAAGTTACGTGCAGAATGGCCTCAGTTGTATTTATCACACTAAATTACAAGAGATAAAACAACTTTTATTGCTGAGAAAGTGTGTGGGCCAATGGCTTAAGTGTTACGTGCAGTATGTGGGCAAGGGTAAAACATTATCCAATGAGAAGCATGTACATTGAGTTTTGTGTGAGTTGTTTTGTCTTTAAAAAGAAAGATGCACGCTTTTCTTTGGGCATCATTAAGCTAAGTTAATTAGGATGGGCATTTTTGATGACATTTCCTTGGTTTGTTATCGGGGGAAATTAATGATCAGTGAATTGGTTAATTGTTTAATTTTTCTAAACGAACATTAAATGCCTAATATGAATTGCCTTATAGTGTGAACGCAAGCACCAAACTTCACTAATTTCCCTTACGTAATTTAAAAAATAAAAACCAATGTGTTGTGATGGCCATCGCTTGGACTTAATATGAATCAAATCTGTCGACTTCAGTCAGTGGATGAGATGTGGCAGCACTGCGCCGTTAGGCTGACTGATGCCGTACAGTATGTGGTGGAGTTTGCAAAACACATCCCCGGATTCCGTCTGCTCAGTCAGAACGACCAGATCGCCCTTCTCAAGACTGGTGAGGTCCACCTTTATTCACATCACTTGCTGTCTGAATAATCTCAATTCTGAGTCTGCCACATTTCCCCCCCTTTTGCCTCAGGTTCTATGGAGGTTGTTCTGGTGAGGATGAGTCGCTTCTTCAACGCAGAGAACAACACCGTCTTCTTTGATGGCAAATTTGCTGGAACTGAAGTCTTCAAGTCTTTGGGTGAGGCCTCTTCTACACAAACACGCTCCTGAAAGCTTTGGCCTACTTGGTGACACGTCGGCGCTCTTCTTTTGCAGCGTGTGGCGACTTAATAGCGGCGGTTTTCGACTTTGCTCACAGTGTGTGTGCTTTAAAGCTCACCGATCAGCAGGTGGCCCTCTTCAGTGCACTGGTCTTGATCAATGCAGGTAGGATCACTCACTCATTCATTCTCACATTTTGACATTTATCTCTGCTATTAATACAACTGGAAATACAAGTGGACACCTTGTTAGGTGGAATTGAGTGTGATCCTATATGAAGTCGGTTTTAATTGATGTCTTTCTCAGTTTTCATTGACACTGTCAAAAAGGTATTACTTTAAAAAAGCTGTGGTGTACAACTGCACCACAACAACCGCAATTGAGCATTAAATGCAATTTTATTATCAGCCGTAGCAGTTAATTACGGTCACAGGCTGCCCCCATGTGGTAGTTTGTCGATACTGTAAAATTGACATGGTTAACAGAAAACCAGCACTAACACTGGTGTTATATTATTATCTGAGATGACTGGGTAGTTCTTTTGTGTGCAGATCGTCCATGTCTGGAGGACAGAGGCAAGGTACTGTGCGTGCAGAGAAGCGTGGAGTTAGGTCTCACACACATTCTACACAGAGACAACCGGGACAGTCTAATGCACAAGGTACAGCAAAGAGCAGATAGTGTATATGCAGCAAAGCCCTCTGGCTAGTTAAAGTGCACACTAACTGTATGATTTATTGTTGGTTTTTTTTGACAGCTGTACCAAAGGAAGTCCGTGTTGCGTTCACTGTGCAGTCTGCACACGGAGAAACTTCGCTGGTTCAGTCAGCGCTACCCGCTGACCGCCCACTGTCTTTTCCCTCCGCTCTACAAGGAGCTGTTTGCTTCTGAGGCAGAGTTGATGTTGCTGCCTGGAGCCACACACTGATCACACCCAAGACCACACACAGGCAAACACACACACATAGGCATACATATCTAATGAGATCCAATACAATAACTGTATGAGAAAGTATGCAAAGACAGTATCTGGCTCGTAACATGCATGTTATTAGGAAGTAGGAGGATGCCGGAGTGAGTCAGATGTGCTAACCACATGCTACGCCGAAATTACTTTAATTCCGCAAATAGTTACCGAGGGTGTTTTTTTACTCAACTGCAGTTGCGGGAAAGGTGTCTTTTAGGGGACATTTTTAAATTAAGTAACTCCACACGCCCATTTTTCAGGGTTAGGGACCGAGGCCTGCCGCCAATACCGAAAAGCCCTAATTAGCGCTCACCCAAAAAGGTTTATGATTGCCTATATTCGCGTCGTAAATATACCACAAACGATGATTCCAAAACACATCTCAGTTGAGATGTAACACCCAAAAAAATCTATACCAATTCCTACTTTACTAGTAGCCAGGGCTTTGGCGCCATCTTGTGGCCATTACAGAAAGAGTATAAAAACACAAATAGATAAGGATAGGTTCCACAGACAAAAATTGCGAATAGGTGAATTTGTGAATAGCGAACTGCGAACTCGCTGTAATATTAAACAGTGTTAACAGCATGTCACAATTCATGTCAAGTAAATGTGGAGTTGAGAAATTGCATGACCTGAGGCAGAACAGATAATTGGCGATAAGTCAGAATCAGAATCAGAATCATCTTTATTTGCCAAGTATGTCCAAAACACACAAGGAATTTGTCTCCGGTAGTTGGAGCCGCTCTAGTACAACAGACAGTCAATTTACAGAACACTTTGGAGACACAGACATTGACAAAAAACAATTGTGCAAAAAGATGCAGAGTCCACTAGCACTTAGAGCAGTTCGAATGACTAATATTGCAATAGACCGGTGCAATGACCATTGTGCAAGGGGCGCTGAGACTTCAAGGAGTGTATGCGGTTTAAAGTGACGAGTAGTGCGATAATCTGGGTGGCAGGCCGTGCTTTCTCAGAAGCCGCAGGAAGTACATCCTCTGCTGGGCCTTTTTGAGGACGGAGTTGATGTTAGTCGCCCACTTCAGGTCCTGAGAGATTGTAATTCCCAGGAACTTGAAGGTCTCAATGGTTGACACAAGGCGGCTGGACAACGTGAGGGGCAGCTGTGGCGAAGGATGCCTCCTGTAGTCCACGATCATCTCTACAGTCTTGAGCGTGTTCAGCTCCAGGTTGTGTCGGCCGCACCACAGCTCCAGCCGCTCCACTTCCTGTCGATATGGACACAACATTGCAGAATGATCATGTCAGTCTCCTGGAACGCTAATCGTCATTAGGGATTCCATCTCCGCATAATGTAAGATCATCTTTAACACTGAGCAACATGCGGAAGTCACCCCACTTTAACTCATCTGAAGTGTGATTATGTGCTGCTGTGTTGGTGCTGCTGCTTTGGTTAGCAAAAACATTCTTTTGGGCTCAGCAGTAAGGTCTTTGATATCTGTTTGTAAATTATAGCATCTGAACTGAGGTAATTCCAGTTAATACCTTTTTTTATGAGGAAAGGGAGGCGTTTATTTGAGTCAATGTATGGCGTTTTATGAGAAAGGACTTTAACTATTCGAGGAAATACAGAACAAGTGACACCGTGTAGTCCTACACCAATTCAAACTATAACTACAATATTGTAGCCACACATTACATACAATATGTATGTACACATGCTGGAGCATAAAATCATAATACCTCTCTAACTGTCAATAAAACCTGAGCATTATTAACTTTGTAAAGGCAAAATGATTGATATGTGTTGGCTTTCATACGTTTGTCTGGGTGTATATTTTTGGACAGAATCTATTTTTATAACACTGTGGAATAATATGAGTCGCCAGAGATGATGTGTGCGGAGCTTGAAAGAAGACATTATTCAAATAATTCAGTAGTTTGATATTTTGAAACTTTTTTAATTATTCTAGAATTTCTTGATAATGTTGTTTCTGAATAACTTCTATGTATGTTATCAGATAGTGTCAGCTTGCAGTATTATGTGATCCAATTGCAACCGCTGTATTTTCACTGTAGGGCTTTGAAAAACTTGAAAAATAAAATTATTTTGTCTATTACAGCCTGTAGAACTTCCGTCACACTTACGCAGCATTTTCAACATGTTGTGAGGAAAAAATGTTAATACAAATATGTCACATGAACTTAAACTGAATGTTGCCTGTGTTTGAAAAAAAAAAAAAGCAAGTTCTATTGCTTTTGGCACTAAATCATTTGGTTCCAACATTTTAAGGTCCAATTCTTACTTTGACATGAAGTGAGTAAAATGCTGAGACTGCAAGGAAATGTGTCAACCACTTCTCTGTTTTGAAGAATTTATGTATAAAAATGTTGGAAATGTTGATACTGGGACAACTCGCTCCGCCTACGGTCCTTGAAGTAATCAAAAGTGTGGACAGCTATACAGCAGTTGTTGGCAGTTTAGCTCAAGACGATCACAACCTTGCATTGGATTTATCAAAAGATGAAGTGGTTTCTGCAAATGTTGTCATGTAGACAAAACAAATGCTCCGAGGCCAATTGAAATTGATATTTTTTTATAAAGGCGGTGAGTCAGTAGGATATGATTAAGAAGGGCCTGACGCATCACGCAGCTGCTTTTTATCTGGAATAAGCAGTTTTTTAAACAAACGATTGTGGTGTTACTTTGGCAACAACCATGACCACCTCTTTAAAATAACATTTAATGTGCTTTATTGATTTATTTTTTTCATGCTCATTCTTTGGAAATGTTGCTGTTGAGAATTTCCGTTATATTGAGCAATGCATATAAATGCATACTTATTGCAGTGTAAAGCAATTTACTCAACTCAAGGCAAATGCTTGTGCGTGTGTACATGTTTGTCAGGGGTGGTAAAAGTACTCTCTCTGTACTTAATTAGAAATACAGATACTTTAAAGAACATAAAAGAAATACTGGTTCAACTTCTTTATTTAGCACATCTGCCTCATAGTTCTCATAGTTCAAATCCGGCCTCGCCTGTGTAGAGTTTACATGTTCACCCAGTGCCCGCGTTGGTTTTCTCCGGGTACTCTGGTTTCCTCCCACATCCCAAAAAACATGCATGGTAGGTTAATTGAAGACTCAAAATTGTCCGTAGGTATGAATATGAGTGGGAATGGTTGTTTGTTTATATGTGCACTGCGATTGGCTGGCGACCAGTTCAGGGTGTACCTCTCTCGCCCGAAGTTAACCGGGAAAGGCTCCAGCACGTCCGTGACCCTAGTGAGGATTAGCGGTACGGAAAATGAAAGAATGAATGAACTTCTTTATTTAAATTAATGTATAGATAGAAATGTACTCAGATAAAGGTCGGAGTAGAAAAGAGGGAGTACAATTTAAAAATACAGCAGTCTAAAAAAATCTACAGCAACAAAAGTATTTATACTTTGTTACCTCCCACCACAAATTTTAATGGTTCCAGGTTTTAGTGATGTAAAAAACAAAATGACACCAATTTAAATCATTTTTTAAAATTCCACTGTTGTGAACTGAAACTAACTGAATTTGTTCCATAACCTTTGCTCCTGTATCCACTGCATTGGACATGTCTGTAACTTTATGGGGGGGGGGGGGGGGGGGGGGGGAATCACATTTTTGGAAAAAAAAGTTGAACATTTTTGTCATGTCTTGAGAAGAATTCAAAACACTTTCATAATTCATGCATCAGAGGGTTCAATAACATTTTAACATTTTAAACTGTCATACATAAGTATAAAAAATAAGTTAGCCACTGTATGATCAAATTAATATCAAGTAAAACTACTCACTCTTTGAAAAGACAACACAGACACATGATGGAGAGGAAACGGGAAGGTGTTTACAGTGTGATACTGTCACCTAGTGGCGTTTTATAGGTATTGATTAATCGAGTGTATTTATGTTCGCATCTGCTTGACCCTAGCATGAAGTGATTTGACAATGCGCGACGTTCTGGTCAACAAATTGTGGAACACTGTTCAGAGCTACTCTCGTTTGTCGCTTTCCAACATTGCAAGTGGGAGGGATCGTGCAGAAGTCACGCTTAGTTTTTCCCCAGTGGAATCCGGGAGGCCACAGTAACCCTGGCCTCACGATAAGAAGGAATTTAAAGGCCTCCAAGAAGATGCCTTGAATGAGGTTATACACAGTAGGTATATTGTACAAAGTCTTCACACCTCTGTTCAAAAGTCAGGATTTTGTGATAAAAATTGACTGAGATAAATCATTCCAAAACTTTTCTCAACATTAAAGTGTTGTTAAGATGTACAACTCAGCTGGAAAAAAAGGAAATCTTTTCACGGGTGTAAGTAAAAATAAACAACTGAAATAATGTGATTGCACAAGTGTGCACACCCTCATAGAATTGGGATGTGGCTGTGTTCTGAATTAACCATTCACATTCATACACCCGCCACCATTTAAAGTGCCTCTGATTAACCCCAAATAAAGTTCAGATGTTCTAGAGGCTTGTACTAACACTGACTGCTATTTTGAACTGTGCATAATACCTTTCACGCGGCACGGTGACCGACTGGTTAGAGCGTCTGCCTTCTGAGGTCTGAGGTTCAATCCCCGGCCCCGCCTGTGTGGAGTTTGCATGTTCTCCCCGTGCCTGTGTAGGTTTTCTCCTGGCACTCCGGTTTCCTCCCACATCCCAAAGACATGCGTGGTAGGTTAACTGACGACTCTAAATTGCCCGTCGGTGTGAATGAAAGTGCGAATGGTTGTTTGTTTGTATGTACCCTGCGATTGGCTGGCAACCAGTTCAGGGTGTACCCCACCTCCTGCCCGATGATAGCTGGGATAGGCTCCAGCACTCCCACGACCCTTGTGAGTATAAGCGGCTCAGAAAATGGATGGATGGATGGATGGATGGATAATACCTTTCACCTTGACTAAGGCCCTAGTTCCAGCTGAAGAAAAACACTGCTTCCACCATAATGCCTCACTGTAGGTATGGTGTTCAAAGGGTGGTGAGCAGTGTTGTGTTTACGCCCAACATATCTTTTGGAACTATGCCCTAAAAGTTTAAACTTCAGCACATTTCCCCCCAGGCGTTTTGGGAGATTTCAAGTGTGTGGGTGTGTGTGTTTAAATGTGGTTGAGCTTGGATGTTTATATTTGTAAGATCTTGCCATCCCACCCGGTAACCCAGACATATGAAGAAGACAGATTCTTGACACATGCACTCAACAGCCAGTTCCTGCAGCTACTTCAATGTTGTTGTCGGTTTCTTGGCAGCCTCCCTGACCAGGTTTCTTCTCGTCTTTTTAACAATTTTGAAGGGATCTCCAATTCTTGCTAATGTCATTTTTTGGCAAATTTTTTCTCCACTTGATAATGACTGAACAATGAGATACCTGTGATGTTGTGGAAGCTCTCTGTTGACCATGGCTTCTGCTGTAAGATGTGACTTCAAAAATGTCAAGAAAATGACTAAAAGAACATGTGAACTTTATGTGGGGTTAATCGGAGACACTTAAAATGGTAAATGGACTGCACTTATATAGCGTTTTATATACACCAGCACTGCCCAAAGCGCTTTACAAAGCCTCACATTCAACCACTCACACACACACCATTATACACCAATGAGCAAATGCTGCCATGCAACAATGGAAGTAGAAATGGTGGAAGGTGTGTGCTGACTGCCATTTAAAATGAACCACATTATCTTGTTTTTATCTCCCCTCTCTAAAATAAAAGAATGTTGTTGTTTTTTTCAATTGAGTGGTACAGGTTGTAGATTCAAGATGTTAATTTCTTCATGCACAGTAAAAACACAACGGTGGCACTGAGGAATAAAATTTGTACTTTGCTAGTCTCCCTCCACTTACAAAAAGAATGTAAAAGATTGTTTTTAATCGAAGAAAACATTTAATGTAAGGGAAGTTAAATACGGTGGCCGACTGGTTAGAGCGTCAGTCTCACAGTTCTGAGGACCTGGGTTCAATCCCCGGCCCCGCCTGTGTGGAGTTTGCATGTTCTCCCCGTGCCTGCGTGGGTTTTCTCCGGACACTCCGGTTTCCTCCCACATCCCAAAAACATGCATTAATTGGAGACTCTAAATTGCCCGTAGGCATGACTATGAGTGCGAATGGTTGTTTGTTTCTATGTGTTGATGACATGGATATAATAAACGTCCTGTGACGTGGAAGAGACTCATCTTGGTAATGATACACACTTATGTTTCGAAAATAAGGATGAGTCACAGTTTAACAGTTCACAACACTTTCTCAAGACAATTCTACTGTCATATGTGGTGAGGTCTTGGCCTGCATCAAGACTGAGGAAGCATGTGGTGTTTGAAGGATACAGTCAAAAAGTGGGTGCCTTGCATTGGGAGAAATGGAAAAACAAAACTATGGTTTTAAATATCACCACAGTAACCTTTACATCTGTCATACTTTTTACTCTATTTCCTTCATTTCTCTCACATGACTACCAAGTCATATCTAGCTATGCTTCAAAATGATATAAATCTTCACTTTAGACAAAGGAACAAGTATTTCCTCTATTTTGACTTGAATATTACATAGTGCTTTGCTGTATTGCTACAGTGCAGTATAGTATTACTATCCATCCATCCATTATCTGAGCCGCTTCTCCTCACTAGGGTCGCGGGCATGCTGGAGCCTATCCCAGCTGTCATCGGGCAGGAGGCAGGGTACACCCTGAACTGGTTGCCAGCCAATCGCAGGGCACATAGAAACAAACAACCATTCGCACTCACAGTCATGCCTACGGGCAATTTAGAGTCTCCAATTAATGCATAGTATTACTATTCATGATTTATATTAGCAACTTGCCATGGAAGAACTGGAGTGTAATTTGGAGTCAAATATTTGCAGAAAATAAATAGCATAGACATTGTTAGATTATATATTAGCAACTACGGTACTTCCCATTTTCATACTGCATTTTGATATCTTTGGCAACCATTTGGCGCAGTTTAGTAACGAGTTAGTTTTCTAATTAGAAAACTCAGATTTTTAGACCAAACTATTTTTAATAAATGTGTTTTATTATCAACTGTTATTTATTATTATTATTATTATTATTATTAATGCAGCCTTATGGGGGGCACAAGCCAGTGCGAACTGTAGGCTGGTCCCAAGCCCGGATAAATGCAGAGGGTTGCGTCAGGAAGGGCATCTGGCTTAAAACTTTGCCAAACAAATAAGAGCGTTCATCCAAAGAATTCCATACCGGATCGGTCGTGGCCCGGGTTAACAACGTCCGCCACCGGCGCCATCAACCTGCAGGGCTGATTTTCAGCTAATTCAGCTATTGCGGGTAGAAGTCGAAGAAGCGGTGGAAAGCGGGTTCTTCGGCAGAAAGAGAAGAGGAAAGCACAGAGCCTAGAACTGAATGTGGGGACTTTGAATGTTGGAACTATGACAGGAAAATCTCAGTAGTTGGTTGACATGATGATTAGGAAGAGGTTGATATATTGTGTGTCCAGGAGACCAGGTGGAAAGGCAGTAAGGTTAGAAGTTTAGGGGCAGGGTTTAAATTATTTTACCATGGTCTAGATGGGAAGAGAAATGGAGTTGGGGTTATTTTAAAAGAAGAGTTGGCTAAGAATGTCTTGGAGGTGAAAAGAGTATCAGATCGAGAGATGAGGCTGAAACTTGTATAATGTATATGTGTAATGTGATTAGTGGCTATGCCCCACAGGTAGGATGTGACCTCGAGGTGAAAGAGAAATTCTGGAAGCAGCTAGACGAAGTAGTTCTGAGCATCCCAGACAGAGAGAGAGTCGTGATTGGTGCAGATTGTAATGGGCATGTTGGTGAAGGAAATAGGGGTGATGAAGAAGTGATGGGTAAGTACGGCATCCAGGAAAGGAACTTGGAGGGACAGATGGTGGTAGACTTTGCAAAAAAGAAAAAAGGATGCAAATGGCTGTAGTGAACACTTTTTTCCAGAAGAGGCAGGAACATAGGGTGACCTACAAGAGCGGCGGTAGAAGCACGCAGGTGGATTACATTTTGTGCAGACGATGTAATCTGAAGGAGGTTACCGACTGTAAGGTTGTGGTAGGGGAGAGTGTGCCTAGACAGCATAGGATGGCGGTGTGTAAGACGACTCTGGTGGTGGGGAGGAAAATTAGGAAGACAAAGGCAGAGCAGAGAACCATGTGGTGGAAGCTGAGACAGGACGAGTGTTGTGTAGATTTTTGGAAAGAGGTGAGACAGGCTCTCGGTGGACAGGAGGAGCTTCCAGAAGACTGGACCACTGCAGTCAAGGTGATCAGAGAGGCAGGCAGGGGAGTACTGGGTGTATCTTCTGGCAGGAAAGGAGAGAACGAGACTTGATGGTGGAAAAATATTATACATCAGCAACAGTGAGTTGCAGGTCGGTTTGGTGTTCAATTATGTTTTGATTATTTAATCAAAGCCTGTCCGCACATCAATTTTTTTTAGACAAAATGATAGATCAGAAACAGCTACAAAATATGTCTTATATTACATTATATGAGACAGTGGCCTAGTTGGATAATACTTGAAAACTCATTACAGGGAGTGACAAGCTAATTAGTTGTTGTCAATGGGAGTAAATAATTGAGTAGGAAGGAATCATGAGCAACATGCAGTGATGTTGCTCGGAGATAACAACTTAGTCAACTTAGTCGGAGTCAGTTTACATACCAGCAGCCATGTAAAATCTGATCACTCTCGATGAGTCATGTTCAAAAACTTCTTCCCTCCCACCGTGACCGTCTCTCTCGCTCTCGCTCTAACCCCCCCCCCCCCAAAAAAATAAAAAACATGCATAAAAGGACTCATCGGTGCTGGACGGGTTCAGATACGGACTCCACTGAGACGTCTGTGGAAGCTCACAGCGGGTCTGAGTGCGCGTGTTGCCCCTACTGAGTGAGCCTCCAGGCCGGCTTGTGCTCTCGCTGCTCCCGCTTGACTTGACCACCCCAGGCAAGACGAACTGGCGACCATGGGCTCGTCTTGGCTTGTGTTTCACGCCGCTGTTGGGTCTCTGTTGGTTCTGTTAGGGTCGGCGAACCATGGTAAGTGAATACGAACTTGCTGCGCTGTCTTTTAACTACTTGTTGTTGTGGAGTGTGTGGTCATATTTTCTTCCTGGATGATGACCAGCCTCCATTTTGGTTAGCCATTGGAGCCTTTCTGTGTACATTCAAGAGTTACAGTATTATACTTGTACACGAACCATATTTTTATTAATTTATTTTATCGTATTTATTTTACGGTAAACAGTTATATTATCATTTCTATCTGTGTAGTTTATTGAGTTTAACATATGGAAAGCAGATTTAGTAAAAACAAAAACAGCAACTAAACACTTACTATACTGCACGATGAGCCAGTGCTTCCCAACCTTTTCTAAGCACATATAATTTACATTAGGAAAAAAAAAATATATATCACATGGCACACCACCAAACAAAAATGTTACAAAAAATGGATGCAAAGGTTCATTGCCCCCTAGTGAATGACCATTTAATTGTTGTGCCTATCACTATACGTCATTGCCATAGATAGATGAACAAAGATACATTCTTATACTTTTTTGAGCGTCAGCCATTCGCAAAATCACCTGTATGCAGATTATTTTTTTGAGATGAGATGTGGGGGGGGTAGCCTATCCTGTGATATTCGCAGAAAAATCGCCTTTTCACCGTTTTTGTGCTCAGACCAAAGCTGTGCTTATTGCTGTACTTATTGCTTCGGTGCCATCTTGTGGCACCTTTAAGGACCAATGTTGAAGTGAGGGGCAGCACTTCATTTAGTTAGGCCATAGCTTTGCCTTAGTCGAATAGAAAAAAAAGTGCGATGCCACCATCTTGTGGCATCTATCTACAATTAGAAACCTTTTTGTGTGGGCATCTATAACTCGCAGATTTTCGCTATTCCCATTGAAATGAATAAAAATTCCATTAATCAGTTCCAGCCCCCTCCAAAAACATCACTCTTTTTTTGTCACAGTTTTAATAATGAAAATTAACATTTGTTTGTATGACACATAAAGTATAGTCACTGATGGTGTAGTGGTACACTTGCCTGACTTTGGTACAGGTAGCGTGGGTTCAGTTCCCACTCAGTGACAGTGTGAATGTGAGTGCGAATGGTTGTCCGTGTCTATATGTGCCCTGTGACTGACTGGCGATCAGTTCAGGGTGTAGTCCGCCTTTCGCCCGAAGTCAGCTGGGATAGGCTCCAGCGTCCTGTGACCCTAATAAATTAATTACAACAACAACAACAAAATTCAGCGCAATTATAATGGCCATCAATTATCAACAAATTTTCACGGGTGTCCACTGTATATTGATATTTTGGGAGTAAATTATTCAAATTTTTAGTTTATAATTTAAATGAAAATAGTATTGGTGGCTGAGTGATTTAAACATCTGCCTAACAGTTTTCCAACATGTTGTTAGGAGATTTTGTTGCGGTCCAATGAAGCCAATGTTGAACATTTTGGATATAATTCCAAAAGGTATTTTTGACACAAACACATGCTTTTGGGGCTGATTTTCTTCAGCTGGAACTGGGGCCTGAGACAAGGTGGAGGGAATTAGGAATAGTTCTAATTAGAACAGTCAGTGCACAAAACCTTCAGGCTTTGTCAGAAAAACCCTACTGGAACAACTTCACTTAATCAGAGGAGAGGTACTTGAAATGGTGTGTGTACTGACTCCCATTTAACACAATGAATGTGATTGGTTCTGTTGGTTAATTCTGCATCTGTAGTTGTAAGAATGTGTGCACACTTCAGCAGTGGCATTATCTCAGTTGTTCTTTTTAACTACCCCAATTTTATTTTATTTTTTTCCCAAATGAGCTGTACAGGTTATAATGTAGGTCACATTCATGGTGGAAAACGTTTTTCAATGCTTTTTCTTATTTTTTTACATCACAAAAAGGTGGTATTTGAAAAGGGGTGTGTATTGTTATCGTTAATGATAAAATATCATCGTCATGAAAAGTCAGCACTCTCTAATAGGATTTTTAAACACCATTTACTTTATAATCAACAATGTTGAAATCTGAATTGTCATACAGTATGTGTTTTGTAGTTAAATATTTCCCTGCCGTCTGGCCTGTTCTCATATTTTAACTACAAAACAAAACATTACCGTTGCATAACTGTCTAACTTTTTGCTCTCTCATGTGCATGCTCTCTTTTTGTCCTTCCAATTTTCCAGATAAGCACAACATGGAGCAGCGCGAAATCACCTTTGACTTTGGCGATGTCATGCATTGTGAGTTGCGTCGGTGTGTTTTTTACATGAGCGTGCGGAATCTTTGCCAGGGACAATTAGGTGACGCCTGGGACTTCTGACGAGCCAACACTTACGGTTAAGAATATTTTGGGACTTTTCAATTGATGAAGACACTTTTATTGCAAAATTAGGTTTTTTTAGACTGCGTGGTGGCACAGTGCTTACCATGTCTGCCCATCTGTATTCTCATTAGCATTCTGCTTTCATGAAGAATGACAAGTCTTTAGGATTAGGATTGTATTTAAACTCAAAAAGCAAAAACATGAAATATGGGTAATTTTCATATACTGTAATTTGATCAATAACAGTAAAGACAGCCCACTGAATTCCCTTTTGAAAATCTATTCTGCTGATATGAGTACTTCAATTATTATTGGCAGTTCTCCACCAAAAGGTCATAATTCTTTCTAAGAAGAAAAATTAGGCTATAGTAATATTTTTAAAACTTTCAATGCCAAAATGTCTTTACCGTTAGGTGTCTGAAATCAAGTTCCATGATTTGCAACATGTTTTCTGAAGATGCTAATTACATTTTTGGATATATGGGATTTTTCTCCTATTGCTTAATAAGCCTTTGCCATGAGAGTTAACACAAATGCAGCTTAGTGTTTTCACAGTTCCTTTTTTTGGTTCTTCTACAAAGTGTCCTTCTTTGTCAATCAAGCTGTTTTGACCATTAATACCACTGGAGAGAGCCTCATTATGTTGTTGCAATACACCAGAGGGATCTGTGAGGTGAAGTACCATGATGAGGCAGCCATTTTGCATTCACACAATAGCAGACAGCAAAATAAAAGGTTTAATAATTTCTGAGATATGAATGAATGTATAAAAATTTGTGACAGTGTTGGAAATATTTCATGTCTTTACCGTTACTATGGGTTTAATGGGTTTAAGGAATACTGTAGTTACGATAATTTTTGCACTTGCATCCGCAAAGTTTGAAGGGCAACATAAGTAAATTGTGCAACTTCCATGATTTTTATTAAGCCTTTTATGTCTCACGATTATGCCCTTTTGTCTTGACCGTTATAAAAAGAAGTGTATATCAATGGGCCCCACCAATTGCTCTGTAAGTAAGGGTTGCCTTTACTATGAAGGCCTAAATTTTTAAATCATCAATAACTTTTTGAAAATTGGACTTTAAGCTTAGGAGACATTTACCCATATAAAACCAAGGTGGCATAAAAAAATTTGCTAAATCAGATTTGTAATTTTTTTTTAACGTCTTTACCGTTGTTGGTCAAATTATATGAAAAAGACCTATATACTCCTAGCTGCAATTTTATCTAGGTATATACCAAAGTTTAATGGGTTCGTTTGTCTTCCAGTGATGCAATCACCGGAATCACAAGTGATGCAGCAAGAGGCAGATTTGTCAGATTTGGTTGATACAAAAGGTACTGTTTTTTATTTTCACTCTTATTGTCGCCTTTATTTGTCTTTGGGTCCAGTACATATCACGCTATCCAATAAAGAGCATGAAACTGCATATTTTTATCCATCCATCCATCCATTTACTGAGTCGCTTATCCTCACAAGGGTCGCGGGAGTGCTGGAGCCTATCCCAGCTATCATTGGGCAGGAGGCGCCCTGACACCCTGAACTGGTTGCCAGCCAATTGCATGGGCACATATAATAAGCAAACAATCATTTGCACTCAGATTCACACCTACGGGCAATTTAGAGTCCTCAATTAACCTACCATGCATGTTTTTGGGATGCCGGAGGAAACCGGAGTGCCCGGAGAAAACCCACGCAGGCACAGGGAGAACATGCAAACTCCACACAGGCGGGGCCGGGGATTTATATTTTTATTTATATATATATATGGATAGATAGATAGATAGGTAGGTAGATATATGTGTGTGTGTGTGTGTGTGTGTGTATATATATATATTTATATATATATATATATATAAAGAAAGGAAATGAAATCACAAAATTGGACAGTTTCTAGTTTATGCATGTGTCACTGATTACATATTATTTCCTTCATAGAGTTTGCCATGCAAGAAAAATTGGACACCCCAAGAGGGAGAGGTAGGGTATTGCTATACCTGTTTATCGATTTAAAAATTTAAATAGATTTTTTAAATTATTAAAAAAAATAATAATAATGCCTTTCTTTTTGCAGGATCCAGACCAGCATCTTTTTCACCGAGAGGACGTATGTGTCTATTTTCTTCTTCACATTTTCAATTACAGTGGAACGTCTAAGGTCCTACAGAATCTGCTTCAGAACACTGGTCACTATCTGATTTCTTTGTTTTTTTTTCTAAATTACCACAGGAAAAAATGGAACGAATCTGTTCCTGGGTAAAACTGTGGCCTTCATAAAAACTTCAACAGTACAAGCAATGTAACATTTTTACATCGCTAACTGTCATTCAAGTGAAAAAAATCACCTGTGATATTAAAATAATAAAACACCCAATATGAACTTCTTTACTAAAAATCCTTAAAAATAATAGTTTATTTATAACATAATAGTTTAATTTGTAAATTGATTTATTGTAAATATTAAAACATATACAGTAAGTAAAATAGACAATTTAAGTAAATTTAACTTAAGACATTTTTCAATTGGTAGCTAATGAAATTAATTATAAATAATAACATTAAAAATGCACTTCAAAGAGAGCAGGGATTGATCACCACACACACATAAAACTTGTATGCTGCAAGACATGGATTTTGTATTTGTCTTGGTTTTTACCCGTCTTTGCATAAACTATATATAAACATACATCCATCCAGTTTCTGTACCGCTCATCCTCACGAGGGTCGCGGGCGTGCTGGCGCCTATCCCAGCTGACTCTGGGCGAGAGGCGGGGTACACCCTGAACTGGTTGCCAGCCAATCGCAGGAAACATACTGTATAAAGAAACAACCATTCACTCCTACGGACAATTTAGAGTCTTCAATTAACCTACCATGCATGTTTTTGGAATGTGGGAGCAAACCGGAGTACTCGAAGAAAACCCACAGAGACATGGTGGGAATATGCAAACTCCACACAGGGAAGACTCAGAACTGTGAGGCAGTCGTACATCGTGTCGCCTATTGAATTCCCTCTTAGAAAAATTCAACATAAGGACAGTCTTCTGGCTAATTTCACAAGTTGAAGGCAGTCCCGCCTGGATGCAGCAGCCAATCATATTGCAGTGGGGTGTGTCCTGCCTAGAACTCCAGTGGGATTCATAATAACGCTTCATGGAGACTCCTCTCTTAGCTCATCAGTACGGCATTAATGTTAGTCGTGCTATGCAGAGGATAAAATATTTAAAAAATTAAGATTAAAAAATATGACTGATTACTCCTATATTGTCTGTCTACATACAATATGTGCTGCATCATTTGTGATCACTCTGTTGTTTAAAGGGTTAAAGCAACATAATATAGATCAGGGATGGGCAACTTAAATGATGGCGAGGGCCACCATTTTTTGTCCGCACGACCAGGGGGCCACATGGGACTGGGATTTTCTTTGGTTGAGTTTTCTCTTACCGTAGCTTTTTGCCATTGTGTCACTACTCTCTCTTCCTGCTGATTTTCATCATGGCGTCACCACTCTTCTCTGATGGAGAAGATCTGGCGCTATTGTAAACGATGTCTGCTTTCCAGTGGTGAATGGTATTATATATATATGTATGTACATATATATACGTACACACACAGCGGCTGAAATATGTATTTAACACATCACCATTTTTCTCATTAAATATATTTGCAATGGTGCTATTGACATGAAAATTTCAACAGATGTTGGGAACAACCCAAGTAATCCATACATACAAAGAAAGTAGAACAATTAAGATCAGGAATTAAATTGCGTGTAATAATGTGAAATGACACAAGGAAAAAATATTGAACACGCCAACTGGCATTTATTTAATACTTTGTAAAAAACAACCTTTGTTTGCAATGACAGCTTCAAGACGCCTCCTTTATGGAGAAACGAGTCGCATGCATTGCTCTGGTGTTATTTTGGCCCATTCGTCCACACGAGCAGTCTTCAAATCTTGAGGGTCCTGTGGAAAACTTACTTTCTGAGCTTATTTGTTCTACTTTCTTTGACTGTATGGATTACTTGGATTGTTCCCAACATCTGGTGATATTTTCAGGAAGATAGCACCTTTGGAATTATATTTAGTGAAAAAAATGGTGACGTGTTAAATACTTATTTCAGCCCCTGTAAATACACAAAGTGTAATTCACTTTGTTTTGTATTTAGTTTGACAGTAAATTTCATTTGGGAGTGGCATTAAATAGCTTGATGCATCTTTTTTGATGAATTGCCCGAAGATAGCTGGGATAGGCTCCAGCATGCCCGCGACGCTAGTGAGAATAAGTGGTACAGAAAATGGATGGATGGACGTTCACTATTTGCCAAACTGCTTTATATTGTAAAGTGTATTGAGTTGCGTTCACTACCACCATACAGCGCTCGTATCGCAAGTCTACGCTCACAACTCAAAGCAAAAAATCAGGAACGATCATTTGTATCTTGAAAAACTCGTAACTCATGTCACTCATATCTCAAGGTACAACTGTATATTACTTTTATTTATTTTTTTAACCTCATCTATGAATGACAGGCCCATTTTTGTTCCCTTCTAAAAATCAAATGAGGCCCTTGAGCACAAAAGTTAGCCTAGCCCCAATCTAAAGTCACAGGTCACCTTATGATTCCTTTCTTCACTTAAAGGTCGTCCAAGTGCTGGATCCCGGTCTGAGATTCCCATGCTGGACTATCCCGTTCAGTTCCCGCTCGGGCAACCCACATCCGACAATCTCCAAGCCGTTTGTCTCCACGGAGACCTTCGCCCTCGCTACCCCGACTCCTACTTCCCCAACTCAGGGTTTGGCCAACTGCGACGGAGGGCGAGCGCCGTCAATAATGCCGAGTCATGGTTTAGCGCATGCTGCGCAGGAAATCAGACGTGGGGGAAGGAGGCGACTCTTTGCTGCGCCATGCAGGCGGTGAGTTTTTAGTCCTGTCTTTTTTTATGATCAACAATTCAAGACAATTCATTGGAATGAAAATACCAGATATCTTATTTCCACAGTTACTTCCGTAGGGTATTTATGAACTCATCTGCAGATTGAGGGCGTTGTAGGCCTTTATTCGTTGTACCTTGATTTACGAGTGACCCGACTTACCTGTTTTCAAGATACAAGCTGTCGCTTGGCTGATTTTTTAAACTAAGTCAAGTCACTCGTAATTTGAAGTACCACTGGACAACATTAACACTTTTTTGGTACACTTGGCTCCCATCATTCTGGTTACCTGTATATTAGGGCAAACCTAAATGATGCCACAGTACTGTAGATCATGCTTTCAGGCTTCTTTTGGCATATTTTAAACCCCAAAAAAGAAAGAGCATTCTTTACATTGTTGGCTTAATGAAACTCGCATGTTTTCAATAAAATTGAACGGCTATGTGCTGATAAGCCTATTCTCCACCACCCAGGCAGACAGGCCTCGGCATGCCCACTATAGTGAGGCAGCCAGGGGGGAAACAATTTTGCTCTCACACACTACTGCTTTTAGTTAAACGCTATTGCAAAATGCGTGGCTGCCTCTATTTGCCCAGCATGTGACCTCAGCTATGCACACATCCTGACTTTCAATTATGTTTTTTACACGACCTCTGCTGCCTAGTGGGAGCTGTCAGTGGAAAATTTCTGCAAGGAGGATTCATCCGTCAAGGATCGACTTTATCACTGCTGCAGAAAGACGGGCAGCCAGAGACTCAACTGCTTCCAAAAGGACTCTCCCAATCCACGCTACGAGCCATCCGAGGCAATACCGGTGGTCCCGCTTCCCGCTACAGTCGAATTCAGCTTTGACAAAAACACTTGTTACAGGTATGGAGGTAGGATAATCAGCATAAGTAATGATTATCATGTTGTCAGTCGGGGCATCAACCTATCATTGTATTGAAAACCTTCCCAAATTCAACATTTTAATGCCACAAAGTTATTGAAGTGCATCATAAGACTTTTTGATGATACAATATACCGTAATTTCTCGTGTATAACGCGAACCCATGTATAATACGCACGCCCAAAGTTGACCTCAGAATTGTGGGAAACCCTTCTCCCTACAGTATGTATAATGCATTTTTACAATGCATGATTTTGCTTCTACCCAAATGATCAAAACATGAAGTATTATCTGTATTTTGTTAGGTTTTTCAAATAATTCTTCTGAAGTTAAGCACTTGAACACATAATAATTTATTGTTATTTACTTGCTCTTATTTTGACTGATTCACAGTCCTACTTTTATTTAGTAAATGAGAAAACACACAGTTGTGCTGATTACCCAGGGAAAATTTTTAAGATGGGTACAATTTTTTAAAGAAAACATGAAGGCCCAGGCGAAACACATTTAATTTTATTTTAATGGGATTCAAATTAAACTCTCAAGCATTTCAGAAAATCATTATCATCAAACAAAACATAACCATAAATAAATTAATTATGGTTGTTGTTCACTCATATTAAAAATATATATATTTCAGAAATTCTGCCAGGATATGTAAACTTATGGGCACAACTGTACATATTATGCAGTCATACATACCCCTGTCATATTGGAATGAAAGTGTAGGCTACACCTTCCTCATAATCTCTTGGTGGCGTTGGCATATTGGAATGGAGTGGAATGATACTGTACAGCTTTTTCATAACTTCTAGATGGCGGCATACATTTATGAAATGGGAAAGTTTTTTTTTTCCATTTTCCCCTATACCTATGTATAATGCACACCATTGACTTTTGACATTTTTTTGGGGGGGGGGATGCACATTAAACACAAGAAATTACGGTAATCAAAACTGGACCTTGTTATCTATTACAAAGGCAGACAGTTTGATACAGCTCTTGAACTGTATGTGGTCAGAGGTGTGCAATCATGAGGCTACTGAGTGTACATGTTATGTTGTGTCCCAGCCAGCTTTAAATAGCTTTCGATATGGGTCATTTTCATATTATTTGATCAATAATGTGTGGATCACACTACAAGACAAATTTGGTCTTTCACGATTGCACTATGTCAGCCTACTGCCATAAAATCTTCTCGGTCAGACAGTGGCAACACTACACAACATGTATTCCGATACCACTGCATCCCGTAGTTTACGTTCACTGGGCTTTATTCAAATTAAACACTGTCGGAGAGGTGGAACCAGAAAACGTGTCACGAGTCAATGCGATGGGATACACTCGCTACCAATGAGGAAAAACAAGGTGGTCGTCACCGGTGCTCAGGAGAGGATGTTCATTCAAGGATTGCTTGAGGTATGTTCACATACTTTTAATACAATACGGCTCGCAAGCAGGCAACAAAACATTATGTAGCCTAGCAAGCTAGTGCTAGCACTAACGGGTGTACGTTACGTTACGTAACGTATGCCGGCGTTCTGTCGAATCATGCGCTAAAGCTTCGGTAAACATTGTTTTGTACACGTGAATAAGTGTCAGAAGTATTGCGTGTCTTTACCGTTACTATGATTGTATAAAGACAAGTGTGTAATGGGTTTATTGAGTTGTTAGGATCATTTTATGCACTTGTATCTGCAGAGTTTGAAGGGCAACACATGTAATATGTGCAACACACAGCATTTTTAGGAAACTGTTTATGTCTTTTACTGTTATGCAAGAAGTGGATTTCTATGGGCCACCACCATTTGCTCTGTCAATAAGGATTGCCTTTACTATGAATGCTTAAAATTTTAAAGCATCAACAGCTTTTTTTAAATAGATTTTAAATGTGACTTTTTCATCATGGGAGACATTTAACCATATAAAACCAAGAAAAATTGCTGAAGTACATTTATTTATTTATTTATTTATTTTTTTTAAACAAGTGTCTTTACACTGTAAAAAATAACCTATAGAATTTACCCAATACATTTACGGTAACAATTTGCCACAACTTTAATTGGGTAAATTTAAAACACATATTTTGGGTAAAGAATGCCTTAATTCAATAGCTATAAAATAATTTTAGAACTTGGATAAGGTTTACCACACATTTGTGATTACATTCCAACCACAGTGGCAGAGTTTTTTTTTCCCCCCAAATTGTCAACAGTCAATAGTGCGCATCATACACAAGTATAGGGGCAAATGGAAAAAAACTTTAACATTTTAGAAATGCATGCCGCCATCTAGTGGTTATGAAAAAGGTGTACACGTTCATTCCAAAATGCCATCGCCACCTAGTGGTTATAAAAAAGGTGTAGCCTCCACTTTCCTTGCAATATGACAAGGGTACGATTGACTGCATATAGGGACATTTGTGCTCATAAGTTTGCATACCCTGGCAGAATTTGTGAAGTATTGTTTTTTTTTTTTTAAATATGACTGAACAACAACCATCATTAATTTTTCTAGGGTTATGTTTTGTTTATTTATAATGCTTTTCTGAAATGCTTGACCGTTTAATTTGAATCCCATTAAAATAAAAATAAATGTGGTTCACTTGGGCCTTCCTGTTTTCATTAAATAATTGTACCCATCTTAAAAATTCTGCCTGGGTAATCAAACATATGAGCACAACTGTGTGTTTTCTAATTTACTAAATAAAAGTAGGGCTGTGAATTTCAAAATAAGAGCAAATAAATTTAAACAAGTATTACGTGTTCAAATAAAGTGCTTAACTTCATAATTGTTCTTTAAAAAAAATACAAACAATATCTCATGTTTTGATCATATGGGTAGAACCAAAATCATGTATTGTAAAAATGCATTATACATAGGTAGAAGGGTTTTCGAGAATTTCAAGGGCAACCTTTGGTGCACATTATACATGAGAAATTACAGTAAGTCTGCCTATTTTGGGAGCGTCAAGTATTTCATAGCGAGTGCAGCATCAAAATACTTAACTGGCTAACCAGTGAGATGGCTACACTCACACAACTTTGTCATTTTCCCTTTACATTTTAAATACTGCTGACAGCATGGCTGAGAAATCACAGTTTTTATTTACATTTTATTACATTTACATTTACCCATCTCCAAAATAGTTTTTTACAGTGTAGAATTATTTATCAAATTTTATGAAAATGACCCATATATAGAAATACATTTTATTAATCCTGGGACGGAAATTGACTGCCTTTATGAGCTCTGAGTAAGTCTGCACATGTACAGTATTTTTAGTGTATCCAGGACACAACAGTAAATGTTTGGGTATGACCTGTACTCAACAGGACATCAGTGACTCAGCTGAATGTCAGCGAAAGCAGACAACAGTCTGGTTCCCAGAAAAGTGAAATCAACTTCCCGCCCGGTCGACCCAGCGCAGATAACGTGGAATCACTGTGTCGCAACCAGAAGCAGCGCCCCCTGTACAGCGTCAAGTGCCTGCCAAGCAGCGGCTACGAGCTCCTGGCTCATCAGGCCAAGATCATTAATCGTATGGAGAAGGGATTCAAACAGTGCTGCAAGAAGAACCAGGATGTGCTTGTGTGTGCTGAGCAAAAGGTAGAGGATCAGACTTTTTTTTTCTACATTTTCTACCGCTTCTCATGTTCAGAGTCAGTGCTCGACTGGAGTTTAGTCAGCAGTCAGTCACAGGCCACATATAGATAAACAATTCACACTCACATTTACACTTATAGACAATTTAGAATCCATTAAAATAACATGGATGTTTTGGGACTGTTAGAAAAAAGTAAAATAAAAGATAACGGTGGTGGTGGGGCTCGAAGGCGAGCGCCTGGTGGCCGGGCCTGCACCCATGGGGTCCGGCCGGGCACAGCCCGAAAGGGTAACGTGGGTCCCCCTTCCCATGGGCTCACCACCTGTGGGAGGGGCCATAGGGGTCGGGTGCAGTGTGAACCGGGCGGTGGCCGAAGGCGGGGACCTTGGCGATCCGATCCCCGGCTACAGAAGCTGGCTCTAGGGACGTGGAATGTCACCTCTCTGGCAGGGAAGGAGCCCGAGTTGGTGTGTGAGGTCGAGAAGTTCCGACTCGATATAGTCGGACTCGCCTCCACACACACCTGGGGCTCTGGTACCAGTCCTCTCGAGAGGGGTTGGACTCTCTTCCACTCTGGAGTTGCCCATGGTGAGAGGTGCCGAGCAGGTGTGGGTATACTTATTGCCCCCCGGCTCGGCGCCTGTACGTTGGGGTTCACCCCGGTGGACGAGAGGGTAGCCTCCCTCCGCCTTCGGGTGGGGGGACGGGTCCTGACTGTTGTTTGTGCCTATGCACCAAACAGCAGTTCAGAGTACCCACCCTTTTTGGAGTCCTTGGAGGGGGTGCTGGAGAGCGCTCCCGCTGGGGACTCCATTGTTCTGTTGGGGGACTTCAATGCTCACGTGGGCAATGACAGTGAGACCTGGAAGGGCGCGATTGGGAGGAACGGCCCCCCCGATCAGAACCCGAGCGGTGTTCTGTTATTGGACTTCTGTGCTCGTCACGGATTGTCCATAACGAACACCATGTTCAAGCATAAGGGTGTCCACACGTGCACTTGGCACCAGGACACCCTAGGTCGCAGTTCGATGATCGACTTTGTGGTCGTGTCATCGGACTTGCGGCCGCATGTCTTGGACACTCGGGTGAAGAGAGGGGCGGAGCTGTCAACTGATCACCACCTGGTGGTGAGTTGGCTCCGATGGTGGGGGAAGATGCCGGTCCGACGTGGCAGGCCCAAACGTATTGTGAGGGTCTGCTGGGAACGTCTGGCAGAATCCCCTGTCAGAAGGAGTTTCAACTCCCACCTCCGACAGAACTTTGCTCATGTTCCGGGGGAGGCGGGGGACATCGAGTCCGAGTGGACCATGTTCCGCGCCTCCATTGCTGAGGCGGCCGACCGGAGCTGTGGCCGTAAGGTGGTCGGTGCCTGTCGTGGCGGCAATCCGCGAACCCGTTGGTGGACACCAACGGTGAGGGATGCCGTCAAGCTGAAGAAGGAGTCCTATCGGGCCTTTTTGGCCTGTGGGACTCCTGAGGCAGCTGATGGGTACCGGCTGGCCAAGCGGAATGCAGCTCTGGTGGTCGCTGAAGCAAAAACCCGGGCATGGGAGGAGTTCGGTGAGGCCATGGAGAAAGACTTCCGGACGGCTTCGAGGAAATTCTGGTCCACCATCCGACGTCTCAGGAGAGGAAAGCAGTGCACCACCAACACTGTGTATAGTGGGGATGGGGCGCTGCTGACCTCGACTCGGGACGTTGTGAGTCGGTGGGGAGAATACTTCGAAGACCTCCTCAATTCCACTGACACGCCTTCCCATGGGGAAGCAGAGTGTGGGTTCTCTGAGGCGGGCTCTCCTATCTCTGGGTTTGAGGTCACAGAGGTAGTTAAAAAGCTCCTCGGTGGCAGGGCCCCGGGGGTGGATGAGATTCGCCCGGAGTTCCTAAAGGCTCTGGATGTTGTGGGGCTGTCCTGGTTGACACGCCTCTGCAACATCGCGTGGACATCGGGGACAGTGCCTCTGGATTGGCAGACTGGGGTGGTGGTTCCCCTTTTTAAGAAGGGGGACCGGAGGGTGTGTTCCAACTACAGGGGGATCACACTGCTCAGCCTCCCTGGTAAGGTCTATTCAGGGGTGCTGGAGAGGAGGGTCCGTCGGGAAGTCGAATCTCAGATTCAGGAGGAGCAGTGTGGTTTTCGTCCTGGCCGTGGAACAGTGGACCAGCTCTACACCCTCGGCAGGGTCCTCGAGGGTGCATGGGAGTTCGCCCAACCAGTCTACATGTGTTTTGTGGACTTGGAGAAGGCGTTCGACCGTGTCCCTCGGGGAGTCCTGTGGAGAGTGCTTCGGGAGTATGGGGTACCGAACCCCCTGATACGGGCTGTTCGGTCCCTGTACGACCGGAGTCAGAGTTTGGTCTGCATATCCGGCAGTAAGTCTAACTCGTTCCCAGTGAGGGTTGGACTCCGCCAAGGCTGCCCTTTGTCGCCGATTCTGTTCATAACTTTTATGGACAGAATTTCTAGGCGCAGCCGAGGCGTAGAGGGGGTCCGGTTTGGTGGCCTCAGTATTGCATCTCTGCTTTTTGCAGATGATGTGGTTCTGTTGGCTTCATCAAGCCGTGACCTCCAACTCTCATTGGAGCAGTTCGCAGCCGAGTGTGAAGCGGCTGGGATGAGAATCAGCACCTCCAAATCTGAGACCATGGTCCTCAGTCGGGAAAGGGTGGCATGCCATCTCCAGGTCGGGGATGAGATCCTGCCCCAAGTGGAGGAATTCAAGTATCTTGGGGTCTTGTTCACGAGTGAGGGAAGAATGGAACGGGAGATCGACAGGCGGATCGGTGCAGCGTCTGCAGTGATGCGGACTTTGTATCGGTCCGTTGTGGTAAAGAAAGAGCTAAGCCGAAAGGCGAAGCTCTCAATTTACCGGTCGATCTTCGTTCCTACCCTCACCTATGGTCATGAGCTGTGGGTCGTGACCGAAAGAACAAGATCCCGGATACAAGCGGCCGAAATGAGTTTCCTCCGCAGGGTGTCCGGGCTCTCCCTTAGAGATAGGGTGAGAAGCTCGGTCATCCGGGAGGATCTCAGAGTAGAGCCGCTACTCCTCCGCATTGAGAGGAGCCAGATGAGGTGGCTGGGGCATCTGATTCGGATGCCTCCCGGACGCCTCCCTGGTGAGGTGTTCCGGGCATGTCCCACCGGGAGGAGACCCCGGGGACGACCCAGGACGCGCTGGAGAGACTACATCCTTCGGCTGGCCTGGGAACGCCTCGGGATCCCCCCGGAAGAGCTGGATGAAGTGGCTGGGGAGAGGGTAGTCTGGGCGTCCCTGCTGAAGCTACTGCCCCCGCGACCCGACCCGGATAAGCGGTAGAGAATGGATGGATGGATGGATAAAAGATAACGTTATTTTTTTAAGATAAGCTGTCTTCTTCCCCCCCTTTTATAGTCCTTGTCTGCTTACGTATTTGTGTGTGTAATGTTTTTTTTTTTAATTGCATTTCATTAATAAGATAAAATGTATTTTATTATCTAATATATTCAGTCTCTTTTACACCCCTAATTATACTCATGGTCTGCTTATGTGTTTCAGTGGCGTGATGCGCTCAGGAGGTTTTGCTCCAGTAAGAAGGGCGGCAAGGTTGACTACGAGTGTTGTTTGGGCAGCACGGCCAGCGATGGGCTCGGCTGTTTCCAAGCCAAGTCTCCTGACCCGCATTACAACATGACGTCCCAGGAAGAACTGTCTCCTAAAATCTGTCAATCTCGCAAGATCATCAAGAAAGTGTAAGTCCATGTGTGCTTGTTTGAATGCTTTCTTGTATAGTCTCTACATGTCATGCACCATAAGTGGATCTCTGACTTCCAAAATACAGTGTGTTTTTTGTTTTTCAATTCAAACATAGTGAAACCTCTAAAATCTAATTTGGATTTTGACCAAAATCTAGTATCAAACTATTAATTAGTTTTTTTTAAGACTTAATATTAATAGTTGTTAACTTATTTTTACACTTATTTGACAATACAGAATGAAAATATAGATGTGTGAGGCATATCTGCAACGAGACACGCTTTTATATTATGCGTTCGGCATTAAAATTAAGACTAAGAGTGGCGTTGTTTTTACTTTTTTAATATTAGCTTTGGTTAACTTTTTTTTTAAATTCCTTGACAGTTAAGAATGTAAAAAACAATAGATGTGTGAGGCACATCTGAGTTACAATTCACTTTGCATTACAAGTTCTTTATTTGTAATTAAAGTTAGGACAGACCTCCGTGGGTTTTCTCCGGGCACTCCGGTTTCCTCCCACATCCCAAAAACATGCATGGTAGGTTAATTGAAGTCTCTAAATTGCCCCTAGGTGTGAAAGTGAGTGAAAATGGTTGTTTGTTTATGTGTGCCCTGCGATTGGCTGGCAACCAGTTCTGGGTGTACCCCGCCTCCTAACCAAAGATAGCTGGGAGAGGCTCCAGCACGTGAGGATCCTTGCCGCTTATCCTTGTGAGGATAAGCGGCTTGGAAAATGGATGAATATAATAGTGGTTAATTTATATTTACACTAGTATGAAAAGTAGGGCTGGGCAGTGAGGCCTGAAAATAAACTGTGATTTTGTAAAAAAAAAAAAAAAAAAAAAAACTCTCTGTACAAATATAGATTTTAAAAAAATGTAAATCTTCCTGACAAATAATCTATAATTAATCGATAAAACTGATGAATCACTGAGCCCGAATGAAAAGTAAGGTTGCATAAAATATTGCCTGTACAGTTAATAAAAATTGAATGACAGTTAGACTATTTTTATTTCATTTATTTTAAAATTGTTTTGAAATCTGAACAAGTAGAAGCGTAACTGGGCTCGGAATAGACTGGTGTGACCTTTGAGGTTCCACTGTAAATTAATGCTGTATACAATCTTAGCAAGTAACAGCATCACTGTGTTTTCACTCCCTTTTAGGTTGCCTGATGGCTTCCACGCCAAGAACATTTTGAACGAATGCTGTGCCATGACACCACAAGACCACACCACTTGCTTTGTGCAAAAGGTGAGTTGTTGGCTGATACATTGAAACCCTGTTTATTGCGGGCAATATGTTGTAGACCCACCCGCAATAGGTGAAAGTACATCATACAAAAAGTTTGTTTAAATAGTTTTACCCCAACACATGGTTTAAACACATTTAATCGACAGTATTATAAACACACCTTTAAAATATTCATTAGTTCCTCTTCTCATCCTCTCCTCGCACAGTTCTCCAAATAAGAGGTAAAGCATGCTTGCTTCAAGCTGTTTATTTGTCACTCTTAGTTTAAATTTACTGTAAAACTGACACATAAAACAAAAGAATTCAACATTGTCTATTTAAAAACCATAATGTTCAACCAAAACATTAGTTCTTAATTATGCTGCATCTCTTCCAGTAGACCTCAATGCTGCACAGCATGTTGTGGCACAACGTGGTAGTGCAATGACGCACAACTCTAAATTTGGACTTGCTGAGTGTATACTGCAAAAACCCATTTAAAAAAATCACTTAAAATCCTCAATATAGCAGGGGAACACTGTATTACTTCATAGATTTAAAAAAAATATTATTAATTTAGGAGCCTCCACATTTTCAAATTGCAATGGTATTTTCACACGTATATTTATATATAGGTTGAGGAAACATCTGTCAGAATGTGTACGTCAAAGAAGACATCCCCTCCAGTCGCCCGCCGCTGTTGCCGCATGGCTCCTCTGGAGCAGCCCAAGTGCGTCACTAACTTTGTCATGGATGCCATCACCAAGGCAACCAAGGTCTCCAACCAGAAGAAAAAGAAAAGATGCCCCCTTTAAAAATCCACCCTGATGGATGACACGCTTCCAGCAGCTGTGACATGAGATCACTGAACACAAGAGTACTCGTCTTGCACAAATGCCACTTTTTAACATGTGGACCAAATTTGTGCCTCATCTACTGCCAGTATTATTTGTATCTTTACATCTAAGATCATGAGAATCATCTCTTTCGTGAGTGCCTTCCTAAAGACATATTTTTAAATTGTTGAATGCTTACTTTATAAATCAGTGTTAACTGTGTGTGTCACTGTACCACTATTTTTTTTAAAGGCTGCTCTTTAAATATTTTGATTATATGCATTTTGTTGTTGTTTTTTAAAGCCGCAAGATATATTTTCTTCTGTTTGGGTGGATTTCTTGTAAAGCTCATATCCAAAACATTTCTAATAAAGTTTTTTTTTTCCTAAATTGACTTTGTCTTCTGCTATCTGATTCTGTTTCACTACAGTTATCAAACAAGATTTGATGTCTTTTTTTTTTTTTTTTTTTTAATTTGAAAGGGGACAATGCAATTTCATAAAACACATGAAGTACACATGGTTAAAAAAGCCAGAATTAGCCAGAAGGCTAGTTTTCATCTGTAGTCCCCTGGCCATGATGTAAAAAAGCAGTAAAATACATCTACAAGACAATATAATACAGGATACATAATCAAACTATACTATTAAGAGAGAATAAAACCACAAATTTTTTGGTCATAACAAAAAAACAGCATAACATACTTGTCTTTTAGTGTTGGCAGCTATAGGTGTTAACTAGCCACATTTTCAGTTTTTTTGTGAAGGCCTTGTATGTTGTAAGCAGTTTAACCTCCTCAGGTACTGAGTTCCACTCACCAGCGCTCCTCACTGACCAGGCTGACTTACTGAAAGTGCTCCTGCGCAGAGGAATGAGACAGTCACCTCTGACAGAGCCTCGAGTGACACGCTCAGAGCTGTTTCTTTGGCTGATGAACTCAGCCAGAGGAGCTGGGGCCAAATCATGCAGTACTTTATAAATCAAATTTAAATCTGCAAATATGTGAAGACTGTCCCAGTTTAAAAGACTGTATTTTTTTTAAATTGCACAGTGATGATAGTGCCTTGGTTTTTTTAGCCATCACTTTAATTACTTGTTTGTACAAAACTTCCAATGTTTGTTTTGCATTCTGACCAGCCTGGGACCAACTGGTTATGCAATAGTTAAAGTGACTAAGAATCATTGAATGCAATTAAATTTTTGCGGCTTCAGTTGACATTTGATTTCGAATTGCACGAAAATTTGCGAGGTTTAATTTGATATTTTTGCTCATTTCAACACAACAACATGTGAAAAGTCATACTAATTAAATAAGTGAAATGAGGCAACAAGTAAAACAGTCTCAGCATCGTCCAAGATGAAACCATTCACAGAAGTAGAAATACAGGTATGATGCAATGCACACTGTTTAAAAAAGGAAAACAAATACAAAATGTGTTGGAAAGGAAGACAAGTGAAAGAAAGAAAGTGTTAATTTTGTCAAAAAGTATGGAATATTCATCTGATGAAAATCTGTTGTTTCGGTCAATCTGAAACCTTACAGTTTTACGTATATTTTTTTCTATTGCTTGTATCCATACATCTTATGTTGTGCAATCAGTTTTGTAACATTTTATGGATTGATCCAAAGGATTTAGTCACTTTTTGAGAAATTCCACAAGTAAAACGTTTCATCTCGAAATAGAATTAACTAAATAATAAAATCCAAGAGTTTTTAAAATTAAAGTGTAGCACAGCAAAAAAAAATGACACGTCAAGAAACATCATAATACGAAATTAATAACAAAATTAAAAAATGAAAACATGCATGGCCAGCACGGTAAGGTAGTGGTTGGCACGTCTATCTCACAGTCTAGGGCAGGGGTGGGCAAACCTTTTGGCTCATGGGCCAAATAGGCTTTTAAAATTTGATAGGCGGGCCAAGCCAGGACCAGATGCTTACATATCGAACATAAACAAAAAAAGGCAATGTAGTGTTAATACTTATTTACTTTTAATACTGGGAACAGTGTTGTTGATCACCTTTTTTTGCCAGTGTATCAAAGTCCGGTGTTAGTTTTGTTGCAGCAATTCTCAGAACAGATCTGAGGTGTTCATCACTCAGCTGGGATCTGTAGGATGCTTTGTTAGTGTTCATCACACTAAAGGTCTGTTCAAACATATACTGTATGTAGAGCCAAACATCACCAGCAGCATCTGTGCCATCTTCCGGATTTTTGGAAATCTGTCTGCGCTTAATGCATAAAACCCATCCAGTTTAAGTTGAGCTTCTCTTTTAAGACAGTATCACGTTGGAGATGAATCAGTTCCAACTGCAGCTCCTGTGACGCTTGTTCAGGGCCTTGTAAGGGGACATGACACCAGCTGAAGTTTGTCAATTTTTTCCAAAATCAGAGAACCGACGGCAGAATTTTCCATGCAGGTTATCTCCTGTATTTTTTCACGTCAAGGGGCCTCTTTCATCGTAGCCACTGTGGGGAAATGAACAAATGACTTGTCTGACATTTGCTTTGAGAATAAAGCTAGCTTTGTTTTGAAGGCTCTAATTGTTTTATACATTTCATGCCAAAACTGGTCTTTCCCTTGTAGCTTCACGTTTAGCTCATTCGTGTGTGTCAATATGTCCACGGCAAAAGCTAAATCAAAAAGTCAATCTGTCACTCGGCTCTGGAAAATGGTCAGCTTTCTCAAGTAGCGCCAAAAATGAGAATCTCCTGTTTGACCTCCTACACTCCATGGCACACTTTCCACAAACACTTTCCTGCGTTGATTGGTTGTTAGCATAATTGGTTGTTAGCATAATTAGCATGCTTGGTAGAAAAGTGACGGTTGATGTTATATACCTTTAAAACCGCAAAAAAAAAAAACGCACTCACTGTCGAATTTTCTTTTCTTTGACCCACTCATGGTTGAAGATGGATGCAGAGCAGTAGCAGAGTATAAAAGGAACAGCCAAAGTCAAGTCAATGTATCACTGTGCCTACTGCGCCACCTAGTAGAACCACTGGCCATTACAGGACAAGGTAAAATGAATGTAGTCATGATTTTGATATGATTTGGGCGATTCTGTACCAATCTTTGGCGGGCCGGGTTGAAATGAATAACGGGCCTGATGTGGCCCATGGGCCGTAGTTTCAAATTTGAGGGGTTCAGGGTCTGACTCTTGTCTCGGGTCCTCCTGTTTGGAGTTTGCATGTTCGCCTTTTGCTTGCTTGCATGGCTTTCCTCCAGGCTTCATTCCACATTCCAAACACATCCATGTTAGGTTCTCGAAGACTAAATCAGGAGTGTCAAACTCAGTTTTGTCGCAGGCCACAACGTAGTTATGTTCAGCATTGTACCTGAACGAGTTCAATGAACCAAAATTCATAAACTAGTTCATATTTTGGACGAGCGTGACCTAAACGTAGTTAATTTCTGCCTGATGAACGTTATTGCGTATGCGCTCATTCTGTTGTCTGTGAACTGTTTTCAAATGAAAGTTAATTTTCATTCAAGAATGCCAGGTTTATTTCAGGGACTTCCAGAACAAAACCCGTCTGAACACACTATATACGAGCCTTCATATGTCGGGAGTTCAACGGGGGTCACCGGGGCCCCGCCTCTGGAGCCAGGCCTGGAGGTGGGGCTCGAAGGCAAGCGCCTGGTGCCAAGGCCTGCACCCTTGTTCAACTATTCAGTTTATTTTGAAAGGGGGATTTGGTAACAAAAATGCTCTAAATACCTCAACATTATTAAAAGTGAAGACAATTTTCAATTTGGGTATTTTAGCACAACCAGTTCAGGGTGTACCCCGCCTCCTGCCAGATGACAGCTGGGATAGGCTCCAGCACGCCCGCGACCCTAGTGAGGAGAAGCGGCTCAGAAAATGGATGGATGGATGGTATTTTAGCAAAAAAACAGGAAGTCGGCGCACACGATTTGCTTTTGCAGGCCACATAAAATGATGTGGCGGGCCGGAACTGGCCCCCGGGCCGTGAGTTTGACGGCAGTTCTCTTAATCGTTCATAGGTTTGAATGTGATTGCGAATGCTTCATTGTTTACATGTCTCACATTCACACCTATGAACATGTTTATTCTTCAATTAACCTAACATGCACGTTTTGGGGATGTGGCAAGGAGCTGGAATACCCGCCGAAAACTTCAGCAAGCGCGGGAGGAACATGAAAACTCTGAATAGGAAGGCCGGAGCCGAGATTCGAACCCACAGCAGTCTAGACTGTAAGGCAGACCTGTCCCATTACACTTAATGGAAAACGTATTCTTCAATGAACCAGACATGACTGGCGACTAGTTTGAAACGAGCTTGGAATCCCGGACCTCAGAGCTGTGACCCGGCCGTGGTAACCACTAGGTCGCCGGTGGTGCCGCACCTGTTGTAAAGTTCTTCCGCAACTTCCGCAATGGTGGCGCTGTGGTGCCGAAGAAGACCGTTAAACCCGCAGTGTGCTGGGCTGGCTGCGATGCGAAGGGAGCACAGTGGAACTAACAAACGAACCATAATGGCGACTGCTGGTGGAACAGCAGATCCGGGATCAACAGCCCCGACAGGTATGTAGCCAGCACTCGTTTTTTACTCCGTTGATCGTAAATCACTCTACAAAGCCACCGGGGTGCCATTTCGTAGAGACGAGGGAGGAACAGTTGGGGATGCGGTGCCTGTGAATTCGGCAAGCCCCGGGAGGCTAGGCTGCTAAGCTAGCACCGAGCCGACCATATAAATGAACCGCCTCTTAGTTCGTTAGCTGTCTTATTGTAGTCAGTAAGTTGGCTATGGCGAAGCTCAGTTGCACCAAAGAAGTCTGTTTATTCACTCTCGTCATATTATGCTAATAGGCTAGAACACTGTGGTCCGGTTGTCGTTTTTGGTTGTCAAACCCGTCATTTCTTTAGTGATGTAACGTCAAGAAAGCTGAATGCAAGGAGTGCATACATTCATTGGACTTGTTTGCTCTCATGTCGTTACTTGAAGTCAAATATGATGTGTTTGTGTTCCAAATAAGCAAATAACGGTAAGCTGCTACGTTGCCATGTCACCCTTCCTACTCCTCATCGTCTTTCTGCTGTTTCATGACAAACTAAAATTAAACATTTGTCTTATTCCACGCGAGCCCTCCATGTCTTTACTTCTACACTTTCAGCCTTCAATTTGTGTTTTCTTAATATTTGAATGTTCACTTCACTGTCGTGCAATTGTATTCAAGCAGGCTTTGGTTGTTTTTCCTGCCTTCTGTGTTTTATTGATTGTTTTTTTTCCCTCCCCCCTTCGCTTATAAAAAAAGCACATGACAATGACATTGTATGACATTATTTAAGAATTTCCCTTTTGGTGTTTTCCCCTTCATGGACAAGCTTTACAGTGGTGCTCATGATTTACACGTTTAATTTGGTCCTTGACCATGATCATAACTCAATTTACCCGTTTCCCAAATCTAGTTTTTCCTTTGAAATTAATTGAAATGCCATTCATTCGTTCCAGACCCCCCCCCCCCCAAAAAAAAACAACAACATTTTTGTTACACGTTTGTAGTAAAGCAAATAGTACTGTTTTATTCGAAAGGTTGTAAAAAGAAGGTAAAGTAATTACTGTAGTATTGTTGTGTTTGGTGCTTTCATTTAAAGCAGTTGCCTAGTGAGTGATGTCAGGAGCTGGAGTTGGGTTGCTGGGTGTTTGTTCAGTGTGAGCATCTGGGTGTGAGTTGTGGCCAACAGCAGGTCATTGCGAAAAGTTTCATTCTGTATTTGTGTATTTGACTGCTTGTCCCGTGCAATAAGCAGCTGACAGTACATTTGCCGACTTTGGCTCTCCTTGCCCACATCCAAGGGCATGCATTACAGTAACTTAATTGCTCCATATATTTATTTTTCACTTCCTCGAGTTGTTGGACCTCGAGCAGCAATGTATCCAAAGCTTGCTCATTCCTCAAATTCTGGCTCACAACACAAAGCAAAAAAAAATAAATAATAAAATAAAATAACAACCAAGCGGTGGCTCTTTACTCAAAAAACTAAGTTGCGGCACTCAGAAGTCAAGGTACCACTGTATTTCTCTTGATACCAAACAAGCTTTTTTTTTTGCTCAGCATTATCTGGCATCAATTTCCAAAGAAGTAAGAGAAATACATGTATTTTCCTAAAATAAGTGCTTCCTCTTAAAAAGAAAAGTCCCTTTTTTCAAAATATGCATGTAAATACGATCCTTAATTAATTAACATTTGAAATGTTTCTCCATTTTACGTCATAAAATTAGCCGTCAAACATGGCTCAGAGGGTCCCTATATTTGTTGTCAGCTCTCAGACTTCTCATGTGGAGTTGTACAGGTGAGGCAAGGGGACATCTCCAAAGTATTTGCATACCTCGGGTCAAGAGTTTACAGCATGTTGATAAATCACTGCTTTAGCAACGTATAAATGAGCAGCATGTCTTTGGCAATGCTCAGCATGATTGATTCCGCGATTGCTCATGTCGTCTGTTTCTTGGCAAGGATTACAGTCACTAGTCACGTTTTTGAAAAATAGTCCCCAGATAGATTGGAAAAGTTGCTAAATATAGCTGCCAAATCGCTAAGTTGGCAACACTGACTACTTTTGTAAGCTAGCTGTTCACAGCCGTTTTGTCAGTGTAAGCAGTGGCAAAAAGTTTTGATCTACTACAAAAAAGTGAATTAATCAATAAAATGGTCTCATCTCTTTCCTTTTACATGTTAAGTAAAAACATTTTTTCTTTTTGTGTTCAATTAGGTGTCACGCTAAGCTGTTTGAGTAGCCCCCCCCCCCCCTTTGTGTTCTATTTATGTTGTATTGAAGCATGTAGTAATATGAGGAATTAATGCCAGTCATTTTTTAAATGGCAACAGTACACACTGGTTGCCAGTGGGAAGTTAAAACGCTTTCTAACGTTTTACATATTTACAAATATTTACATATTTACGTTCCTGGAACCCCTCATACAGGGTGGGAAATCGTTTTCCTTGCAAGGACTTCCAGTGTTTGTATAGCCTCCAGAGGAAACAATCGATTAAAATTTTATCAGAATTTGTGGGTCAAATGTTGTTGGACTTTTTATGAGAGTTCTTCTGAAGCGTCGTTAGTGTTTAAATTGCACGGTGGGCCGGATCATGTTGTCTCACTCATGTTAATCCATTCAGAAATGTGGCACTTATTCATTTTCTCATGCGCACTGGACTATTTCATCTCTGTATAGAGCACAAATAGTCGCAGACTGTAATGATAGCTTTACCAGCATGCTGCCAAATCACATCAGCCCAGTTTCCAAATCAAGACAAGACCATTTATACTTATTCTCTCATAGGCTGCAAATGTGAGGGGAAAGTGCATGGCCTATATTGCCATGTAAAAGCTGCAGGCTCTATGCGTTAAACTGCCAGGGATTGTTTCATATAGTGAGTAACAGATGGTTCATCTATTGTCAACGGTCCTAATTGGGTTAGTCTGCTTTTTTACACCAAGTCTGCAGCACCATGTGTGGCATTAGCTTGTTGTACACACTCCAAACTTTAAAAACAAGTTACAACAAATTTAAATATTGGTTTCCAAGTTGTTGTAATTTCTAAAGAATTTGTAAGGAATAATCCAAAGTGGGGCGGCACGGTAGACGACTGGTTAGAGCGTCTGCCTCACAGTTCTGAGGACCCGGGTTCCATCCCCGGCCCCGCCTGTGTGGAGTTTGCATGTTCTCCCCGTGCCGGCGTGGGTTTTCTCCGGGCACTCCGGTTTCCTCCCACATCCCAAAAACATGCATTAATTGGAGACTCTAAATTGCCCGTAGGTGTGAATGTGAGTGCGCATGTTTGTTTGTTTGTATGTGCCCTGCGATTGGCTGGCAACCAGTTCAGGGTGTACCCCGCCTCCTGCCCGATGACAGCTGGGATAGGCTCCAGCACGCCCGCGACCCTAGTGAGGAGAAGCTGCTCAGAAGATGGATGGATGGATAATCCAAAGTGAATTCATCGGTTCCAGGCTCACTGTCTTTTGAAATCATCAAATCTGTATTACCTGTACAGACAGTGTTATAAATGTCATTTTAACATTCCTACCTGACATACTAGTATAAACACAAGTTGACTACTGTGAAATATAACCAAAATGAAGTAAAACTACTCACCTGACAGACATGGGAATACCGTCACCTAATGGTATTTTCTATATATTGATGGAGTTAACTTGTATGTCTGTTAGTGGGCAGCATATGAACAGTATACAAGTTAGCCTCTTAGCATAATTGCCAAAGTCATTTTTAAGGCTAACGATTTCTGATTCACCCGTTATCACCACACATTCCCTCTTTACCATTACTGGTGCCCGACTGTGGTTGCATTGTTAAAAAAAAAAAAGCAAAGAAATTGTGAAGTAAATCTTGGCTTAGAGCCGATGCCTCGTGCAATTTGCTGATGGTTTGAACTTCTAAGTTTTATTTAACTTTTGAGGCTTTTTCCAGACAATTTTGCTTGAATTTCAAGCTGTACCCAATTTTGAGGTTTACAATTTTGTCCGTTTCACTGCATTCTGCTTTTAATGTCTTTAAAGAATTTATACAAATGAATGGCAAAAATATCAATCACAGTTTCTTTTAGCCCTTGATGTTGTTATCAAATATTTGTTTTGAAGCCATGTCCTGCTTTCCAGATGTTAGGACTCATTTCTGGAGGAGAGCGCTGCAGCGAGGTACTGGCATGGGCTTGTTTCTGGATGTGTGAAAAGAAACTGCACTGCGAGTGATGCTCTTATACTTAATAAAAGGGTTAGCAAAATGATTCTTGTTGTTTACCAGTGGAATAAACCGCAGTGTGGCTATGCCAATAGCAAGCAGATGACTCTGCCTTATTAACAACCTCTGGGTTTGGACTACCCTCTCTGTCTGTGAATGCATCCTGGAGTGTTCCTACAGGTGTACAATGCTCTCAGCATCCTTTTGCATGCATTGACCTGCGGCACTGTTGCGTTGAAGTAGCTGTTGCCACTGGTTACAGGCAAGAGGTGCTCTCAGGGTGGGCGAGAAAGTACTGTAGTATTCAAGGCAACAATTATGTAAGAAAATCACGTTTAAAACTATTTCTCTGAATTCCTAATTCACTTTGCGGTGTCCAGCCAACAAAGACATCTTCATATGTCTGTTTGGTTCAAATAGTACAAAAATAAGTTGGTTGTGGATGAAAATAGCGGTTAGCCTCGTTAGCTTCAGCTTTTCCAATTGCTGCTAGTATGAAAATATTCATACCAGCGGGATTGCTGGCGAAGAACGAGAGTAGCACCGGGCGGTAAAACTCGATCTCCGTCGCCAAAATTTTACGTCCAATAATGTGCGGGCAACAACAAGTGTGTGATACAAGAACTTTATTCATATCACAACACACATCATCACAACACTTGTCAGTTTACGACACTGTGTCATAACACTTGTCGCAGTAATATGCTACCACCGTGTGGAAATATTTTACCTAAAATGAGACTGGTAGCATGCTCACTTGATAAATGTGCAAGTTTATCCTCAGAAACAATAAAAGCAGTGGCTGTTCTAGAGTGGGGCCAGGGTGGCCAGTGCCCCCCTTAAACGGTCCTGTAGTTCAGCTTTCACAGCAGGATGGCAATGCCGATCATCTGGGGGCTGAATCTAAAAAGTGTAGCACAATGTGCGTATTTGCATGTAATTTTGCATTAAACAAACAAACGAAAAAAACTACTATGTACCTAACAGTACAGTGACCAAACCCCCCAAAAAACAGTGTTTCCATACGTGGGACGACGCTTTCCTACAAAAATCCACCAAAATTTGCTTTGGAGCAGAAGCAGACGGCATCATACACTGCAGAATTTTTTTATCCGCAAAACAGTCCTCCCCTGTGGGGGATGTGCACAAGTATTGTGGACCAATTAAAAATGGCTGCGCCCATAAACACATGGGGTAAACATTTGTGGATTTTTTTTTTTTCCTTTCAAGTAAATGAGGCGTGGCAGCAGTTGCAGCTCTCGTCAGAATAAAGTAGCGTGTTGTTCTTTGGTTGTGATTCGAATACAAAAATTCAAGATTCGGCGTCTATTTTTTATGTATTTATTTATTTTTCTTCCCCCCCTCCCCCACTCGCGAGTTGACTCGACCCACAACAGACTCGTTCGCAACTCTCGTTTAACAGAATTTTCAGGAAATTTTCACTTTTCATATGGAAAAGTGACTGTGTTGTTTGTATACCAAAATTCAAGTGTAAAATAATTTTAAAACCCAATAAATCTTACGTTACTGTCTTTTTCTGAAAATGTGTTTGTGAGCAAGCCGTTCTTCACTTCCTCCATTAGGTAACAGTGGGACTAATTTACAGAATAATCACCTCACGAGTTTCTCTGCTAGTGGCTTGGGAGCTAGGCTGGCTGAAGTTTCAGGGCAAAAGAGCCTCTTTTAAGCAGTGGCCGAAGCACTATAACACAAAAGTTAAAACTGTTATAAATTCTGAAAAAGTGCTTATTTTTCCTTTAACCCTGTAGTTTACTATTGGTCAAAATGGTAGCATGGGAAAGGGTGGTGCTCCTCCTCCTGTGTGTTACTAATGATGTCTGCTTGTTTTAGTCAATGTCATTGGATTAATAACAGATTAATGTTTGTATGATCGGTTAGAAAAAAAAAAGGCTTTTCACAGTTCTTGCTGATAGTACAGACTTCCAATGTGCAGTAGAAGCTGTGTTTTGTTAATGAAGGTGGTAATTGCAGAAAGCACCTTAGGGAGATGCTGAATCTGGAGCAACCAGCTCAGGGGAGAAGTAGTTCCAGTTTGCACCGAGCTGCTGGTATCAGAAGCAGTCGTTGGTAAATGTGGACACATTTAGGTCTGGACTCATCATTGACCTCATTTGTCATCAACAGCATCCGGTGCTGGAAATAGCTCATTAACCAGCAGATGCTTAACCGATTTTCCCGAACACAGGACAAAATGAAACTGTGTTGCTCATGTTGTGAATCCAAGTTTGATTTGTCTTTTAGGGACCAGTGGGATCTTCAAAGGAGGCCCTTCAGAGGTAAGGATACACCCTGGACAGAACACCTGTCAATCTGTGTTGACACGTTGAGGCAGAAAACCATTCTTACTGAAAGGCTATTGAGATTCCTAACTAAAACGCCTAAAACACACACACACACACATTTTGTTGGTTCTATATATTGTATTTATATATATATATATGTGTGTGTGTATAATCCATCCATCCATTTTCTGTACTGCTTAATGTGCGTGTGTTTTTTTTAATTTATTTATTTTTACATTTGACAGAAAATTATTGCGCCCTGCTACTAGTACCATACACTCTTTTTACAGCTGTGAAATCTGATCCATGGTGAATGTGTATTGGTCATTGGAAAAAGCAAAAGTATTTCTTGATAGCTAGTATAGGAACACATGAAGAGATTACCGTTGGCATTTTGTTCTCGTTCATGCGTTCACCCAAATGTCTTTTGTAACTCCTCAATCCTCAGATAACCATTAGTCCAGAGCCATTCTCAATCATGTCAAGAATCCAATTGTTTGTCCAATTTACTGTTGTAAATTAACATGTAAATATGTAACTATATGACTTTGCTGTCTGCAGCTAGGTCGATATTGCAAATGAGAATCTGTTTTCAATTGCATTACCAGGATAGTTAAAGGTTAAAATAATAATAAATGAAATACAAATGAACTATTTTATGAAAGTTGACTGAATTTTTTTAGAAACATTTATTGATTTTTGTTATAACAAATCACTTCCCAGTGCATTTTGAATAGTATAGTGACTATACATTTCTGTAATTTGACAAAACTGTGGTTTGATCATCACAAAAAAATCAATTCACTGAGACTCGTAGCTTGCCTTTGTAGAATTTTCATTTGAGTCACGGGCTCTTGTGAAAAAGCGCTGCTATGCTATCAAAAAAGCTTCCAGTGGCTTCAGTTTATTTGGCGCGTTCGTTCGCCGTTAGCTTGTCGTAGTTAGCATGTTTCGTCTGGTAGTGCCTCTTAATATTAAATTCTTTGAAAAGAGCCAGTCTCTTGGCAAATCAGGCAGACACAGTTGTTTCGTATGTCAGTAAAAAAATCCACTCCTCCTGGACTCGGCGGTCCTCGTTGTCAACTTTCCTCTTTTTAGTTTCAATTGCCATTTTAGAAATGGGCTAAAAACATACCACAGGGGTAAAAGTTCACACAGGGGTCACGCGACGAGAGTGCAGCCACAGGTCTACTGCCACCCTCTGGGGAAATATAAAATGGCTGTTTTTTGTATGTGTGTATTGTTTACTGTGGTAAACTGTGCTGGCAGGCCACATATTATTGATTTTATAACATGATGCTTCGGGCCAGAGGAAATTTGGACATGGGCCGGAGTTGGCCCGCGGGCCGGACTTTGGGCATGCCTGGTTTAGTTGTCCACAAAGCTATTATTCTGTAATATGGGCGTGGCATACGGTTCACTCAAGTATAACACTTTTTGCTCAACTCAAATTCATTTATAGAGCAGCCGCAGCCGAAACAAAGTGCTGTACTTGAATAAAATCTAACATTATATAAAAACAATAAATATATCAGTAAAAATGTTAAAATAAAAAGACACTAAAACAAGAGTTCAAGAGCGTCTCATGCTGTGTTGAAAGGCAAAGGATAAAAATGGGTTTTAAGGTGGGTTTTTAGAACAAAAGCTTGTCATTAGTGAAATTTCACCATCCAGCTGTATGTTTTTCCTAACCGTTTGGCCACACATTTTCCTTAAATGTAACTGTAACACAAGGCATTTGTCTCTCTTTTGTCTGAACTCTAGGGGCACTATGTAAAAGGAGTATAGTGGAACCTCACTATTCGCAGGGGATAGGGACAAAGCCAACTGCAAAACTACTCATTGCTGCTCATTATAATTGCATTAGGGGGAAAAAAAAAAATAAAAAATGTTTTACCCCCAAATCTCAGGGGCTTGCGGAAGCGGAAAACAATTCCGCGAATAGGTGAATCCGTGGACGCCAAACTGCGAATATGGGGGGGCGGTCACTGTACGTTGCTACGAGACAAAGAAGAATTACCACCATTGCTCGTGTATAATGCGCTCCCATGTATAATACGCACCTCCAAAGTTGACCTCAAAATTCTGGAAAACCCTTCTACCTATGTAGAATGTATAATGATTTTGCTTCTACCCATATGATCAAAGCATGAAGTATTCTCTGTATTTTGTTAGTTTTTTTCAAATAATTATTCTGAAGTTAAACACTTATTTGAACACGTAATCCTTTTTTTTTTTTTAATGTACTTGCTCTTATTTTGAAATTAACAGCCCTAGTTTTATTTAGTAAATTGGAAAACACACAGTTGTGCTCATATGTTTGATTACCCAGGCAGAATTTGTAAGATGGGTACAATTCTTGAAAGAAAACATGAAGGACCAGGCAAAACACATTTAATTTTAATGGGATTCAAATTAAATGGTCAGCATTTCAGAAAAGGATTATCATTAAACAAAACATAACCATAAAGAAATTAATGATCGTTGTTGTTCAGTCAGTCATATTTATATAAAAAAATAAAAAAAAACTATTTCAGAAATTCTGCCAGGGTATGTAAACTTATGAGCACAGCTGTACATATATGCAGTCATATGTACCCCTGTCATATTGGAATGAAAGTGTAGGCTACACTTTTTTTTATAACCACTAGGTGGCGGTGGTATTTTGGAATGAAAGTGTACAACTTTCTCATAACCACTAGATGACAGCATACATTTATAAAATGTGAACGGTTTTTTTACATTTGTCCCTATACCTATGTATAATGCGCACTATTGACTTCTGTTTTTTTTGGGGGTGGGATGTGCATTATACATGAGAAATTACGGTAAGTTATTCATTTAAAAATAGGGTTGTCATTGGTTGTTTTAATTTGTACTGGTGTCAGACTTAGATTCTCAAATGTTGTTTGGTCACATAGCTGAAAAAGGTAACCACAAATTTTGTTTTGCAATAAATGTTATATTAATACCTCTGTGACATAGCCAATCATTACAGCGCGTTGTCATCCTTGTAAAGGCATCCCATGTATTAATCTATTAGGTTGTATGTGTGGTACACAGTAGACTGACTTCAAGCAAAAGCTTACACACATCCAGCTTGCACCATCGCTCATTTGAAAGCCCTCTTCTCCTCTGTTCAGATGCCTGGCTCATCAGGCACCACTCAAATTATGAAGAAGACCATCGGCCACCGGGGAGTTGAGACCACCACCGGAGAGACCACCTACAAAAAGGTTAGAGCTGGGTTTTTAATGGGGTCAGTGACACCGGTTGACTGACACCAGCAGCAGCATTATTTGTTCCACTTTGCTAACAAGTTTCTTCCTCTCACTTGCGCAGACGACTTCCTCTGCCCTCAAAGGTGCCATTCAGTTGGGCATCACTCACACGGTGGGCAGCTTGAGTCAGAAGGCTGAGAGGGATGTGCTCATGCAGGATTTTGTGGTTGTAGAAAGTATCTTTTTCCCCAGGTTGGTAGCACATAGGAAGTTTTACTGTATATAATATTCTTTTAAGTGGAGTCTCACTTCACCTTTGTTTGTTTCTTTCATTCCAGTGAAGGCAGTAACCTGACGCCAGCTCATCACTACAGCGACTTCCGTTTTAAGACATACGCTCCCATCGCCTTCCGTTACTTCAGAGAACTGTTTGGCATTCGGCCAGATGACTACCTGGTTAGTACTTGAAGCAGTTCACAAAATATTCAGAAAAACAGATGTTGCAGTATCCCTCTCCAAACTCCTTTTAAATTAGTAGTACTAAACATAATTGAGGAGTCTCTTAATATCTTTTGATCCAATCTTAGCGGACTGCTCTTTTTATTCAAGTATTCTCTGTGTAACGAGCCACTGATTGAGCTCTCCAACCCTGGAGCCAGCGGATCCCTCTTCTATGTCTCCAGTGATGACGAGTTCATCATTAAAACTGTTCAGCACAAAGAGGCAGAGTTTCTCCAGAAGCTGCTTCCTGGATACTTCATGGTAACATGAACAAGACCCCACACACACCCCGCCCCCATTAAAATGTTATTCTGGGCTTTAATTCTTACTCATTATTTCACCTAACTTGTTTTTCCGTCTAGAACATAAACCAAAACAAGCGCACACTGCTCCCCAAGTTCTACGGACTCTACTGCGTCCAGGCAGGGGGCAAGAATATTCGCATAGTTGTAATGAACAATCTTCTACCCCGGATCATCCCCATGCACCTCAAATATGACATGAAAGGATCCACTTACAAGAGACGGGCGTCGCCTAAGGAGAGAGAGAAGGCTGTTCCCACGAACAAAGACCTTGACTTCATCCAGGATTTGCCCGATGGCCTGCAGCTGGAAGCAGATAACTACAATGCTCTCAGCAAGACAATACAGAGGGACTGTCTGGTGAGTCAGAGAGGGGTGTCCTTTGGCTTTTATTTATGGATGAAGCATTGAAAATTCTCTGCCTGTGTGGAAGTGCATTCGTATATTTCCTAAAATGTTCAACAGCAGCAAACACCATCAAATATTTCCTCACCTGGTCGCTTGGAGATGTTGCTTACCAAACTGCTTTACCAGCAATTTATTAGGAATGTGGCATTTAAAAAAGCATGGATCTTGATGTTTTTGAGAATTTTCCTCAACAACAAAAAAAATCATACAGTGAACATCCGCCTATTTCCGGTTCGCTGTTTGCAAATTCATATTTGTTTGCACCGTAAATTTCAACTTTACAAATGCTATGTCAGCTCTATGGGCTTTGTATGTATATCAGTAAGACTAAGCGGCAGGTTACGTTTTCCTTTAATAATTTACATATTTTCATGACATTTTATATTGAACTCCTATGTTCTCTAAAGTAGAAGGCTTATCACTCAAGCTCTCAAGAGAGAACTTGTTCTTGGCCAAAATTACTTACTACTCATTCGCTTAAATTGAGGGATGCTACCGTTCAAAGTATGGAAGTGCCTGGAGGCATCTCATACAGTATGTTGTATTAACAACTAATACATTGTAGAAGAGGAATAGAAATGATGAACAGTATAAGTATTAGAATTATATGCTGAATCACCGTGACTTTGCCTGTTGCAGTCTTTCTAGTTTGATGCATGAAAAACGATACACATCAACCCACTCGTGATCACCTCTTTGTAGCTGCCTTGCTGAGAATGTCAAATGCCAAGAGGGTTTGCATTTGCTTTTTTGCTCACAAAATAAAGCATCGGGTCAAAAGTCTTTAAAGGATGTGGTTTCTTGTGCCAGGTACACTTTTAGCTTTGGTATTTAAAATTGTGTGATTTAAAAGTCTGTGACTCTTCTTATACATTTATTGAAGAGCCTGATTTCACAATACAGTAATCCCCTGAAATTCACTGGGTTAGGGACTGAGCCTGGCTGCGAGTAGCTAAAAAATAAGAAATAATCAAGTGAATCATTGCCTATATTAATAGTTGAAACTGTAAATACCACAATATATAATTTCAAACTCATCATACAACATTAACCTTAAAAATAGATCGTTTACAGATTTGATTTTTTAAAAATGCACATGTACACGTGTACATGCACGTGACTCTTTCGCTTACGCTAACAACCCAGGCTAAACTTGGCTCCCTTCCGATGTACAAAGCTTGTCTCTTTGTCATAATGTATCTCTTCAACATAATTCCTTGACACCGATGTACTTTTTTCCTATAAGGTAGACCTTTGGTGCTATTTTCTAGCGTCTTTCAGAAGAGGATAAAAATAATTCAATAGTAGTTTTTGTACAATACTTATGTACAAAAAGTATTGAACTGCAATCAGTAAAAAAAAACAAGTTTGCATTGTACTCGCCTCTCTTTATATTGTTGTGGCAGAACATGCTCATTTGATGAAAAGGGAGGGAAGTGCTGCAGTGGGATTTTGCACACACATAAACACGCACACACAAGCCATCTCATGTTACTGGAAAGTACTCCAGTGTGTCATATAAAGTAGTGTTTATCTTTTTATATAATTCCTGACTTTAAAATGCAGACCATTTCACGTTTGTATGTGTTAAAAAGCTCTTGCAGAGTTTCAAGATCATGGATTACAGTCTGCTGATGGGCATTCACAACATGGACCAGGCCAATCGGGAGCGGGAACGGGCCGGGGGCTATTCTGTGGACAGCGGGGGGTCGGAGGGAGCGGTTACGCCGGATCAACGGCGGCCTCAAGCCCAGAAAAGTCTTTACTGTACAGCCATGGAGTCCATCCAGGGGGAGGCTCGGGGGAAGGGCGCTTTGGATTCTGAAGACCAGTGAGTTTAATTGCTAAACCCTAAAATGTCGTTAATGTTTGGTTGGTAATTTGAAACCTCTGGATCATCCCTCATATTTTGGCTTTGCAGCATGGGAGGCATTCCAGCTCGTAATGGAAAAGGAGAGCGGTTACTCATCTACATCGGCATCATAGACATCCTCCAATCTTACAGGTTTCTGACTCAAGAGAAAATCGCTCATTGTGCTATTTTTATGCTGTTTGTGTAACATTATCTTCATCCTACCTTTTTAGATTTGTGAAAAGGTTGGAGCACTCCTGGAAGGCACTGGTGCATGATGGGGTAAGAACCAGCACAACAGGAATAAAATTAGATGAAGAAATGTTGTCTGCAATGTTTAATCAAAGAACAGGAATAATTCCATTACCAAAAAAAGTTTGAGCGAAATCTATGCCTTAGAGTCACAGTGATCATTTTTCCACACGGACTAATGTTCCTGCAGACACACGCACCACCTCGTGTATGAATTGGTTGCCTCGATGGCGCCAAGCAAAGTGGAAAGAGACTGAGAATGTCCAAAGATTGGGATCATTTCACTCTTAAAAAAAGAAGCGCAATGTGTCTTTTGCAAAGCAGAACTACCTAACGTACCACAACAGCACGTGTAAGATCGCCAACACAAGGTATAAATTGTAGATAATTTTATATAGCTTTCCACTGCAATTTAGAATGTACTGTAATACCCTTAACATATGGGAAGAGATTTGTCACAAAATTATTTACACAAATATATCCATGATTTACATGTTTTTCAGATTCACAAATATATCCGCGATTTACATGTTTTGTTAATATTCAATTCTGCTTGAGAATTGTTGGTGCATTTGTGGATCAGTGGGCACGTGCATTTATTTTTGAGACAAACGTAACACCGCTTTCAAGATATTCATACACACACAAGTTGATAATATTCACATGTGTGGGAAGGCCCGTCCCTTCATCGCTAGGTGGTAGTGTTGTTGTCTCCGTTGATAACTTGACTGCAAGTCATTTTTATTGGACTCCAACAGTCTATGGTCCGAGCCTGCTGAAATCCCCGGTAAACTGACTGTGGCTGAACATGCTGGACACCCGGCAGCTCCGTCATTAGTAAGTAAAATGAAAAGAAAAGATACAAAAATCAGCTTATGATTAGTGTTTAAATAATAACTGTGGCTATCTCTCAATCATATATTTTATAGTCCATGTTCTCAACAGAGACAGCAACACTGCCGCCTAGCGGATCGAAGGACCGGCCTTCCCACACGTGTGAATATGCTAAACTTGGGTGCGTGAGAGAATATCTTGAAAACTGTGTTACGTTGGTCTAAAAAATAAATGTGCGCCCTCTGATCCACAAACGCACTGTCAACAATTCACAAGCAGAATTATCCATCCATTTTCTGAGCCGTTTATCCTCACAAGGGTCGCGGGCGCGCCGGAGCCTATCCCAGCTATCATCGGGCAGGAGGCGGGGTACACCCTGAACTGGTTGCCAGCCAATCGCGGAGCACATACAAACAAACAACCATTCACGCACACATTCACACCTACGGGCAATTTAGAGTTGTCAATTAACCTACCATGCATGTTTTTGGGATGTGGGAGGAAACCGGAGTGCCCGGAGAAAACCCACGCAGGCACAGGGAGAACATGCAAACTCCACACAGGTGGGGCCGGGGTTTGAACCCCGGGCCCCAGAACTGTGAGGCAGACGTTCTAATCAGTCGCCCACCGTGCCCCTACCCACAAGCAGTCAAAGATAAACACAGCTGAAACTTTATTTTATCGGAAACTAAATAAACACGTACTAAGCACAATTAGCAACAGCCGTAACTGACGTCCAGGGACTCAACCCGCAGATTGTCTAAACTGACAACAACCTAACAACAGCAAACTACTCTTTCACTTGCTGGCGCACACGTCACTCACTAGTCCAGGCTCAGGCCTTTTAAAGTCATACACACTCAAAGTCACAGATGATATAGTGTGTAACATGAGGATGGTGACTCCAAGTGGACAACAATGTCCGATTAATCGATGGGATAATCGGTAGAATAATGGATCTAAAAATATTCGATAGCTGCAGCTCTAGTTAGATCCTGCACAGCAGGAATAAAACAGCATGAAGAAATTGTTAATGTTTCTGTTCCATTGTAGGACACCGTTTCAGTTCACAGACCTGGCTTTTACGCAGAGCGCTTCCAGCAGTTCATGTGTAACACCGTGTTCAGGAAAATTCCTCGTAAGTGCACTTCTGTGTTTTGTTTTTAACGTTACTTACAAAGAGGGATATATTGGTGCTTTATTAGCACAGGAAATGCTGGGCTATTCAATAGTACATCCTCTGTCCTCTGTAGTAAAGCCTTCCCCATCTAAGAAGAGCCGTGGTGGAGGTCAAGCGGGGCTTAGGAGGGCTCCCACTCTGGGAGCTCCCACCCCACTCTTACACGCAATGGGGCAGTCAGCTATGGACCCCAGACTTGTTTACCATCCCCATTTTAAAAGCACAGAGTCAGAAACCGACAATGGTAAGAACGGAAGCGACCAGAGACATGGTCAAGTTGGCATTTGCAGCAATTCCGTTCCCTAATTTAGATTTTGCTTTTAGTAGTTCAGCCAGGCAGACCGGATCTGGTTCCCAGGACCCCGCCACTGCATGACATCCCGGCTGACTGCGAGGCCAATCTGTCTACCTCGTCTGTAGGCAGCCTAGAACTTGCTTCCTCTCCTCCCCTAAGGTAAAAACATCACCAAAGTAATTCTTTTTAATCCTCCTAGTCCCGTGATTCCCAACCATTGTGCTAATGTGCAGCGATTGATTGTCAGGTGTGCCGTGGGAAACAAGTCATGTAAATTTGTTCATCTATCTATCTATGCCAGCGCCATATAGTGGCAGCTGAACAACTAAATGCTCTTCCACTAGATGGTAGAAGTTACAAGTAAGGTGTGTGTTCCTGTTGCCGTTCAAGCAACAATTATAAATTGATTTCAGTATATTTTTGTTTCATGGTTATCTGTAACATTTTTGTAATGTAAAATATGTGCCTTGGTTTAAAATTTGGGAAAGACTGTCGTAGTCTACTGTCAATCTGTGGTTTCAATAACATCTGCTCTGACATGTAGGTCTGTCGGGGTGGAGGTGCACAAATCAGCTCACACGGACTACGACCAGGGTGCTTTTCACAGGTAGCGTCACACAAAAAGCAACCTTTAACATGCACTTTTTTTTCTCCACGTGGTTTATTAGGTTTGATTGTTTATTTTCCAGCTTCGAGGTTGAGGGCAGTGCAGATCATTCTGGCCACCTGTCTGGAAGTGAAGATGTAGTTTCGCTATCTGACATCATTCCTGAGACCAACATCAATTTCGTATGTCTGACTACTAGCATCCTAAAACCCAGAGATTATACAGGATGTTCCAAAAAATTTGAATCATTTCGTAGCGTGATGTGAAAGCCAGTTCTCACTCAAATGGTCTTGAATTTGTGACGCTTCGTTAACTCGGTCATAACATCTACATATGTTTCGATATGTGTTAGAATTTCGATTAACGCACTACGATGCACCTCTGCATTTTGTGGTTTGGCATTCACCTATTCTGTTTTGTTTTTTTTTGGGGGGGGGGGGGGGCTATCCTTCTTTATTTGCTATTAAACTCGCTTATTGTTGCTTTTGTGCTCAGGCCAAAGTCATGTCTAATAGAAAAATACTGCTGTGGCAAACTAGTGCCAAGGAACTGTTCATGAGACGAGAGGGGCTTGATAAAGTCAGGCCATAGCCTTTTTAATAGAAAAGAGAGCTTGGCTGCCATTTGTGGTATCGAGGTTAGTACAAAGCTTTTTGGTGGACATCAAGTACTCTTGAATTTTTGCTGTTCACAACAGGGCTCAGTTCCTATCCCCCACGAATAGCGGGGGAATACCATATTCATAGAAGTTAGGGTTATTCGGCTTTCAGGGGAAACCTGTAAAGTTTACAGCAAATTTTAGATTCATCCTAAAATTTCACACCAAAGCCCTATACCCTTAACTTTTTGTTGGAATAGTGTATATTATTTGTTGACATAAATCCTATTTAAATTTGTTTACCTAGGACATGCAGTTATTCAAATATTCATAATTAAAAAATTTGGAACACCCTGTACTGTATATGACTCGTAACCTGAAGCACTTCAGCTACATTTTCTCATGTTGATTTTGATTTTGTTTTATCCTCCCAGTAAGCAAACAGATTAAGTGCCATTGAAAGAGGAGACATGCCTGGAGAATGCGAGGTGGGCAGAGTGATGGATAAATGAAAGCCACCCATCCAAGTTGGAACCCCTTCACGTGTTTCCCCAGCACTCCCATTTTATACAGACAGAAGGGACGCTGGTGGAAGCAGCCTGGTGGAGGTTGTCACGACGAGAAAACGCAGAGATGCGTGCCACATGCTTGTGTGTTCGTGCGTGTTGTCTTTCCCAGCCATCAACACTGTCACACAATGTCCCAAATCACCAGGAATATGGGTTATGACCACAATTATTTCTTTATATGGATGATTTAGAATTTATTTTCCCTTGTCTGAGGATCATGAGTGTAGTGAAAGGGTGATTAGTCACTTTTCGAAGCATTGAGTGGAGTGTGTGTGTGTGTGTGGGCACAGACGGGAGCAGTACACTGAAGCAAGTCGGAGTGGGATCATAGTTGTCACTCCTTTATTTTAGTCTTCCTTCCCCACCTTTCATAGAATGTGTCTTATTAACATGGAAGAATGCGCTGAACGCACAACCCCCCCCCCCCAATATGACCATATGTGCTAAATGTTTGTATCAGAATGGATGAGGATAAGCGGTAAAGAAAATGGATGGATGGTTGAAGAGAAGAGCAGTTGGCAGCCACAAGGTGAAGTATCAAGCCTTCATGCCTTCCCCCACGATCCATTTTTGTCCTCTCGTCCAACGTGATGCTGAACTGACTTTTTCTTTTAACAGTGAAACACAAAATTGCCTTATCACTACAGCGGAAACCATCCCGCTACTATGTACGTGTCTTTGTCGGCAGACAATTTGTCTGTGTTTTGAAAAGTATTTTCATGCCAATAACACAATCCTCTTTTGTACCGTATCTGGGCCACACTGGGAAAAAATGAGATAAAGATGTTAGTCATAATTTTAGTGACTGAATGTCAAAGTCATCCAGGTAAAACTCTAGTTGAATCGAAGCAACCGGACTCTTGGTTCCGAGAAAAGTCCAGTTGCCGCACTGATTTAAAGACTGAATGTCAAATATTCCTTGCGGACCTGAATGCAACACACTGAGACCAGCAGCCACTGTCTTTTCTCTAGAAACCTACTATAGATCATCAGATGGTATTGTTAAATAGTAGTTAAAAACATTTCCTTGACAAAATCCTCTTGAGGCAAATACCAACTTTTTTTTGCAATATGCTTTATTCATGAATCATTTTAGTTGCAAATTTATCATATTTTTTAAATATAATTATAAAATTGCAACTTTATTCTTGATTGCAACTTTTCTCTTCAAAATAGAAAAAGTCGCAATCTTATGAGAAAAAATTACTTAAAATTGAAACTTGTAAAAATACATTAATTCTTGTGACAATGTTTTTCCTCGTAATTGTTTATCATTAAGATTGCAACTTATCAAAATGGAGAAGTCACAGTCTTATAAGGAAAAAAACTAACTGAATAGTTTTGTTTCTTGTAAAATTGTTTATCCCCAAATTCCAACCTAATTCTCAAGAAATTACTGTTTTAAAATAACTTTTTTTCCCCTAATAAAATAAAATCTTTTTTCTTCAGATTCTTTTCTCGTAAAATTCCATTTTTTTCATGTAAGACAACTTTATTCTCACAGTGTTATTTTCATTGGCAGTGTGGCCCTAATACTCCCTTGTACTGTTTGGTTATTAAGTGTTTAAAAGGATCATAATGTCAAGATTTAGTCGAACATTTTGGTAAATTGGATTTTTATTTGAAATTGTTTTCCGAAGAGCTGCCATGTTGCAATGTGTATAAAGTCGGCTGATTTGTGTAGGCCGGCTTTGCAAATTGCCAACACTGGTCAACTGAGAGCTGTATTGTTATTTGGAATGTGTCCTCAAGATGCCAGAAAATCACACACTCTGATTCCTTCTGTGCAGTGTTTCCCAACATTTATTGAGCCAAGAAACATTAAACAAAAATGTCACAAAAAGTATATATACTGAAATAATGATCTTGTATGAGTGGGAACAGTTGGCTACACAGGTTAATTGTACCTTCTGCCATCTAGTGGAAGAATATTTAATTGTGCGGCTTGTCACAAAATGGTAACCCCCCACAATTCTCGCTGTGAATAGTAAAACAAAAACGTATATGCTACCCCCAAAAATGCTTAAAATTGCTTAAAGTCTAAACTTTAAACACACCACAAATGTATGAGCCCAAAGACAATTTAGAATAATTTCAAACTCATGTTTACAGATATGGTTTAAAAAGAAAAATGCCCCGAAAGTGTGAGGATGCTGCTGTGTATGTTGCTGTTTCAAAAGCCGTAACAATGGCAGTTGTCAAACAATATCCAAATCCCCGTCGTTTGTTAGCATGAGCTTTTTACTAGCCACTCAACAGAGCAGTACCATGCAGCAATGACACACTGTAACTTCTGCTAACAATCCAGTCTAGACTTGGCTCCTCAACATACAAAGATCTTAGAACTGTCGCGATGCATCACTTCAACATTCATTCGTTACTTCTTTGACACCAATTACTGCTTTCCTATTGGACGGGGATTTGGTGGCATCCTAGGGCGTTTCACCAAGTGCAAACGAAACGAGTATCGTTTTTCAGCAAATAGATTCCATAGGGGGAAAAAGGCAAATAGGAGAGGATTCACTGTACATCGCTGGCATAGATGGCTAAGGATACATTATTTATGTGAATAAATTATCATTTTGGTCCAATTAAGTGAAATTGGATAGTTCCCCATGGCTCAGTGGTTGGTAATCGCTGCTTTACACCTACGCTCATACAACAAATGAATGATAAATGTCTGTTGATCATTTTCTGCTGGTTACAGAAATGACAACCTGCCTAAATCCACTCCTGGACCAATATTATTATTAACCTGGTGTGTAAATTTTTTTTGTATTGTACTGTGTGTAGTATTCATAAATCAGCTTTTGCTTTTATTTTGTTTTTTGTCGCTTTTTTTTTTTTAACCCCCGTCCTGACTTCTTAGACGGGTGAAATTTCTCATCCAGTCACTATTACCAAGTGACTTGAGCAAGATGTCATCTCATCTACTCTAATATAGCTACATGGTCTCTGCAGCAGAGAGGCGAAAGGGCTGATGAATACGGACTTGGGGGGGGGGGGTTCAGTTCAAAGTGTGTTTTCTAAGCCCGTCAGTGCACCAAAGAGAGGAACGGAACAGATGGTTGACTTTAGGAAAAGTTCAAGATCCACTTGTGTTTATGGTAATAACACTGGTTTGACCTGTGTTGAAGGATCTATTTTGAAACTGGAATTTTTTGTTTTGCTAAATAGTGTCATGTCTGATAAGCTATATCTGACATTTAGCCAGTCACTTGTTTTTCAAGTTTGTTTAGTGACTGGAGATATATAGTGTTTCATCACCACATTCCTGTGACATTCAAATGTAATGTACTGCGTTTGTGGTAGCGTGTAGATCAGTCTTAATAGTTTTGGTCTAGTCGAGGTCTTTGTGGTGTTGAAGCAGAAATGGAAAATGTCCATTTAAATTGCAAGCTTGTGCTTTGTTTCGTTGTATTCTGACGGGTGGTGCAGTGTAATGGCTGGATGCAATCACTCTCTGCATGACACTGCTGCACAAGTGAAATATCTTCCTCTGGTGCTTCAGTATGGCGACACTACATTTTGATCAGCTTGAATGCCGTATGAACCACAATCTGCCACTGCTCACTATACAGAGAAGTATATTTATTTGAAGACTTGGCTGGAAATAAAAGAAATAGCGTGATTGTACTATCCAGAAGGATTTCAAAACTATTGTATATGAAGAGGGAGTATGTGACTTCAACTTTTATATGTCAGATTGTGATACGTTAAATACAATTCTGTTCTCTCCATAACAGATCTGGGCTGTTAATCTCCCATGCTTTTTTTTTTTCTACATGAATGTTTCATATGAGCCAATAATGCTGGTTGTCCGATATGCTTCAATGACTATATTTCTACAAAATGTGTGTACAAAAATATGGTGTATAATGTACATAGAAGTCACTGAAATGCCTTCTCATGCAATATGTGCTGCCTGTTCCTCCCGCCATGTTTCAGTTAGGTGGTGGTGACGTTTTCATGCATTCAAAGGATTAAACAAGTTTTGTAAATCTTTTTTGGTCCCCCTTAAGTGTCAATTTCATGTCAGAGATTTTTTTTTTATACTACCGCCAAAGCCATAAAATTATTGGAGTGACTTTGTCCTGTCTGTTGATGCTGTTTATACAGAATATATACATGGGAAAAGATCATTGCATTGCTTAAAAACAGGTGGCTGCGATCCTTAAAAATAAAACTTAAAACGTAAAATTTTTTACTTGTGCGATGCGTTTTAATAGAATCATTAAGTTTTTCTATATTTAGGTGCAATGTTAATGTTCATACTGTACAAAATGTTACAGTGATTTACAAAAATAAACTAAGCTTATTTAATGTTTGACCAGCTATTGGTGAGCTAAACTGAAGTGAGATGTAGTTAATGCACAATATCTATTTTGAGTCCCAACCCTTGCCTGTTGCCATTCTCCAGATTTGATCAAATACAAAAATTGCACACAATTTTTGAAAAAAAAATAAATTGATTTTCAAATGTAAACAGGTAATCAGCCTTAACAAAAGGTTTTTAAAGTCTTAATTTGGACCTTTGCAAAAGAAAATTCCCTCATACCCAATCTCCATGAGTGAAATACACCAATTGAAATCATTTATTGATCACAAAGTAGAGTAAGAACGATCAGTAGAAACCAGGATCTTTTATGCATTCTGAGTCAATACTGTGAAAAATGCGATCACAATTTGCTTTCATCAGGACACATCAACACATATGACTCATGCAGGAGTGGATCGCCTCCTGTATGCACGCCCTACAAGGCCTGGGCATGCTCCCGATGAGTCCATGCACGGTGTCCTGCATTGGGGGATCTCGTGGGCAGCGGTAAAAGATGTTAACTAAGTTGTTTAGTGTTCATTTTATTGAGCGAGGCCGTATTTTTTAATCATCTGGTTTTCGTTAGAGCAGTGATTCTCAAACTGGGGTTCACAAGCCTTAGCTTTGCGCCAATTAAAAATTCTGATATAATTGTGACATACAGTGGATCTAAAAAGTCTACACACCCCATTCAAATGCCAGGATTTTGGGATATTTAAAAAATTAGACTAAGATAAATCATTTTAAAAATAATAATAATAATCAACCTTTAAGGTGACCTATAACCTGTTCACCTCAATTTAAAAACATTACATATTTAGAAAGGGGAAGTAAAACAACTGAGATGATGTGGTTGCACAAGTGTGCACACTCTCTTATAACTGGGGATGGCTGTGTTCAGAATTAACCAATCACATTCAATGTTAAATGGGTGTCAGCACACAACTGCCACGATTTAAAGTGTCTTCGATTAACGCCAAATAAAACTTTATTATATATATATATTTATATTATATATTTAGTTGAGGTTTGAGAACCACTGCTTTAGCCCTAGGGGGATGCGATTATTGCCTGCTTCTACATGACTTCATCTTCCACCAAAATGTTGCCAGTGATTTCAAAGTCGAGGGCTTTCCAGTTGAACACATTCCCAGGGTTGAAGTTTGAGTCCTCCTCATAGCGTTGGATCTCATTAGGCGAGAGGACGTAGTCCCACATGTGAAGTCGAGAGATCATGCCGATGAAGGACTGAGCGGCGTCAAAGCCTCCCCCATAAGTGTCCTGCTCTTGGCCCAGGATGGTGATGGGCTTGCCACTGATGGGCTGCCCCGAGTGGATAAATCTCTTGATGGTGGGTTTGCCGTCCACCCACACTTGGGCGATGCCGTTTACAGAGTTCCAGGTGGAGCACAGGGTGTGCCAGGAGTTGGGAGGAAAAGACAGAGACAGGAAGTGCGTGCCGCTGTTCCGTGCCTGTATACTGATCACGTCCTCCGTGTTCAACTTGAAGAGCACAAATTCATTGCTGGTGGCTGGCGTGGCCAGAGAGAAGAGAACATAGTTCCTGGTGAGATCTGTGAGGAATCTGACCAGACATGATCAGGGTCAAGGTGAGCGGTGGTGGGAAGCAATTTGGAACAATTCAATATAATAAATGTTGTATTTTTAGAAATATTAAGATCAACATTGACAACAGTCCCACCTCCACTTTAAATTCCTCTGTCACACCTACAGCACAGCTCACCACTGTTCTGCTGCCCTCATACATGTCCTGTATTATTCTAACATGCTTCTCTGCCAATCCAGACTTCCGCATGCAGTACCACAGTTCCTCTCTGGGTACTCAGTCGTAGCCTTTCTCTAGATCTACAAAGACACAATGTAGCTCATTTGACCTTCTCTGTACTTCTCTGTCAACACCCTCAGGGCAAATAATGTGTCTGTGGTATTCTTTCTAGGCATGAAACCATACTGTTGCTCACAAATCCTCACTTTTGTCCTTTGTCTAGCCTCCACTACTCTTTCCCATAACTTCATTGGTTGACTCATCAACTTTATTCCTTTATAGTTCCCACAGCTCTGCACATCACCCTTGTTCTTAAAAATGGGCACCAACACACTTTTCCTCCATTCCTCAGGCATCTTCTCACCCGCTAGAATTCTGTTGAACAAGCTGGTCAAAAACTCCACAGCCAGCTCTTCGAGATGCTTCCACACCTCCACAGGAATGTCATCAGGACCAACTGCCTTTCCATTTTTCACCCTCTGTAATGCCTTTCTAACTTCCCCCTGACTAATCATTGCTAGTTCCTGGTCCGCCACACTTGCCTCTTCTACTCTTCCTTGTATCTCATTTTCCTCATACATCAAGTCGTTAAAGTATTCTTTCCATCTATCCAGAACACTACTGGCACCAGTCAACACATATCAATCGCTATCCTAATCACCCTAACCTGCTGCAGATCCTTCCCATTTCTATCCCTCTGTCTGGCCAACCTATATAGATCTTTTTCTCCTTCTTTAGTGTCCAACCAGACATACATGTCATCATATGTTTCTTGTTTGGCCTTTGCCACCTCTACCTTTTCCCTAAGTCGCATCTCAATGTATTCCTTTTTTTTAAACATGTATTTCTACTTAAGAACAGAATGCAAGTATTTGCCACCTCTGGATGTCAGGAATCAAACTACTGAATGAAAGCAAGCCAAGGGCTGCAGGTGATATCCTGATTACCTGAGACAGACTGTCACTGCACTGAATGATGTTTTAGGGGTCATCAGTTTGACGTGATCTTTGGAAGTCTCCCTTGGGAAGACAAAGACTTTGCCAGAAAGATCTGCACACACATCAAGAAAGATCAAGACATGACAACAGCGGAGTTAGAAAGACAACACACCGCTCAAAGGTGAGTTTCATGCATCCTTTGTTTAAACCAGTGCTTCTCAATTGTTTTCTGTTACGACCCCCCCAGGAAGAAGTAAAGAATTTGCGACCCACACCCACAGCCCCCTCAAGTACACCTCTATATAACATTGTATATAAAGGATAATCTAATCTAATCCTTATAACCATTGAAGTACAAAAGAAAGAGATATAGACTGCCAACTATTGCAGTAGATGTGCAATTACACTTTATTCTAGTACGGCAAATCATGTTCTTCAGGGTCTCCCATGCCTCCCCGGCATCGCAACGCGACCCCCCCACTATTTTAGAAGCACTGGTTTAAACGGAGGTTCTCAACCTGTACTGCTCTAATGAAACCATGGTCTAACACAGGTGACTGTGCCATAGAATCTAAACTAAAATGTCATTTATCTTTTTTGACAGCTATTACAGGCATTTTTTCCACAAAATCCCTACAGATTAAATTGAATACTTGTATATTATACTAAATATCTGTATTTTGTTGTCACTATTTTCTGTGACTTCTGATTTCTAAATCAATTAGTTAAAAATTTATAATTACAATGAAATGCAGAGGCAGTTGTCAATGCATCATAATATGAAGTGATTATACATTTCAATGATTCAGTCTTAGCCCTCTGAGGGAAACAATGTGGCCACATGTCAGAAAAATATACCTTTGTGCTTATAAAATGTATTATGTATTAATTATAACCTCATCTTTTGTTTTTGTGTGAAGATAAGAAATCAGACTTTGGTCCTCTCTCTCTCTCTCTCTCTCTTTCTGATAATGTATTATCACTTGGTTGTGAAAGCAAGATGACTGGTTGGGTGGTGCCAGTTGCATTAGGCAAGTGATAACAGCCTGTTCATGTGTGTATAACCTTACCAAAGGAGAACCAGGCAGATACTAGCCATCAGGTTATATTTTAGCAGCTTCCTTGTATTCAAGTTTGTATTAACTTGCATCTCATTATTGTCAAAGTGCTAAGTCAACTGAAGGGTTAATATTTTCCCTTGACACCCACAATGAAAATGAACCCCTAAATTTGGTGCAAACTCAATACTGCCAATTGCATAAGCCACTGTATGAGCAACAGTCGTTAAACCCCACTTTTTCTCTTCAGTGCTTAACACACTTTTTCCTGCGACGCCCGCAGGCTCCTACCTCTGGTTTCTGCGCAACATGATGCAAGCATCACCATGACAACCAAGAGTTTCTCCATCTAAAGTACAAAGAAAGTCACTATTGCATCACTGTCCTATGCAACTAAAGACACGAAATGTGTTGATGAATATTTCCACATATTGTCGTCACATAGAAAACATACATCCTGAGTAACAGTATTTAAAGTCAGCAAACCTAAGCTCCGTGGTGGAGGTAACATGTCTTACCTTGTCTTGACTGTGTGGCAGCTTCGAGAAGACACATGCACTTCCTTTAATCAGTCCTTAAATGTGACTTGGTTGTTAAAGCAATGAAGGATTTTGTACTCCTGGACTCTTGCGTAAACAAAAGGGGATTGTTTTTTCGGGTTCAATTATGCAACATACTGGCCTCAGCTCATGCACCTGAGTGTCAGGTCTGTCTCAGCACCCCCTAGTGTCAGGTCTGTCTCAGCACCCCCTAGTGTGTGTATGTGTGTTGCATTGGAGTTAACAGCTGTATCCCATCTCCAATTACATCTTTTTCAATTCCCAACCTGACTTGTTTTTGATCTTTTGCCAGCCTGGTGCTTTGTCCACGCTCCCTGCAAGCCTACTCACTCCCAGCACCCTGTCAACCCGGACTCAGCTCTCGAATCCTTTCCCGTGTCGAGTGTGGGGAGTAGCTGGAACCAGTATTGTTTTTGCTTTTGTGTTTTTCGTTCGTCTTTGGAGACATTACACGACTCACTTACACAAGGGGGGACTTGCTAACCATCAAGGAGGCTACTCCGGACTTTCTTTCACAAATCCTCTCACTTTTTTGCCTGAGTTACTCACCGGAGCAGCGACCACGGTCTTTGGCACATGGAGGCGAAGGCGACGCCACAGAGGGAAGCGAGCCGGCATCCAAGTGAAACTTGCGAATCTACGCTCCCTACCCAATAAAATGGACGAGCTTCATCTTCTGATAACGACCGGTAAAGACTTTGGACGTTCCGCCGCCATGTGCTTTACGGAGACTTGGGTTTGTGAGGCTGTACCCGATGACGGCGTCATGCTTCCCGGCTTCCATCTTCACCGGGCAGACCGCGACATGGAATCATCGGGGAAAACAAAAGGCGGCGGGAACTGCTTCTATATCAATGAAAAACTGTGTACGGACGTCACAGAGCTCAGCACACTGCAGCACACATTTAGAGTGGCTGTCTTTGAACTGTAAGCCATTCTACTCGCCTCGTGAGTTCGCATCATTCATTCTCGCTGGTGTCTACATTCCGCCTCAAGCTAACACGAACACCGCACTGCTAATGCTCGCCGAACAAGTAAACAAAATTGAAAAAAAAAACACCCGGACTCACCCCTCATTAATCTCGGGGACTTTAACAAAGCTAAACTCTGCTTAATTCACTTGATACCGACATACAGGCAAGAACTTAAATGCGTGAAGCCTACAGTGAAAAAGTGGACCAATGAAGCAAAGATAGAACTTCAAAGTTGTTTAGACTCCACAGACTGGAGTGTCTTTGAAAATTCAGCTGGCAGCATGGATGAATATACGGACACTGTCACATCCTATATCAGTTTCTGTGAAGATGTATGTGTACCAACAAAGTCCTTTCGCACATTCAATAACAACAAGCCGTGGTTCACTGCCAAACGTAAGCAACTTCGCCAAGCTAAGGAAGGCGCATATCAGGGCGGGGACAGGGCCCTGTATAATCGAGCTAGAAACCAGCTGACTAAAGAAATTAACATTGCAAAGAGAAACTATGCAGCAAAGTCGGAAAAACAGTTTAGCGCTAAAGACTCTAAATCAGTTTGGCATGCATTCCAATCGCTTACCAATTACAAGCGACGATCCCCCCAAGCTGAGAACAATAGCACACTAGCCAACGACTTGAACACCTACTGCAGATTTGAAAAGGACACTTTCACACCCCACACCCACCCAGCCGCACCACCGACCACAATCACACCTCTGACTTCTGCGTTAACCATCCACGAACAGGATGTGAGACGCATCGTCAAACAGCAAAAGATTAACAAAGCGGCAGGCCCAGACCATGTGCCCCCATCCTGCCTCAAAGTCTGCGCGGACCAGCTCGCTCCAGTCTTCACACAGATCTTCAATAGATCTCTGGAACTGTGCAAGTACCATCCTGTTTCAAACGCTCCACCATCATTCCAGTCCCCAAGAAACCTATAATCTTGGGTCTAAATGACTACAGGCCTGTCGCCTTGACATCTGTGGTCATGAAGTCCTTTGAATGTGGAGCCTATCCCAGCGATCTTTGGGCGAGAGGCGGGGTACACCCTGAACTAGTCGCAGGGCACATATAAACAAACTATCATTCGCACTCTCATCCACACCTACGGGCAATTTAGAGTCTTCAATTAACCTACCATGCATGGTTTTGGGATGTGGGAGGAAACTGGAGTACCCGAAAAAACTCCACACAGGCGAGGCCGGATCTAAACCTGGGTCCTCAGAACTGTGAGACAGATATGTTCGTCCACTGTGCCGCCAGAAAGTCATGTTTTAAGTGAATTTAAAAAATTAAACTTTATTCTCGTAAGATTACAACAACTTTATTCTGACAAAATACATATTTGCTCTTGCGATTTTTTTCTTGAAAAGTGACTAATCTCATAATTACAACAAAATTTGAGAACCACTGCTTTAGCCCTATGGGGATGTGATTATTGCCTGCTTCTACATGACTTCATCTTCCACCAAAATGTTGCCAGTGATTTCAAAGTCGAGGGCTCTCCAGTTGAACACGTTTCCAGGGGTGAAGTTTGAGTCCTCCTCATAGCGTTGGATCTCGTTCGGCGAAATGACGTAGTCCCACATGTGAAGTCGAGAGATCATGCCGATGAAGGACTGAGTGGCATCAAAGCCTCCCCCGTAGGTGTCCTGCTCTTGGCCCAGGATGGTGATGGGTTTGCCACTGATGCGCTGCCCCGAGTGGACAAATCTCTTGACGGTCGGTTTGCCATCTACCCACAGTTGGGCGACACCATTCTCAGAGTTCCAGGTAGAGCACATGGTGTGCCAGGAGTTGGGAGGAAAAGACAGAGACAGGAAGTCTGTGCCGCCGTCCCGAGCGTGAAATCTCATGACGTCGTCCGTGTTTATCTTGAAGAGAACCAAGTCATTGCTGATGGCTGGCGTGGCCAGAGAGAAGAGGCCATAGTTCCTGGTGAGATCTGTGAGGAATCTGACCAGACATGATCAGGGTCACGGTGAGCGGTGGTGGGAAGCAATTTGGAACAATTCGATATAAGAAATGTCTATATTAAGAGATGGGCTGATAATGTATTTGTAGATAATCATTCAATGAAAATGGTCAATTAAAATTGTTTTTGTTTAAGTTATGCCTTGTGAATTCTTTCTTTGAAGCAAAACCAGAGGGTGCTAGTTCTTGTATATTCGGGTTTCATTCCAATAATTTAGAAAAAGGAGTGGTTTGATGTCACTACAAAAATGGTTTGTGGCGAATGTGTTATCTTGTATCAGTCTAAAAGCCATCAGATTCAGAAATTCTCCATCTAAATCTGATAAGACAAAACCAGTATTTCTTTCCGTTGTTATTATTAGCTAATTTAACATTTATAACTCATTTCAGAACATTAGCTAAACTGAGTGCCGCCAACGCTAGCTTTCTCTTAAACATGCAATGTGATTTTTTTTTTTTACCTTCTCAGTACAAGCACTATGCAAGTTAATAAAAAAAAAGAAATTATTTTGTGTGTAGAGAAGTTTTTTTCCCCCACCTCTTTGCCAAGTCAGCAAGGCGGGTAAAGATTTGTATCAGTTCTTCTCTCCCAGTCTTTTTTGTCATACAAGTAACTGTATTTTCTATGCAAGTACAGAGTGTGAGCATTTTTGCCACCTCTGGAGGTGAGGAATCAAACTTGTGAATGAAAGCAAGGCAAGCGAAGCTGGTGATATCATGATTACCTGAGACAGACTGTCACTGCACTGAATGATGTTTTGGGGGTCATCAGTTTCACGTGATCTTTGGAAGTCTCCCTCGGGAAGACAAAGACTTTGCCAGAAAGATCTGCACACACATCAAGAAGGATCAAGAGCCGGGTACTCCGGTTTCCTCCCACATCCCCAAAACATGCATTGTAGGTTAATTGAAGACGAAGAAGAATCACCTTTTTATTGTCATGAACATGCATACATGCACACAAAATTTGTTCTCTGCATTTTACCCATCACAGTGAACACATACACGTTAGTGGAACACACTGGAGCAGGGGGCAGCATTTCGTGGTATCAGTGTCTTCCCCACGGACACCACAGCCGTGAGTCCGGGGGATGTTGGCGGATGGTCCAGTCGGGGTCTTGAACTTAGGTCCCCCACGGTGGCAGGCGATGATCTTAACCATTGGCTGAAGACTCTAAATTGCCCGTAGGTGTGACTGTGAGTGCGAATGGTTGTCTGTTTATATGTGCCCTGCGACTGGCTGGCGACCCGTTCAGGGTGTAGCCCACCTCTTGCCCAAAGTCAGCTGGGATAGGCGCCAGCACGCCCGCGACCCTCATGAGGATAAGCGTTATCAGGTTTGGTGGCGCCAGCTGCATTTGGCAGATGACAACTGATTGCTTACTGTATATGACCTCACCTCTAAGAGCCTTCAGGTTATATTTGAACTGCCTCCTTGCATGAAAGTTTGTATTCAATTGTATCTCTCATTATTGTCAAAGCACAAAGTCTACGAAAGGGTTAACATTTTCCCTTGACACCCGCAATGAAAATGTTTGACAGCCCTAAGGTATAATTGGTGCAAACTCAATACTGCCCATTGCACCCACCACTGTATGATGAACAGTGTTTAAACCCCACATTTTCTCTTGAGCGCTGAGCACACTTTGTCCTGTGACGCACGCAGATTCCTACCTCTGGTTTCTGCGCAACATGATGCAATCAACATCAGGGGAACCAAGAGTTTCTCCATCTAAAATACAAAGAAAGTCAGTTTTTCATCACTGTCCTACGTAATTAAAGGCATGAAATGTGGTGATGATTTCCACATATTGTCATCACATAGAAAACATATCGTGAGTTACAGTGTTTAAAGTCAGCAAACATAAGCTCCCCTGTGGAGGTAACATGTCTTACCTTGTCTCGCCTGAGTGGCAGCTTTGAGTAGACACATCAGCCTTTAAATCTCACTTGGTTATTGACACAATGAAGGATTTTGTACTTCTGGACTTGAGTAAACAAAAGGGGTTTTATTCTTTCTTTTTTTTTTTTTTAATTGTGCAACATGATGGCCTCAGTTCACCTGTGACCTTGATGAGGACAAGTGCTGCAGAAAATGAATGATTCACCATTAGCTGCGCACTATAGTCAAAACACTAAATGGGAAAATCCCTTTTTTTTGGTGGGTCTTTTCGTGTTAATTTCATGCAAACAGACAAAAGAGATAGAACGATGTTTGTGAATACTCAACTTGGCGAATTTGTACAATTTCCTATTGGTTTTATGTAGTTAAAACAGACCTTTTTGTCCCCAATTCCAACGACGTTGGGACGTTGTGTTAAACAAAAACCGAATACAATGATTTGCAAATCATGTTCAACCTATATTTAATTGAATACACTACAAAGACAAGACATTTAATGTTCAAACTGATAAACTTTATTGTTTTTAGCAAATAATCATTAACTTGGAATTTTATGGCTGCAACACGTTCCAAAAAAGCTGGGACAGGTGGCAAAAAAGAGTGAGAAAGTTGAGGAATGCTCATCAAACACCTGTTTGGAATATCCCACAGGTGAACAGGCTAATTGGGAACAGGTGGGTGCCATGTTTGGGTATAAAAGGAGCTTCCCTGAATTGCTCAGTAATTCACAAGCAAAGATGGGGCGAGGTTCACCTCTATGTGAACAAGTGCGTGAGAAAATAGTCGAACGGTTTAAGGACAATATTCCTCAATGTACAATTTGGGGATTTCATCATCTATGGTCCATAATATCATCAAAAGGTTCAGAGAATCTGGAGAAATCATTGCATGTAAGCAGCAAGGCCCAAAACCAACATTGAATGCCCATGACCTTCGATCCCTCAGGCATCAAAAACCGACATCAATGTGTAAAGGATATCACCACTTGGGCTCAGGAACATGTCAGAAAACCAATGTCAATCAATACAGTTCGCCCCTACATCCTTAAGTGCAACTTGAAACTCTACTATGCAAAGCAAAAGCCATTTATCAACAACACCCAGAAATGCCGCCGGCTTCTCTGGGCCCGAGCTCATCTAAGATGGACTGATGCAAAGTGGAAAAGTGTTCTGTGGTCCGACGAGTCAGCATTTCAAATTGTGGACATCGTGTCCTCCAGGCCAAAGAGGAAAAGAACCATCCGGACTGTTATGGACGCAAAGTTCAAAAGCCAGCATCTGCGATGGTATGGTGCTGTGTTAGCGCCAGTGGCATGGGTAACTTACACATCTGTGAAGGCCCCATTAATGCTGAAAGGTACATACAGGTTTTGGATAAACACATGCTGCCATCCAAGTAATATCTTTTTCATGGACACCCCTGGGGCCTCATGTACAAAAAGTGCGTACGCACAAAAACGTGGTGTCCGTTCTTTTTCACGGCAAAGTTCAGACGTATCAAGAGTGACATGACTGTGGAAATGTGCGGTGCCTCACGCCTACTGCATGGCTGGCGTACGCACGTCTCTGCAGCTTTTGGTGCTTTGGCGACACTTAGAGGTGATGCCTGTAAACTGTTCTCATAAATCTACACACCAGAGACACATGAATAATTAGCACTGATGAACAATTCATGCCCGGCAACATTTGATTTCAACAATGCAATTGACGCAAGGACTGAGAATTCATTTGTTAACCAGTTTATTTAATGAACCATTGATATTTGTGAGGACACCTATTAATTGATCGAGGCGATCATTTATGCTGCCTATTGCCCTCACAAACTCTTTGTGACTCCAGCACATGCACTGAAAAAAAGTCCTTTGAATTTACTTCATTTGAACATGTGCATCAGTTGCACATGATTAAAATGTGTTTAAATCGATATGATTTTTTTGTCAGTGTGCGTGTCCTCTCCTGTGTATTAAAATAATAAATTGAGTAATCGAAAAGGAGTCAAAGTTTTTGATATCCTCTTTGATATGCTGATGTGCTTCTATTTGAATTCAAAAGATTTATTACATGCATGAACCTTTCTCTCACAGGGCTGAGTGTAGGTTACTGTACGAACACATTTGTTATGAGTTCTAAAAATACATGGTATTAACCTTGTGGGGTGATCATAGTCAGCCACGTCCTCCCATCACCCCTGAGAGAGCAGCGTCACCCATGATCGCAGCGATTCTCTCCTCGAACGGGGTGAGGCCATCTGCCCCGGTTCTTCCGCCTTTTTTTGGCCACACATTGGCGGTGGGCAGCTCTCTTCCACTTCATTGAGCAACTACACATTCAGAAAAAATATTTTTCTTCATTAGCTTGCTCATTTTCCTTTTTTTCTGATCATGCAGAGATCGGCATCTTCGGTGCAGGGTTCATTTAAATATGATTTGCATATTCAAATATGGGCGTGGACAGGGAGGAGTCGGCTACTCCAACAGGTGCGCTCAAACCACGTTCTGCACGTGTTACAACAGTGTGGCTGCGTAGTAAAAGAGTACGGGTCCTAGACTGGCTTGCCTGCAGTCCAGACCTGTCTCCCATTGAAAATGTGTGGCGCATTATGTAGCGTAAAATACGACAACGGAGACCCCAGAATGTTGAACAGCTGGAGCTGTACATCAAGCAAGAATGGGAAAGAATTCCACCTAGAAAGCTTCAGCAATTAGTGTCCTCAGTTCCCAAACGTTTATTGAATGTTGTTCAAAGAAAAGGTGATGTAACACAGTGGTATACATGACCCTGTCCCAGCTTTTTGGGAATGTGTTGCAGCCATAAAATTCTAAGTTAATGATTATTTGCTAAAAACAAAGTATCAGTTCAAACATTAACTATCTTGTCTTTGTAGTGTATTCAATTAAATATAGGTTGAATATGATTTGCAAATCATTGTATTCTGTTTTTATTTATGTTTAACAACAATGCAGCCCTATGGGGGTCACAAGCCAGTGTAAACTGTAGGCCGGTCCCAAGTCCGGATAAATGCAGAGGGTTGTGTCAGGAAGGGCATCTGGCTTAAAACTTTGCCAAACAAATATGAGCGTTCATCCAAAGAATTCCATACCGGATCGGTCGTGGCCCGGGTTAACAACGTCCGCCACCGGCGCCCTGCAGGTTGACGGCGCCAGTTACAAGGAAAAAGGTTAGCTAAGAAGAAGTGGGACAGAGGACCGAGGAGAGGCGAAAGGAATACATTGAGATGCGACATAGGGCAAAGGTAGAGGTGGCAAAGGCCAAACAAGAGGCATATGATGACATGTATGCCAGGTTGGACACTAAAGAAGGAGAAAAGGATATATACAGGTTGGCCAGACAGAGGGATAGAGATGGGAAGGATGTGCAGCAGGTTAGGGTGATTAAGGATAATTTTGTGCTGGCGTGCTACATTCGCTCACATCTTGTGCATCTACTGAGGGCTAAGCCCCCTCTATCCATAACACCTAGTTACTGTCTGAACCTGGTCAAGAGCCAGCCATAGACAGTCAAATCACAATAAACATGATCATATTCAAATGCATGACAATAAAAATAATGTACTTCACCAATAATAGTGCTGCATGAAGATGTGAAATGTAAATCTGCATTATTAACACTGTGATTGTCATTCAATACGATACATTTATGTCATGTTTGGGTTCGTGTTGGTTGTGTGAAAGGAAAAAGGCAGGTGTATTTCTGAATCTGTTAGTGAGCACTTCTCCTTTGCCGAGATAATCCATCCGCCTTACAGGTGTGGCATCAAGATGCTGATTAGACAGCATGATTGCACGTGGTGCCTTAGGCTGCTCACAATAAAAGGCCACTCTTAAATGTGAAGTTTTTCAGTATTGTGCATGTTTTCTCCCATTATACACAGTTTATAAATTTTTGGACAAGTGAGCAATTTCATGTCATAGTCTTAGTTTCTAAAGAGTCATTCAGTGGCTTACTGCACTCCAATGAAGCTAATTAATTGCTTAAATTTTATTTTAACTGGAGATATCCTCTGCTGAGCATGAAGAATGACATTTAAATTTATGACTGTAGAATGACTTGCGGTAAGGAAAATGGATGGAATAAAAATAGATTTTTCATAATGACAAGAACTTATGTCAGTTAAACACTGCAGTAAAAGCAGCAAAAAACAAACCCCAAAAAAAACATTTGGACTGGATGTGAACAAAATGGTCACAAACAAAATGGTTGGTAAAATCAAACGAGACCTGAATGTAAAAAAATATTACAGAATGCTGAGGTCACCTCATTAAGTAGTATCACGGAGGGAACTCCAAACTTATTACGTTTTTGGATTTGAGGATGATGTTTTTGATAAAATCAGAAAAAAAAGACAAACTCAAAGACTGGAGGCTTGAAACTAGCAATTATAAGCTAACTTGAGAGGCTGCAAGTCATATTTAATGTGGCAGTTCTGCCTGTAAACTAATGCTAAACTAAATGGACTAAATTTTATAAAGTGAAAACCTAAAAAGTCTACTCAGTTAATGTCTCATTCACACACACGTGCACTCAGGGAAACAGATGTAATGAAAATATAAGTTACATACTGTACATTGGTAGCTGTAAACACTCATGCAAACAAAGAAAAAGTATTCTGTGTATATATATATATATATATATATATTTTTTTTTATTTATTTCATACTCCAAGTTGTTTAACATTTAAAGGTATAAAAGTGCTTTTTTTATATGATCAGTGCAAAAACTATGTTGTGACTAAGCAAGATTTTATGACTTATGACTTAATGACTTGACTGGCCACAGTAACTCAAGACTTGCTTGAAACTTGGTTAAAATTTGAGGAGACTTGCTGTCCTTACGACTTGCACAGCCCAAAACTTGTCATTTAGCTCAGTGTACCGTTACGTTGAGAACTTCCAAGCAAATAGCCTCAACGTGGCATGCTAATCAGTATATAACCAGTTGTACCTCTTTAGCTTCAGGAGTTCACAGCATGAAGGGGTCTCAACTGTTATAGATCATTTGTTCGTGGCTATACACATACGCAGTCATTTAAATTTGCATAATCCCCGCTTTTGTTGTATTTACATCTGGCACGCTAAAATCTTTCCTGCTTTTAATAGTCAATTAAAAATGCTTTTCTTTTTACCACATATGGAAAATGCACTGGATTCCTAATGTTGGACGTTCTCTTTCCAGATTGTCTCAATTGTAATTCGTTTAATCTTTTGTTGAGTTTTATGACACGTTTTGGCTTTTGTTAGTTTTCTGAAATGTTTCCCAATTTGTTGTTTTGCACTTCCAGGTCACCATATCTTTCAGTTCAAATTGCCTAAAGTATGTTGTTTTAAGCTTTACATCAGCATTAACTTGAATAATAAACTGATAAGGTAGTTGTACAAGTGTGCACACCCTCTTCCTGAATAACTGTTCAGAATTAAGCATTCACATTCAAACTCATGTTAAATGGGAGTCTGTGCACTACTGCCACCATTTAAAGTGCATCTGACTAACCCGAAATAAAGTTCAGGTATTCAAACAGGCTGCTTTTGCTGCAGAACCAATTGCCCTCCAGGGACAAATTAAGTTGAAAGTTAAAGACATGACATTAAAGTCCAAGTTTAATGAGGAAAGAAATTTTGTATTTTCAAAAACCTCACAAGATTGCAACAATCATGACAATACATTTTCATTCTTGTGACCATTTTAATATCAATGCAATTCCCCCCCCCCTCTCAATCACAACATTTTACTTGTCAAAAACAGGCAACTAAATCTTATAGCATTTAGTGTTAGTTATGCTTAATTGGTGTCAGGATTATGAGGAGGTCTTTGGACCCAAACTGCTTTAGAGGATGTCAATAAGACAATTATTGCCTGCTTCTACTTGACCTCATCTTCCACCAAAATGTTGCCAGTGATTTCAAAGTCGAGGGCTCTCCAGTTGAATACGTTTCCAGGGGTGAAGTTTGAGTCCTCCTCATAGCGTTGGATCTCATTACGTGAGAGGACGTAGTCCCACATGTGAAGTCGAGAAATCATGCCGATGAAGGACTGAGCGGCGTCAAAGCCTCCCCCGTAAGTGTCCTGCTCTTGGCCCAGGATGGCGATGGGATTGCCACTAATTGGCTGTCCTGAGTGGATAAATCTCTTTATGGTGGGTTTGCCGTCCACCCACAGCTGGCCGATGCCGTTTACAGAGTTCCAAGTGGAGCACAAGGTGTGCCAGGAGTTGGGAGGAAAAGACAGAGACAGGAAGTCTGTGGCGCCGTTCCGCACGTGAACCCTCATGACGTCCGTCTTTACCTTGAAGATGACAAAGTCATTTTTGAACGCTGGTGTGGCCAGAGAGAAGAGGCCATAGTTCCTGCTGAGATCTGTGAGGAATCTGATCAGACATGCCAGAGGTGAGCACATATACTATCCCCCCCCCCCCAAAGTATCAGAATTAAAGCAAGCCAAGAGCCACTGGTGATACCCTGGTTACCTGAGACAGACAGTCACTGCACTGAACGATGATTTGGGTGTCATCAATCTCACATGATCTTTGGAAGTCTCTCTCGGGAAGACAAATATTTTGCCAGAAAGATCTGCGCACACACACACACACACACACACACACACCAAGGAGGACTCAAACAAGACTTCATTACAGTGGAGTTAGAACGCCAACATCGTTCCAAGTGTGAATATCCATGGTTTATAGCAGAGGTACTCAGATCACAGACTAGCACGGGTCCACACAAAAATGCCTCATTTCAAAAAGTGCATGAGGATTGTGGCGCACAAAAACATGCTAACCCAACTACCGTAATTTCTTGTATAACACGCAACCCCACAGTGGACCTAAAAAAATCTGGAAAACCCTTCTATGTATCCTATATTTTTACAATGCATGATTTTGCTTCTACCCATGAGCAAGATGAAGTATCCATTTATTGTATTTTGTTCTGATAGTCACACTGAAACTGGCATCTAAAAAAGGTGTTTCTGGAATATTTAGAACCGTTCATAGGTCCCTCCATTTTCACAAATCCGAAAGGCTGCCCAAGTCATTCGTCACTGTGGCTATGGTGGTGTTCTGGTGACAGGCAGTGTTATTTTCAGCACCAGCCTTTTCTTGCATCAAAAGTCAGGTTTCCCAAAACCACATTAATACAATTCCAAGTTATCCTGTTATCCTCTAATGAAACGAAAGCATGGTCTAAAACAGGCCCAGGTGCTAGATACAGACAACCACCATTTTTTTTTGTGTGGCCCATATAAAGAGTCTACTTCATGTAGCTTGCCAAAAAGATTTGTTATTTTCTGTCTGGCAGAAAATCTGAACTTCGTACCAAACCCCTTAAATCAGTAGTTCCCAAAGTGTAGTATGAGTACATCTAGTGGTACACAGGATCCCTGCATTGGTACCCAAAAGAATCACCAAATTAAAATGTTCAAACTGTGCACAATCTTTATTTGCATTTTTTCCAGAACAGTTTTCCAAACATTACTACATTTAAATTTAATAAATTTTTATTTTCCTATATTTAAGCGCAGTATTAATGTTCAAACTGAACTGTGCATAATGTTACAGATTCAGACAACTTTACTGATCCCGGTATAGACAATTTGTTTACAGCTTCCAGTATTAAATATACTTTTTAGGACTAAAACCACTGCTTCTTTCTTGAAAACTTGGGCCTTCTCAACAACAATTTTAATGTTGATCATTGGTGGTACTTGGAGAGAGAAGTATTTTTGACATGGTACTTGATGGAAATAGTTTGAGACCCACTGCCTTAAATTAATAGCATTATACTTTTATTTGGTCATCACGTCTGATTTAAAATTGAATGTTAAAAATACACAGTTACAATGAAATGCAAGGGCAATTGTGGATTTGTAATGATTATTTTCAGTTATAATGGCCCACTGATGTAAACCATAGGTGCAACGTGGCCTACAATGAAAAGATGTGACATCCATGCTCTAAAAAGGTACGTTTGTTGCACCATTGTATGTACTAAAACCTTGTTTAAACACCCCCATCTTGACCTCTTGGCACCCCCCCCCCAAAAAAAAAAAAATCACAGGTTCCTACCTCTGGTATGCGCGCAACATGATGAAAGCATCACCATGAAAACCAAGAGTTTCTCCATCTGAAATAGAAAAGTAATTATTGCATCACTGTGCCACTCAATTAAAATGCAGGAAATGTTTTCAACGTCATATTTACTGGATTGAATCTTACAATTTGAGTAAAATGAGTTTCATTCTAAAAATGCAGAGGAACATTTTTGTTTCAGGTCTTCTGCCAAATTACACTATCAATTTTTGGACAAGGTAGCAATTTTACGTAATATTTGTAAATTCCTGAAATTGTGGCTGTTGCACTCAAATGGAACAAATAATTATGCAATTTTGATTCAGTGGATAGAGTCCTACCCACTTTAAAAATAAGTGGTACAGGTACTGAGAAATTCTCAGTACGATCTCAACGAGAATACATTAGAAAATGTTGCATTGTGCTAAGAACATGGCATTTGAAGGTGTTAAATAAAAATGGATATTTTATACTAACGACAAGAACTGATGTCAGTTAAACACTATGCAGTAAACTTATACAAACAAAACTAATTGTAAAAATTACAGACTGTGAACAAAAATGTCCACAAAGAAGTTGAAAGGGTAGTAAAATCAAACAATGCCTGAGCATTGAGGGGGGGGGGGAAGAAAAAGTAAAAATTACTGGTGGAGATTACAAAAAAAACCAACTATAAATAATACTGCCCATAATAAACCAGGAACAAAGTGAAGATAAACACAGATGGCAACTCACCAGCATAGACATAAATGAACATTTAACAACAGTTAGAGTGGTGGAATGAAAAATAGGGGAATAAATACAGACCGATGAGACAATGAGGCACACCTGGAGCGAGCTGATTGGCTGACACAAGGGGAGCTGGGCTAATGAGAACAGGTGGAGACAAAGACATGAGCAGACGGGCAGGTCACAGGAAACAAACCAAAAAGAAGTCACACGCAGGATGTTGAAATGGTCTGGACCATCTGTTGAACCAGTGGTGTCCAAACTTGTTCCTCCGAGGACCACACCCAGAAAAATGGAAGGATGCACCTCCCACTTTGATATTCTTCCATCTTAATTTATTACATACCCTAAAACCAATCCATCAAGCGTTCATATTTGGTTTTATACAGTTTATATTATACTTATTTTCAATAACTTCTACACCACAGCTTTCTGTTATCGCTGATAAATAGATCCACATTCAGAACGAAAATAACAGTAATCGGTATGGAAAGCAGCGGCACGGTGGACGACTGGTTAGAGCGTCAGCCTCACAGTTCTGAGGACCAGGGTTCAATCCCCGGCCCCGCCTGTGTGGAGTTTGCATGTTCTCCCCGTGCCTGCGTGGGTTTTCTCCGGGCACTCCGGTTTCCTCCCACATCCCAAAAACATGCATTAATTGGACACTCCAAAATTGCCCGTAGGTGTGACTGTGACTGTGAGTGCGAGTGGTTGTTTGTTTCTATGTGCCCTGCGATTGGCTGGCAACCAGTTCAGGTGTACCCCGCCGCCTGCCTGATGACAGCTGGGATAGGCTCCAGCACGCCTGCGACCCTAGTGAGGAGAAGCAGCTCAGAAAATGGATGGATGGATGTATGGAAAGCTGGCCATTTTTAAAGCAGCGTTTACTTGAGGAGGCTTAATGCAATATGTTAAAAAAAAGTGGAGCAAACCATTTTTGGTTCTGAAACTCAATTATCTTTATTTACCATTATGGAGAGAAATGTTCGTTCCTGTTTTAGTTTGAGTTAGTTTTAGTTTTCTTAGCATCTTTACATGCCTAGAAAAAGCTCCATATACAACCAATTTATTGTCATTATTAGTAGTCGACATAGTTGTCAGGAGTGTTACACACATGGAGTATGGACGTGTAAATAATAACTTTAAGACCAATTAACTGAAATTGTACGCTAATGTGATCCTATATTAGTATAATGGAACATGATTTAAGGAGGAAAACGCAGGTTTGCCTCAAAAACTTCATTACCCATCATGCACTATGATGACGTAGCAAACAAGAGACTTCAAGATGGTGCTCGAAAGCACTATGGTCTGGTAAGGATGGCAAAACACGTTTACAATTAACGTCCAATGCAAATTTATGCAACCTGGGAAAAACATTTTGACATTTTGTTAAACTCAATTTGCTGTCATTTACATGCTAAATGTGTTTGCTTTGGGTAAATACGGTATTTTCGACTTTTCCTGAGTCACTCCCGACGCTACCGGAGCGCATAGCAAGCAACAAAGATTTTTTTCGTTTTTTGTTTTTGTTTTTATTTTTGTTGTGTCTCACTAACTGCATTTTATACAGTCACGAATAACAAACATGAACGTATTTATTTAAGATACCCGTGGAACATTTTCCGGAGCTATTTGTTGGCCCACGATTGATAAAAATGGCTATAATAATATGTTAGCATTAGCTATGGGGTTTATGATAAGATAGTGTCATTGTAAAAACCGCTTATTTTTTGCGTATCAATCTTCTTTCTATTAACTGTAAACAACACCTTTTTAATACTCAGCCAAGAGATAAATTATATAATTTAATAGTATTGTATGGTACGTATCTATCACATTATATTTAATTCAGCCCTGGTGGAAAATAAATAAATTCCAAATAAAAAAATATAAAATAAAATAAAATACCATCAACCCCCGCCTATAAATATATTCACCTATTCCCCTTTTCCCCCCCTTTGAAACGTATCTTCAACTATTTGCTGAAAAAAAATCACCTCTTATTTGTGTTTTTTGTGAGTGTTCTGTAACACTGAGATGGCGTCAAAGCCCTGGCTAATAGCGGAGTAGTAATTGATGTCAAAGGAGTGCTACAGCTTAACTAAGAAACTAACATATTTGGATGTTTGGGACGGAGCTAAGTGTAGCCTGGGTGGTAAGTGGTAATTACGGAGGGTCTTTGTTGCATGTTCATGTGTACTTCTGGTAAAAAAATCAAAATCAAATAAGGCATTTATTTGTAATGGTAATGTTGTGAGATGAGTTTTACATGCTATTAAAATGTTCTTGTATTGTACTTGGTCTTTACATTACTATTAATATTGTCTATTCTAAACCTTTTTAGGGAGGGATGTTTTTTGCGGCGGCACGGTGAACGACTGGTTAGCGCATCTGTCTCACAGTTCTGAGGACCGGGGTTCAAATCCCAGCCCCGCCTGTGTGGAGTTTGCATGTTCTCCCCGTGCCTGTGTGGGTTTTCTCCGGGTACTCCGGTTTCCTCCCACATCCCCAAAACATGTGTGGTAAGTTGATTGAAGACTCTAAATTGCCCGTAGGTGTGAATGTTAGTGCGAATGGTTATTTGTTTCTGTGTGCCCTGCGATTGGCTGGCGACCAGTTCAGGGTGTACCCCGCCTCTCGCCCAAAGATAGCTGGAATGAGCTCCAGCACGCCCTCGACCCTGGTGAGGATAAGTGGTGCAGAAAATGGATGGATGTTTTTTGCTACCCGTGGCAGGGTTCAGTCACTATCCTTAGGGGTTTGCTGTAATTTGGTAGTTCAGCCTGTGAAGCTGTTACCATGTATCATGCTTGCTTGCATGGGTTTTCTCTGGCTACTTTGGCTTCCTCCTACATTCCAAAATCATGCATATTAGGATCATTGAAGACTATCTATTGTCCAGCGGTGTAAGTTTGAATAGTTTTTTTTTGGACTCTGTTTTATGATTGGCTGGTGACCAGTCCCTGCATCTCTCGCTCAAAGTCAGCTGGGATAGGCTCCAGCTCACCCTCGACCCTAATCAGGACATAGAAAATGGAAGGATAGATAGCCTGTGACATAAAACAAATTAATCAAAATAGTTTTTGTTTAGCTTTGATTCAATGAAAAAAGAAGTACATCGGCTTATATTGTGAATGCTGGCATGTTTCCTGATTTCAGTGGCCCTTTTTTTGTTCACTTGCAGTGTGGACAACAGTGAGTACATGCGCAATGGAGATTTTCTGCCCACCAGGCTGCAGGCTCAGCAGGATGCAGTTAATATCGTTTGTCACTCCAAGACTCGCAGCAACCCCGAAAACAACGTGGGCCTCATCACCATGGCAAAGTGAGCAGCACTTCTCATGGAATTAGTCTGCTTGTTATCCAGAAACGATGACAAATGTTTGTTTGTGTCCTGCACAGCAACTGTGAAGTGCTGACCACACTGACTCCAGACACGGGGAGGATATTATCAAAGCTGCATGCTGTGCAGCCTCGTGGAAACATCAGCTTCTGTACCGGCATCAGGGTAGCGCATGTGAGCACAGCCTGTTCATTCGGCGTTGTGTGTTATTGTTCCATGCAGTTGTTCCCGTCCTTGTATATTTGTTGTCGTATGATTTAACGATGTCACAATGGTTTATTGTGTGGCATTTGGTTGTACAAATGGTTCAGGAAGTGGCAAGAGGTTTTTTTTGGGCTTTCCAAGTGAAAAAGGAATATGTGGACGGGGAATGTCAATCAACAGGTGAAGAAACAGGGTCAGCTATGGGTGCATAGCAAGCATTCCAAATTCTGTGCTGATCACTTCGAACCGGCGTGTTTTGAGAAAGACTTAGCAGAAAGCATTGGATACAGAGGTAGAGGCTGAAACCAGCTGCGGTGCCAACTATTTTTCCTACGGTCATCAGGACCTCAACCAACCAGCAAGAAAACAAAATTTCGCAGCCGCCACGGTGCCGCGGCGCAGACAAGCGGTGAGGATTTCCTTGTATATACCTACGACTCTATTATGGTTATTATGCACTGGGGAATCGGGGAAAAAAGACGCACGGACGCACGCAGTACTTTTCAGTACTTTTGTCTGTACTTTTGCCTATATGACAAGCCAACAGACACGGCAAAGACTTTATGTGCGGCGTGTTATAATGCTACTCGAGCGAGGGTCACACAAAATATCGGAATACTATATAGTATGTAAAAGCTTGTGCCGTGTCACTGAAGCATATATGAATATATAATATGTATAGTCATGCTAAAAAATATTGGCACCCCTGGGGTGCCATTATTTCAAGCCATGACTGTATAAAAAGACATGCTTTTGACATACCGTCACATCAAGCCTGTGGGCACTCTCGTTCTGTTGTACAGCTGCTACTTGGTTGCTCGTCGTCGTCACTGTTCCGGCCTCCTGATCGGCTCAAATGTGTACGGTTTGACGATGCCAGTTCAGTTGGGTGCTCCTGTACGTCGAAATCCTCCTCCTCATATTCCAACATGTTGCTCGCCATTGCATATAGAGTGTAGCGTGCTGTTTGTCTATTCAAACGTCACTTCTGGTAGCCCTTGCAGTGGATAGAGTAACCACACCGCGGTGTCTTGAACTTCGGGTATGTTCAGGGAGGGCTCAATATGCGTCGTAAAAACCTCATTTTTAGCTAAACTATGGTTGAAAACTTTCTGGAAGTTACGTGCATGTATTACTTAACATATGCAAATATGAATTTTAACTGACCTCATAACATCTTTGTAATCTGACCTTTATTATCCTGGAGGATGCATTTGGGATTAGCCTTTGAAGTTGCTAATAGTGAAAAATGAAGTGAAACACAATGATCGTAGTCAATTCTTTTCCAGAATGAGAGTGCTTAAAGAGGAGGATGCCATTCATGTGGCACAGCTTGAAGCAGGCATCAGGTGCAAGTAGAGATGGGCCTGGCTCAAATTGGAGGCCAAAACAAAAAAGCAAAGAAATGAGACAAATTTGTGTTTGTATATATGTGTACGTATTTTTTATTTTATTTTTTTAAATCTGTGGCCCTTGTGTCCTTAATGTTAGTGCTGTTCCTGTCATATCATGCGTGACGCAAACATATTGAAATGGTCAGTTGATGGTCCCCCCCACTTGTTTGTGGTCTTAATGTGTATTTAATTCTTGTGTTTGCAGTTGGCATTGAAGCACAGACAGGGCAAAAACCACAAGATGCGTATCATTGCATTCGTTGGTAGCCCAGTGGAGGACAACGAGAAAGAGGTGAGCTGTCTTCTTCTGCATTTTCTTTTCTTCACTGACTCCACAAACAAAGATGTTAAGGAGTTATACTGAGCAGCTCATATTGTGCAACACAAATTAACAGGATGATGGATGGGTTTTGGTTAGCAACGCACCGAAATGAGAATTTTTTTACCAAAACTGGGGAGCCCAAGGCCGAAAACTGAAAGCCGAAACGTCAAAGGAAATTAACAATCGAACTTAATTTGTAAGAGGTTTTCACTCAAAAATGCAACACAAAGTGCTTTATATTAATTAAAATATACAAATAAATCAAATCAATAAATACCTCAGTAAACATGTGAAATATGAATTAAAATCATCCACGCATTCCTGAGTTCCAGACTTTTTTTAAATTTTTTTATTTTATTTTATTTTTTTGCAGAGAGGCCTGAAATCAGGTCATTGTAATTTCTCGAGCTTATCTACGTTACTAGAAAAGATCTCCGCCTTCCCTTTCCGCTCCTAACCCAGTGCTGTCAACATAACAAACGTGTGCTCTTACAAGTTGGGTCTTCTACATGGAGGCAACCAATCAGAGGGAAGGGGGTGGCGGTCTTAGCCAAATGTGGACATAGCTGATACCAAACTGGGTCAAACAGAAGTAGCTATCAGAGGGGCCTTTTCTGGACATTTGTATGACAAAAAAACCAAGGTGTCCATGTTAGTGAGTCACTCTGTGGAGGTCTAAATAGCCAAAATACAGGACAAATGTGACAAATGGAAATTATTTTTTGACACACTGTTCAGTCCCCACGATCCCTTTTATCCGATATCCGTTCTATCAGGGTCCATTTTATCACTGTATTCTATGTATTGTGTTTTTTTGACTTTTCATAAATTCCTTACTTAAATTAACGTAACAGCAGTATAACTTTAACTTAATATCAGCATACATGGGGGTTTGGATTAAGGGAAAAAAGCGATTTGGGATTTAAATATAAAACGTTTATTTGTTAACAAATGAGCAGAACTTGTCCTTTGGTGACAATGTAGTTGTTTTTCAGAACATGCACTGCTTTACATAAAATACAACTAAATACTTTTGTTGGAACTTTTTCAAAATTATTTTAATGAAGAACTTACAGTATGAGTCCTGTGGCAGTAGGACGTGAAGTGGGAAGCTGAGCTGACGCCGTCTTATTATAATGGTGGACTTGAGCGTTAACAATTGAATATATATCCTTATTTGTTTCACAAAGATCATTTACATAAATTTAAAAGTGTGATTGTGGACAAAGGAGTCAACAGAGTTAAGTTACGCTTGGGGGTGGGGGGGACTCGCCATGCTCGGCAATGCAGCTTTAGTTTGCTTCCTTCCTGTTATAGTCTTTTCACGGCATAATCCTAAACTCAAAAGTTCCTGATGACTGTACGTAGACTTTTCCCAAAATGGAGTGGCGCTTCCGAGCAAAAGTACACACAAATACAAACTAAAACAGCACCGAGTATGCTGTGACGAAATGCCATTACGCTGGCCGGAGCAGCATCACTGATGTGAGGAAGGATCGACCCTGTGTGGAATGTCGACGATGCTCATACCAGAAGATTGAGTCTCAAAATTAAATGTTGATACTTTTGATACGTCGGTCATTTGAGGGACTGTATTTTTAGTATATTATCAGAAAGGAAATTGGTGGTATGGATCATTGACAGACACACAAGAGGAGCACATTGGGGCACAATTTCCACACAGCAAAAGCCAAAATTACATATTTGCGGCAGCCAAAATTTATTTGTGGCGCCCCGCTTCAAATAAATCTATGTGGGAAACCCTGTCTAGGTACCGGTATATGTTTATACAATGTTAAAGAATTTTCCTTATACCAAAGTTTAATGTGCTCTATCAACGTTTGACATTTTTTGGGGGGGGGGGGGAAATGTGCATTATACATGAGAAATTACAGTAGGTACAATTAAAGTCCTCCTCTTAAATAAACACCTTATCTCTAATAAAGGCCAGGTACTTACTTGTTGTAGAGGAATGCCCTCCTCCACTACTCTATGTAAAGAAATACAGCAATCCCGACCTGATCGTGTTCCGTTTTCCATAATGTCCAAGTAAGTAACTATTGTAGTTGATTTCTTTTATTATTATTATTTTTTTTTCCTCCTAGCTGGTCAAAATGGCAAAACGTCTGAAGAAAGAAAAAGTTAATGTGGATATCATCAACTTTGGAGAAGAGGTATTTACAATCACTTTGACACGCACACACAACTGTGTATTGTGCCCCACACGCTCACTATAATTCTGTCTCACAGGAGATGAACACAGAGAAGCTGACGGCCTTTATCAACACGTTGAACGGGAAAGAGGGCAGCGGCTCCCATCTGGTCACAGTGCCTCCCGGCCCCAGTCTGGCTGACGCTCTGCTCTCCTCGCCCATCCTCGCCGGGGAAGGAGGTGCCGTGTTGGGTCTGGGCGCCAGTGACTTTGAGTTTGGAGTGGATCCCAGTGCAGACCCAGAGCTGGCACTGGTAAGAGAGAAGCAGAAAGGGGCCACAGTATTTCACTTGGACTTTTATATGACTTGTGGGGAGATTTTATATCTTTGAATCTATTTTAAGATATTTTACTTTAATGTAAAGTATGACAATTTGAGAGGTCCCATTGACTTGATTTGAATTATTTTCCTCCATCATTGTGGTCTCGCTAGGCTCTGAGGGTTTCGATGGAGGAGCAAAGACAGCGACAAGAGGATGAAGCCCGCAGAGCAGCTGTTGCGTCCGCTGCTGAAGCTGGCATTCCCTCCCCCGTTGACGGTAAAATACAAAACCAAAAAATAAATAGGTTGGGAGGGGGACTCGAGTCAGACTTAAGTCACGAATTTTAGGACTTGTTTGGCTAAAACTTATGAAAGTCTCGACTTGACCTGGTATTCGTGAGACTCAATTTACTCTACATGTCTTAACTAGTTTTGCCTGTTTAGTGTGCCATTTGTTTTATTTTTTGGGGGGAAAAAAGATTTTTTGTCGTCGAGAGGACATCAGCAGAGAGCTCCAAAGATGATTACGTTTGATTCAAGAATTATGTTTTTGATTCAAATTGGGGAAAAAAAGATTGGCACTGTTGGGGGAGGTGGGACCGGAAAACGTGTCACCCCTACCGGATGTACAGTGGGGCAAAAAAGTATTTAGTCAGCCACCAATTGTGCAAGTTCTCCCTCTTAAAAAAATGAGAGAGGCCAGTAATTTTCGTCATAGGTTTACCTCACCTATGAGAGACAAAATGAGTGGGGAAAAAAATCCAGAAAATCACAGTATGGTTTTTAAAGAATGTATTAGCAAATTATGGTGGAAAATAAGTATTTGGTCAATAACAAAAGTTCATCTCAATAATTTGTTATGGACCCCTTTTTTGGCAATGGCAGAGGTCAAACCGTTTCTGTAAGTGTTCAAGGTTTTCACACACTGCTAGTATTTTGGCCCATTCCTCCATGCACAGATCCTCTCGAGCAGTAATGCTTTGGGGCTGTCGCTGGGCAACACAGACTTTCAACTTCTTCCAAAGATTTTCCATGGGGTTGAGATCTGGAGACTGGCTAGGCTTAGGTTCACATACTTTTAATACCGCTCGCAAGCAGGCAACATAACGTTATGTAGCTAGCTAGTTCTCGTTTGTACGAAAACATGCCAGCGTTCTGTCGAATCATGCTCTAAAGCTTTGGTAAACATTGTTTTGTGCGCTTAAATGAATGTTGACAATGGCGAGCAAGGGAGGCAATCCGCTTCTCCCCTAATGTCAGCTGTGACAAACTGATTATTTTTCTTTTCTTTTTTTTCTTTTTGTTGTAGAGTCCGATGATGCCCTGTTGAAGATGTCTGTTCCAAGTACAGACTCGGCCACGCCCGCGTTGCCAGATTTCAGCCGCATGACAGAAGATGAACAAATCGCCTATGCTCTGCAGATGTCCATGCAAGGATCAGGAGCAGGTGAACACTTTCACATCTTCATTAGAGATAATTTTCGCTTGAGTGTCACAAACTCCTCACATACAGTGGAACCTCCAAAGTTTGTAACACTGGTCAACCTTGCATTTTTTGAGATATAACAAAAATTCTCATTGAGGTCAATTATAATTGAAATGAATTGTTCCACAGCCAGCAAGGTGGTGTCATGGTTACCAAATCTAGCTCACAGTTGAGAGGTTTGAATCCTCCCAGGAGTCTGTATATGTCCTCTGGCGATTCTGTCTTGAGGAGTTTTGAAAAAAAATTCCAGGCAAGCAGAGTCACCTATTTCAGTAGATTTTCTCACGTTCGTCTCTTAATACTCGCAAAAATTCAAAGAAAAATGTAAAACACAGCAGACCTGATCCCTTGTGTGAAAATATGCTGTCAAAATGCATTGATAGATTAGTGTCTTACTTTTAAGGTATATTTTATTTTTTCCAAAAATGTGGAGTGCAACTGGAATGTAATGCTTTATATATTTATTTTTGTGAAGTATGAGTGAAAGTGTGACCGCTAACCTAAGTAATAAGATAAAATGCTGTCAATATTATTACATTGTATTTATTTATTGTTCTGAATAGAGTGCATATTACTTCACATGGCTGGGAAGGCCAAAAATTAAGTGTCCTTAGGTCCCTTGAAAGACTCTTTATAAGTTTTTATTATAATTATGATTATTATTACATTAGAGAAACACAACATTTCTCTTCTGCTGTAGAGTTTGGTGCTGAAGACATGGACACCGGTGCTGACATGGACTCTGGAGAGACAAAGGTAAACATTGACATTTTTTGTTTTTTCAAACAATGTTGGCCTGCATTTTGTTTGAACGTGTGTCTTCTATGTGATGTGCGTTCAGGATGAAGAAGACTATGACGTGATGCAGGATCCAGAGTTCCTTCAGAGCGTCCTTGAGAACCTTCCCGGCGTCGACCCCAACAACGAGGCAATTCGGAACGCAATGGGCTCCCTTGCATCACAGAGTGGCCCTAAACCTGACTCCAAGAAGGACGAGGAGAAAAAGAAATGATCAACTCTTAGCTGTAGATCAAGGGGAGGAGTTTAGGATGGAGTCAATTAACAATAACACCCTGATCATGTTGGGCTTTTGTTTGATCTTTTTTATGCCGCTGTCTCTACTTCTCACCTTAATGTTCATTAATCTTTCCCTCTTTTTCTCGATGCCAAAAATTTGTTTACATTTGAATATTTTGAGAATATATCTACTTGATTACAGTCCTGATTAAATTTACACAATCCTAAATGGCACATTGTATGATTTGTGGCGTTTTTTTGTGATTTGTACAAATATTAAATATGGAAGGGGTGAAGATGCCCCTTTAATTTGCTGCTTGGAGATGTCTCAACTGTTTTACACTCAAAGCCAGATCTCATTGGAATAAGAATGAACAATAACATTTAAATGCATTTGGCCATTTCCACCTGGTCTATTTTTTAATCAACTTGTTGAAATGTAAATTATGGCAGGAATTGATTTTCCCAAGTGGGTTACCTCACATAGCGTCAGCTTTTCGACTGACAATTCAAACATTCAAACCACAGTGATTGAGAAGATGGCAAGTCAATCAGAGAAGAGCCCCTTTGAGAATTTGATACTTCCCGCACAAACCTGCAAGAAGAAAATGTATCCAAGCCATTTAGACTGTTTCCTCAATTGATCTGCCTTGGTTTTTTTCTTTCTAGTGGTTCCATTGCATGTTTCAGCTTTTGCCACATGGAAAAACATTTGTCATGGTGTATTGTCATATTTTTGTGGAATGTAACAACACAAGCCAGGGAGCTTGGAGGTGAGTACATGTATTTTTTCCCTGAGGAGGCAAAATATGATACTTGTAAAAGTAGAAGTAATCATTCAACTCCTAAAGTATTTCTTTAATGTGCAGAAGTAATCATTAATGATTTTTATTTATTTATTTTTCCTATCAGAAGTTGTGTACATTACCCGTTTTTATAACGAGGCGCAGCATAAGAAAAAAAACGCACAAAAATATTAATTTGCATAGTGCTTGTGCTAAGAAGGGGGGCTTCTTTATTCTGACAGGATAAGCATAGAGCTGACAACAAGTCCGGTAATGGCAAAACAAAAATACAAAATAAATAAAGCAAAAATACCTGAAAAATCAAATTACATTAATGAAATATAAGTTATTTTCCAAGGCAGTTATTATTTATTAAATAAAAAATTCGTTAAGCAGAAAATATGACTGAACACGACTTGTCACTAACTTGTGCACTTGCGCAAAACGTGTAGTTCCGGAATTACCGTCGCGGAAGCGGAACGTGGTGACGTATTATTTGCGCGTCCGAGAGGAAAGTCAGGATTCAGCTACGCTCACTAGTAGGTAATTCCAGTTAAAAACGTAAATACGTGAATGATCTACTTAACCAGTACCACCTGTAACATACATTAAACACAACACATTGGCACATTAGCAGAGTGTCTCGCTTATAAAGCACTTTTCGACTTTGACGCTAGCATGGCCAGCTAGCCGTGGCATGCTAAAGTTGAGCTGTTAGCCAAAGGAACCACTTGTTGAATCATCACTGGGAAAATTAACTATCTATAGTAAGCTAAGTTGAAAAATGCTGGGGTTTTTTTGTTTTGTTTTTTTATTCTAAACCTGACAAATGTAAGTTTACATTTGCTATTCGACCGCAACCAGGCACAACTAAATATTGTCGCCTTCTTTAGAGTTTACTGGATGCCTACTCACATACTGGTCCGTATTGACATTTGACCGGAAGAATAATATCCTAAATGTCATTTTTTCACGCTGAAATTTGATGGCTTTTCCGAAAGTGACCCAAAATACACTAAAATGAAAATATAAAAAAAAAATCTTTTTATACAAGCGCTTGAAAGTTTCTGTACACTGAGGCTGATGCGGGTCAGATTTGACACGACCTAAATCGATTCACCGGTGTGTGTTAAATCAGGGAAAGTTCTGTTAAATTTTGAGAATGTGAAACTATACGCTGATACGGTGTTAAAGAGGGAGCTTGAATCAGCCCAAAGAATTGTCTGTGATTCCACCACATTTGCAGTTTCTTGCAGAAACATACACCTGTTGGTCTTTGAAGGGTAATGTGGAATATCAAAACAGTGAAAGAGTAAAACAGCATAAGAATGTTCATACATACTAAAAATGAGGAACAGAAGTCATACAGAGGTCAGAGGGTGGCTTGACACAGGTGTGAGATCTGCACCTGCAAAAACAAGTACTTGCAATGTAGCATATAAAGTACACGTTGCCCTTTTCTCTGAAACATTGAATACACATTAATCATTTATTTGTTAATGTCAGGCAGACTTAATACATTTTGAAAAGATTTGAAGTTCAGAATTACATTTAGACAATCATGATGAGGATACATATTCTTGACATATGGTGTATATGGAAAATGAACATGATACAGCAAAGCTCCTTTACAAATGACTTTTGCCTAACTCTTGTTTTGCCTGGACAGATTTGATCAGCACACGGGCAATGGGGGACGTGAAGACCCCAGACTTTGATGATTTGCTGGCAGCGTTTGATATTCCTGACATTGATGCCATCCAGTCGAGTCCAGAAGAGGACGAGGTGTCTGCTAATGAAATAAAAAGTTCATCTTCCTTCCCAGGCTCACCCACCTCACACACTGAGCCTCCTGCTGTCAGTGTTATAGTGATGAACACTGTGCGGCCCTGTGAAGATGATGATGATGATGATGGAGGAGAAAAAGGCAATCCCACAAACACTCTTTTAGACTCACATGTCAAGATGGATGACACCACGTCTGCTGCCCATATTGCCAATGGGTTTAATGGGTCTGGTACTAATGACCAGCAAGGATCCAGTACAGCACCGTGGCAACAGTTGAACGATGACGATGAAGGGAGTCCGATGGAGGTTGGATCGGTCAGGAATGTGATTGAAAATGTGATCTGTTTGAAGCCCCATTCGCAACTGGATTCCACTCAATTATCCATTAATTCCTCTCCGCAGTCTGGCTTCCCTCAGAAGGAGGAACCACACCTTCCTCGTGCGCCATCTTCTCCTTTACCACACAACGGGGGTGTTTGCAAAAAGAATGCCACGCACTTGGATGAGGATGACTCGGAACCAGACTTGGGAAGCCCGCTGGTGATCCATGAAAGTCCAGAATCCGTCATGCCGTCGCCTCCAAAGTTGACACACAGCATAAGACGTCAACCTGAGCTATGCATCTCCCCTGAGGCCACCTTGTGCACTCTTCCACATTCTTCTAGCAGCGCCTCTCTTGAGGCGTTGACTGAGCAGGAGGGGAAGCCCATTTCCCTTTCTGCTCTCCAGCTGCCGGGCCCACAGAACTGTCACTTGGCGCCCGTGCAAGAGGAGAAATACCCAGAGCATGTGATCGATGAGCGGGACTCCCCTGAGAGTCCACCGCCCAGTGAGATGGGGCTTGCGTTTCCCAAGACAAGTCCTGAGTCAGGCAAGGAGAATATGGACAGTGCGCCACGCCAAAATGACACACCGAATGATAGTGGAAAGACTAAAGGAGATGGTCAAACTGTAAACGAGACATCATCTTCTAACACTGTGTCTGCAAAAACACCTCCAACCAACTTGTTGCCCCTCAAGGTTAAAATCAAAGTGCCCGCAGGGAGTTTAACCAAGACAACACTTAAAAGAGGTCCAAGAGCAAATTCTAAAGGTGCGAAATCTTCCCCACAGGCTCACAATACAAGATCAAAGAGGGGGGGCTCCTACCAGTCTCTTGCAGGGCTTCCAGAAATGACACTCAAAGAAAAACGCTCGGTGGGCATCAAACCTAAAGCCTCCCCCACAGTCGTCAGCATCGCCAAAACCACATCTCTTCCTTCCATGACGGCCTCAACGACCAGACCTGGTGGTGTCAACCTGCGCTGCCTAGGTCACAAGACTCTCCAGAGTTCACCTCAGGGCAGCAGCCGACCCGCCTCCATAGTCAACAGCGGCGGGGCCATCATATCCAAAAGCCAGACCAACTTGGTGGCAAGCTTCAACAAGATTCTCACCAATAAGAACCTGCTGCCCAGCTATAAACCTGACCTGAGCTCACCGCCTCCTGCTGAGTGGGGCCTTCCTCTGCCTGCTCAGGTAGGCTTGGTTTCAACAAGGGGTAAATTAAAAAAAAAAAAAATCCTGATAAAAGAAATCTGTTAAAATTTTAAATTTGATCTTTTAAAAATTGAATCAGATTTTTTTACATTAAAAATATCTTATTTTAATTAATTACATTTTAATTAAAATGTATTTTAAAATGGATCTCTTATGGAATTGTTCCATGTGTTCTATACAAGTAAAAATATAAGCGATACACGGGTATTGGAAGGGTGAATGAGGAAAAGGGTAGGTATTTTTAATAGGTACTATTATATGGAACGGGTACCATTTTTAGTGGGTATTATGATCAGGAATGGGTACAGTTATCAAGTTGGAGATATACTGTATTATCACGTGTATTTGAATATTTGTAATGGGTATTAACAAGTGGAGCGGGTTAGGATTTGTAGTATTATTAGAATGGAACGAAGGAAGGTTAGTTAATCTTTATTTTCATTTGAAACGCGATTACCTGGCATTGCCTAGTCCGGGCCATACCACTATATGATGACTCAGCTCACCTTAACTTGATTTATGCAGCACTTCAAGAAACAACCACAGCTGAAACAAAGTGCTGTACACAAATAAAAATAAAACGTAAGATATAAAACAATTAAACATGAAACATTTAAAAACAGTAAAACAAAGAGTCTCTTGTCCAGTTAAATCCAAAGAATGAACATGGGTTTTAGGATGATTTTTAAAAATGGACAGTGAGGGGGTTTGTTTAATGCGCGTAGGGAGATCGATCCAAAGCGTGGAAGCAGCAACAGAATAAGCTCTATCCCCTCTGAGCTTCCGCTTAGACCTCAGTTCTTCCAGAAGCAGCTGGTCAGCTGATCTGAGGCATCAGGTGAGAGTGTAGGGATAGAGCAACTTAGAGAGGTAAGGCAGGGTGACATCATTTAAGAGATTTAAAAACAAATAAAAGAACCTTGAAATGGATTCTAAAATGCCAAGGCAGCCAGTGGAGGGGGGGCAGAATCAGAATGAAATCCCCTCCAAAAGTACTGGAACAGCAACGTCAATTCGTTTGTTTTTGTTGTGGTTTCAGATCAAAAGATGAATATGAGAAAAAAGTTCAGAATTCCAGCTTTTTTTCATGGTATTTACATCTCGATGTGTTAAACAGCTCAGAAGAGAGCACCTTTTGTTTGAAGCCACCCACTTTTCAAGTGAGAATAAATATTAGAACATGTGACTGATGGGTGTTTCTAGTTGCTCAGGTGTTGCCTTTTAGATTGATTGCTTAAACATTAGATAGTGCTTGTTTTTGGCTTTGGGTTTCACCTGTGAAAACTGCATTTGCTGTTGACCAACATGAAGAGCAGAGAGCTGTCTATGGGAGAATAGCAAACCATTTTGAAGCTAAGAGAAGAGGGAAAATTTATCAGAGCTATTGCACAAACATTGGGCAAATACAATACAACAATTTGGAATGTCCTGAAAGAGAAATAAACTACTGGTGTACTGAGCAACAGGCATCGAGCAAGTCGGCCAAGGGTATCAGCAGTAGTTAATGACAGAAACATTGTGAGAGCTGTGAAGAAACACCCCAAGACAACAGCTGGTGACATAAGTTCCAACCTCCACAAGGCAGGGGTGAAGGTATCACAATCCACTGTTTGAAGAAGACTTCTAGAGAAAAAATATACAAGCCATACAACAAGATACAAACCACTCATCAGCAAAAAAAATCGGAAGGCCAGGTTGGATTTTGCAAAGAAGTACAGAGATGAGCCACAAAAATTTTGGAACAAGGTTTTATGGACTGATGAGACAAAGATTAACCTCTAACAAAGTGACAGAAAGGCCAAAGTCTGGAGAAAGAAAGGATCTACTTATGAGCCAAAACACACAAGCTCGTCTGTGAAGCATGGTGGAGGTAATGTCATGGCTTGGGCTTGCATGACTGCTTCTGGAACGGGCTCGCTATTCTTTATTGATGATGTAACTCAAGATGGTAGCAGCAGAATGAATTCTGAAGACTACAAAACCATTTTGTCTGCAATTTACAGAAAAATGCATCCAAACTAATCGGGAGAAGCTTCATCATGCAACAAGACAATGGCGCAAAACCCACTGCCAACCCAACAAAGGACTTCATCAGGAGGAAAAGTGAAAGTTCTTAGACTGTCCAAGTCAATCACTGGACTTTAACCCAATAGAGCATGGATTTTACCTCCTGAAGAGGAGACTGAAGGGAGAAACCCCCAGAAACAAACCAAACCAAGAGCCAGACCAACTTGAAAGAGGCTGCAGTAAAGGCTTGGAAAAGCATTTCAGGTGAAGAATGCAACAGTCTGGTGAAGTCAATGCGTCGCAGGCTTGATGCAGTTATTGCAAGTAAGGGTTATGCCACCAAATATTAAATGTTATTCACTTTGTTAATTTAATTATGTCTGTTCCAATACGTTTGCTCACTTGAACAGTGGGTGGCTTCAAACAAAAGGTGCTCTGTTCTGAGTTGTTTAACATCCATCCATCCATTTTCTGAGCCGCTTCTCCTCACTAGGGTCGCGGGCGTGCTGGAGTCTATCCCAGCTATCATCGGGCAGGAGGTGGGGTACACCCTGAACCGGTTGCCAGCCAATTGCAGGGCACATACAAACAAACAACCATTCGCATTCACATCTACGGACAATTTAGAGTCTCCAATTCATGCATGTTTTTGGGATGTGGGAGGAAACCGGAGTGCCCGGAGAAAATCCACGCAGGCACAGGGAGAACATGCAAACTCCACACAGACGGAGCGGGGATTGAACCCCGCTCCTCAAAACTGTGAGGCTGACGCTCAAACCAGTCGGCCACCGTGGCTGCCGCCAGTTGTTTAACACCAAGATGTAAATACCACGAAATAAAAGCTGGAATTCTGAACTTTTGTCTCATATTAATCTTTTGATCTGAAACGCAAATGTCTTCAGTATACAACAAAAACAAAGGAATTGACCTTGCTGTTACAATACTTTTTGGAGGGGACTGTACGTGCTCCCTTGTACGTGCTCCAGGTGAGCAGCAGCATTTTGAGTACTAATGCAATTATTGTAAATTAGTACTTGAAAATACATTTTAAATAGAAGATTTCTCTTAATATTTGTTAAAGGGAATGGAAAATGTTTGATTGGGCTTGATTTAAATCATGATCAGTTGTAATCATGATTTCAATCAAACAACCCTGGTGACCACGAGGCCACTGGCCAGCTTTAAACCTATAATGTTTAACACTGGATCATGTTTTTACTGGCCGAACATAAACCCCATACAAGAAGTCACATGTCTGTGACCTTTTTGCAGGGTTACCGGTGTTTGGAGTGCGGAGACGCCTTTGCCCTGGAGCAGAGTCTGGCCCGCCACTACGATCGGCGGTCGCTGCGCATCGAGGTGACGTGCAACCACTGCGCCAAGAGGCTTGCCTTCTACAACAAATGCAGCCTGCTATTACATGCCCGGGAGCACAAGGAGCGAGGCCTGATCATGCAGTGCTCGCACCTGGTCATGAAACCAGTGCCGTTGGAGCAGATGATAAGCCAGAATGAACTCAATGGTCAGTGGTGACAATTTCTGTACTGCTGTTGGTTTTCTGAACATGCTTGCTTTTTGATGCTATGCTGGAACCTCTGAATTCAAATGCCCCTAAGACCGAACAATTCAGAAAAATACATATGTAAAGTAATATTTAAAAAACATGGACCTTGGAAACAATGAATTCACTTTATATTATTTCCAATGGGAATAGCTAAAGTTTATGCATGCCGACCAGCGTTTTAGAACAGGTTATGTGTGAAATGAGTGGTTGCTTCCATTACATGAACTGTCATCATCTGTTTTAGGACAATCCACACTCCAAGCCAAAGCGCAGCCACATCAAGCGACCCCTAACAAGAAAACAGACGCAGTGCAGCACATCGGTAATAAATGTCCAGAATGTCAAACTCAGTTCAGCAGCAAAAAGGAGGTGGTCCAGCATTTCCAAGAAATCAAACAGGCTGAAAGCACAGTGAGTCGTACGTGTAAATTTTTTTTCCTCTTGAAATGTACACACAAGCTTTGACTCAGTTATTCTTCTGCTGCTTCTTCTTGCTTCTCTTCCTCCTCCTCGTCCTCTTCCTTTTCTCCAGCCATGCATGGAATGCTCCCCTCCTATGCTGCTGCCCAATGCCTGCAGTGCGGCGGCTCATCAGCGCATCCATCAAGGCAGCCTGCCCTGTGTCTGCCCCGAGTGTGGCGGCACGGCGAAGCAGGCACTCTTTCAAGCACATCTGGATCACGCTTGTTTGCACTTTTCACGACGCATTGGGTACAGGTATGTTATCAGTCGACCTTGGCTGTTCAGTTAGTTGTCTTTGGTGAATACAGTAAAGCTCAATGAAAAATATGAGTAATTAATGTCCTCCCCCCCCCAAAAAAACTAAACATTTATAATTGCATGTGTTCATAGTTTAAACTGCAAATATATCACAAACTATGATCCCAAAACACTAATATCATTACAAAGGCATCTTATAACATTACTCTAAACATAAATGGCTTGCAGATGATCTGATTTTGACGTTTTTTGTAAGTTTTTCACACATTGTTGCTGGTGTTTTGGCCCATTCCTCCATGCAGATCTCCTCTAGAGCAGTGATGTTTTGAGGCTGTCTCTGGGCAACAAAGACTTTCAACTCCCTCCAAAGATTTTCTCTGGTGTTGAGATCTGGGGACAGGCTCGGCCACTCCAGGACCTTGAAATGCTTCTTATGAAGCCATTCCTTCATTGCCCAGGCGGTGTGTTTGGGATCATTAGCATGTTGAAAGACCCAGCCACGTTTCATCTTCAATGCCCTTGCTGATGGAAAGAGGTTTTCACTCAAACTTTCACAATACATGGCCCCATTCATTCTTTCCTTTACATGGATCAGTCATCCTCGTCCTTTTGCAGAAAATCCCCAAAAGCATGATGTTTCCACCCCCATGCTTCACAGTAGATATTGTGTTCTTTGGATGCTACTCAGCATTCTTTCTCCTCCAAACACGACAAGTTGAGTTTTTACCAAAAAGTTCTATTTTGGTTTCATCTGACCATATGACATTCTCCACATCCTCTTCTGGATCATCCAAATGCTCTCTAGCAAACTTCAGACGGGCCTGGACATGTACTGGCTTAAGCAGGGGGAGACGTCTGGCACTGCAGGATTTGAGTCCCTGGCAGTGTACTGTGTTACTGATGGTAGCCTTTGTTACTTTGGTCCCAACTCTCTGCAGGTCATTCACTTGGTCCCCCCATGTGGTTCTGGGATTTTTGCTCACCGTTCTTGTGATCATTTTGACCCCACGGGGTGAGATTTTGCGTGGAGCCCCAGATTGAGGGAGATTATCAGTGGTCTTGTATGTTTTCCATTTTCTAATAATTGCTCCCACAGTTGATTTCTTCACACCAAGCTGCTGACCTATTGCAGATTCAGTCTTCCCAGCCTTGTGCAGGTCTACGATTTTGTTTCTGGTGTCCTTTGACAGCTCTTTGGCCTTGGCCATAGTGGAGTTTGGAGTGTGACTGTTTGAGGTTGTGGACAGGTGTCTTTTATATTGATAACGAGTTCAAACAGGTGACATTAATACAGGTAATGAGTGGAGGACAGAGGAGCCTTTTAAAGAAGAAGTTACAGGTCTGTGAGAGCCAGAAATCTTGCTTGTTTGTAGGTGACCAAATACTTATTTTCCACCATAATTTGCTAATATTTATTTTTTAAATCAATGTGATTTTCTGGATTCCCCCCCCCCCCCTCATTTTGTCTCTCATAAGTGAGGTATACCTATGATGAAAAATACAGGCCTCATATTTTTAAGTAGGAGAACTTGCCCAATTGGTGGCAGACTAAATACTTTTTTTGCCCCACTGTACATGCGGCGCAGCTAAAATAGGCACCTCTTTTTTCCCACAGAAGAGAAAATGGGTTGTGCCACTAGTTGTCTCTATTTTACATAAATGTCAGATCCTTCATCCATCCATTTCTGTATGATTGCGAGGGAGCTTGAGCCTATCATAGATCACTTTGGGTGAGAGTGGGGGTACATCCTGGATTGGTCTCTGGTCATCTATGTGAGGTGCAGTTATAGTTTTTGTCCACTTGGGCTCCCATCCTCACGCTCTGTACTTTAGTATCTGTGACTAAAAGTGTGTGGCTTTAAAAGGCAGGGCCTGGCCTGATGAGTGACATGGGACTCTGAATGAGAGTATAGAGTTGGCGGTTGTGAGGTCAGGGTAGCGGCTGGCTGTAACCTGGCTAACGGGCGGGCACCAGGTAGCCCCCCAAGGACAGCATGAGTAGCCTCCGGCCTGTTCTAAAATAGCTCACTAGTAATGGGACATGGTGATTTTCTAGGAATGTTGTACAAGAGATCATTTGAAAATGTAGACACTGGCTGAGATCTGTAAAAATAAAGTGTAGCATATTGATATTTATCTCTTCTAATTATTGTGAAAATTATCATTAACATGATCACTGTCTTCACATAAATTAATATCGTTAATTAATAGGTAACATAATGATAACATGTTATTAAAATTATTTGAGATTTGTTAATTCAAATTTGTTATTTCAGAAGTGTGTATCAAGCTGGTAGCCCTTCGCATTAATCACAACCCAAGAAGTACCTCTCAGTTTCGAAAAGGTTGGTGACCCCTGCGTTAGCCAGTCTGTGCGGTCAGTCCCTGGGTGTCAATTGTGGCCGTACAGTTAGTGTATGAATGTGTGTGAATGTGCTAATCAGCTGGCAGCCTGGATGAATATACGGACACTGTTACATCCTATATCAGTTTCTGTGAAGATGTGTGTGTACCAACAAAATCATTTCGCACATTCAACAACAACAACACTGTGGTTCACTGCTAAACTTAAGCAGCTTCGCCAAGCTAAGGAGGACGCATATCAGAGCGGGGACATGGCCCTGTATAATCGAGCTAGAAACCAGAATAAAGAAATGAACATTGCGAAGAGGAACTATGCAGCAAAGTTGGAAAAACAGTTTAGCGGAAACGACTCTAAATCAGTCTGGCATGCATTCCAATCGCTGACTAATTACAAGCGACGATCCCCCCTAGCTGAGAACAATAGCACACTAGCCAACGACTTGAATACCTTCTACTGCAGATTTGAAAAGGCCAGTCTTCACTCAGATCTTCAATAGATCTCTGGAACTGTGCGAAGTTCCCTCCTGTTTCAAACGCTCCACCATCATTCCAGTCCCCAAGAAACCTGCAATCTCGGGTCTGAATGACTACAGGCCTGTCGCTTTGACATCTGTGGTCATGAAGTCCTTTGAACGTCTCGTGCTGGACCACCTCAAGAGTATCACAGGTCCCCTGCTGGACCCCCTGCAGTTTGCCTACCAAGCGAACAGGTCTGCGGATGATGCAGTCAACATGGGACTGCACTTCATCTTAGAACACCTCGACAGTGCAGGGACCTACGCGAGGATCCTGTTCGTGGACTTCAGCTCAGCGTTCAACACCATCATGCCTGAACTCCTTTCATCCAAGCTTCTCCAGCTCAGCGTCTCACCTGCCATCTGCCAGTGGATTTACAGCTTTCTGACGGGCAGGACACAGCAGGTCAGGCTGTCAAACTCCTGAAGTTTGCAGATGACACCACTGTCATCGGCCTCATCAAGGATGGTGACGAGTCTGCATATCGACAGGAAGCGGAGCGGCTGGAGCTGTGGTGCGGCCGACACAACCTGGAGCTGAACACGCTCAAGACTGTAGAGATGATCGTGGACTTCAGGAGGCATCCTTCGCCACAGCTACCCCTCACGTTGTCCAGCTGCCTTGTGTCAACCGTCGAGACCTTCAAGTTCCTGGGAATTACAGTCTCTCAGGACCTGAAGTGGGCGACCAACATCAACTCCGTCCTCAAAAAGGCCCAGCAGAGGATGTACTTCCTGTGGCTTCTGAGAAAGCACGGCCTGCCACCGGAGCTGCTGAGACAGTTCTACACAGCGGTCATCAAATCAGTCCTGTGTTCTTCCATCACAGTCTGGTTTGGTGCTGCTACAAAAAAGGACAAACTCCGACTGCAACGGACAATCAAAACTGCTGAAAGGATTGTCGGTACCCCCCTAACCACCATTGAGGACTTGCACGCTGCCAGAACTCAGACAAGGGCGTGCAAAATCCTCTTGGACCCTCCTCACCCCGGTCACCAGCTCTTCCAGCTCCTTCCCTCAGGTTGGCGCTACCGATCAATGCAAACTAGAACTAGTAGACATTCCAACAGCTTCTTCCCTCTTGCGATCAACTTCTTAAACACCTGACCTACAATTCCATTACAACATGCTGGCAATATTTTGACTTGAGTTCGTTGTCACATTTCTGTGGGGCCAGTTATGTATTACTCGTGCACTCACTGTAGTTGTCTCGCCATGCTGCACTATTTGCATATACTGGCCACTCATGCCAGAGTAGCATCTGCTCCATTTGCACACTGATTGAGGAGTATCTGTAACATTTGCACAACCAACATTGTCCCAGATTATCGCACTACTCGTCACTTTAAACCGCATACACTCCTTGAAGTCTCAGCCCCCTTTGCACAATGGTCATTGCACCGGACTATTGCAATATTCGTCTTTCGAACTGCTCTAAGTGCTAGAGGACTCTGCATCTTTTTGCACAATTGTCAAAAAAATAATAATAATGTACCGGCATTACCAGATAACTAGCAACCCTTTACTGCTCAGTGACTGTTTTTTTTTTTTTGTCAATGTCTTTCTGTCTCCAAAGTGTTCTGTAAATTGACTGTCTGTTGTCGTACTAGAGCGCCTCCAACTACCGGATACAAATTCCTTGTGTGTTTTTTGGACATACTTGGCAAATAAAGATGATTCTGATTCTGATTACATGTTTATTTTGTTTCCATTTGGTCAATAAAGTGACAGCTGTGTCTATTCTTGACCACCTGTCTGGCATTACAATACGTTCTACTACAATACGTACTACTGGTGGTAGCCTATATTAAATTAGCTAGCAATGTTTACGTTACCCCGTGTGGGAAATCGTAGACGTGCTCACAGGGCTGGGCGATATGTCTGGACAATTTATCACAATATAAGTATTTCATATGTAGCGGCACGGTGAGTAACTGGTTAGCACGTCTGCCTCACAGTTCTGAGGCCCGGGGTTCAAATCCTGGCCCCGGCTGTGTTGTGTTTGCATGTTCTCCCCGTGCCTGCGTGAGTTTTCTCTGGGCACTCCGGTTTCCTCCCACATCCCCAAAACATGCATAGTAGGTTAATTGAAGACTCTAATTGCACGTAGGTGTGAATGTGAGTGTGAAGGGTTGTTTGTTTATATTTGCCCTGCGATTGGCTGGCGACCAGTTCCCCGCCTCCCGCCCGAAGATAGCTGGGAAAGGCTCCAGCTCGCCTGCGACCCTAGTGAGGATAAACGGTAAAGAAAATGGATGGATGGAAGTATTTCATATCATTCGATATTGATAATAATTGATAGATTCTCCTCCCCCCCTTCTGTTCAGAATAAAGAGCTGAAGAAAAAAGGGTGATTTTAGATCATTTTATTTTAAAATGTAATCCTTAAGCTTTAAAAAGATGTCAACAAAACTGTTATCTCAGATTTTTAAAAAATTAAAACATTTTAAAAAATAATAATAATTGATTTGGTATTTCTAGACCAGTCCGGTTCTGGGGGACACTAGATCAGCCCAGGACTCCACCAAGTTGAGTGTCCCCCTGAACTGGGCTTGTCTTGTATTACCATATGGGTTATATTTAATCATTTTTTAAAATCAGGTAAATTCATCGTTGAATACACAGATTTCAGAGAACTTTTATTTTGAAATACAACACCAGATCTGTATGGCCCTTCTTTTGGTGTAGACCTGGGGCGGTCTTGTGTGCCCCAGAACTGGACTGGTTTTGGAATTGGAATTGGAAAAGAGATTATTTTAAATATATATATATATATATTTTTTTTTCAATCATATATGCAGATTTCAAATAAACTTTATTTTTTAAATGCAACTTTATATTCCAATTCCTGGGACAGGATACTTTATTCCAGAAGTTACTGTTAGGCTTTTATTTTGAACAGCGTGTGGATGGCATGTTACCGTAATGCGTACTATGAACAATCGTTGTGGCGCCTGTCTTGACAATCAGATGTAGATGCCTTTTCTTTTCGCGCTGTCACACTCGTTTTTCTTTTTTGCTATTTCAGTGCATGGTGTTCTTTTTTGTTTTTTAGGACATGATGGCGAAACATTAAATCGCTACTGTGTTACAAAACAGCGAGTGAGGCACATAATGGAGAGGGTGTACAGGAAGGTGTTTTACTGAACGATATATTATATATCTAGCTGTGAAGAGGAGGGAGGAATTGTATTTTATTTTATCTGCCATTATAGTTTGCCCTTGATTGTGATGCAAACTTCTATTGAGTGCTTTTGTTTTTGTCGGTGCAGATGCTCCAGTTGCCTGGTGGTGTTTGGAGGGCTAAACTCGGTGAAGGGTCACATCCAACAGGCCCACTGTGATATTTTCCACAAGTGCCCCACCTGTCCCATGGCATTCAAATCTGCGCCCAGTGTACAAAGTCACATCAGCACGCAGCATCCCGCGTTAACTGAGGGCCAGGCCATGTACGGCGTAGGCCACAGGTTACACGTTCACGTATACAGAGTGCCCTCTAACAACACAACTTTTTAAATTTCTCACAGGTTGATCTACAAATGTGTGATGTGTGATACAGTTTTCACTCACAAGTCCTTGCTTTACGTCCACTTTGAGACACACTTAACCAATCAAAAGGTTCATGTTTATAAATGTCCAGAGTGCACCAAGATGTTTCATCAGAGAAGTGTACTAATGGAACATTTCAAGGTATGCTGATGCTTCTTGTTCTAGTTATTAGTCACTTGTCCAAGCCAGATTCGCTTTTAAACTGTATTTATTTTGTCTTATTCTTCAGAGCCACAATTCATCCAAGCAAGAGTTAGCCTCCACCCCAGCTGCTGCTTCTTTGTGTCCTAAGCCTGTAGTCAAACAAGAGAGTTCAGATGGGGAAGACGGCATGGAGGAAGTTAATGCAGATACGACGATCGCCACCACAGGGTGGAAGTGCGTTCACTGCCACGAATGCTTCACTGACGCTGAAGAGTTTGTCAGCCATATGGCTAAACAACATGGCAAGGTCATGCAGCTAACATGATTTATTTATTTTTTTAGTCTGATCCAGTCACACAGCAGGTATTTTCATTTCGCCGTGTGTGTGTGCTTTTAGGTCTTGAAGAGCTTTCCTTGCAACAAATGTGAGAGCTCCTTCTCCTCCACGTCCAGTCTGAGACGCCATGTCCGCGACAAACACAAAGACATGAGTCGCTTCCGCTGCCAGTGAGTGACGCACTGCTGCTACACTTTATACAAGCTATCGTCTACACCAGGACCTCCCTGGGTGTAAAAAAAATAAATAATAATAATAATAATAATTTGACATTATTTAAATTGAGTATAAATGTAATTAGATGCACCATTTTCAGTATTCGTTTGTCGCTTCCTCTTCCATATATTGTTGTATGGGTTATGATAGCATTTTCTATTGATGTGGCGCATAGGAAAGTAATTTATGTAGTTGATGATATTTTTTCATTGCACTCACATTAGTCAATACATTCAACATTGCTTGTGCTTGAAGGTTCTGTACAGGCAGCAAGAAAACATTCAGCAGCAGAGCGATGTTAGACAAACACATCCAGCTTCGACACAGCACCGAAGCCATGAGCCAGGAGGTAAGCCAGTTCTCTTACCACAACGTTGAGTATGATGATAAAATGTGATTCTTTAATGTTCATATTTGATTTACTTTGTCAGAGAATTATTAATTGAAAAATGTTTCATTGGGGTTATAGTTTGGAGTGGTGTAAAACAGCACGTTTTGCCCTCATGCTGCCAAATAGTACAGCTCAGTGACCGAGTAGTTAGCATATCTGCCCCACAACTCTGAGGTTGTCGGTTTGAATCTCAGCTCTGACCTTCCTGTGTGAAGTTTTCATTTTCTTCCTATGCTTTCGTGGGGTTTCTCCGCCTACTCCAGCTTCCTTCCAAATTCCAAAATTGTGAATTTTTAGGTCTATTGAAGACTAAGTCCATTGATGTGAACATGAGTGTGAATGGTTGTTTGTTTATACTTTATCTGACCTGCGATTGGTTGGTGACCAGTCCAAGGTCTATGCTGCCTCCCGTTCGAAGTCCGCCTGGACATGCTCCAGCACACCTGTGACTAGGGTTGGGCATCGTTTGAATTTGAGCGGCTCCGGTTCCGATTCCGGTTCCTTATTTCGATTCCAGTTCCAAACGATTTTTGATTTCGATTCTCTCAGGTGGCTGGGTAAAAAAAGTTTGCATGGTTTAAATAATGGGTGTCAAAATTATGAACATCCATTTTCTTAGCAGCATAGACTAAAATGAACATTTGACTCTGGGTTCTTTATAACCAGTATCGATATCAAACCTATGAACTAAAAGGCCATGTGTGTGGAACTAACCCAATTTACTTAATATTCGTTAATTAATGTTTCAGCTAAAATTTAAATATAGCATTGTTAAAATAGTTATTAGAGGCTGTTTCATCAGGTCAAATGGTTTATATGTGCATGTTTTAACTTGACTTCCTGTTTTAAGCTTGTAGCCTTTTATTTTGAAGGGTACACACCAGAACTCAGCATTTTGGCATGAAAAGTGACTTCACACGGCACCAGTGATTTAAAAAAATTTTTTTACTTTAATGGATGGAACCAAATGCTATAAAAACCCTGATTCCGATGAGGCACAAGCTTAGTGTTTGTGATACTGTGAGACAACGTTTCTGAGAATTTTGTCCCAATTCATTGTGATGTAAAGTTGCTACAGTGAAGTTTTAGCCCAATGTTAAGCTTTTTTTTTCCTGTCATCGGCGCTTACGTTGGTTTGAAGACAAAAATGAACGCTAAAAACCATCAGTGCAAAAGTGCAACCAAGCGTTTACCTTGTTAGCTGTCTCAATGTTGGCATAGACGTGTGTTATTGTTTCACTCACCCAAGTGACTGACTGAGAGTTGACTACACTGAAGCTCTGCGCGATGTAGGCTCGGAGTGGGATAAAGAATGTCAGATGCTACACATCGTGAAAGCCTCTTTTGCACAATATAATCTTATTCCAAGTGTTTCACTGAGGCAACTGGTCATTAATTTTAACAAAGTCAAGATACACTTTTGTTCGCCGCCCCCGCCATTGGGCACGAGCACCTCTTCGTGAGCGTTCTTCTTCGTTGGTTTTCGCCACTTCAGGGTCAGTGGACTGTAGGCATCGAAACTAGGAACTGAACTTTTTAAATCTGAACGATTCCGGGAGAACCAGAACATTAGTTCCAATCGGTTTTCGATTCTGGGTGCCCTACCCTACATATACCTAATTTCACTGTGAAATAACTTTCTAACTTTTGCTATACCTATGTATCAATGTGTCAATCAAAACTTTGCATTATTATCTGTGCATCTTCTTTGAAGCAGTTGTACCTAATAAGTTGGCCAGTGAGTGTGTTTCCATCGTTTTTGCAGGTAGGCACAGATGAGGCTGACAGCGCGTCGGAACACGACGGCGCTGTGCTGACTCATCGTAGACGCCGAGCGGCCGGCAAGCCGGAGCACGACGAAGAGTCCACTCCCGTGAAAAGGTTACGGTCATCCTCTGCAGTTGCCCCCTACTGTCCCCCCGAGTCCGGTTTCCGCTGCGCCCCCTGCGGCTTCACCACGGAAGATCAGGCAACGTTTCAGACGCACATCAGCCAGCATCGAGTGGCGGCGGAAGGCGGCGGGCAGCAGTGCACTCAGTGCGGCGCCTGCTTCACTTCAACCAACTCGCTGGCACGCCACCGCTTTATCACCCACAAGGTCCGAGATGGTTTCACTGACCAACACCAAGCCCAGAGCGTGGGTGCAGCGTCATCTCCTGTTAACAGCAAGAAGCCAGATGATAATTTTCTCAGATGTCCTGCATCGCCCACCTCTCAAACTCACGGCAAGGAAGACGACGACGCGTTGAACTGTAAAGTGTGCGGCAAACACTTTGACAAGGCCACGGACCTGAACACGCACTTCAGAACTCATGGAATGGCTTTTATCAATGCAAGAAACACGGGAAAACCAACCTAGGATGTGAGTAGACTGTCACAAGGTGCCTTATTATCATCTTGAGGATTTATGGCTCAGCACATCGATGGCCGAATCGCGAAACGTCCTATCTGAAATCTGATCTGATGCAGATAGTCGGTGTTGTCCTCCAAAATTTTCCCAGCAAACCTGATTGGAGGTTTAGGTCAGGTGAATTTTCTGTCACAGCATAGAGCAGGATTTTCTTGCAGACAGACGGAAGGTTTTGCCTTTTGGCCATCGACATGCAGTTTAACCAAATTTTGCACAAATAGTTTTCGTGATCATCGTCATCGTGCAAGATGATTCTCATAAGCCTTAGCCTTCTATTTGTGACACTTTGGATATCAAATACAGTGGTACCTCCAACGTTAAACACAACGCATTCTATGAAGCAGGTCGACTTCGAAGTTGTTTTCATTTTTAAACAAATTTCAACATAAGAAATAATACAGGGGGTCCTGGGTTTTCTATGGCAATGACGTAACCCAAGTTTGTACGTAAGGCACAGCGTAAAGTCATAATTACAGAAAATATTTTTATGAAAAGCACTTCCTGAGTGTAAATACAAAACACTCAAATGAAAAACATTAAGTATGGTGTTAACTGAGAGTGACGATTTATTCTTATGCAAGAATGAAGGTCTGCCGAGACTGTAAACCTCTGACCCCAGTAATTTGTTACGTGGTCAAACTGATAACATCATAAAACCTTATTTAACTCTACTCGCAATGTTTTAATCAACATTTCTACCCGGTAACCACTGTATAATATAAGTGAAATAAAGTACAACTCCCGAGAGTATGGCGTACCGAACCCCCTTATACGGGCTGTTCGTTCCCTGTATGACGAGTGTCAGAGTTTGGTCGGCATTGCCGGCATTAAGTCGGATTCGTTTCCGGTGAGGGTTGGACTCCGCCAAGGCTGCTCTTTGTCACATATTCTGTTCATAACTTTTATGGACAGAATGTCTAGGCCCAGCCGAGGCGTAGAGGGGGTCCGGTTTGGTGGCCACAGTATTGTGTTTCTGTTGGCTTCATCAAGCCGTGATCTCCAGCTCTTAGTGGAGCAGTTTGCAGCCGAGTGTGAAGCGGTTGGGATGAAAATCAGCACCCTCCATATCTGAGACTATTGTCGTGAGTCGGAAAAGGGTGGAGTGCCCTCTCCAAGTCGGGGATGAGATTCTGTTCCAAGTGGAGGAGTATCTTGGGGTCTTGTTCATGAGTAAGGGAAGAATGAAACGTGAGATCGACAGGCGGATCGGTGCAGCGTCTGCAGTGATGCGGACTTTGTATCCGTCCATTGTAGTGAAGAAGGGGCTAAGCCGAAAGGCTATTTACCGGTCGATCTACATTCCTACCCTCACCTATGGTCACGAGCTGTGGGTCGTGACCGAAAGAACATGATCCCAGATACAAGCGGCCGAAATGAGTTTCCTCCTCAGGGTGTCTGGGCTCTCCCTTAGAGAGAGGTGAGAAGCTCAGATATCCGGGAGGGGCTCAGACTAGAGCCGCTGCTCCTCCACATTGAGGAGCCAGATGAGGTGGCTCGGGCATCTGATTAGGATGCCTCCTGGACGGCTCCCTGGTGAGGAGACCCCGGGGACGACCCAGGACACGCGGGAGAGACTATGTCTCCCGGCTGGCCTGGGAACGCCTCGGGGGCCCCACGGAGGAGCTGGATGAAGTGGCTGGGGAGAGAGAAGTCTGGGCTTCCCTGCTAAAGCTGCTGCCCCCGCGACCCGACCTTGGATAAGCGCAAGAAAATAGATGGATGGATAAAGTCGAAACAGTCACCGTTTTACGATGCCTGACAAACACCCAATGAAGAGGGAACAGAAAACAGTTTATATGCAAGCTCCTCTATCAATTTCTTGTTCTCTTGTTAATGGTGGCGGCACAAAAAACATTACTTCGGCTGCTCAGTGTACTGAAGTCGCTCATATTTGTAGATGTCTCATATGTTTTCACACATAATGGAGGTTTAAATTTTAGGTTGAAATCAAAACTTTGGGGTGTTGCACTTTGGGGGTTCCTGTGCAATGCTACCTTCTGTTTGACAGCATGAAACAAAAATGCAGTTTAGTCCTTAATGCAGGGAATTATTGTACAGTGAACCCCCCACTAGCGGCCACCTTCGAAGTCTACGCATTGTTGTGTTCCCTCTGGTGCTGTGAATGGAGTAATTTGACTGATAGCGAGTTGCGTGTATGAGCGGTGGGAGCAAGGGGTTCCCTGTCTGTGGACTCATCTTTGCACTTCTAACGAGACCGGAATATTTATAACATGGTGGATAATTAACTGATCCTGGTTATACAGAGAAAACAAACATGATTTGGTCTACTAGTCTTTCAGTTTCAAGCCTTTATCATCTAGAACTAAACCTCCAACATGGCCGACAAAAGCCCACACATCACATGATCCGTATTTTGACTGGATAACGGAGGATAGGCGATAAAGCGAATGTCGAAACTGCGACTATGTGGGGCATCGTTATACACGAGGGAATGTGTAGCTGCTATGCGTTACACACACACACACACACCAATCCCCTCAAGAAATCTCAGAAAAACACGGTGTATTCAGTTTCAAACAAATTGTACCGTGATTCATGACAAAGATAATAATTATTGGAATAATTCATACCTGAATGTCGAATTGTATGTTACAGTTGAGCACAGTTGCTTAAGAGTACCCTTTTTCATATAAAAGGCTTCATGTTTTACTTAATGAGCGAGAAAATACCTAAATGTTGTTCTCTGCCAGTGCCAGATAGTGCAGGTAGATTTATTTAAAGCGGATCCTCCAAAGTTCATCAGTTTGTTTGTCACCATCCTGAAACATTTTAATTTTAATTAAAATTTGAACATTCTTAATGTTCATACACGTTAAAATTAAGTGAATCAACTGTAGAAAACTAAACTCTAATTGCTCACTCATTTATTGTGTGTGTGTGCGGTGTGAATTAGGAATTGACATTAAAACATTTTTCATTGTCACAGTGTAAAAATACATTAAAAACGTTGACATGTGGCGTATGTGTGACTGTGTTCCTGGGAAGTGAGTCTCTTTACATGAGCTTGGACCACCTTAAGGAAAAACTGACTTTGCAATGTACTGTACATGCCATTCTGTCTTTATTATTTGTCAAACTCATTGTGTTGTACTGAGCAGCCAGGACAATGACGCATCACAGAAAAGCCAAAGAAAAAGATACAAATTGTACTTTGGAGGTTCCACTGTTGTTAGAAAGTAGCCTGCCGAACTCCTCTGTTTATCTTCAATGGAAAGTAAAACTGAAACAAACATCTGAAAAAATGGATCCTCTCAGCAAGTTCACTAGGTCAGTGTTTGCCAACCTTTATTGAGCCAAAGCGCACATTCTACGTTTTTAGAAAAATCTCACAGCACACCAAACAAGTGTCACAAAAAGTATATACAGTGGGTACGGAAAGTATTCAGACCCCCTTAAATTTGTCACTCTGTTATATTGCAGCCATTTGCTAAAATCATTTAAGTTCATTTTTTTCCACATTAGTGTACACAAAGCACCCCATATTGACAGGAAAAAAACAGAATTGTTGACATTTTTGCAGATTTATTGAAAAGGAAAAACTGAAATATCACACAGCCATAAGTATTCAGACCCTTTGCTCACTATTTAGTAGAAGCACCCTTTTGAGCGAATACAACCATGAGTCTTTTTGGGAATGATGCAACAAGTTTTTCACACCTGGATTTGGGGATCATCTGCCATTCCTCCTTTCTGATCCTCTCCAGTTCTGCCAGGTTGGATGGTGAACGTTGGTGGGCAGCCATTTTCAGGTCTTTCCAGAGATGCTCAATTGGGTTTAAGTCAGGGCTCTGGCTGGGCCATTCGAAAACAGTCACGGAGTTGTTCTGAAGCCACTCCTTTGGTATTTTAGCTGTGTGCTTAGGGTCATTGTCTTTTTTGGAGGTGAACCTTCGGCCCAGTCTGAGATTCTGAGCACTCTGGAGAAGGTTTTTATCCAGGATATCCCTGTACTTGGTCGCATTCATCTTTTCTTCAAATGCAAGCAGTCTCCCTGTCCCTGCAGCTGAAAAACACACCCACTGCATGGTCCTGCTGCCGCCATGCTTCACTGTTGGGACTGTATTGGATACGTGATGAGCAGTGCCTGGTTTTCTCCACACATGCCACTTAGAATTAAGATCAACAATTTCTATCTTGGTCTCATCAGACCAGAGAATCTTATTTCTCACCATCTTGGAGTCCTTCAGGTGTGTTTTGTTTAGCAAACTCCATGCGAGCTTTCATGTGTCTTGCACTGAGGAGAGGCTTCCGTCTGGCCACTCTGCCATAAAGCCCCGACTGGTGGAGTGCTGCAGTGATGGTTGACTTTCTAGCACTTTCTTGCATCTCCCGACTGCATCTCTGGAGCTCAGTCATGGTGATCTTTGGGTTCTTCTTTACCTCTCTCACAAAGGCTCTTGTCCCCCGATTGCTCAGTTTTGCCAGACAGCCAGCTCTAGGAAAGGTTCTGATCGTCCCAAACGTCTTCCATTTCAGGATTATGGAGGCCACTGTGCTCTTAGGAACCTTAAGTGCAGCAGAATTTTTTTTGTAACCTTGGCCAGATCTGTGCCTTGCCACAATTCTGTCTTTGACCTCATGATTCTCATTTGCTCTGACAAGCACTGTGAGCTGTAAGGTTTTATATAGACAGGGGTGTGGTTTTCCTAATCAAGTCCAATCAGTATAATCAAACACAGCTGGACTCCAATGACGGTGTAGAACCATCTCAAGGATGATCAGAAGAAATGGCCTGCACCCGAGTTAAATATGAGTGTCAGAGCAAAGGGTCTTAATACTTATGGCTTTGTGATATTTCAGTTTTTCTTTTTTAATAAATCAGCATACATTTCAACAATTAAAATTGTTTTCTGTCGATAAGGGGTGCTATGTTTACATTAATGAGGGAAAAAAAAAACCATAAATGATTTTAACAAATGGCTGCAATAGAACAAAGATTGAAAAATTTAAGGGGGTCTGAAAACTTTCTGTACCCACTGTATACTCTGAACATACACTGAAATATTGATCTCGTCTCAATTCATTCACAAATGCAATTTTTTGCCTGTCATTATACATTGCTAGCATCGATAGATGAACGAAGTTACATTATTTGTAGTAAATGAGTAATAATTTGCAGACCAATTAAGTGAAATTGGATAGTTTCCCATGACATACATAGGAGTCACTGCACCTTTGTGTCAGTTTAACATTCAGTTGATTCCAAACTGCTTTGAACAGTCAGTTATCACTTTTAGTGTTCAGTGCATCTCAAAACCTTCCCAAGTGATAATGTGACTTGTATTGTGAATTATGTTTAAAATGTTTGCTAATGAGTGTTGGTTTAAAATAGCTGTGTGTTTGTATCTTTCAAACTGCAAGTGATTGTAATCAGTTGCCAGGTGGCCTTCAGTAAAACTTATTTTTATATGTTTGTGTCCAAAAGGTTCTTTAAGGCGCTATGTTATTGTAATTGTTAGTGTAGCTTCTGATTATATTCTCAGGTGAGCATGCAATACTTTAGCAATGTTTTAATCAACATGCTCAAATGTTTGTGGAGCTATAGAAATAAAAATGTGGTACATTGTTACGTGATTAATTTGTCATTTTTATTTCTGTCCTTCAAAGTTACACTACAGATCAAAAAGTTTGGGGTCACCCAGACAATATTATTTTCCATGAAAACACACTGTTGTCGATTTACACTACCGTTCTAAATTTGGGGGGTTACTTACGAGTGTCCTTATTTTGGAAAGAAAAGCAGTTTTGTTTCTGTAATCACATTTTAAAACAAACATAACATTGAGTTAAAATATAAAATGTGAAAAATGTATTCTGTGTGTGTGTGTGTGTGTGTGTATAATTTTAAAAAGTGCTTTTCTTTGAAAATAGGGACATTTCTAAGTGAGCTCCTGAATCAGAGGGACATAAAGAGTTTATGTGAATGACCACCACACAGGTAAGGCACGTTAGTTTCATTCGTGAATTTAATTGTTTTTGTTGTGAAAGAGCGAATTAGCTGCAGAGCACTGAACTGACTCAGCTAATGATGTAAAAGCACTATTTAGAGAGCCACAAGTGTTGAACAATTTTGTGTTCAACCAACATTTTCTAGAAAAACATGCCTCATGTTTTGCTTTGTCTTTGTCTTTCTACAAACATAGTGTACATGCAATTTCAGCTATTCCTATTAAATACTATAGTCCATACTATGTCCTCTTTCAAGGTTCCGTAGACCTCCATAGAATTGACTCTCTAACATGGACTTAGTATAAATGTGTCAATTTTCATTTCAAAAAGCATGCTTGGATTATTTTAATTCATATTTCACAGTTTACTGAGGCACCATAGATGGTAAAATGGAGTGCACTTATATATAGCTACGGCGGCCTGGGAGTGCAAAACAATAAAACAAATTGTGAAACACTTAAACATTTCAGAAAACACAAAAACAAAAGCAGAAACACTTTTACAAAAAGACGAAACAAATTACAATTGTGGAAACCTGGAAAGGGAGGGGCCCATTTCACAGACGTTCTTAGAAATCCCGCGGCCTTTCTCGACAAGACCCGCCCCGCTTCAACATGATTGGCTCCTGCATTGCGGGTAGGGTACACAGATGGAACGTGATGTCCATCCCAAATAGCGATTGGATATACGGACGCACTGAACACTGAGCCTGAACAGGCGTTTAATGCTGTGTATACCATATATTGTACTTGATCACATTTCTTAAAACATAAAAAGATAGATTAAGAGTTAAGGAAGAAGCAGGTTGCTAAAGAGAGAGGATGCTGGCGACAATGAAAGGAAAAGTGTGGATATTAGCAAGGAAGCTGCCGGATCCATTCATTTTGAACGTACCGAGTCAGGGATCTACACACTCGTCCACGTGTTCAACAAACCGATGCTCATCTCTGAAGCACTCTTCAAACTTGTGGAACAACTTCCTCTCCAGGCCGGGTCTCATCCTGATCGCCCTCACCGCAGATTACAAGTCGGCCGAGCGGAACGTGTCACAAATCTAAATGTGAGGAAAAACGATGCACGTTAAAGACATTATTTTGCCCTTGACTTTCGACTGGTGTTAACTCCCTCACCTTGTCTTGGTTGAAAGAATCCACACTGTCATTTGCCCTGTGTGGTGGTCCATCATCTCCAGGTTCATCCATTTCGAATCAGCAGTGAAACACCTCATAGACACCGTAAGACACTGTCCCAGCTTTTTTGGAACGTGTTGCAGCCATAAAATTCTAAGTTAATGATTATTTGCTAAAAACAATAAAGTTGATCAGTTTGAACATTAAATATCTTGTCTTTGTCGTGTATTCAATTAAATATATGTTGAACATGATTTGCAAATCATTGTATTCTGTTTTTATTTCTGTTTAACACAATGTCCCAACTCATAGAGACAATATAACATACCAAATACTTGAAAAAGTTGGTTTGGCAAAATATGGCACCTTTTAAAAACAAAAAAAACAAAAGTTAATACAAACTAATATAAAGCCAAATAATTTCTCCTAGCCATTAACTTTACAGGCAATGTCTTGATTGACGTCTTAACATTCTTAAATGTTAAACAAGGATAGTGAAACATTTACGACAAAAATAAATGAAACAAAAATAAAATACTCACATTTTGAAGGCACCTGACAGACAAATAACAGCGAGGGAAAGCTTTGTTACTCATTTGTGTTCCAGTTTCAGATGGTCAGAAAAGATGAAAAATAGAGATAAAAATCAAATGACATTGAGCCGGACTCCTATGAGATTTGCTGACATCGCAAGTAATAATGGTCTAAACTCCAGAGAAAGAACCAAACTAATCTTTATGGTAGCTTAAAACAACAATAAAAGAGGAACAAAGATCAACAGGTTGGACAGCCTTTATTATTTTTTCCCACCTGTTATTTTTGAAATAACCTACACTAGATCCTGAACAAGAATGACATATTCAATGGCATACAATGTAAGATTATAAAGCAGAATCGTCTCATACAAACATGGAAGCAACGCTCCAGTGACACTGTGTTTGAAATACAATACAGGGAAGACATTATGTTTTGGTGTACAATAATAGCGTTTGTGCTTCATGGAGTGCGACAGTCCGTTACAACAAAAGATGCTTCCTAAATGAGTAAACAACTGTGACAAACATCCTCTTCCTGTCAGCCTTTTAGGAGTCCATATTGATGGTCTCCATTTTGGCGTTAATAACGGCGTGAAGGTCGGGGTTGGTGAAATGATCTGAAAGACACCATTCAACAGATTTATTAGGAATAGATCGGGACATTCTTTCTATCAGAGGCTATTGCAGTCCTCTGAGAGTCACTACATATATCCTGCATAAAAATAATAATAATAATAATGTGATTACAATTGAATATATTATATATTATGAGCATTTGTTTGTGTAACTCACCAGCAGCAAATGCGCGAATGTGAGTGGGCCTTTTAAGAAGCACGTCTCTACAAGACAAACAAACACAAGCTGGCTATTGGCAGATAGATAGCATTGGTTCACTCCAATCATCCAATCATATCGTCACTGTCGGCCAGAAACATTGTATGTGCAAATATGGTCAAGTCCGTAGTTTTTCCCACAACTTGATACGAATGGTTATAATCCATGTCACTCGGTTTGATATTTTTTACAAATTTGAAATCTAAAGTGTTGAAAATAGCTCGAGAGCAAATCTATTCATCTCTCTCGGAACTGCAGTTGTCCGAGAAATAATAAAGGATGGATTTAAAGCGATGCTTACTGTATTTAATAGGCGCAAATCGAAAGAAAGTGATGGAACCTGAGAAAATCTTCAACCATGACCTCCACTTCGGGATGCGCCATCAGATACTTCTCGTTGTCGATCCTCGTCTGGATCTGCCACCAAAGAAGGCGTTTCATGAAGGCGTATTCGCCTCTCGTTCGTTTCCCTCGAGTCTTACTTTGAACTGGCGCAGTTTCTCCCGCTGTTCGGCGTTCAGGACGGCGACGTCCAGTTTGCCCAAAGCGCTTTGTGTTGACATCGGTGCTGTGCGAACACGCTCCAAAACAGCGGCGACCGTCTGCTCCTGACGCGCACAACAGTTGCTATAGAAACGCTCGCTTGCCGTTACGCCTTGTATCCCGCAGAGGGCGCCAACAACACCGAAGAGATCTCCGTAGGCGTCACATAGCCGCATGTGGCTATGACGACGCCGATCTCCAATGAGAGGAAAATGACAGTGACGATAATGATGCCGAGTAGCACGTCGGCTTCATCCGGGTTTCTCCGGATCTTCTGGCTCCCTTCCAAATCCCCCAAAACATGCAAGTTGTGTGAACGGTTGCGTGTCAAACGTGTGTCCGAAGTCGCTACGGGTAATATACATACATCGTTTTTCATTTTCTGCAAATAAATGCTCAAAATTACAATATATGCATTTGGGATTTAGGTTGTCAGTGGTTTGTACAAGAAAACAAAAATGTTCATTTACCTCAAACATATACTGTACATACAAATACCAAAATCAGAGAAACTGTTCATTTTGCAGTGGTCTTATTTTTGCTGTATATTTTGGTCACCTAATTTAGCAACTGCAAAAATCTGTACCAAACACTACTGTATTGTTAAATCAAAAGCTCACCGTTTGTACTATAAGTGTTTGTACAAATTAATAACAACCAAATCAAAATTCCATAATAAAAATAAAGCTTTATCCTTGCATTTTCACTTTGCATGAATTCCATCAATCAGTGATATTTTACAGACTATTGCAAAAATATTTGACAAACGTGTAAATGTGTGGTACTGCATGAGATACAGTATTTACAGAGCACATAGTACAAAGTCTATCCACTGTACAATCCAGCAGTACATACATGTATTAAAAACAGAGTAGCTTAAAGGCTGTGTAACTGCAGCAAGTAAGAAGTCTAAAAGGACAATTGGCCAAAATTGTTCATTTTTCTCGCTCTGTGCTTCTTTTGTGTGCTGTATACAAACCTGAAAAAGAAGCACGGACTGAGAGAAGTGAACGATATTGCAGCAGAATAGTTGTGGGGCAACATTGTGACATAAGCAGTTGGCCAATTGGAACTGATTCACGGGCATCAGTCTCATTTCTTTATTGTCACACCTCATATACAAGCTTTTCCTGGCATTTTTATAAACATTCTGAATACATTTGATGTTCTCATTCTCTCTGCATGAGGAAATAGTTCGTATTGTTGAAGCGAATGGCTTCACTTTGCTCCGTCTCCATGATTTTCCTCTGCGTCCTCTTCCACGGTGGGTTCTTCCTTGGGACATGGGGGGTTAAAGGTCACCAGGGCTCGACCTTCTGGTCCAATTGTGGCGGGCGGTTTGTAGTGCCGCCGAAAACGCAGACTGTGCAATTTGGTCAGGAATTTTTCTTTGTGTCTAAAATGGAACAAGTGGGTAAAATTACAAAGCTGGACAGCCACTCATTTGTCCAGTGAAGTACGGTGAATATGGCGGTTCATCTTTCACGTCCCTGCTATATCGCAGATTTTAAGCAATCGTCTTTTATAAGCTTTTACACGATACAGACAAGTCCGAATTTAGAGTTGAGCCTCTTCACTGTAGTGCCACGTTGTGCCGCTACAGGCCAGGCAACACTGAAGTCTACTGGAAGAGATGCAGCGTAATTAAGAGCAAGAAGAAGAGGCAGAGAAGGTCCCCTATTAAGCTGCAGTAATAGTCATCGTTCCCACAGAGCAGAGACAATATGTGCCCAGGTTGTGTACTTTGTTTGTATATGTTGTTGCTGCTGTGTGTGTAAAAGTAGGAGTCGGTTGGAGATATATCATTATTGTAACATCTATGCTGATTTCAGTCCGCACATCTTTGCCATTTTGCATCATATTGCAACATTAAGCTGTTGGACCTTTGTTTGACGAAATATCTATGGTTTGCTTGAACATTTTGGTGTTGAAATATACAATATTTGATTCTCTTTTGCGTCATGTTCTGTTTATGTGTTGCTAGTCTGCACGTGTTAAAATTGCAGTTTTTTGAAGGTTTATATAATTAATGTGACATTTATGCAATTTCCATTACTCATCGCTGACATTTTGCATTGTATCTTAGCATTAGCAAAAGCTGATTTTTGTTAGACAAAATTATTTTCTTATTATTTTAGTGTTTAAAAAATGGACAATAATTAATTCTTTGTGTATGTGTCAGTTTTGCAGCAACCTCAACTAGGTTATAAGCAAATAAAGCTTGAAGCAAGCACGCTAGACCTCTTATTTGGAGCACTGTACTAACTTGAGTCTTTTCGTTTCCTTCAAGTGATGTTGTACAATAGTCTTCCATTTCTTGACTTCGAGAGAGTGGGAACAGGTTCTAAGGAATACTTTCAAATATATATTAATGAGTTTAAATCATAAGGGAGGGGTAAAACTATATAAAAAATGTTTTTTTTTAATATGGTCTTTCTATATCGCAGATTTTCACTTATCCCAGGTGGGTCTGGAATGTATCCCTGCACGGCAATTAGAGTTTTACCTGAACACGTAGACGGCCTAAATAACAGCGAGGATGGCGAATGAACATGAGATCCACAGGATGTGATGTGACACCATCGCCACGGGGCTGATGCTCGATTCGGGAAGTGCTGCAAAGACACAAGAGCCATGACCACCAAAGTACATTTCAGGGCATGTTCTACGCAAAAGGTGTGTTGAGCCATGTTTCCTGAGCGCCCCTTTTGCTATGGCAACATGACTTCCTGTTCTCACCAGAAGGAACTTTTTAACATCAACATTCTCTTTTGTTTGTCTCACACTAAGTGACTTGAACAATGGTTGCAGGCAGACGCTCACCTTCAGATGGAACGTCCGTGCCGGATCCTTCATACTCGGGAAACTGCAAGATGAAATAAAGTCACACACACACACACACACACGCACACACACACACGCACACGCGCACACACACACACACACACACACACACACACAAACACACACAAGATTTAAGCCAATCTGTGAATCAATTTCAGTCTCATGAAAAATACGAAATGGAAAAACAGGTGAGAGGACTTAATAGTTATGTGACTTGGATGTTTGTTATCAAGCATTGCTAAAAGATACGCTGTATTGCCAAAAGTATTCGCTCACCTGCCCTGACTCACATATGATTTTAAGTTATATCCCATTCTAAATCGATATGGTTTCATATGATGTTGGTCTACCCTTTGCAGCTGTAACAGCTTCAAATCTTGTGGGAAGGCTTTGAACAAGGTTTAGGAGTGAGTTTATGGGAATGTTTGCCCATTCTTACAGGAGCATATTTGTGAGGTCATACACTGATGTTGGACGAGAAGGCCTGGCCCACTGTCTACTCGAAATCAACCCAAAGGTGTTCTATTGGGTTGAGGACAGGACTCTATGCAGGCCAGTCAATTTTACCCTTGCCAAATTCTCTCATCTATGTTTTATGGACCTTGCTTTGTGCACTGGTGCACAGACATGTTGGAACAGGAAGGAGTAATCCCCAAACTGTTTGACAGTCCAAAATCTCTTGGTATACTTGTTAGATAAATTGTAGAAGTTATCATTTATTTGCTTAGCTTGCATTAGTATTATGGACGATTTTAGATGTCTCGCCTTCGAAAAGATGACTCAGCATCATCCGATGGAAGGGCGCCTGGACCAAGGACGTGATCGGATGTGGTCGGGTCGGGACAAGTGTTGGTCCAATATTTTGTGTTGTGTCTGAAAAACCCTCTTTTTATCAAATATTATGTGTCGTGTCTTATTGTTTAGAATACTATGTCTGGGAAAAACCCTCTTATTATCAAATATTTTGTGTTGTGTCTTATTGCTTAGAACATTATGATTTGTAAATCCCTCCTATTTCAAATAAATACAGGAGTGAGGGGGGGGGGGGGATTGTTTAGAGCGTGTTGAGAGGCTGTGATCTGAACAATCTCCCATACGCCCTCCTCATGAGAAAAAGAAACCAGTGTCTTCATTCCTTTTGTGTCTATTTTTTATAATGTTGGGTAAGATAAATCCAACATTAAATTGGTCCTTCGAGCCGGATGTCAACACACCCGAGGATTCCAGTTGTGGAGCCGACTTCCAGTTAAGAGACCGTGGCCACGGCAAGTAAGACCCTTTACGGGACTGTTCTTCGTTCTCCTCAACTGGGATCTGAAGGTTGACGACAATCCACAGGATTGAAGACGAGTGGTGAGTTAAATTTTTTAAAATTTTTTAGGAAAAAAGGATTAAAGAGTGAGTGAATTGCGCGACGAAGAAGTCTGCGGCAGAATAAACCTTGTGTAATACTAGTCACTGGCAAGTGGTCAAGATGGACGTCGGAGTCCGATAAATTCCGTGAGGACGGCGGGGTCCTGTACGTACTTAAATTCCGTATTTCTGTGTTTCCGTGTTTTCGTGTGTTTATAAAAACGTTATTAATATCGTGTGTATGTGTAAAAGTATGAATGTATAAGACTGGATTGTAAGTGACAACTGGGTTTGGAAGCAAAGGCAAGAATTCTCCGCCCCAATTGGGGTAGAAGCTTAAGAATTGCCAGAACTCAGACATTTATTGTCACCCTGTCATTTTTGAATAAAGTCAGTATTTAGGTCACTCTAGGTGCAAATGAACTGACTTCCAAATTCACAAAAATGGGAATAAATAACAGTAAACCGGATCAAAAAATAGACCTAACGTGTAAAGATTGGAAATATGTTCAACTACAAAACCATTCCAAAATAGAACATTTAAACACGTGGATAACCAAATACGGTTTCGCTGGCCAGCTAAATTCGCAAAAAAATAGTTCAACTTCAAAACGAAATAAAGTGTCGACACAAAAATTATATATCACAAATACAAAAAGATGGATTTGACGACTTACTCTTCTGGTTAAACATGGCGTCTAAAAGAGAAAAAGGAAGGGAAAATAAGAAACACTTAACAAATGAACAAAAAGAGCAGGAAGGTAGACATAAAAATATGTTGTTTCAAAGACAGGAAAATGACGAGACAGGACCAATAATAAGAATTAGCGAGAAAAAGATAATTGAAGAAAGTTGTAAAAAAAATAAGGAAACAAAAGCATCAGCACCCTTGTACCCGGTTTTGCCACCTCATGAAAATCCTCCAACTCAAGAGGCACAAACACAACGAATTTTACGATCGGGAGGGGTACAAATGAATTGGTCTAAAACTATGGGAGAAACATTTTCTCCCACTCTCAAAATAACAAATATAACCTCAGACGAGGGAGACATGGATTTATTTCCGATGATTGAAGTGGCAAATCCAAAAAGAAACTATTTTGGTCTATAGGACCTGGACTAATGAGGATGTGAAAAAGGCCGTAGCCGGCATCACACCTTATCAACAACAGTTAAAAAAATGCTTTACATGCGAATTCGAAAGAACACATTAACAGATGGATAGATAAACATTGGATAAACCTAGCAACTGGCCTTCTGGAGGAATATGTTAATCATGCCCTCCACGCAGAAAGAGTGTTAGACAAAAAACAAAAAGAGAAGATAGATGTCTTCCTCGACGAAGAAGCAGAAATATACTATCAAGGCAGAGAGAGAGATAATTTTAGAGGACGCGGCAGAGACCGTGGGAGAGTAAGATATGGTAGAAATCGAAATTATTATGATAATACCATCTGTTGGTGCTGTGGAAACAAAGGCCACATTGCACGTGACTGCCCTAAAAAAGAAAAAAATAAAAAATAAAAGAGAATACGGACAAACTACCGCATGACTAAGCCAGCCTGCTTCCCAACTCAACAAATCCTCTTGTGTAAACATCACAGAGAATGAGGAGGTGGATTTCAATTTACAGGACAAACTATGCAGAAATTGTTGCACCATTGTCAAAATTAATGTATGAAGACAACCTTAAAATGATATCACCTGTTTAATGGAGTACAGAGGCAGAAAAGGCCTTCTGTGACATTAAACAACATTTGGTGTTGACTACTGCGCTAGGCCTTCCAAATTTAATGATAAAACATTCATTCAAATGGTAGATTGTAGAAGCTATTGCATGACCTCCGTACTTACACAACAATACGGTGATAAGCTAAGACCAATAGCTTATTTTTCAACTAAATTGGACAATGTAACGTGTGCATTACCACATTGTGTCAGAGCAGTTGTGGCAGCCTTGACGGCAATACAGAGCAGTTCCACAATTGTGTTATTTCATCCATTTACCCTTAAGATCCCACATACAGTGTCTGCTCTCCTATTGCAAACCAATATGGCGTTTTTATCACCGGCAAGACATTTATCTTGCATTGCCATCTTGCTGTCACAACCACATTTGACTATTGAGCGATGCACAACCTTAAATCCAGCCACACTAATACCCTTACTTGATGAAGGCACGCAGCATGATTGTCAGGAATTGGCTGAACAAGCTGCTGAATTAGTAGCATTAACCGAGGCATGCAAACTAATGATAAATAAAGATGGTACAATCTATACTGATAGCCAATATGAGTATTCCTCAACAAGACCGTAATTATTGTGAAAAACAAAGTGCAAAACTACAAAATGAAATTTACATTAGCACAGAGAAAAAAAAGAGAAAAAAAAACCTACTCAAAATGGGCTGCTATATTGAGCCATGCTGTGTCACATGTCTCAACCGGAGGGATGGTGGCACAGATAGATTGACACTTTACAGCCCTAAAAAAAAAAAAAAAAAAAATAGCAGAAAGAAACACGTGGGTTCATTTAACAGACTGTAAAAAAGTCATTTCAGCTGAGTACTCAAATAGGGAAGGTGAGCAAAAGTCTGATAACGGAGCGGGAGCAGATGTGTAGATTCTGAAAACGCTTGCTGGTCAGTGAAGAAAAAAGACACCAACCCGTTTAGTGAGAACTCAGCAGAAAGGCACACCCACGTTGGTTATGAGATTCGATAAGTTGTTACGTAGCAACTTTGGCTACTATGATGTTGGTTTTGTTTTTGTGGTACATGGGACGTCCCACCCTCAATGATACAACCAATTTTGTTTGATAGAAAATCACCTACCAACTGGACCAATATGACAAACCCAATAATAAAAAATTTTGAATCATTAACTCGTGTCAAAAGGAGTATAGCTGATGATCAAAATTGTGGGCATGGCCTCCAAACGCGGCAAAAAGGTTTAATATTTTGTGCCCCCCAAAATCAAGCTGCTTTAATCCTAATTCCATATGCGGCTCTCACCAATGATGCTCAAGAGAATGGGCAGAATTGGGGATTTAGATATGACTGGTATGCAACTATAGGCTTTGAATGGGAACACCTTATTGGTGAAACAGGTTATGATTGGTCCAGTTGGTCAAAAAGAACAGCAAAAGAACATAGAAAGAAATTTAACTTAAGCAAAACGGTCCATAGTTTAATATTGAAATACGAATCAAATCACCCAATGTGTTTGATAGTGAGCTTGTGGGCCTATTCTGGTGGAAAAGATCCCCACTTCCAAGTAGTATTGTGTTATAGGAACCGTGTTAAACCAAAAATGCCATTAAAAACTTCAAATAAAGGTGGACAAATTTTAATGGTTAACAACATAACTACTGATAATTGGTTCCTTGTTGTCACAGGAGTTTCAGGACAAAATAATAATTGGTTACTATTGGTGGAACAAGCAGCAAATGTAACGAGAAAAGATTGTGTAATTTGCATGGGTCCCAGGCCTTTGTTGCGCATAGTTCCGGCACAATTATCACAAGATTGTATTATTCCATTCATGAACGCTACTGTACCAACTAAGAGGTGTAAATCATGGGATCCTATATATCCCGTAACAGAAGCAGATAAACACAAACCGATGTTTTCTACTTTAGTAGCACCAAATAATTTCACTTGTATAAACATGATTAGTAAAGGGAAAAAATTAGGACCACTGAACGACACACAGTGTAAAGTAATCTTAAAAGTCGGACCAAATTTTGTGCCAGTGTCACGGAGCGACATCTGGTGGTGGTGCGGAGATGATAGACTGTTTGATAGATTACCTAAAGATATATCTAGATTATGCGCTATTATCACTTTGATATTGCATGTGTCAGTATACCCTATGCCTGTTCAAGATTTAATGGAAAGGGCACCAATGTTTTTGTCCAATCTAGAACATATACAAAAAAGAGATTTGTCCTGGCAGGGGCAAAATAATCCAACATACATCGACGCCATAGGTGTTCCTCGTGGGGTTCCTAATCAATACAAATTGGCTGACCAAGTTGCAGGAGGATTTGAGTCTTTCATATGCTGGTGATGTACGATTAATAAAAATGTTGATGGGATAAACTACATCCACTTCAATGTACAGAGATTAGGAAATTGGACTCAGAATGGGTTGGAAGCTGTGCACGAGCAGCTCAAGGACGTTCCAAAGACCGCATAGCTGTCGACATGCTCCTCGCAAGAGAGGGAGGTGTTTGCGGTATGTTTGGAGAACAAACAATACTGCTTCAGATGGCAGCTTGACCAGAGCCATCGATGGTCTACGGACCCTCAATCAACACTCCTTGTGGGACAGCTCGGATGGACGTTTTTGGTAAATATAAAACCCCCATTTCACCAATATTGATATCAATTGCTGTTTTTGCAGCCATTCTGACATTATGTGGATGTTGTTGTATCCCATGCATTTGGGCATTAATCAGTAAATTAATCACCACAACCATAACCCCCATGGAGAAATCGTATGGAGCTGATGTATCCATCACTGTATGATGATAATGATGATTATGATGATAATGATGATTTTGCTTTAACTAATTTGTTTCCTGATACAGATGATTACGATGTTTAAACTACAACATTCATATATGACAAGTTTACTCTGAGTGTAAATGTATTTGTTTCATAAAAATGATTCTACAGTTAAAAATCGAAATGAAGTGACTGTAAGATGATATGAGAATTTGTGCAAATACATGATAAACAGGAGGGAAATGTTAGATAAATTGTAGAAGTTATCATTTATTTGCTTAGCTTGCATTAGTATTATGGACGATTTTAGATGTCTCGCCTTCAAAAAGAAGACTCAGCATCATCCGATGGAAGGGCGCCTGGATCAAGGACGTGATCGGATGTGGTCGGGTCGGGACAAGTGTTGGTCCAATATTTTGTGTTGTGTCTTATTGCTTAGAATACTATGTCTGGGAAAAACCCTCTTATTATCAAATATTATGTGTCGTGTCTTATTGTTTAGAATACTATGTCTGGGAAAAACCCTCTTATTATCTGTGATCTGAACAATCTCCCATACGCCCTCCTCATGAGAAAAAGAAACCAGTGTCTTCATTCCTTTTGTGTCTATTTTTTATAATGTTGGGTAAGATAAATCCAACAATACTGAAGCATTCAGCGTTCCTTTCACTGGTGCTCAGGGGCTAATATTTTGGACATTTCCAACTTTGTTTGGACTGACTGACTGTGCACCCTTGCACAAATCAAGGTTCATAAAGACATGGATGACAGAGTCTGGTGTGGATGAACTTGACTAGCCTGCACAGAGTTCTGACCTCAACCCGATAGAAAACTTTTGGATGAATTAGAGCGGAGACTGTGAGACAGGCCTTTTCCTCCAACATCAGTGTGAAACCTCACAAATGCGCTTCAGGAAAAATAGTCATAAATTCCCATAAACACACTCCTACACCTTGCAGAAAGCCATTCCAGAAGAGTTTAAGATGGTATAATTGCAGAGGGTGGACCGATGTCATACTGAACCATATGGATTAAGAATGGGATGTCACTTATATTCATGAGTCAAGGCAGGTGAGCGAACACTTTTGGCAATATAGTGTACGTTAGCTTGTTGGCCGCGGCAATTAGTCTCGACCACAACCACGATCCATTTACTAACGTCATTACCAAACTTAATTTGTATATGTAAACACAAATGTTCAATATTTTTGGGGAGTGTTTTTTTTTGTTTTTGTTTGTTTTTTTGTCTTATTTTTTAAGCCGAGCTAATGTTTGTATTTTATATATATAGGTTGGATATTATCCATTTTTACCTTAACCAAGTTTTATAGTGCGGCCACAGAACTTCAGTGGACTGTTAAGAATCATTCTAATAATGTACGCAATGTACATGAAACTTTTTAAAATATAGTTTTCTGTTGTCATAAATAAAAAAAAAGATATCCATTTAATAAAAACAAAGGCTTCAAATGTACTCGGATAAGTAAATTGTGCTCAATCAACACTACAAGATTATTTACCGTTATAGTCATGAGATCTTCATTCAGCAAAGCCATTGGCTCTTGTGTCCTTGAGTCTGAAATGAAACATGATGATTGTGAAATAATACACATGTATATGTAATAATATTTTATCAAGCAGGTACACCGCAACACATCTTGTTGATTGTGATTGATGCGGTTTTTTTTTTCTCTCTCCAATGTCCATGTCATGAACAGCATGTTCAGTATTGGTGCATCTGAAAAAAAAATTATATTGTGGGAAACCTGGGTGGGTGGATGGAAGATAGGAATTGGAATTGGAATGTGTTAAATGAATCTGTTTAATATACTGGTTGCAGTTTTTGAACTAAACTGCTAAAATACTGTAAATGAACTTTTAGCTCCCGTATTCTAACTTATTGAGAAGTTTCTCATCCCACACAACCACAAAAATAAAAACACCGTTAACAGTGTCAATCAAAACTAATCTTTGTGAAGGCACGATATGATCTTGTATTGGCATCAAGAGTTGTTAAGATTTCATGAGTTTTGAACATAAAACCTTGACGAGGAACAAAGAGCGGAAGAGGAACAAAGACAGAGTAAAAGTAGGTGTGCTTAGCAGTGTTTCTAACATTGCTTTCCTTGAAATGCTCTTCGGAAAACTCAAACATACAGGAAGGAAATAAAAATGCCGCTGATTGATGAGGTTGCCATGACAACGTTTGTTCCCAGAGTGGGTCAAGAAGTGCTGGATTCCTACAAGTTGCCATCAGAATCGCACGTCCGACAGTACATGATGAGGGTGTTTTTCCATCGAGTAAGTAGTTCCCAATATAATGAACTATGTCTGCTTTTGTGTGCATGTTTGTTCATTTTTAATAATTACCAGTCCAGCTGCTGCCATACACCGGCGCACTCCAGTTGCTCCAGAGACCATCATACTCATCCTGAGTTCTGACCTGGATCATGTACTCGACACCCGGCATCGCATCGGTGATAGTGAAGAAACGACGGCCCTTGATCAACATCAGCTAATGTAACACGCACACACATGCACACACCCACGCACACAGTCAGTAAGTGTGTTTTAATACTTGCAGCATGTCATTTAGTGAACCCCAGCATTTTTGCAAATTCATGTATTTCTATCTTTCTTTCTTTTTAAGCTATCTGCCATTTTTCACTTAAAACCCCACCTTAAGCCATAAATATGCCACAAACTATGATCCCAAAACAATATCATTTCAAACTCATCTTACAATATTATCCATCAAAATAAATATCTTACAGATAATTCGATTTAGAAAAGAATGCACCGTAAGTGTGTGTTTACGTGCGGTACATGCGGTGAACTCGCCGTAACTTCCACGAACAACCCAGGCTAAACTTAGCTCTAGCATGACACATAAAGCTTGTCTCTCAGTCGCGATGGAACAATTCAACACGCTTCTTTGACACTAACCACTGTACTACTTTCCGATTGAGACAGGGCTTTATGTGGCATTTTGTTCGAGAAGGAGCATAAAAAAATGTGAATAGATGAGTTTCCAAGTGAATAACTGGGGATTTTTCCCAAGGAAAAATAGGTGAATTTGTGAATATTCAACCGAAAATATGCTGCACTTAGTTGAGTTAACACTGAAGATTTAATAAACCTTTATCGGGTAAAAGTATTTACACAATAACTTGCCTATGAATAAATGCTCGTAAGTGCCCAATAACACATTTAGTGATCCTGCATTTATTTGTAGTTTTAGTTGATAGTTCAAAGCGATAACTGTAAAGTGCATCACTCACTAAAACTTGCTAAATGGTCAGCCAACACATTCTAAAGCATTCATAACACAATTTGATCACACATTTGCAACCAAGTCAAAGAAACCTGACTCAAGATACCCTTTTGTCAACTGGTAATACCAATGGAGTTTGTTATTGTTACATCCACCAAGTTTAAAGGCTAAAGGATTGATTTGTTGACTGGTTAGTTAACTTCTCCACATTTTGAGTCACTATTAGATTTTACTGCCACCCAAAAATGGTAATGCTACAGAGGGTCAATTGTCAAACCGTCCTTCCAACTGGGAACTGCGAACCCACTTCTGACACAAATTTTCGCATAACTCTGAGGAGTAACATCGACACTGATTTGAACCCGGGGAAAAAACAAAACCGGTACATTGCATCCCTTACAACAGGATACGCCATGGATGGGCTCATGGTTAATCTGTCCCACTTCTGACACCAATTATTCGGAAGTGTTGTCAACCAAGATTTGCAGCCAGGTCTATTGTGTTGAAAAACCTGTAGACTGTCCATTCAAAAAGGGCAGGCCACAGATGTGCCCCCGGTTAGTCATCCCACTTCTGACACCAATTTCTCCAACTGAGGAGCACCCTCAACCCAGATTTGATCCCCAATCTATGGAAGTAAAAACCTGTGCACTGTGTCCCTTGCAACAGGCAACGCCATAAATAGGCTCAAAATTAATACTCCCACTTTTGACACTAATCCCACTTCTGACACCATTTTTTTGGGAAGACCAAGGAGCATCCTCTACCCAATTTTTGAGCCTGGTTCTACTGGGTTGAAGAACCTGTGCACTGTGTCCCTTCCAAAAGGGCAGGCCACAGATGATCTTGTGGTTAATCATCCCTCTTCTGACACTAATTACTTGGAAGTAAAGTCTGAGGAGTGCCCCCAGCCTGGATTTGGTTGAGTGGGTTGCAATGCTTTTATAGTATTTTCATCCTTGAATGATGCAGTGACGTTCACAGTTGTTTTTCTGAACAGTTTGGCCTTGGCTGAGCTCTGCGCTCTCCCGCATGCCGTTGAAATTGTCATTGTGATTGCTGTGTACCTGCATACTTGAAGACGACGAGCCAACGGCCTGGTATTTCAGTTCATAGATAAGCTCATAATAATTGTCTTGGGACTTCCAGGAAGCGGGGAAAGCCCAGTTCACCGTCATCCTGGTCTCGTGTCCCATTTCCTGTCGGACTGACACCGCTGAGGGAGGGTCCGGCTTCACTAGTGGAGAGGACGATTTACTATGAAACCCTAAAAGTCAAGCAGTGAGATGGTAAGAACTGTGTGGACTTACAAATGTTAAGAGGGAAAAAGGGCAAGATGGTGCTAGTGGCATTGCCCGCCATGTTCGTGACGCACAAGTAGGCCATGTGACGTGTCCTGAGCTCGTCCTCGTTGTGCTCCAGAACACACCAGCAGCGGGACCACTGGGAGGAGAAGGAGCACTGAACACGATGGAATCTGTCGCTGCGCCTGAACCGCAAGAGGCGATGGGAGAGGATCATTCACATGGGAGGAAATCAACACTGGAACATTGTGGTTTTAAATAACTTGTGTGTATTGTTTGCAGTGCAGTGTTGACACAACAGGGTTCATAGCGATACATTTGTGTGAGTTGAACTCAACATATTAACACGGACACGAATATTATGAGAGTCTTTGATAGCCATGCAGTCATTGTGCATAAGCAGTAGAGCAGTGCTTGCTGACCTTTATTGAGCCAAGGCACATATTTAACATGACAAAAATCTCAAAATTGCCATGAAAAGCATAAATGAGCTCACGAAAGTGAACAGTGGTGCCTTGAGATAAGAACCCAAAACACTATCTCAAATCCTTGCTCCCAATTGAAACAAACTGAAATACCATTAATATGTTGCAGCCTCACCCACCGAAAACCCCCCCAAATTTTTAATGTGTTTTTTAATAAGAAAAATAGCACTCATTGTACATTATAAAAACATACAGCAATGACAGAATTAAGAAGAATGTAAAGAATTAAAGATTTTTGGGTTCAATTGAATGGACATTGTGCTGCTCCTTCTGTCGTGTGTGCCTTGGCCACCCGGGGCCAGTATAATACAGACATACGAATATACGTTGAGCCGGTCAAAAATCCTCAGTGGGCTGCAGTAATATTAGTCGTTCTTTGCAGAGGATAGAGAATGTCTGCTTGTGAGTATTGTTATATTATCAGTCTACATGTGTTGGTTTAAGTTCACATATGCGTTGCTTAAAGTGTTATAACGCTGCGATGCTGATGCGTCAATGGAATTTTGCATTGTTTCCCAGCAGTAAGCCCAGTGGACTTATCTAAAGTGGTTGTTTTTTGTTATGTTTAGTTTGACAATAAACTTCAACTGGTAGTGGCAATAAACAGCTTGACTTTTTCTGTATCTCCCGAAGTGCTGCTTGTTGTGAAGTGAATTGAGTTGATGTCTCAGCCCTTGCATCCCAAACCTTTGCTTGCAGGTCAAAGCAAAAAATTGGCTGAACGACGTCTCGTATCTCGAAAAGTCTCGTATGTCAAGACCCCAGTGGACACCCGTCACCCATCCGCTTCTCCTCACTAGGGTCGCGGGCGTGCTGGAGCCTATCCCAGCTGTCATCGGGCAGGAGGCGGGGTACACCCTGAACTGGTTGCCAGCCAATCGCAGGGCACATACAAACAAACAACCATTCGCACTCACAGTCACAGTCACAGTCATGCCTACGGGCAATTTAGAGTCTCCAATTAATGCATGTTTTTGGGATGTGGGAGGAAACCGGAGTGCCTGGAGAAAACCCACGCAGGCACGGGGAAAACATGCAAACTCCACACAGGCGGGGACGGGGATTGAACCCCGCACCTCAGAACTGTGAGGCTGACGCTCTAACCAGTCGGCCACCGTGCCGCCTGACACCCGTCACATTTCTGTAAATGACACTTTTCTACAATGTAACATACTGTTAGCCAGTGCACAGCATATATACAGTAAGAGTGTTAACATTGAGGAGTGTCAAAAGATTTGTGGGGCAACCTGTGAAGCTGTGGTGAACTTCATTCCCAAGAAGGTTAAGGCAGTGCTGGAATATAATTGCAGCCACACAAACTATTGGTTTACTTTTGTTAGCAGCCGTTTCAACATTAATAACTGTGTGTTGAGTTATTTTAAGGGGACAGTAAATTTTCAGTTATATAAGTTGACTACTTTACATTGTTGCAAAGTGTCATTTCTTCAGTGTTGTCCCATGAAAAGATATGTACAAAAAATTAAGGCATTTATTCACTTTTGTGAGCTACTGTATACAGGATACTGAAATAATGATGATCTGATCACACTTTCCTCACAAATCTACTTACCCATTGTGAAATCTGGGTCACTTTAGTTGACTACAGAGCTGAAATACTCACAGGACACCATGATTTATTCTGTATTGTGAATGGCAACTCATGGCTTCACAGGTTAATTGTACCTTAACTGCCACCTCGTGGAAGAACATTTTATGTTTTTGCCTGTCATTATACGTTGATGGCATAGATAGATGAACAAAGACACATTATTTGGAGTAAATACATGCAGATTTTCGGACCATCAATTTTTCAACACCGCTTATCCTCGTTAGGGTCGCGGGACGCTGGAGCCTATCCCAGCTGACTTCGGGCGAAAGGCGGACTACACCCTGAAATGGTCGCCAGTCAGTCGCGGGGCACATATAGACACGGACAACCATTCGCACTCACATTCACATTCACACCGTCACTGAGTGGGAACTGAACCCACGCTGCCCGCACCAAAGTCAGGCGAGTGTACCACTACACCATCAGTGACCATTTACGGATCATTGAAGTGAAATTGGATCATTTGCCGTGGCACACCTGGTTATCTCGTGTGCTGTGGTTGGGAATCACTACAGTGGAGACACACCTTTTATTACATTGATAAGACTAATATTGTCCTGATAAAAGTGTTTAGCTGTAACAGGAGCATCTGCAATACACATCGAGCAAGCTACTGCTCTTACCTTTTATTGATAAAGAGGTAACAGCTCGGGCGTAATGTCAACGGCTTCTGAGGTGTCCAATCACAGCGGATCTTACTGCTGGGTGACCTTTTGGAGCAGGACAGGCTGGGAACTTCTGGAGGATCTACAGCACATGAACCGTCACTGTAAATGCATTTATATGAATATTTGTGGTTGTTCTTAATGAAGCCCTCACTTTCTTAGAAACACTCATCTTACTATTTGTAAAAAGTATTTAAGAATCTATTTTCTTTTGAGGATACAGATTATGTGTAAATTTCTTCAAATCACACCATTAGGCCATATTTAAAAATTAAGAAGACCAGTGTGGCAGCATGACAGTACAGTCGATCAATCTAGAAACATATCGTGTAGATTCAAATTTAAAGTTGCAGGAAGGAACAACTTATCTTCTGACACCAAGATTCCCCCCATCGTGATGAAGTGTACTTTTCAGCCAAATTGTTATATTTACATATTTGAATCGACAAAAGCCAGCAGTTTATTAATAATAAAAAACAATTCAGCTGAACTTCAAAGCTTAATGACTGAAATAGTAATATAACATACAGCGACTTGCTGGTCACGTCATCAATTCTCAATCATCACTGCCACACAAGCGGTGGTGATTTCTGGTATGTGCGACGTGCAGCTGCACAAGGTGGCATTTGTGGGAGGCTGGCAACGCCCCCGCCAACCCCCAAAGAAAAAAAGGTAAAAAAATAAAATAAAAATTATAATAAGGTAAATGAATGGGTTTGCAACCAGTTCAGGGTGTACCCCGCCACCTGCCCGATGACAGCTGGGATAGGCTCCAGCACGCCCGCGACCCGAGTGAGGAGAAGCGGCTCAGAAAATGGATGGATGGATGGATGAATGGGTTTGCTATTTTCATCCTAAAATGTAGATTAGGGTTTAGCACAGGGCGTCATTCAAGCTCGGACCGCCATTGCACATGGGCCATTCAATAAATCGTTTTATACCCACAAGAATCCCTTGAATGATAACAAGGACAGTAAAATAATTTTACTGGATTCACACGTCAATTCACAATTGAATCACTGCTGCTATTCGATAATGTTAAATATTAATAATACTGCATGCACATGATTCAATGAAAGAAGAGCAATGCTCAGGTGGTGCACTGCCACCCGTGTCGCTATTGTACAGTTGCTGCACCACTGAATGTATTGTTTTACGATAAAATTGCCACAACAGTTGAGTTAATCTCAAACATTAAATGAACGGGGTACTCATACTGTACAGTTTATCCCCGAAATACGATTATTCTATTCCAGCCCCCCAAAAAACCACTAGCATTTTTTTTTATATGGTGTTGTTTTTAGTAAAAATTGCAGTTTCTGTAGTTTTTTTTTTTTTACAGGAGCAGGTGATTGGCCAACTGCCCAAACACAGACGTGGTATTCCTAAGTGGTCTCCCATCCAAGTACTAACTAGAACTAACCCTGCTTAGCTTCCAAGATCAGACGAGATCTGGCAGCATGTGGGGATTCTGCCAAATCCAGAAGTTGGTTGCACATACATTATAACCTATAGCCTGGTGGAAGACCATACAGCTAATTTAACTTGAATTAAAACCTCTTTTAAATTCAAATAATTTGATTAATCGGTTTCCGTGATGATGTGACTCACCGGCCACAATGACCTTCAAAGAGAACGTCTCTCGGTCTCTGTGCTGACAGGTGTAGTTCCCAGAATCCTTCAGTCGCACTGAGGTCACAGAGAGCTGTGTCCTCCTCCTCCCCGTCGTGAAGCCGTCCCAGTCCCAACGTCCTCGCCCCACTGTCTTCCCGTTCCACTTCCACTTGGTCTTCCCTTTTACGTCCCTCCTCCCCTCGCTGCCATCCACGTCTTCCCCCTTCAAAGGTGTACTGGTCGGCTGAACCTCTTGATGCCTAGGAAACGATGATGATGACAATGATGTTGATGATGATGATGATAATGATGCATGTCCAGCACTCTCGACTCCTTCCTCCTGACTCTTGTCCGTCAATGAGTTCCTATCAGTTTTTATGAAAGCTCCATTGCTGGTCTGTGTCTCACTGGAAGAGTCTTCATCATTGGACGGGTGTTTAGCCACTTTGACTTTTGCTCCATCCACCCTCACATCGCCATCACAGGACAGAACTAAACTGCTGCCTGGGGACAGTACCAACATGCCGGGGGGAGCCTCTGGAGAGAGACCAAAAGCAAAGTAACAGTACGGTTCACTGTTGATGTTGAACTGTATTTGAAGAATAGCGTTTTCATTCATAATTAGTGAAGCAACAAATACTTATGTAGGCCACGTTCCAGAAGAAACGACAGCTCCATCTCTGGCTCTGTTATGTTTGCTCGGCGAGTTAAGCAGAATTATTTGGGCTAAACAGTAACTGCTTACGCCAATAAAAAAATGGTAAATGCCAGTCACACCCACTAAGCTGTTTAAATCACAAAAAAAGTACATCAGTTGTTAGAAATAAGGTTAGGGTTATTGGAATTAGGGTTAGATTCGAGTTAGGGTTAAGATTCGGGTAGGGTTGGAGTTAGATCTTTGAGTGGGGTTGTGTTTAAGTGGGTGGGAGCATTACTTTTAGGGTAGGGTTAGGCTAGTGGGATATAGTTCGTGTTAGGGTATGGTTAAGGGGTTAAAGTTTGGTGTTATTGTTAAGATTAGGGTTCAGGTTGGTTTACGGTAGAGGAAAAGTGGTTCTAAAAAGTCTACACACCTCCGTTCAAATGCCAGTTTTTAGTGATAGAAAAAATAAGACCAAGAAAAATCATTTCAAACCTTTTCCCCCCATTGATGTGACCTATAACCTGTACAACTCAATTCAGGACAAAACATCTTTAATGGGAAAAATAAATACAATAAAATGCACACCCTCAGACGAATACTATGTTGCATCACATTTGTCTTACATTAAAGCATTCAGTCTTTTGGGGAAGGTGTCTTTTAGTGTGGCACATTGTGATTTGGCAATATTTGTCCACTCTTCTTTGCAGAAATTCCCGAAATTTGTCAGATAACGAGGGCTACTCCTGTGCACAGCTTTCTTCAGTTCATGCCACAGATGTTTGAAGGAACTGTTCACTTTGACGAAGGCCCCAGTGCCAGCTGAAGAAAAACGACCCCGAATCATGATGCTGCCACCACCATGCTTCACTGTAGGTGTGGTGTTCTTTTGCTGATGAGCAGTGTTGTGTTTGTGCAAAACCTTCTTGCAAGTCCTTCAGTGTTGCTCTCAGCCTCTTGGCAGCCTCCCGTTACCAGTTTGTTTCTTATCTGTTCATCCATTTTGGACAGACATCCAGTTCTTGGTAATGTTGTGCCATATTTTCTCCACTTGAAGATGACTGTCTTCACTGTGTTCCATGGTTTACTGTTTTTAAAGCCCCGGAAATTCTATTGTACCTTTTTCCTGAATGATGCCGTGGAAGCTCTCTGCGGACCATGGCTCGTGCTGTAAGATGTGACTTCAAAAATGTCAGGGAAAGCCGACACGAACATCTGAACTTCATTTGGGTTAATGAGAGGCAATATAAATGGTGGCGCTGACTGCCATTTAACATGAGTTTGAATGTGATTGGTTAATTCTGAAGACAGCCATATCCTCAGTAATAAGGTGTGCACACTTTTTTACTTTCCCTCTCTAAAAAGATTATTTTTTTCTATTGAGTAGTACAGGTTATAGATCTCATTTTTTAAAATAAGAAAAACCTGGCATCTGAACAGGGGTGTGTAGACCTTTTATTTCCAATGTAGGATTTACTGTTCGGGATTGGGGTAGGGTGAATTCCAGTTCAGGGTAGGGTTGAGGTTGGCTGAATGTTAGGGTTAGGGTACAGGTAGGGTTAGGAATAGGTTGAGGAAGGGTTAGGGTGTGTCGGGGCTAGGAATAAGTTTAGGGTTAGTCTGTGGATAAAGATATGTTAGTCATATAATGCAGAATCACTATTACATAAGTCTGTTCAGCAATCGTACATATTTTTTTTGTCTCTAAACCAGGATGTCCAAAAATTTTTACTTCCTCATTTTAATTATTCTCAATTTCCTTTTCTTTGCACAATATTCCTAAAGTGCTCTGTCTCTTATTTGGATAACCACACTAACCTCGGCTGGTTCTGAGTTCACTGTTGAAAGTTTGGAGAGCGAGAGATAGATGATTAAAGTCAACTGGCTGAGCTTGACACCAAATGAACTTTAGCCTTTTTTGAACAGTAAACACACTTTCCCACACGAGAAAGCACAACATCTGGAGAGGCTAAAAGTTAAAGGGAAACCAGCACAAATGGAAATCTTAAAGAATTATGATTCTAATGCCCTACCACTTGTCATTTACAGCGCAATAAAGCCAAATAAAACACATTTGAACAATTTATAGTAGCGGTAATTAGTCGGCATGGGATATTACAACAGTTGTCCTTGAAGACAGTAAACAAGGGGAAATGTTTGTCAGGAGAGAAACATAAAATCTTCCAAATGTCATCCAAAAACAACTGTTATTTTAATGATAAGTAGGAATTTCCTTTTTGTAGGTTCACCAACCTCTCTACCAGAAGTTTTGTGTATCTTCACTTTTGTGTGAACTGTGCTCACATTAACATTTCCTTCTGTTTTATGTATTTAAATGTCAAATCCTTTTAATCACAAGACTAAAATAAGTTGCTTGCTTTATAAGAGAGGATAAAACACATTGGCAGTAACTTTACCTTTTTTCAGACAAGTGCCCTGGAAAATGCTGGATACTGGCATGGCGCACAGGACCCACAGCAGAGATAGAAAACGGCACATGTTTTTTCACCTAAAATCCCCCCCGAGAGGAATCACAAAGGTGTCGCATCGCCTCCAGACGCAGTCCTGCTTGTGGATCCTTGTAGTTGTCTTTACACTGACAGTCCAGTCTGCATCATGAGCGTGCAAACTTCATCTGAGACACGTTATTGTGAAACTCATCCGTCCCCCAACCTTCCTTTTCCACCCATGCATGCAGGCACACACACACGCGTGTACACACAAGCATGCACACACGCATACGCACACACACACACACACACACACACACAGACACACTTAGGCTGAGGATATCCTCCTCAGATCCACAGGAAAATCCTCAAGTGGACCAGAATATTTATCAACATTATAGAAATAACAATATCCTATACTATATCAATATTAGCTATGATTTAATCAGGGTAGTCATTTGTCTTGTAATTATGTTGTGAGTAAAGTCATTTATACAGTAATACAATTAGTTTCATGTCATCGCTTTTTTTGCATGTATTTCCAAAATGTGTAAATTTTTCCCAAATGAAACGCACGTATCTTCAAATTTTGTGAGTTATCGTAAATATAAAGCATGTATTACCACATTTTGTGAGATTTTCCGAAATGAAAAGTATGTACTCTATCTGCAATTTGTTTTTGATCCTCAATGAAAGGTTTTTACCATGAATAAAAAGCACATATCTCCAAATTTAAATTATTATATTATTACTATAATTATTTTATAATTATGATGATTAATCCCCAATTAAAAGCTTGTATCTCTAGACTTTGTGAGTCTTCCCCAAATAAAACGCATGCGTCTCCAAATTTTTATCCCCAATATAAAGCAAAGTATCGCTATATTTCCGGCGATTTCGACACTCCTAATTGTCTCTCCAAATTTTGTGTTTTTAATTCCCAGTGAAAAGCATTTGAATACATTTTCTGAGTTTTTACTGTGCGCAAAAAGCAAATACGTATCTCCAAATGTTATGAAGGTTTATCCTCAGTGAAATGCATGCATCGCCATATTTTGTGAGATTTTCCTAAATAAAAAGCATGTATCTCCAAATGTTTTGGTTTTAATCCCACGTGAAAAAGCATCTATTTTACAAGCTGTAAATCCTTCCTTCACCACTGTCCCCTTTGTGGAAGAATTGAGTGGCCCTCTTTGCTGCATGTTGTTTCTCACACTAGTACATTTTTTATATACAGTACAAAGGCGTTTTTGGCCTTCTTCCCTACTATTTATGAGGCTTCATCATTCGAAGCCAGAGTTCTTATCATTTACGTTGCCCACATTTGCATTTGCTTAATCTTTCAAAAGTTCGCACAGAATTAGGCCAGCACTCATTTGTTCTTTGTCAAACTTTGCTTACATGAAACCATGTCCCCACTTGGGGCCACTTCCTGGAGATAAGCGCTGTTTAATAAATCTCTTTCCAAAACCTTCTGTCTTGTTCAAGACCATATATGTCACATCCTGCTTAATCAGTCACGTATAAATCGTTAGACCAGTCATATGGACACACAGCAATTGAGGCATGATAATGCCTCAATACATTTCACTGATAATGAATGACTGAATCACATTTCAGAGTGTATGTAGAGGCACTAGTGGACACACAAAAATAAGCTCCCATATCCATTAGTCTGTTTGAGTTTCTACTTGGCTTTCCATTGCAAGCCAGGGGGTCATGGAATTTACAACACGCTGCCTTAAGCACATCAATATGATGCAGTCAACTAAAAGAGAGTGATTAGCAGATCAGTGACATGAGGGTAACGTGTGATGTTCTCATTGAGAACTAATAAGCTGTATTTTTTTGGTTGGCAAATCAATTGTATGCACTCTTGACATATGCTGCTGCTTTCTTTTATGTTACAGCATTGGTGGGCCGTCTACTGGCCTAAACCCTGTCAGAAGCACTGACCTACTTTTACAGCCCTAAATTCTTATATTTGGTCCATAAAATTGTATTCATTTATTCCCAACAGTCTATTCTGTTCATTTTATAGGATTTCTTTTGGCTGTATATGTAAGTGGATGTTGGATTGTTTCCATCCTATCAGATTTCAGCCTCTTGCGTTTTTGTATAGTATTGAAGGTTTCTATAATTGTGACATGTTAGAGGTTGTATTAAGAGGTGGATAAGGTCGGGTACAAAATCTACAGCCTGCCACTGCTTTACGGTATCATAAACAATTAGAGGATGACTGAAGACACCACGCATTTCTATTTTCTGTTTGTTTGAGTCCTCTTTTGTCAGTTTTTTTTACACTCCGTTAGTGTGGTTTTCTTGGCAAGACGGTGAGCCTGCGCTGTTGGCTACTTCCTCCGAAGCTCCCATTGAAGTGATTGTCATTAGAATTATCTGTGAGTCTCGGACTGTTTCCTCCTCGATGGGTGCCTCCTGTGAACACCCCAGAACAGAAGACGAGTGCGAGAGCGCAGGGGTGCACTCTCCTGACGTACTGGGAGGAGTGTGAGCGTGCTTCTTCCTGCGCAGGGTGTCGATCCAGCTGGAGCTGTGCCTGGACGCGAAGCTGGCCAGAGCCAGAGACGACAGACGCATGTTCTTGCCAGAGGTGATCAGCTCCCCAAATCCCTCCTGGTGGGCGAAGGCATAGCCGGACCTCCGGGAACCGCCTCTTGCGCCCAGGCGGCCCTCGGAGCAGCTGCCCGCACTGCGCCAGGTGGATGCCACGCTACCACCAGCTGACCTAAGCTTCTTTTGACGCACCAGTTGAGTGTAGCGGACCTGGAGAGAGGAAACCAAAGCCAGAATTTGTTGGTACGAGTCACAATTTTATACCTGTCTAATAAGATAGGCAATTATCACTCAAATTATCTCAAATTTTAACAAGAAGTGTAAAAACTAACTTAGCGTAACGTGTAGCTGTCCATCAGCTCAATGAACAGGTGACATCGTTTTAGACAGGTGCTTTCCTTGACATTCAGTACTTATTTTTCCTTGCTTTGTGTCATGAAGCTCCTTTCGCCAAAGTCTCAGAGAGAACTACTTTCGGGCATAATTATATAGGATGTGACATCGTCTTAAAACAGGTTTGCTACAAAAGCTTCATTTACATCATATTTTACTTTTACTTTTTTCAGGGTGAAGCATGACATTCACTAGCAATAAAAAGACATTTTCTGTGTTAGTATATCTTTATACTAACACAGTATATACTGTGCTTAAACAGTCAAACAAGAGCGCAAGTGCACTAAATCAATGACTTCTGCGGGGCTCTGTCTTTACTGCAGTGTGCAGAGTTGTGCACACTGAATTAAAAATTGTTTTTGCACCATGTCCAAATCTGCTATCCAGTTAGTTTATCTTTATTGAATATCCTCAAAATTGCATTTTGCACAATCTTATTTGACTGCATTTCTAACGCACAATGCGTTTTCATTTCTAGTGTAATTCTTAACCCTGAAAAAAGAGAAAAAGTTGAACTGACAAAGTTGAACGTTATAATTACTTATTATTTATTATTATTTGTTTTTACAGTTTTTATACATTTCATTAAAATCATTTCAGTGAGAATTAGACGACCAAAATGATGTAATTTTCTTCTCTGGAAAATTGATCTAATTTTGACTTTGACAACACTAGAAATATTTCATCAACTTTGTATGCACTTTGACACTCGTCTTTATTCCCATCCCCTTTTTCCCTTCAGTTTTCCCATCTCAAGGAAGTTCCTGTTGCTGACCTTTCAATGGTTTTCTTAAAGTCAAAGAAGAATTTTTCCCATGCTATGTACCAATCGGGGATTTGAAAAATGTGACGTCTTTTCATTATCTAATATCATAGGCAATTCTTGCTAAAATTATCTCAAATTATCACAAGATGTGTAAAGAGTAAGTTTAAAGGTGACATTTTTTTCCTACAAATTAAAACAATTCCAATGTGTCAAAATTATATTTCTGTGACATGCTTTCACCAAAATGACTATGAAGTACACAACACTTTACACAGCATATTTCTTGTTGTGCCAAAATTAGCCTGTTTCGACGGGGCGGCGAAGTCTCATGCACTTGAGCCTGCTTTGCATAACAACTGGTGAGAAACAAAAAACTGATCCAAAAAAAGAGGAAGTTCTTCGCATCAAGCTGATGATGAAGACACTAAAAAGACCTCAACGCAATAGGCTACGTTAAAATCCTATTCCGTCATTAGAGTGCACTGAGTGTATCAATATTTGCTGCCTTTTTACAATGCGTGAGGTCAATCACAATATTCATTCACCCATTAAAACAAATGTACGAGCTCTGAAATGTTCTGCAGTTAATCATTGGTCAGGAGCAATTCAGAAATAAATGCATGAAGACACATTACTGAGATGAGTGCTCTTGTTTTTCTTACCGTGTCAGAGAGCTGAGGTTTGAGGTCCAACTTGAGGAAGCGGAATGCCAAAACTGGAACTATACAGATTGCCGTTGCCAGTGCAATAGTCAACCACACAACTGGTTGTAATAGTGTGCTCTGAGCACTTGCTGCACTCAAAACATACAAACAAGCAATTTTTAGGCCTCAAACGGTAATAATGTATTGGAGAAAACACACTTTGCATTTCGGAGTTCCCCATGGCTCTTTCCTAAGTCCTCTTTTAAAAAAAAATAGAAGCCTAAACAGCTGGCTTTTATAATGACACATTTTTTGGTTATGTTTTGATTCTAGGATGTTCATGGGGGAAACAGCGCCATGGACTGACCTACAAAATGGAAGTGGTTGGGGAAGCTCCTGAAGAGTGTCTGACTGTGTACAACAAACATGATGGTGAAGTAGCAGCCCAACGAGCCCCAAACAAACACGTGGTTAAAGATGGTCCAGAAGCTTGTGTCCAGTGAGATCTACACAATCCAAAACATAGAAAAACGATAAGCACACTGATGATTAGATATACCCAAGAGGCAGCTGCATGGAAAGTTCACGCCATTCTAGTCTGGCTTACCTGTACACTCACTACAATGACCAAAGCAGTTGCCGTAGTGACAGCAAAGGTCTGGTAGTCGGCAAGAGGCTCTCCGCTGCTCTGCGAGGCGTTGGCCAGGACAGCATAGGGGACAAAAAACAGCACCACTGATGTGTATATGCCCTGGGCAATGCAGATGAAGAACTCTCTCTTGTTGAAGAGCAGGTTGAGTTGGCCAGGCTCATACAGTTTTGGATTCTCCAGACTCCTTTGATCAGGCACATCCTAAAATGCAAGGTGGCAACAAAAGCTAGTAAGGTACTGTATTGAATCCTCTTTTGTGCTATAGCATCCTAATTCACTATTGGCGGAAGCTTGTGGCATTTTGTAGCTGGGACTCCAGTGGGAACTTATCCGACTGAATCTACCCATTAAATACCACCCCTGTCATGTTACAATTATAGAAATCATCAATACTATACAAAAACACAATATAACGGTATGCAACTGTGTCATCAACTTCATCTAAAGCAGTTCAGAATCAATATTTATCTAATAACAATGAGTATGATAATGAGATAATAAGAAAACACAAACATTTATATAAAATACATCATACTCAAAAGAGATGGTGGTTCTTAAACATATTAATGTGTCCAGATCACTGCAGACATAATTTGCTTCTCGAACTTGGCTGTAACAAGTTTGGCTCTGAACAACCAATCAGAGGACAGACAAATCCTGACATTATTGTGGGCTAGTGAGCTGTCCCTGGTAGGCAAATCTAAACACTAATTGGTTAAAGAAACTGTCCCATTGCTAATATAGTTTGTTAAATCGGCCAGCGCTACTGATTCTAAAGGCCCTGGACAGATCGAATTGACATGGGAGCACATAGAGGCACAAATCTGATTGGACAAAAAATTTAACTGAAAAGCAGTGCAGTCGAGAGAAAAACTACAAAAAGAAGAGAATAGACAATTGGGAATACATTAATACGATCTCATTGAACAAATATTAGAATTTAGGTTGTAAATGTAGGGCAGTGCTTCTGATAGTTTGGGCCAGCAGAGAAGGCCTTGCTTACACGTGTAGAAGCTCAATCTTCTTTTCCGTTTGGCTTATCCCTTTAGGGGTCGCCACAGCGTGTCATCCTTTTCCATGAGAGCCTATCTCCTGCATCCTCCTCTCGAACACCAACTGCCAACATGTCTTCCCTCACGACATCCATCAACCTTCTCTTTGGTCTTCCTCTCGCTCTCTTGCCTGGCAGCTCCATCCTCCTCATCCTGCTACCAATATACTCACTATTTCTCCTCTGGACGTGTCCAAAACATCAAAGTCTGCTCTCTCTAACTTTGTCTCCAAAACATCGAACCTTGGCCGTCCCTCTGATGAGCTCATTTCTAATTTTATCCAACCCGGTCACTCCGAGAGCGAACCTCAACATCTTCATTTCCGCCACCTCCAGCTCTGCTTCCTGTTGTCTCTTCAGTGTCACTGTCTCTAATCCGTACATCATGGCTGGCCTCACCACTGTTTTCTAAACTTTGCCCTTCATCCGACCAGAGACTCTTCTGTCACCTAGCACACCTGACACCTTCCTCCACCTGTTCCAACCTGCTTCGACCCATTTCTTCACTTCCTGACCACACTCACCATTGCTCTGGACGGTTGACCCCAAGTATTTAAAGTCCTCCACCCTTGCTATTTCTTCTCCCTGTAGCCTCACTCTTCCCCCACCACCCCTCTCATTCATGCACATATATATCTTACTTTGGCTAATCTTCATTCCTCTGCTTTCCAGTGCATGCCTGCACCTTTCTCACTGTTCCTCCACCTGCTCCCTGCTTTCACTGCAGATCACAATGTCATCTGCAAACATCATGGTCCATGGGGATTCCAGTCTAACCTCATCTGTCAGCCTATCCATCACCACTGCAAACAGGAAGGGGCTCAGGGCTGATCCCTGATGCAGTCCCACCTCCACCTTATATTCGTCTGTCACACCTACAGCACACCTCACCACTGTTCTGCTGCCCTCATACATGTCCTGTATTATTCTAACATATTTCTCTGCCACTCCAGACTTCCACATGCAGTACCACAGTTCCTCTCTGGATACTCTGTCATAGGCTTTCTCTAGATCTACAAAGACACAATGTAGCTCCTTCAGACCTTCTCTGTAGTTTTCCATAAACATCCTCAAGGCAAATAATGTATCTGTGGTACTCTTTCTATGCATGAAACCATACTGTTGCTCGCAAATACTCACTTCTGTCCTGAGTCTAGCGTCCACTACTCTTTCCCATAACTTTATTGTGTGGCTCATCAACTTTATTCCTCTATAGTTCCCACAGCTCTGCACATCACCCTTGTTCTTAAAAATGGGCACCAGCACAGTTTTCCTCTATTCCTCAGCCATCTTGTCACGTGCTAGAATTCTATTGAACAATCTGGTCAAAAACTCCACAGCCACCTCTCCTAGATGCTTCCATACCTCCACAGGAATGTCCTCAGGACTGACTGCCTTTCCATTTTTCATCCTCTTTAATGCCTTTCTCACTTCCCCATTACTAATCATTGCCACTTCCTGGTCCACCACACTTGCCTCTTCTACTCTCCCTTCTCTCTCATTTTCCTCATTCATCAACTCCTCAAAGTATTCTTTCCATCTATCTAGCACACTACTGGCACCAGTCAACATATTCCCAGCTTTATCCTTAACCACCCTAACCTGCTGCACATCCTTCACATCTCTATCCCTCTGTCTGGCCAACCCGTATAGATCCTTTTCTCCTTCTTTAGTGTCCAACCTGGCATACATGTCATGATATGCCTCTATATGTTTGGCCTTTGCCACCTCTACCTTTGCCCTATGTCGCATCTCAATGTATTCCTTTTGCCTCTCCTCGGTCCTCTCAGTGTCCCACTTCTTCTTAGCTAACCTTTCTCCGGTGGCAGACATTGTTAACCCGTGCCATGACCGATCCGGTATGGAATTCTTTGGATGAACGCTCATATTTGTTTGGCAAAGTTTTAAGCCGGATGCCCTTCCTGACGCAACCCTCTGCATTTATCCGGGCTTGGGACCAGCCTACAGTTTGCACTGGCTTGTGCCCCACATAGGGCTGCGTTGTGTAGAAGCTCAATACCTAATGTTAATAATACCTGGTCAAATATGCCCATTGCAAGCACAGGCAGAGACGTGTAAACAATGTTGTAGAGTGTGATGAAGAACTGATCATACACCGTCTACAAGAAAGAGAGAGAGATACATGATGGTCATTTTGCTTCCATGATTCAAGACTTGTCCGCACCATAATCTTTCCTCCCTGACCTGGGCAGAGAAGCCACAGAAGAAGCCGAACCAGAAGTGCACCATAGTGAAGGCAAAGTTCTTGTAGAAGAAGTAACACAGGAAGCGGCACATGCGTAGGTAGGACCATCGGCCGTGCACCAGCAGGAGCCGCTGCAGGAAGCGGAACTGGGAGAAGGAGTAGTCACTGGCCAACACAGCCTGGATACCCTCCTGGCCCGAGATACCGACACCAATATGAGCACCTGCAGGAGGAGACTTTGGATTAGTATACTTTTCATGCTGTGTATGTGGATCTTCTGTTTAATGGTTAACGGTTAATGTTTACATTCCAACATGAAAATAAGCGTCATTTCTTAAGGTAGGGAACTCAATATCCAGGCAGTCCTGTTAAGAAGACCCAAACCATGACCCTCAACTGTACCCATTTTAAAAACAACTACACTATACCTACCACTACCTGAACCCATATCATAATCCTAACACCCTGCCCTAACCAACTGCTCTATTCATAACTCTATGCAACATTTCCTGAACACATACCCTGGCCTAACCCTCAAATCCAACCCTACTTTAACCCAAACACTAACCCGACCCGACATCCTACATCTATTCCTTACCCCTAAACTAACTTACAAGGTGTGTCAGAAAAGTTCCATGACTGGTGTCACAAAAGATTTAAAACCAAACTACAAACCACAAGTTTTCTCTTTCACTGTGGACCACGCGATCCGACAATTCCTAGCAGAGCAGAACATCGCTGTGTTGGAGGAACCTCCCTACTCACCCAACTAACCTAACCCTGCATGTGATTTTTTTCCCCTTCTTTCCCAAGCACAAAGGGGTCATCAAGGGGACCCGTTTTGAATATAGGGGCAACATCAAGATGGCTTGAGACAACGGAGTTGCGGAGGATACTGGAAAATCCTGTCAGGAGTGCATGAAGGCGTGGCAGAGAAGGCATAGGAAAGTGCAATAGACTCCAAGATGAAAAGTTTTAGTTTGGATTTGGAATATATGTTTTGTGATTGTAGTCCTGAAACGTTTATGACACACCTTACATGTACGTGTTTACAAAAAACACAGGGTGATGCAACACTTACAAAACACAGTCTGTTGCAGGAACACATAGAAAAACAGTACATTGGGTTACCTGGTTATCTCAACATAGCTTAAGCATGGATTATTTGCTTGTCAGAGGGGCTTTAAGGTGGTTAAAGAAACGAGTTCCCAAAGCGATGATGACATAGTATGCACTGAAACATGCATTGCCACACAGCCTGCCTTTCTTTTCGTAACATTGAGGTCGAAAAACACCTCTAAGCATGTGGTTGCCGAAAGATGGACAGATGCAGCTCAACTTCTCTTTTCCTCCTTACTCGCTGCTACTGTTGCCATTCTTCCTCCAACTTACTCTTGATCATGCTCACGTCATTCGCTCCATCCCCGATGGCCAGGGTTACGGCCCGCTTGTGTTTCTTCACCAGCTCCACCACCTGAGCCTTTTGCAGCGGCGTAACTCGGCAGCAAATCATCGCTTTGCATGCGCACGCCGTTGTGACAAACTCCTTTTCCATGTCTGCTTCCAGTGCGTGGGCCTTTTGGACAACAGAAGAGAACGCTGACTTGTTTGATTGAGACTCTGTAGACCAGTGGCTCTCAAACTGTAAATCGGTATGTTGTAGCATGTATATGGAGTTTGGCGAGACAAATAAAACAAAGATAATACAGTGGTGCCTTGACTTATGAGTTCTATGCATTCTGTAGTCATGCTCCTTAACTCAAAACATGTGTCTCTTTCCCCATAGAAATGTATGAAAATGCCATTAATTCATTCCAGCCCCCACCCTCCCAAATGTTTTTCACGAGAAAAATAGCACTCTACAGTATTCCACTTTATAACAGCATACAGTAATAACATACTTAAATAGAATGTAAAGGATTAAACACTTTCTGCATCATGATAACTCAATGGGCTTAATGTTGCTCGATCTGGCGCTCTTGCCTGGGCCATCAGGGGACAGAATAATACATACAGACATGCTACACGTAGGTTTGATGATGAAACAGAAGACCATCGCAAATGAGCTGCAATAATATTTATTTCACACAGGATTAAGAATATATGCCTGTGAGTATTATTATATGATCTGTCTTCATGTGTTGCGCTCACTTACTATCACCGCCCCTGGCATAAAAGTGATGTATTGTCATATAAATCTGACATCCCATCATTTAAAAAAAAAAAATTTAAGAACAAAAGGTGTATTATTACAGGAATAAAGTCTTATTTTTTCAAGAACAAATGGCGTTTTTTCTTTCACTTTATTGTTAAAATGTGACTTTCTTCCCATATTGAAATTTGACCTGAATTACTATTTACTACTACGACTTCATCTTGGAAAAAGTCAACGTTATTCTTGTAAGATTGTGACATTTTATCCCGACAAAATGTCTTCCTGTAATACAAGAGCGACATTTTTGATTGTTTTGTATTGAATTGCAAGAGCGTGTGCAACAGCACCTAATGTTTTTGTTTAAATTCCTACCAAGCTGTGGCCGTTGATGACGAGGGCAAAGTCCCCAGAGATGTTGTCCATAAGGTTGGAAGAAAAAGGGAATGGTGGCAGTTTTCCTCCTCTTCTGAATATCTTCAAGCAAGCTGCTGCACATCCCTCGACCACCTCTTTTTTTTCACTGTCCTTTGTTTGTGAATGCGCAATCATCCGTTCCCTTGCTCTCCTGTAGAGGAAGAAACCTCTGTCTGTCGGTGCCACAAAAAGTCTCAAATCTAATTTCATCTGATGAACTCCATCCGTCCATCCATCAAGTCTGACCTGAGTTCCTGCTTCACTCTCTGGACACTGCATCCGCTGATGATGAAAACCTCGGTCATATCATCTGTCAGCATCTTACACGAGTAGCCAATATTGACAGCCGTCTCTGTGCGAGATAAAACTGAGGAACTTGAGCAGATCCTGGAACTGCCTTGTCAGAAATCATCATTTGTGTCTCACCTTGCTTGTCTCCTGTAAGTACCCACGTCTTGATGTTGGCCAGGGAGAGGAGAGCGATGGTCTCTGGGACACCTTCTTGCAGCTTGTCCTCTATTGCTGTGGCACCCAGCAACTAGACAGAGTGAATGGTAACTGGGCCTCAAAAGATTGACTAACATCAAAGTAATAAAAAAAACAAAAAAAGAAGTTAAATCAGGAAAACTGCACATTTTGCTTTCAATTCAAAAGGCTTCGTCAGTTTTCGGAGTGGAGTGCTACTAACTGTACGTCTCTGAATTTTAGGTGTGGTCGTCAAAGTCCATTCAGCTATCCATCCATCCATCCACTCACTACCCCGAAACTGAAGTCTATGCCCAATTGCGGAAGGCAGACTGGCCCCTGGACTGGTCGTCAGTCAGTTGCAGTTCACACACACCATTCACACTCATTGCCACACCTATGGTCTGAATCGGAATAGATCCATAACTGGCTGCATAGAAGTCAGCTGTGTGAACCACACTACCAGAAACAAAGACGAAACTGTGTCTGGTTGCTGGAGAGACGCCAGTTGACTTGATGAGCAATGCTGAAGCCCCCTTGAGCAAGGCAGTGAACTCACCCTTGGGCAAAAAGCGGACGACACCCTAGACTGGACACCGAAGAACTTTTCAGTGGGGAACTGAGTAAGAAGTGATCCCATGCTGCATGAAATTCGGCTAAGTGAACCACTACACTATCAATGATACTTGCTAATGAAGGTGATCAGTATCTTTCTTGCTCAAGCAAACTGGGAATAAAAGTCAAAACAATCCAGTTGAGGGAAAATCACCCTAAAGTAGTACTAAAACTTCAAATTTAAAATCAGACAGGGACAAAATGTGTAATCCAGTGTACACGCATACTGACCATCATGTCTTGTTCGATCTGCTCATAGGCAGCCGACAGCAGGTCTTCTTCTTTCTCAGCATGGCGGTGGCTTTCAGACCACGTCTCCCATTGCTCCTCTGACAGGTCCCTGTAGGCCAGAGCCAGTGTCCGCAGTCCATCTGCGGCGTACTCCTGGAACCCCAAAAAATGAGCAAAATCTGAACACATTGGCATGTAAAATTGTCTTCTAATGATATGTTTGCATGAGCTGGTCTTGCCACATGACAGTAGATGGCAGAACAGGTCCACGCAGGATCCCACCCACAAAGAGGGAGTTGACTGAACCTGTGGTTGGTGACTCACATTGAGGTGGTCTGAGGTGATATTGATCAGGTCCTGCTTACAGGGGCAGAGCCTCTCCAACAACACAGTGTCAGCACCTTTGCAGTACAGACGGATCCCGCCCTCGGGGTTACGGACTGACAAACAAACAACAGGACAAAAACACAGAGGATCGTCAAGCTTCAAGAATAATTCCACATAAAGTCGGTCTGACGACTCACAACCATTTTTACTGTACAGTATATTTTACTACATAAATGTGCAAATGAATGCTGTTTTTCCATTTACTTTCTACATACTAAGTTGATGCCATTTAGAATGTTAATACTGTGACAAGCTTGTGCTGATACATTGACATTTGCAACAGCAACATGGGAATTTCCCCATTCTTGGTGTCAAGGATTATCTGATCCCGTCTGATTGTTTCACCTCATCTCATTTTACTTTACCTGATCTCATTTCATTTTATGTTGGCATATGTCAATTTACCCATCTTTATCTAATCTTATTTTACTCTCATCTCATCTCATCTCACTTTACCTCACTTTGTCTCATCTAACATCACCCTATTTTATCTTACTTCAATTTACCTCTCCACATCTCATCTTCATCTCGTTATTTTATAATACATCACCCTCTGTCATTTTCCTTTCCTCTACCTCCTCTTACTTCATCTTATCTGATCTGATTCCATCTCAATCAACCTAATCTTATCTCATTTAATTTAATCTTTTATAATTTTATTTCATCTCACTTCACCTTATCCCATCTCACCTCAACTTTCATCTCATTTTATTTCATTTTATCTTATCTCGCCCTGCCAGCCAAGGCAGCCAGTGCAGGGCGGATTATTTTATCTCCACTCACTTCACCTTATCTTGTCGTAAATCATCCATCCATCCATTTTCTGAGCCACTTCTCCTCACTAGGGTCGCGGGCGTGTTGGATCCTCACAGTCACACCTACGGGCAATTTAGAGTGTCCAATTAATGCATGTTTTTGGGATGTGGGAGGAAACGGGAGTGCCCGGAGAAAACCCACGCAGGCACGGGGAGAACATGCAAACTCTACACAGGCGGGGCCGGGGATTGAACCCCGGTCCTCAGAACTGTGAGGCTGACGCTCTAACCAGTTGGCCACCGTGCCGCCTGTCGTAAATCAGTTTTTGTTTTAAATCTCATCTTGCATTACCTTACTGAACCTAATCTCACGTTGCCTTATAACTTCGCATCATCATCATAATCTCATTTCACCTGACCTGAATGTATTTTACGTTATCTTATCTTATGTTACATTACATGTTAACACATTTTTCCTTTCTCTTTTTCACTCATTTCAAAACCTCATCACATCTCAGTTCATCCCATCTTATTTCACTCTATCTGATCTCCTCTCATCTTATTTCACCTTGTCTCATGTCATTTTACCACATCACATTATTACACCTTACTTTACCTTATCCTATCTCACTTCAGTTACTGTAACCGCATTTAATATTGCCTTATATCATCTAACCTCACTTTATCACAATTTATCTTATTTGATTTCATTTCACTTGATGTCATTTTATTTTACCTTCTCTCATCCCACTTTAACGCATCCGATCTGATTCACCTTACTTTATCTTATCTGGTCTTATGTCACCTTAGCTAATCTTCACCTTATCTTATACAGTATCATCTCATTTTACATCACCGTATCTCATCTTACCTCCCCTTATGTCATTTTACTTTACCTTATCTCACTTAACCTAATCTTTTCACATTCAATCGTATCCAATTTCACTCCACTTTATCCCATCTTGCCTCCCTTTGTGCCATTTCATCTTATTTTACTTTATCTCACCTCCTCTCACTTATTCTTAACTCATCTCTTTTATCATATCTCATCTTACATCATTATCTCATCTCACATAATATTATTTCAGATGATCAAATTTAATCTAATCTTATTTCACATCATCGCCCCACATTTTACTCACAGTAACCTCACCTCATATCGCCTTAGATTATCTAACCTTGTTATCTCATCTCATGTTAATTCACATTATCTAATCTCATCTAATCCTATTTGACATTATTTAGAATATTTCTCAATTTCTAAAACACAAAACCCCATTGTTTCATCCAAATGCTTAGCGTCCTGAACCCACTTATTGAATTGGTCACCCTTTTGGTAGAACCTTTAAGCGCTTATCACCGTGTTAGACACAATTTGTGAACATATCTTCACCCACTAAAACACATTATGCACTTGTGTTGCACAATGGTAACCGTAAGTAGCAAAGGTGGCAAAGCTCTAAACTGAACTCATGGTACAAATGATAGCATGACACATAACAAGCATGTATTGTAAAACGCACATACAACTACTACTACATGACTAAAAGGGAACAACAAACAACTGCGTTAACAATACACATGTAATTTCTAACACTACTCTCCAAACTAGTGCTAGGCATTCTTGGAAGTGTCACTTCCACTCTTGCTGTAGCATTGGGGAAGTGGATACTGGGCATCCCAGCATGCCTAGCGGCATTTGTAAATTGTTGTAGCTGATTTAGCATTAATGGTAGTTGTTGTGTTCCATCCATCCATCCATCTATCCATCCATCCATCCGTCCGGGTAGCACACCAATGACAGACATCCTCTTGCGTGTGTTGTTAAAGTCCAGGATGGCAAGTAGCGTGTAGGTGACAGGCCGCCCCATCTCGGTGGTGGTGATGGTTCCCGGCGTTCGAGAGCGAAACACGAATCCAAAATTTCGTGCAGCTGTCACCAAAGCCCTCTCATCTGGAGACTGAGCTTTGTACACAAGCTCTCCTAGACGCACACATACAAAGGGTAGAATATCATGGATGGGATCACATACATATGACAGCTACATGGCCTTTCCTCCTCTTCCTCACCCTCATTCTTCTCCTCACTCATGACGGTGTGGCAGAGAGAGAGCAGGCGGAAAAACTCTTCAGCGTGGGGATCTCCCACTTTGACCGACTCCAGTAGTGTGTCGTCATAGAAACAGAAGTCTGGGTCTGCCAGGGGATTGAAAGGAGTGAAGTCCAGCCTCTGGAAGAGAAACATTATCCCTGTGTCAGGTGCCTTTTTAGGGCACTGTAGATTTTGTTATTTTTTTCTTTGTGTGTGGGGGGGAGGGGGAATACAGACCTTTGGCTGTGCCCCCAGTGGATCTGCTACCTCCCCTAAAAGTGACCCAAATGTAGTTAAACACAGAGATATAATGTGTATTATATTACGGTATACATTATATTTGTTGATTTGAAGTCAAGGAATATTTGGCGTATATTGTAAAAAGTATGTGTGCGTGCGAACGTGGAACATGTGTGTGAGTGAGTGAGTGAGTGGGTGGGTGAGTGCGTGTGCATGCATGTATGGACTCACCGTAACTGTGTCCATTGATGGAGCACTTGTTGAAACTCATGATGTTCTGAGTGAGGGTTCCAGTCTTGTCACTGAAGATGTACTCAACCTGAATAAAACAATTTCTGGTTAAAAACAGCGAAAATCTTGCCGATTTAGCAGGTCAAACACCAATGCGATTAAAGGAAATGTCTCATTTTGTCTCCTATAGGTGAAGTATCCCGATGATGAAAATTATATTTAATTAATCTTTTTAAGTGGGAGACCTTGCACAACTGGTGGCTGACTAAATACTTTTTTGCCCCTCTGGTAGCAAGGTCAGTTTAATCTGATCTACTACAATTCCTCTTCTAGATGGTAAGATAATGCCTATATATCCTCAATCTCTTTTACTGAGGTATCCATTTTATAAATTTAGGGACCTTGCGATATTACAGGGAAAAAGGAGGAAAGGAATATAGCTCTTATTTGAAAAAAAAAAAAGAATTATTTTTATTTTTTTTTTTTTAAATCAGACCCACCTACGATTGGAGCATGGATCCAATCTATGGGACAATTTATGGCAGTCTCTTAAATTCTCAAAATTAAATTGGATAAATATGATAACATATGGAAACCGTTCATCCAATTTTGGACGTCTTTTAAAAATATGTAAACCTACTTATATTTAAATACGTGTTAACTGTTTTTTATACAAGGTATCTAAAATAAATTTGGCTATTTGTATATTGTAAAAACTGTATGTCTATAGATCTGAATATGTACTGAATGTATAAGTATTTATAATGTTTATATTTTTTTGGGGTCAAACTTTAATCTGTTGGGAAATAGGAGTGTTTTGTTTTGAGCTGGGATGGGCGGCATTGGCGTTTCACTGTAATAATATAAAGCGAATGTGCAAGAAAAAACAATCGATATATTGTTCAAAAAGTAAATGTTAAACATTGAGTCCCCCTACACTGTTGTCTCTAATTTGCTGTAGAGGCCCACCTGGCCCAGCTCCTCACTGAGCGTGGTGGTCCGGGCCTCGGCTGCTGTGTTGCACTGTGAGCAGAACATTCGCTGGTCCCAGTTGATGAAGTAGCTGTGGCCCAGTCTGATCACCTCCACACTGTTGCACACACATAAACATATCAAATGGTGACCTCTTTGGTGGAAAAGTCGGATTCCTCCCTTGTAGTTTTACATTACTATTACTTTAGTCTCATAACATTGCCACTCTATTCTCATGAAACTGTAACTTATGTTGGTAATTTGTGCAAAGGTTTGGTGATTTTTCATGTCTTGTAATATTACAAAAATGTACAAAAAGGCTAAGGGCTGGTGCTAAAAAGCTCACTCGACCGCTGCGACATCATTAAAACATCAGCGCTCGGAGTTGTGTGCATGTATTCCCCACATTACACACACACACACACACACATACTATATGGGAAAGTTAACTGTTTATAAACCATAAGCACAGCGGTGCACATTATCATTATTCAGGCAGTAGTTGACTTCAGCGAACGCATGTTCGGCGTCATTTGATTGACAGGTGAAGGTCTGGCATCACAGTCCAGCAGCTTGACGGCAGTCCTTATTTTGTATTTGAGTCAATATTTAACCAGGTAAAGGTTTATTGGGAGATAAAATCACTCTTTCAAAAGCCACGAGGCCATAGAAATTATACAGGCAGCAGAAATTACCCAGTACATAACACGACAACATTCATACAACAAATAAAAACAAAAATTCAAAAATAATAGTGATATTAAAATGTATGGCATCTGATTTAAAAACAGTCACAAGGCCCAAATGCTTTCGAGTGGATACATGGTGTTTTTCTTTTTTTTTTAATTCATTCAAATTTGGCAGGCTTTAAGAAATTTTTTGGCTCTCTTTAGTGGGTTAATAACTCTATACTTACAGTATGTGCCAAATGTTTAATATTTGTTTAAGTACAGTTTTTGCAAAGAGAGCCTGAGTCTGATTTATTTATATTGTTTATTTTTATTCTATCCATCCATCCATTTTCTGTACCGCTTTATCCTCACAAGGGTCGCGGGCGTGCTGGAGCCAATCCCAGCCACCCCCGGGCGAGAGGCGGGGCACACCCCAAACTGGTCACCAGCCAATCGCAGGGCACATATAAACAAACAAGCATTCATGCACACATTCACACCTATAGGCAATTTAGAGTCTTCAATTAACCTACCGCGCATGTTTTGGGGATGTGGGAGGAAACCGGAGAGCCCGGAGAAAACCCACACAGGGACGGGGAGAACATGCAAACTCTACACAGGCGAGGCCGGGATTCGAACCCCCGGTCCTCAGAACTGCGAGGCAGATGTGCCAACAAGTCGTCACCGTGCCGCCATTTGTCTTCTATTTATTGATATTGTTTAAAGTTATTCACATGGCAATGCCAATGTTCAATGTTTTTTACAATTGAAAGTTAATTATTCTCAAAAAGGATACCACGGTGGGCGACTGGTTAGCACGTGTGCCTCACAGTTCTGAGGACCCGAGTTCAAATCCGGCCTCACCTGTGCGGAGTTTGCATGTTCTCCTCGTCGCTGCGTGGGCTTTCTCCGGGTTCTTCGGTTTCCTCCCACATCCCAAAAACATCCATGGTAGGTTAACCGAAGACTTTAAATTGCCCGTAGGTGTGAACGTGAGTGCAAATGGTTGTTTGTTTATATGTGCCCTGCGACTGGTTGACGACCAATTCAGGGCATCCTGGGACTCAACTAGTCTCAAGTGTAAAACGATCTATGCAATATTGCAACTACGTTTTCCCCGACTTCTATTCTCATAAAACTATGACTTAATTATACTAACTTGTACTTTTTTGATGATACTAAGACATTATTTAGTAAAACTTTGAATTTATTTTTGCAAAATGATGATGTAGTTCTTGCAATTTATAACTATGACTTCATTCTCGTGAAATTACAACTCACAAAACGAAGGCTTTTTACAGTATCTCGTAAAATTACAAATTTATCTGCTAGTAAGAGAACTTTATTGTCAACGATTGTGAGTTAGTTCTCGTAATATTGTGATTTTATTTCCATAAAATTGCAACTTTATCGTATAATACCGTGACTTGATTTCTTTTATTATGACGAGGCTCACAAAATGCCAACTTTTCCTTTGTAGTATTTCAACTTTATTCTCACAAAAACAACTTCTTTTGAAATCTTGCCTTTTTCTTGTAACACTATGACTTTACTCCTGTTAAATTACAGCTTTATTCTCGTAAAAATTCAACAACTTAATTATTGCAAAATTGCAAACTTTTTCTTGTAATATTAATATGAACGTTATTCATGTAAAATTACACCTTTATTCTCGCAAAATAAGAACTTTTTCATGCAATATTACACTTTTATTCTCAGAAAAGTAACTCCATTCTCTTGTACTATTTTCTTGTAGTACTACAACTTGTAAAATTCTAATTTTATTCTTACAAAATTGGGACTTATTTCTTGTAGTAGTATTACTTTTTTTCTTCTGATATTACAACATAATAACTTGGCTCTCACAAAATCAAGATAAAATTAAAGTATGACAATGTTAATTTCTTTCCCTTTATCTTACATGTAGGCCTGTCCTCACCTGACATACAGCGAGATGGGCACCACTGTATTAAGGATGATCACATAGGACCAAAAGGCAAGGAGGGCAGAGAAGAGGAAGCCGTCCACCGGAGGATCCCAAGGTAGGTAACTCTGAAACAGCGATCCCACCTCTCGCTCCCACGCGGCGTTGCCCACAGCCAAAATGACACCCATACACACCAGGAAACCAAAGATCTGACATGGAGAAAGACAAGTGCCTTGAGGTATGACACTAAATCCGCTGATATCGTGGGCGGACATGAAAATGAGAAGGTGTCCTACCCAGAGGACCAACGTGTTCATCAGATGGTCGATGCTGGTGCGCTTGAACTTGGTGCGACCGCTGTTCTGCATTAGCTTGGTGTCTGGGCCTAGAAAAAACACATGATATCATACAAGCCTGTTCTTGCTCGAAACTAGTAGAGCTTTGTACAAAAAGTAGCTCTGTAATTAGTGGAATATGTTTTTTTTTAATCAGGAGCTAATATATTGACCACTGTACTATTTACTTAGGGAACCTGCTTGTCAGTTACTTAGTTCGATAAGATGGTTAGTTATTAGGTTAGCTAGTTAGCTTGTCGTTTAGTATGATTGTGTGAAAACTACCTACCTGATTTTATTTATTTTACATTTAACCTAATGAAATAAAAGTTGGGATTAGAACTAAACACATTGCTCTGCCCACACCACCAAAAGCTAAAGAAACACATTTTAAAACGTCAAATAAAGTTGAGAGAATAAAGGTTTTAATGAACGAAGTTGGAGAAATAATTGAAATTAAGCTATTTTTCAACTATTTCGGATTGTCATAAATCATCAATATTCCAACTTTGTTCATTAAAACTTGTGCAACTTGGTCACTTGGTCTGTCGGCATTACTCTTTTTAGGGTGCTTTTTTGTTTTACTCAAGGTATACACTGGTCATTCTCAATGCTGAAGATCTCCCAAAAGCTGTTTACATGTTCATTGGACGTCACTATGTACTCACCAAAAATCCTTGAAACAAGCATTTAATTTGATTCAACATTGAGTTGGAGCCTGATGAGCTAAAACCTAGATTGCAAACTCAGAAAAACAAAACAAAACAAAAAAACAGCTTGCAATTTAAATATGAATGTAATCTGGATATTATAGTGTAATCATCCTTTTCACAGGACTCATAAACTAAAAAAAAAAAAAAAATCATCATAAAAAGATTTTTCAAGAGAAAAAGGGTCCCTTCAAAAGAAATACGTGTATGTGTACACCTGTTTATAAGAATGGCAAAAAGCTGTTTTTTGTGTTGAATGTTTGGAATTCAGCTGTTATATTGTGTTGAGCTATTCACATGGCACTAGTTGAAGTTGTTTTTTTGAAAACAGCTGAAAGCTGGACATTTTTACAAACCACATTTGTAACATGGGTTTAATTATTTTGATTACAAGTAAATGTTTTTCATTTCATGTTTACACCTTCTGCCTTGCTCAGAGGTATCCCAGATGACCTGACGCATACTTTCACTTTGTCTTGCCAGATTTAAAAGGAGTTCTATCCTGACAGGTGGATCCCACAGGATAGAACTCCAGTTAAGAATTGGCGTCACACTTTCTGGGAAACCTCTAATTTTCTTTCTTTCTTATTCGTACAGTGTACTTGCAAATTCAAAGAAGAAAAACAATTGCAAACTCTTGGTCATTTGAACTCGTGCTTTAAGTGGATGTTATGTAAGAAGTCAGCCTAATGAAGAAAGATGTTTAATTAGATCCACTAAATAGTTTATTCAGTATCTACCCATTGCGTCCAGTTAAGGTTTAATGTCAACACAACTAAAGGTCTTGAGTTATTCCATGTACAAAACGTAAGTCAGTTAAGGCAACAAGTTTCATGCGGTTGTCGGGCTAAGAGTGAGATTCCGTGTCCCACAAAATATAGATACATCACAAGTGCATCACATACGCAGAGATGCATTTCTACCTGCAAAAATGACCAAGCCGTAGCAGGCCTCAGTGTTGCGGAGGACACAGCCTCGGAGGAGCATGTTCTGGTTGCTCAAAGGGTGTTTCTTGTGCCTCCAGTACAGAGTCCCGCTGAAACGATCCAGCTTGTTGTTGGGGGGCTCGCAGACCACCTCACCTTCACACATAGAGATGAATACAATAATTGTTGAGAGAGGAGCACAAACAAACTCACCATTAAACTGAGCCAAGTTGTCGGGGTCCCCGAGGTCCGTCGTCACCGAAACAGACTGGCGCACCTTCATGTTGGTTTCTCTGTAGGACATTGAACAGGTCACAAAGTCATTTACGGGCAATTGAGGAACAAGGCGCAGCGCGGTCACTGACCCGTCCAGCTCGGCTGTCTCGATGTAACAGAGACCGTGAGGTTCACTGCTGGACAACAGCAGCAAGTCAGCCTGGATATACAAGGAGGCAGAGAACAGCACAGAAACACAACAATACATCAAACAAGGACCACTTCATGAGGTACATTTACACAGTTAGGAGATCCAATACAAAAGCTGCACCAAGAATTCTACCGGTACAAAAAAATCATACTGTTCAGTTTTGATTTGACACTGTCATCGAAGTATCTATTTAAAAACATAGTTTATTATTATGGCCGCAGATTGCAGTGGTGTACGAATGCAATGCATCAGTAGTGAGAATGGTTTCTAATATTTTGGCCCTTTCATGCTGCAAAAAAGTAGCCAAAGTTTGGATCAGATGAGATTGTGCAATTACTTACTGCCACAAACTGATTGTTCTCCAATTTGATGATGTCACCCACTCGGACGTTCATCCACTTTTCATTTTGAAGCCTGAAAGGGCAAAATAGGAAGATACAAAATGGTGGATTCCAAGTCTTAGCAATATCCCTTTTGGATATATGAATCTAAATATATGTCTACACACCCCTGTTCAAATGCCAAGGTTTTGTGAAACGAAAAAATGGGACCAAGATCAATCATTTCAAACCTGTTTTTTTTTCCCCCCCAATTATTGTGCTTAAAACCTGTACAACTCAATGGATAAAAAATACATCTTTTCAAGTGGGGGCATTAAATTGAACAACTGAGATAATGAAATGTGTCTGCTGTGTTCACTATTAGGTTATGCATGTAAAAATGTATTCATGACCCCAAAAGGGTCTTGAACTTACGAGCCACGCATGAGCACCTGAGACTGACGGTTGTTCACTTGGTTGTCACTCTTGTGGCGAAACTGCAGGAGACGAACAAATACACTTTTCACATTTAACAACGATAGTCTTTCTAAATTGATTTCACTCTGACATAACGCAAGACCGAGTCCCGTGTCTGCTCACAAAGTCGTCCGTGGCGTCCTTCACGGCGGTGATGCTCAGCACCAGCGCTAAAGGCACGATGGTGGTGAACCAGGACAGGGAGGAGATCTGAGGGATCAACTAGATCATCGAGAGAATATAACCTCCGTGTTAGACTGAATGTGGCAATACAGGCCGTCAAACTACGTACTGAGCATTTCAGTAGCGTGTGTGAGTGTTTCATTTGTGTGTGTGTGTGTGAGAGAGAGAGAGAGAGTATTTCAGTAGTGTGAGAGCGTTAGAAAAAAACCCCGGCAGTTTCTGCAATCAGCAGCAGGCAGATTACGTTTAGTGTAAGTGTGGCAGCCTTCTTGGTCGCCGCTCACCTGCAGTATGAGCAGGAAAAGGAAGTAGGTGTTGGCCACTTCCTGAAACTGCTCGAACAGATTGATGGGCAGAAAGGTGAGGACGTTGTACTTGGATGTGGTGATGCAGTTACTCTTGTTGTGTTTGAAGCAGCACAAGGAAAGGACACACATATCAAATACTGCGTCCCCCAGCAAAATGTCATATTGCAGAGGAAGAGAAAGAGCGAGAGAACTTACCGCATACTGGAAATTTTCGTTGGAGTCTCTGTCATTGGCCCTGACCCTTCGCTCCTCCTCTGCGGGAACACAAGGGACGCATTATGTGATGCAAACACAAAAACATCATGAAATACATTAAAAAAAACAACAACCTCAAACTCATCTACTTATTCACTTCCATGTGTCCATTTTCTATAGCTCATGTCTTTATTGGGGCCATGGGTGAGCTGGACATTATACCAGTTGTGGACACCCTGGACTGGTCACCAGTCAATCGCAGGGCACAAACAGACAAACTATTCACATTCAAACCTATGGACAATTTAGAGTATTCAATAAACCTAACATACTGTATATGTTTTGGAGCTGTGGGAGGAAGCTAGTACCTGCAAAACAACAGCAACAACAAGCAAGCACGGGGAAAACATGCACACTACACAGAGGAAGCCCACAGCCAAGAATTGAACCCTGAACATGAGAACTGTGAGCAAGACATGCTAACCACAAGTTCACTATTTTTGATGCTACTTGTTCTGTTCAGGGTGGCGGCACGATTTGGAGCCCATCCCAGCTGCATGAAAGTCAGCTATGTGAGCCCCTACAGTACTAACGAACGGGTGTGCACTCTGGGGCAACTGAGACGCTAATGTGACAAATGATATCAAGATTTCACTCAGGACAAAGAACCAGTACAAATGTCCAGCTTCTTATCAAGGAAAATTAGTAGGGTTTCATACAAAAAGTGAAGTGATACTCATGTTGCTGAGATACTACTAAACTCTTGTTGCTTATGGCCGCTCCCTTAAATATTGATGAGAGTGCTTTTTAACTGAAATGACTCCGCAGAGCGCTGCAAAGATGTAAGCAGAGTACCTGTGTTGCACTGAGGATAGGATAGAACTTTCAGCAAAGATTTGACTGATGACGACATGAGAAGCAACGAGGAGGTCACAGGAAGAGATGGCCCCGACTAAAGGGATTAACACGTCATTATCACATGTGCACACATTAATAAACGTGCTGCAGTTTCCGGTCTGCATTTGCCCCACACTTGCAGGCACTGGTAGTTTCAAGTAAACCAGTACAGGCCTCCTGCTATCTGGTGTCAGAACCTCTGTCCTCCGCTGTTCTTCCTCAGAATGCTGAACAGTCACCTAAATGCATCGAGCAAACTGCCCATTAAGGGTTTAATACTGTACGTCGAACAGCAGCAAAGGCATTAGGAGCCCCGACGCTGACTGAGATGTGAGAAGAAACGCTTACAAATCCATAAAGCTCCATTACGGACAAACCTGCAAGGCTCACTCTGAGACAGAAGAGTATCGATTCAAGATGAAACACCTAATATCGATAATGTCATGAAGAATGACAAATTTGGAGTCTAATTTCTGTCGAGGGGCATTTCTATTTTTATTTTTTTATAGGAAAATTAATTTAGTGGTGCACTAAGCTACAAAACAATGCCAAAGTAGGAGGCGAACGATGCAGGAAAAGCAAGCCAGAAAGGCAAACGCTAAGGAAACAACTCAAAAACCAGCACCATAAGCTCATTTATCACTTGTGTTACATTTTCAGTTGATTTCATTAGTGCGGACTAACTTTTTGGTTCCCTCAAAATTGTAGAATTCTATTATTCTCTGCAGACTGGTGCATTTTGGACAGTTTTACTTAGGGGTGTACTCACGTTTGTTACTTATAGCAGCTGTACAAAGCAAAATTCCTCTGTGTTGTCCCATGATGAGTAAACACAGTGAATCCCTGTGTATTTGTCATTCATAAATTCACCTATTCACAAATAGTTTGAGGGGAACCTAGCAGCTGTTATTTACGGTGGCCTGGAAGTGCAAAACAATATAACAAACTGTGAAACCCTTTTACATTTCAGAAAACAAATGAACAAAAACTGAAGCACTTTTACATTTCAGAAAACACATCAACAAAAACCGAAACACTTTTACAACAGATGAAACTGGAAGGACACGCCCTGCTCCAATATTACTGGCTTCAGGACACCCGTCGTTGAACTAAGATTGGTTGTTGTATTTCTGTTGAACACGCTCTACTGCAAACAGACGGTAAAAGTTTAGTAAAAAACGTATTAATTGTGGCGGCATTTATAAATGACAACCCTAAAACCTGTCGAATACTGTGCAATGTGGTCGAACCTGACTGAATCGAACCATCGCATAAAAATAAGAGTTGCCGACGCACCCCCGCACATCGAGCGATTTTATTTATGGACGCCCTGAACAGCGAGCCTGTAGAGGCGTTTTGATGCTGTATATACAATATATTGTACTTCATCACATTTCTTAAACCATAAAAAGATACATTAAGGGTTAAGGAAGAAGCAGGTTGTTAAAGAGAGGATGCTGGCGAGAATTAAAGGCAAAGTGTGGATATTTGCAAGGAAGCTGCCGGCTCCATTCATTTTGAACGTACATTCTGGTCACAAACTTCGCTTTTTCATGCACAGGCACATTAAACATTATGAATATAGGTTCGTATTGATTTAAAACAACATTTGATGCTTTGAATACTATTTACAGTATATGGCTTGAGCCGAAGCAACGCGGCGGCACGGCTCGCCAAGCCACAAATGTATTTTCAACGTAGGGCAAAGCTTCTGTGCATTTTGACTGAACGTAAACTGGGACGTGAAGATGGCGTGCAACGGAGATTATAATTTTTAATCGCGTCAAAATTAGTGGCTGACCGATCGGCCGCTCGAGGAAACAGTTGCCAAACCGCACACTGCGCCATAGTTCAGTCGGGTTCGGCGGCGGTGCTCGGTGTGCGCCAGCCTTAACCACCATAATGCTAACCTTAACTCATTCTAAACTGCCTTAACCCCAACCCTAGTCCTAAATATAACCATAACAAACGTCTTTGTTTTTTAAAATTATATTTGGGATGGACATCTCGTTACATCTGTGTAGACTACCCTTCCCGCGATGCAGGAGCCAATCATGTTCAAGTGGGGTGGGTCTTGCTGAGAAAGGGCATGGGATTTCAAAAAATGTCTGTGAAATGGGACGTTTCCCTTTCCGGGTTGTCCATCCATTTCTACTGCTTATCCAAGGTCGGGTCGCGGGGGCAGTAGCTTTAGAAGGGACGCCCAGACTTCCCTCTCCCCAGCCACTTCATCCAGCTCTTCTGGGGGGGATACCGAGGCGTTCCCAGGCCAGCCGAAGGATGCAGTCGCTCCAGCATGTCCTGGGTCGTCGCCGGGGTCTCCTCCCGGTGAGACGTGCCCGGAACACCTCACCAGGGAGGTGTCCGGGATGCATCCGAATCAGATGCCCCAGCCACCTCATCTGGCTCCTCTCGATGTGGAGGAGCAGCGGCTCTACTCTGAGATCCTCCCGGATGACCGAGCTTCTCACCCTATCTCTAAGGGAGAGCCCGGACACCCTGCGGAGGAAACTCGTTTCGGCCGCTTGTATCCGGGATCTTGATATTTCGGTCACGACCCACAGCTCGTGAAAACGAGAGCTACGCCTTTTGGCTTAGCTCCTTCTTCACCACAACGGATGAACTCCTCCTCCTGAATCTGAGATTCGACTTCCCGACGGGCCCTCCTCTCCAGCACCCCTAAATAGACCTTACCAGGGAGGCTGGGGAGTGTGATCCCCTGTAGTTGGAACACATCTTCCGGTCCCCCTTCTTAAGGGGAACCACCACCCCAGTCTGCCAATCCAGAGGCACTGTCCCCCATGTCCAGGCGATTTTGCCGAGGCGTGTTAACCAGGACAGCCCTACTACATCCAGAGCCTTGAGGAACTCTGGGCGAATCTCATCTACCCCCGGGGCCTTGCCACTGAGGAGCTTTTTAACCACCTCGGTGACCTCAACCCCAGAGATAGGAGAGCCCGCCTCAGGCAACCCAGACTCTGCTCCCTCATGGGAAAGCGTGTCGGTGGTGATCAGTTGACAGCTCCGCCCCTCTCTTCACCCATGTGTCCAAGACATGCGGCCGCAAGTCCGATGACACGACCACAAAGTCGATCATCGAACTACGACCTAGGGTGTCCTGGTGCCAAGTGCACATGTGGACACCCTTATGCTTGAAAATGGTGTTCGTTATGGACAATCCGTGATGAGCACTGCAATAACAGAACACCGCTCGGGTTCTGATCGCGGGGGCCGTTCCTCCCAATCACGCCCTTCCATGTCTCACTATCATTGCCCACGTGAGCATTGAAGACCCCCAGCAGAACATGGAGTCCCCACCGGGAGCGCTCGCCAGCACCCCCTCCAAGGACTCCAAAAAGGGTGGGGACTCTGAACTGCTGTTTGGTGCATAGGCACAAACAACAGTCAGGACCCGTCCCCCCACCCGAAGGCAGAGGGAGGCTACCCACTCATCCACTGGGGTGAACCCCAACGTACAGGTGCCGAGCCGGGGAGCAATAAGTATACCCACTCCTGCTCGGCGCCTCTCACCGTAGGCAACTCCAGAGTGGAAGAGAGTCCAACCCCTCTCGAGAGGACTGGTACCAGAGCCCAAGCTGTGCGTGGAGGCGAGTCCGACTATATCTAGTCGGGACTTCTCGACCTGACACACCAGCTCGGGCTCCTTCCCTGCCAGAGAGGTGACATTCCACGTCCCTAGAGCCAGCTTCTGTAGCCGGGGATCGGATTGCCAAGGTCCCCGCCTTCAGCCACCGCCCAGCTCGCACTGCGCCCGACCCCTATGGCCCCTCCCACAGGTGGTGAGCCTATGGGAAGGGGGACACACGTTACCCTTTCGGGCTGTGCCCTGCCGCGCGCCATGGGAGCAGGCCCGGCCACCAAGCGCTCGCCTTCGAGCACCACCTCCAGGCCTGGCTCCAGAGGGGGGCCCTGGTGACACGCGTCTGGGCAAGGGAAACCTGAGTCCATTTTTTGTCGTCATCATAAGGTGTCTTTGAGCCGTGCTTTGTCTGGTCCCTCACCTAGGACCTGTTTGCCATGGGTGACCCTGCCAGGGGCATAAAGCCCCAGACAACTTAGCTCCTAGGATAATTGGGACACACACTTTCCGGGTTGTCTCAATTGTAATTTGTTTCATCCTTTGTAAAAGTATTTCTGCTTTTGTTCATGTGTTTTCTGAAATCCAAGCGTTTCTACTTTTGTTCATTTGTTTTCTGAAATGTAAAGGTATTTCACAACTTTGCACTTCAGGCCACTGTAGTGATTTGCTGAAAAATTCACCCATTTTTGTCAGGAAAGTATCTTGAAGTGAGTTGAGGAGTTTCATTTAGAGATAACTAATGCTTTGCCGCCATCTTGTAGCATCTATAGACGATTAGAAATAATTTTGCATTTTGGACATTTTCACTGAGGGGTTTACTCACTTTTGTTGTCAGTGGTTAAGAAATCCACGTCTGTGTGTTGACACGCACATGCACTGACTTCCATCACTGGCTTCATTTGTTGCACACTAGCTTTTTGGTCCCCATTCTGTAAGTGTGCTACAAAAATGCATGTTCTACACACACACATAAGGCTGTAAAGCGATGCAGATGACACAGTGACAAAGTTGATGGTCCCGAGGTCAAAGGAAGGTGCACACCGGTGTGATGTGATCAAGCTGACGAATGAGGATGATGATGATGATGAGGCAGCGATGTCACAGCCAAGCGAGCCTGGCGCCCTCAAATTGATCAGCGTCTCAGTCAGCAGTGGCAAGTGGAAAATGGCAAGGACACGGACATTAGCACATGCAGCTGTACGCATCATATAGAAAGTGGGCCAAATGCATCATCATCAATTTACTTCCTGACTGTAGCCTGTTCTTGAAGTGGCACTACAATATAGTATATGCTTCCTCATCCACGACATTACAACACTGTCAGCTTTAGTCATTGTGTCATTGCATATGCAAGGACGTTACCAAGGTAACCGAAGGGCCCTTGGCTTAGGGGATCAAGTTGCACGATGGCTCATCGAGGTGGGCTTAAGTTTGTGAGGGTGCACCATCGGGAGCCCATGTGGCATGTGGTGATGGGGGCGGAGTGTGCTGTCCTCTACTTCACCTGAACGCAGCGTGCGTCTTCAGTATCAATTGATGTGTATACATTTTGTTCCACATATTGCGGCTGAATATTCTTGCTGCTGGTCACGTTCCTGTTCATGTATAGTAACAAATACACTGCGGATAGCATTGCTTCATTTTCAGCTGCTGATATAGAGACTATTCATTGATACATGTAGTTCTTTTCTACATACAATGGTGCTGACTATTCATGCTGTTGCTCACATTCACTTCCCTGTTCTGTATATTGTATTGATTCATGTGGAGCTGTTAATACAGTCCTGGTAGTTACCATTGCTGGTGTTTATTTCATTCTCAACTGCTTGTTATTTATTCATAGATGTATACATTTTTGGGTAAATACAGTGCTGCTGACTATTCTTGGTGCAGCTCTAATTCACTTCTCTATCTACAGTATTCATTCATGTACAATTACCATTTGCGTCTGCATATACAGCATGATTATTATTGTGTACAGTTTTTATATACAATGCTGCTGACTATTCTTGCAGCTGTTCACTCACTTTGGCATATAGTCTTGCATTTTTGTTATTCATGTAAGATTTGCTCTTGACATGCACTATGGAAGATGGCTGCATGGATGGACTATATATGTCACCTGGAGGAGGTTTCTCCGCAAACATCTCCGCACTGCTGTCTCCTTGCTTCTGCTATGGCCCATGGAAATATCTACAGACAAAAACACAGGAGAGAAAAATACTGGTCACCGATTAACAGTAAGTAAAAATCTGTCAATGCGTGGTCGTGATACTGTAGGTGAGCAACGATTAGTGAAGAACAACCATTGATTTAACACGTGAAGCTTAAAGTAAAAACTGCCATGATTGGAGGACAACAATCATCAATCTATTTTCGATAGAACTTGTCCTCAGTAGGGTCAAAGGTGAGCTGGAGCCTCTCCCGGATGACTTTGGGCGAGAAGCGGCGTACATCATATAGAAAAACAACAATTGGCACTCACATTCATACCGATGGACAAGTTAGAGCAGGTGTGTCCAAAGTTTCCAGCTGGCTCATAATCTAATAAGGAATTCAAACATGGCCGACATCAGGTTACGAAAAGTAAAAATGTTGAACGAAAACACATTATTATTATTATTTTTTAAATATAGAAGGAAATGTACAAAACGTTGAATGTTTCAAGATCTCACACATATTTTTAAAATAGTTTTGGAAAAATGTAAAAAAAAAAAAAAAGTTTCATGATAATTTGTTATACTTATTTAATTGCAGAAAATCAAATATGACATGATATCACATGCTGATAATTTAAAAAACATGACAAGATGGCTTTTTTTACTTTAAAAACTGAAAACAACAAATAGAAAAGACACAGGGGAGGCCCTGCAGGAATGTTTTGATGTCCCTGAATGGTTTTATGTTTTTACGATCATATTTTTATATTTCAATAAAAACAAATATTTCATGTATAATTATTATTATTATTACTATTATTAGTATTCTTATTTTATTTTTGATTATTATGTTTGTATTATTATTATTCGTGTTGTTTTGTGTTTGATTTTATCCATGTAAAGCAGTTTGTTTCAGTTGTGGTTCTTTTTTAAATAGCTCTATAAATAAAGTTGAGTTACAAGATACAGTGCATTACGCTTTTTTTTTCTTTCTTTGTTACCGATAACACAAAACTCAGAAGTGGACTTTCTTAGAGTTCCTGTACATATAACTGCTTAGCATATGTTAACCACCGGTATATTGGATCGTTTTTTAATCGTGTTTCACAAAAAGAAGATGATGTGGCTCTCCACTTCCTTCCATTTTCCTGTATGTTTCCCTCAGTGGAAAAAGTTGGTCTATCCTGACTTCGAGTCGTAACTGTACTTAACATGCATGTTTCTGGAAAGTGGGAGGAAGGACTAAACCCACGCAAGCACAAGGAGAGCACGCAAACTCCTCACAGAAAGGCTGGAGCCTAGATTCGAACCCAGAACCTCAGAACTGTGAGGCATACATGCTAACCACTAGGAGTCTGCATTACCCAGGAGGACAGCGCATAGAAGACGTTCCAGGTCTCGTCGGCACGAATTTAGAATGCATGCCAGCTGTGAGGTACTAACACAATACGAGCCTTTAATCAATACTGCTGAGAGAGACTTGATTTCTGCACACCACCGATCGGCTTTCAGCTCCAGTTTCTTCTCTTCCACAGTCAGTGTCGCTCGTCTCATCTTGTCTTTCATTGTGTTGTCTATTCACTTTCTAACATTAAAAACTTGCTCCTTTAGTAGTAATACAAGAGAGGAAAGAACTAAGAAGTCAGCATCTGTGCGAGCAAGCGGGCGTTGTCTGACGCAGACATCATCCAGTTAAAAGTCAGATACGTATCAGGTTTAGAAATGAAAAGAAACGAAAGATTGAAGATTGAATGACTGTGTCCAAGGAATTTACTTGGAACAGGGAATGTGAAAATGACTGGTCGTTGAGCCAAATATTGCTTCATCATGTCAAGATAAAGACGCTTATTATCTGATCACAAATAAAACGCAGAGAAAAATCTTTTCACTGGAAATGAATACATCCATCCATCCATTATCTGAGCCGCTTCTCCTCACTAGGGTCGCGGGCGTGCTGGAGCCTATCCCAGCTGTCATCGGGCAGGAGGCGGGGTACACCCTGAACTGGTTGCCAGCCAATCACAGGGAACATTGAAACAAACAACCATTCGCACTCACAGTCATGCCTACGGGCAATTTAGAGTCTCCAATTAATGCATGTTTTTGGGATGTGGGAGGAAACCGGAGTGCCCGGAGAAAACCCACGCAGGCACGGGGAGAACATGCAAACTCCACACAGGCGGGGACGGGGATTGAACCCCGCACCTCAGAACTGTGAGGCTGACGCTCTAACCAGTCGGCCACCGTGCCGCCAAAATGAATACAGTTAAACCTAAAATGTTTCATATTGTTGATAATTCTTTTTAGTGACAAATGCATATATTTAGCAGTAAATCAGACAGGAAAGTTGCAAGAGACTATTACAAATGTACAGTTTTGCTCATACTGTAGGTTAACATGCAGTACCTTAGCAGAATTTGTGAAATATTGCCCTTTTTTTTTTTTTTAAATATTGGTGACTGAATAAGGATCATCTCATTATTTTCTTTGTTGTTTTGTTTAATGATTGTGCTATTCTCACATGCCTTATAGTTTAATTGGAATCCCATCAAAAAATAAAGAATTGTTTTGTCTGATCAATCATGCTTTCTTTTCTTTCTTTTTTTAAAAGGTAAAGGTACCATTTTTTTCCCATTTTGACAAATTCTTAACCCTTTTCAATAAATACTCTACATTGGGTTGGGCAGATTTTTCTTTTCATTTACAAGATTAAAATGTGCCTTGTGAATGTATGACATCTCCTCTAGTATAAAAATAACAACTATGAGGTTAAAGCCTAATTCATTTAGTGTGCATCTCTTGTGGAGTAATTTCATTTACACAAAGACTTCACTTCAGTACCTTCCTGCTCAGACATGTCTGCTACACTAATGACCTTGCTGTTCTACACACACACACACAAGTCCTTATCCTTGCATTTACATTTACGTGGGAAATGCTCAAAGGGCTTTCACTTTTATAGTACTTTTCTACTTTCGAAGCTTTTAACACTGTCCACATTCACCTACTGATGACAACAAAAGAAGCAACTGGGGGTTCAATATCTTGGTCACATGGGGCTCAGGATCGACCCGACAACTGTCGGGTTGGGAGTCGACCATTTTACCACCTGAGCCACACCAAATTTGTTTTTGTTAAAAAAAAGAAAAATGCAAATAAAAGCATAAAAACATTAAATAATGCATAGGCCTAATGTAGAATAAGAGAAATACATTTGAAAGACAAAATTTACAAAAATGATGTAATGAAATTGAAGAAAAATACAAAAACAACATCCAATACAATAAAAAATAAAAGTGAAAATATGAAATATAATTACACATTAAATAACATTGCATAAATAATTTAAATTGAAAAATACAAAAAGCTAAATTGAATTAAAATGCAGAATTAAAATAAATTAGCAAAAAATACAAAATACACTAAATAAAAAACATGATAAATACAAAATAGAAAATGGTATGAACAATTAAATATTAAATAACATCCATCCATCCATCCATCTATCTTCTTTTACCGCTTATCCTCACTAGGATCACGGGCTGCCGGAGCCTATCCCAGCTATCTTCGGGCGGGAGGCGGGGTATACCCTGAACCGGTCGCCAGCCAATCGCAGGGCACATAGAAACAACCAACCATTCGCAAACAACCAACCATTCGCACTCACATTCACACCTACGGGCAATTTAGAGTCTTCAATCAACCTATCACGCATGTTTTTGGGATGTGAGAGGAAACTGGAGTGCCCGGAGAAAACCCACGCAGGCACGGGGAGACTATGCAAATTCCACACAGGCAGGGCCGGGATTTGAACCCCCGTCCCCAGAACTGTGAGGCAGATGTGCTATTAAATAACATTATATAAAATGTAGCATGTTTTTTTTTTTTTACATATTAAGTCTTTGCGGTTGAGGAAGGTTGTGGTGTGGTGGGTGGTTATAAACTCATGAATTGAAGGTATTTGCTGTTTTATCACACACATCATCACATTAATGAAGTTGGAGAGTAGCAAATCAATGCTGGTCTTGCCTGAGTCCGGCCAATCCGAGACCGAGACAAGACCAAGACTTTCAAAATGTTGTCTCGAAACTGGTCTGGAGACCGGGATTTGAGTGTTACAACACTATTGGTTGTACAATACTTTGGTGTTATCCATTGATCTTCCATCCATCCATCCATTTTCTGAGCCGCTTCTCCTCACTAGGGTCGCGGGCGTGCTGGAGCCTATCCCAGCTGTCATCGGGCAGGAGGCGGGGTACACCCTGAACTGGTTGCCAGCCAATCGCAGGGCACATAGAAACTAACAACCATTCACACTCTCAGCCATGCCTACGGGCAATTTAGAGTCTCCAATTAATGCATGTTGTTTTGGGATGTGGGAGGAAACCGGAGTGCCCGGAGAAAACCCACGCAGGCACGGGGAGAACATGCAAACTCCACACAGGCAGGTACGGGGATTGAACCCCGCACCTCAGAACTGTGAGGCTGACGCTCTAACCAGTCGGCCACCGTGCCGCCCCTTTTTAAATAAACAAAGTACTGTAAATGTTATAAAAACATGCCTAAAGTACATTTAAACAGGGTATTTCTGTTTTGTGCCTTTTCCCTTAACGGGGAGGGGTCGGGAAAGTAACCCACACGATGGAGGGGATGTGATAATAAACCAAAAAATGCTTTCTTTGTGTTGCAGAAAAATACAGACAAAAGAAATGCAGTTATAGAAAGATAGTTATAGAAAAAAAATATCCTACATAAAAATCCTGAAGAATAAAAATTTAAAACATAGGAAAATAAAATACAAAATATTTAAAATAAAATAAAAAAATAAAAATACAAATAAAAGAAAAAGATAACATAGAAAACACAACATGAAATAATCCAGCCATCCACATCTCTCACCCATTCCAAAGCATCCAGCCGCATTACAAACAGTATGTTTGATGAAATTACATAAACGCAACACATAGTTTCTATACTGCCATAAACACTGGGAAACAAGGATTTGTCTTAATTCCTGAAATGCAGTATACAATGTCCTCTGACAACAGCAGCAACCATTGTCACACTTGAACTAAACATGAGCTGCGTCGTAATAATCATAAACATTTCATGTTTACATTTACTTAGAACAGGGAATGTGAAAATAACTTTTGGCAATGAGCCAAATGCTGCTTCACTACATCAAGACAAAGACATAGATATCTGATCACAAGTAAAACTCTTAAATGTAGAGATAAATGTTATGCATAGGAAATGGATATAGATAAGCCTAAAAGGTAAAATTCATACAGTATACTTCAAAAATTTTGAATTGGTGAATTTCTAAGTGTCCAACTGGTGTCATAACTCACAACACTCTTATCACAATTCATTTTTCCTCACTGAAATGATTGGAAATGCCAATAATCTGTTCCAAACTCCCTCCCAAAGAAATTAACAATTCTGCTTTTTTAATAAGAACAATAATACTCCATATGTTTAATTTGACAATCAACTTTTAACTGCGAATGGCAATAAACAGCTTGAAGCCTCTTTTTTGAAGAATTGCTCACGATGTGCCAAACTGCTGCTCTTTGTGAAGTGCGTTGAGTTCACCGCCACCATTCAGTGCTCGTCGTATTCTTGAATTTTTGCTCGCACTTCAAAGCCAAAAAAATCTGATAAACGACATCTCGTAGCTTGAAAAGCGTTTTAAGTCGGGTCACTTGTATTTGAATGCATCACTGTATTCACATCAACATGTCACTTTCTTGTGTCATTTCCAACCAGACTATGCCTTTTATATTAAAATAAAAATCTACAAGTTGATCTACATATTGATGATAATCAGACATTTTTGGACCCCATATTGTGAGCATTCCCACAAAGTAGTAATATTGTACGTACACGCACACACGCACACAGTGATCCCCAGTCCTACATAAGTGTAAACAATCATACATGAAGGCTGAAAGGGAAAACCTCATCCACTGAAAGCTCAGGCAGCCGGAATCAAATGTACCTCCTCAAAGTTGGTGTTAGTGAAATGAGTCCAGTGGAGGCATCCTCGCTGCTCCTCACGCTGTCTGAGGTCACCATGAGGTTGTGAGTTGTTGTGAGGAGATGCTGGATGATGACGACGATGAGGAAGATGATGATGATGGAGCAGGGGAGGGGGAGGAAAGCTTGCATTCTTTTCCATATTCCTGCTTCCTTGCTTGAGAAACTCATCCATGATGTTGCGCTGCTTCCCCTAATTTATTAAAACACTTTGTTTCTTCATCCACGTTTATTTATGAATTTAAAAAAATGTCATTTGAGTTAAAAAATGCACTTTGCACTTGAAATCGGTCTTATTTAGTGACACCATCTACTGTTCTATAAGCATAATGAGTTTTAAGAAGAGGTGTGAACTGTTGCTTTTTTGTTATTTTGCCTTAATTGTAATTGTTGGGTGTTTAGTAGTCAATATGAACTTGTCCCCAGGGTCTCCATTGTGACATTGGTGTTTTTAAAATGTATAAAAAAATACTGAGAAATTATCAATTTTGTCGTCATTTTATTGGATCAATTTCATTGCAAGAAATATGTATTAATACGAATTTTTAAATATGTTATCAAATAACATTCATTGAATGAAATAGATTATTAGTACATTCTGTATAAAATTTAAATTTAACACTATAAATGTATTATTATTATATCTCACAAAGATATATTCCATATACATACTGTGCATAGAAAGTAAACAATTTAATACAAAAATGTAATTAATGTTATTAAAGGAAGTTCATTTAATGCAATATTTATTAGATTTTTTGGGTTTAATAACGGCATTTTTTAAATTCAAACACCATGGAAAGATAAAATATTAAAATAGATTTAGAGTTCAAATAAATGTAATTTCATAAAAACATACATTTTAAAATAATAATACATTTGATTAAATATGAATATTGTTAGGCAATTCTAATTCAATCAAAGTATGCTTTTTAATTTTGTTTAACATTTTCTTTAATTTTAAATATAAAAAAAATATTAAAAACAAAATTGAATTAATTATTTTGTCCGACTGTTTTTTGTTTTGTTTTTTAAACTGGGATTTTATATGTATATCATGGTGTCACACTGGTGGCTTGGGGTCCAAATCCAGCCCGCCACATTATTTGTTGTGGCCCACAAAGCCAAATCATGTGCATTGACTTTGTGTGTCTTGCTAAAATATCAAAATTGAAAATTGTCTATGCGTTTAAAAATATTGCAAGCATTTTTTTTTTGTTACCAATCAGCATTAAACAGCATTATTACCTCATTGATGCATGATGTAAAAAAAACAACAAGTCTTCTTACTAACTTGAAGACAGAAAAAATGTCTGCTTGTTAGCGTCTTCCGTAAACGTCTTCAAATGACAACTTCTTTAACTCAATGCCATTCAGCTGCATGTTTGAGGGCTGCTTGACTGTGTCGCTGGCAATGGAGGGCGTGTCCACATCTTTGGGTGTATCCGAGTCGGGGAGGTGCCAGTGGATGAAGATTAAATAGAGGAAAGAACCTGAAACACCCCCAAGAAGGGGGGCCACCAGAGGCACCCAGAACCAGTAGTTGTAACACCTGCACAGTCAACATTATGATTACTCGTATGACGAGATATAGTAAGATAAGACATTGCATTCATTATCATTCAATATATGTGATAAGAACATACTGGATACTACTACTTCATTACATCTGCATTTGCAAAGGTAATCACGTAAACTTTCGATTGACATGGTCAGAGAGGTACAGAGAACCGCTGCCTATTTGCAGTTCACTATTTACAAATCCCCCGAGTCGCTTTTTTCCTCTGTGGAGCCTAGCTTCAGTTATTTGCCAAAAAAAACCTCTCTTAATCGCGTTTTTTGTTTTGTTTTGCTTTGCTTTCTCTTTTGCACACTAAGAAACAACCATTCTTTGAGGCCATAAGATGGTGCCTACCTAAGATCTCGGTAATAGAAAAGTAGCATAGTAATTGGTGTCAGGGAAGTACTGTGGTGCCTTCACCCAACAAGCAGTCGTTTGGTTGATTTTTATGCTCTGACATGCAAGCAAAAATTTTAGATACGAGCGCTGATGGTAGCACTGAACTTCACGCTCTTAAGAACAAGCGGCAGTTTGGCAGCTGGTGAACAATTGTTAAATTAAGAGGCTTCAAGCTACTCATTTCTACTCTCAGTTGGAGTTTACTGTCCAACTAAGTAAAACAGAAATGATCATTTGTTCTGTATTTAATACAACAACGTAGCTTTTCCTTAGGAAAGTCGGCTTAGTTTAATGCTAACAAACGATGAAAAAGCTCATAGATGTGCTAACAAATAGCATCAGTGTTTTAACCCTTTAAGCAACGGATATCTGAACACAAATGGTGAAGCAATACATGGAGACAGACAATATAACAATACTCAAGAGGCATACATTCTTTATCCTCTGCGCAGAATGACGAATATTTTTGCAGCTTACTGGGGAGTTGTGACCGTCTCCGTGTCTATCCTTATACTGTCCCATGTGGCCAAGGCGCACACACGAGAAGCAGCAGCACAATGTCCACTGAATTAAAGCAGAAAATGTGGCCAAAAACTGCTTAATTCTGCGTCATTATTCTTTTTCGTCAACCTCTCACATAAGTAGTTTCCGGTTTTCATACTTCTTGTCTTCGTTTCTAAACTTGTATAGTTTAGATTTTGTGCCCTTGTGTATGACTCTTGTCGTGTCAGCCAAACTTGTGTAATTTAGATCTTGTTCCTTTGTATCTTTTTCTTGGCTTTCTGAACTTGTGCAGTTTAAATTCTGTTTCTTTCCTTGAACCTTTTGTGTTTGTCTTTTCTAGAGTGTTTAGTTCAGATACGGGTGAGTTTTTTAGTTACCATTCTTTTCTGCGCTTGTTATATTTCCTTTCTGGTAGTATTTTATTGTTTAGTATTTTTGTATTGCTGTGTCTCGCTCCTGTCTCTACTCTGTCTATCCACCTTAGTTATTTAGTTTCTGCTGCTTATCGTTTTCCGAGACAACATTTTGCTAAGGGGAATAAAAAAACGGCAATAAACATCGTCAGGTATGTATGTATCAAAATAACAATAAAATAAAACAAAACACGGCATCATCAGCCCCGGACGAAATGAGGCCATGTTTGAGAGCCGTGTTGTGTTTGTTCCAAAAGAGCCGACCATTTATTTGTGCAATCAGTGAAGAGATTGGTCAGGCATGGTCAATTAGACTCACTGGCCACAAGAGTTGCCTCAAAACTTTCTGCCTCCAATGATAATAATGCTGACTTATGTCAGAAGGGTCGTGAGACTGTACGAGTGCAGATGACAAACAAGTCAACACAATCAGATGAGTGTTTGGATGGAACTTGCTGATTAAAGTCATCATGTGATAACCTTTCACTTCTTCTTCAACTATTTTGTGAGGAGGCAAAAGAAGAGCGGAAAATTCCATGTTTTTTCCAAATCACGTTTGAACAATCGAGTTGCACTGAGCAGACCTTGAGCCACGAACATGCAGCAACCACAATCATAAACATATAATATTGTTCACTCTGACAGTGACCATTATCTTTCTCAATCGCATTTCATCGCATAGAGGACTTACGTGAACACTTCTGAGCCCCAGCCTGCAGTCAGAGTAAAAAGTCGAGGTCCCAGATCACGGGCGGGATTTATGGCCGCTCCACAGTTGCCCGACATGGACATGGAGATGCCCAGCACGATCGCGGCCACGATGGCGGGAATCAGCCCGCTGGGAGCCGGGGTATTCCTCTTCTCATCCAAACATAGGATGCACAACATGAGCATGCCGGTGCCCACTACCTGCACATGTGGTCATTGATTCAAATCAGTAATATCAGTAGCTATTATACTATAATGTATTTACAGTATAAACGTATTGCTATATACTGACCTGATCCAGGAAGCTCCTTCCCAAGGTGACATACTTAGAGGGATATGTGGCAAATATGGACGCCGTCTCATTTGGTCCATACACAGTCAATACTCTGCCACTAAAATCCATTATAGCATCTGAGAAAAGGAAAAGGAAAAAGAAAAGGATATGAACCTAACGTCAAGGGAAAATAAACGTGATTATATAAATACTGAAAAGGTTCCAAATCAAAAAATTAAAGCACGACAAAGGAAAAACTGTTTTTTTTTTTCTTCCAAGCTCCTCTACAAGTATGAAGAGTAAGCTCTAAAGTTAACATGCATTTGTGGTGGGAAGCTAGTGTGTGGCCTAGTCCCTTAATATTGTAATAGTATACAGCAATCTCCAAAGTCTCCAGCTAAAGTATTCATTCCTTTAAAAAATATATTCTTAAGTGTTCTACTTTTAATGAAATATTTTAATAAAGGTAATATTAAATGATTTTGAATTGATACATTTATAATTAATTTAATAAGTGTATAAATACTATAAGTAGCAAACACCAATAATTACTAAAGTATTTATTGCATAATCCTAATTTGATTCGAAATATTATTCCTTTGTTTATTACATGTTTTCATATTTATATTTGTTCAAAATATTTAGTGTTTTAATAATTTAATTAAATGTGGATAGTATTTTCTTTGTGTTTATTACATATTTAAATCTAATAAAACATATACATATATTTTAATGCAATACAAATATTATTGATTTAATGTTTTATTTAATATTTTAGTATTTTTTTATTATTATTTTTGCAAATTGATTTAACAATTTGATATGTAAACTTTGATGAGTCATTATTGTTTTAATAATTGAATGTATGTTTATTTTAATTAAATACTATAGTTATTTAATAAAAATATTACATATTTGTATTTGATTTTTAAAACATCCGTTTTCATAAATGTAAGTGTTTATTTTTATTAAACAGTTACATTTAATTAACCGTATTCAATAATTGAAACTTGATTACAAAAATCCTTATTATTGTAATAATCCATCCATCTATTTTCACCCTTGTCTTCGTGAGGGTCAAAGGTGAGCTGACTTTGGGAGAGAGGTAGGCTCCACCCTGGACTGGTCGCAATCCAATCGCAGGTTTAAATAACCGGATAAAGTATTTTGAAACTTTTTATTTTATTACCCTGACGAGCAGGTGTTGACACTTTGCTCTTTGCTGTTGTTTAACCCTGGGCTACTAAAGCTTTATCTTATCATACAATTACTACATTTTGTTACTTTGAGGTTGCGTTGGAGTAGAGATCTTGTGACTACAATTGTCTTGAATAATTTTCTATTGGAATAGGTTTTTACTCATACTTTGTTATGCATGTTTTTTACCCTAGCACATATCTATCTTAATTCAAACCCATGCATTAAAGCACAAGTACAGCAATCCCTCGTTTATAGCAGGGGTTAGGATCCAGACAACCCCCGCAATAGGTGAAATCCGCGAATTACCGACCGCATTTTTGGGGGGGAGGGAGTTGGACTTTTTGCCCAATGAACCAAACTCTCAGTTGGATGCCCGAGCCCACACCCCTTTCCACGTCACTGCTCCTAGAGTAACAAAAGAGCCAGAAGACAGACCATAGTACACCGTGTAGACAAGCCCCGATGCCACATATGCTCCCAGAACCTGGGAGAGCCAATAGGGCAGCATCCTCTTCCATGGCACCTGGCCCAACACACAGAAACTGAGCGTTACGGCCGGGTTCAGATGGGCCCCTGCAGAAGCACCGTGTTGGATATGCAGCAGTGAAAGCGGGAGAAAGAGAGGGCGATGTCACATTAGTGTTTTAATGCCACTGTTGGACCTTACACTCATCTGGGTGGTGCTTGCATTGTATACAGTAGTTTAAACATGAGTGCGCAGAAAGGTTTAATGTGTGTACAGTACCTGTGATGCCTTTGGTGAGGTACATGGCCGACATCACGCCCACTGAGAAGGACATGTTGACCGACAAAAACTGGCCTTTGGTCTCCCTGCTGGTCTTCACTTGCGCTGCCGCCGAGCAGCCAAAAAGCTTCGCGGCACATGAAAGTAGAAAAAATAAATGACATGTTATCCGTCCCCAGATAACACACAAATATGTCCCCAAGCAGCTTTTAGAGGTCCTTGAAGGTCATGTCATATCAATGTCACAGAGATATGGTCCTATATTTTGTTAAAAATTCACTACGACAATTTGTATTCTATTGCTCAAGTCTGAATCCATGATTCCTTTCAGTGGAGGAATAAAAAGAAAAAATTTGCTCATTCAGCTTTCACACAGTGACTCCATTGCAAAATGGCCTAATATTGGCATACAGTCCACAATGACGATCAAAACAATACACAAAAGGAGAAACTAAATAGTCCCAAGACAAAAAACTATTTACCATAATGTGGATTGCAAGTGCTACAAAAATGAAGAGAAATGACTGAATTCCCCCCAAAAGACATTTCCCGACCATGTACATCAAATTTTGTGAGTTTAATCCTTTTATATAATACAAATATATTATCTAAAATATGTTTTATATCTATGTAGAAATATCGTTGCTATCGGGTGGAATCTTCATATTTCCAAAGCCACTACTTTTCAGGAAATAAAAAATAAAACAATAAAAATAAACATATTGCTTGAGTTACCAAAATATGCATCATGAAAGTTGGTATTATACATTATATTGCTATCACACACAGTTGCACACTGATATCAACACAACACCTACCAATGATCATGTACAATTACTAATTTAATTCGTAAAAAAATTGCTAATGTATGACACTGTCATTGATGAGAATATTACGGACACATTGCCGCTGCCAGCCGTGCTGACCAATGTCTGTGCTTGCGCCCGAGCCCACGACGAGGGAAAAGGCTTGTCTGAAGCTATCAATTTTGAACAAAACAGGCCTACTCAAATGTATCGAACCTAACGATTTTCATTCGTTTTTGTCGAAAAACATCCAGACGTTTAGTCTTGAGGCAACATAATGCTGTGATGCTCCCACCGTATCAAGGAAGAGGTGGAGTTATAGTGTCCAAGAAAGTTAACAGATTTGCTCTCAAATTATTTTCTGTATTTCGGATTGGCTAACAATTTGTAAAAATAACAGACCACGTGGGGTCTGGCCATTAGTATTGATTCGTGAAAAAATTTGAAATTGACCATATTCGGTCGGACACATGAGATTGCTGCCCAACAGTAACGATATGTATATTTTTATTTAGCGATTAACCTTTTATTTTAACCTTCCTGTTGTGATATCTTGAATGCAAAACAAATAATTTTTAAAATTTAGACACGATCATGGTGAGTATAATTAAATAACTTGAGAAAAATGAGCAAATAAAAAATACAAATGTTGCAATGTGCAACAATCTCCAAATTTTCCCACTTTCATTTTTTTCCCCCATTACATTAATATAATGGAGTTTTTCTCATTTGAAAAGAATTGTGTACATTGGTCAGCAACAATAAAGTAAAATGTTAAAATGTAAAGGTTCTAATATTTACTCAGTCACCCACTGACAGTAGATGTTGAAATATCATGTATCACTATCATTATTATTATCATCATCATTCATTTATTCATTAATTCATCTTCCATTCCGCTTATCCTCACTAGGGTCGTGGACGTGCTGGAGCCCATTCCAGCTATCTTCTGGCGAGAGGCGGGGTACACCCTGAACTGGTCCCCAGCCAATCGCAGCATTAGGAATCATTTATAGGAAAGTCGAAGTAGGATCATAGACATGGAAGCAATATTGTGGTAACGATGCCATGGCATTGCCACAAAGGTCTTACTAATCATCCACTCAGACTGCCCTTATGTCAAAACTTCCATCATTACGGCATGGTATTAGCAGAGAATACTATACTATATCACATGATAATGTGATGTCAAGTGTCAAGGGTAAAACAACTTTGTGAGTACCACGCCAGTTGATAGCTGATGTGAAATCCCATTCCAAGACCAGGTCCATGTAAACTCACCAACAAGATAAAGGTCCCCAAGAACTCGGCCATGCACTCTCTCAGCAGAGCATTCCTTACTCGGAAGACGCGGCGCTTCAACATGACGTCAGGGAGCTTCCAAGTCAGCAGGCCCCACTTCCAAAAGCAGCATCTCCTTCTCCAACTGGCCTCTTCCTCCCTTTTTCTGTCCAGCTCCTCCAACACTAGCAATCATTTACCAGCTCGGCACAGCACATACATTCACACCATTGGCTGCTGACAACATCAAACATGCAGAAAAGTCATAGAAAGGAGTTTTTTCTTCTACACAGACGACTACCACCTTTATAGCCATTATGATGTTTGTGATGACTTGTTTTTAAAAGGGTTAATTATATAACTATATCTATCTAGTTACATAACTCCAGAGTGGAAGACAGTCCAACCCCTCTCAAGAGGACTGGTACCAGAGCCCAAGCTGTTTGTGGAGGCGAGTCCGACTATATCTAGTCGGAACTTCTCGACCTCACACACCAGCTCCGGCTCCTTCCCTGCCAGAGAGGTGACATTCCACGTCCCTAGAGCCAGCTTCTGTAGCCGGGGATCGGATCGCCCAGGTCCCCGTCTTCGGCCACCCCCCAGCTCGCACTTCACCCGACCCCTATGGCCCCTCCCACAGATGGTGCGCCCATGGGAAGGGGGACCCACGTTACCCTTTCGGGATGTGTCCGACCGGGCCCCATGGGTGCAGGCCCGGCCACCAGGCGCTCGCCTTCGAGCCCCACCTCCAGGCCTGGCTCCAGAGGGGGGCCCCGCTGACCCGCGTCCGGGCAAGGGAAACCTGAGTCCATTGTTTGTCGTCATCATAAGGGGTCTTTGAGCTGTGCTTTGTCTGGTCCCTCACCTAGGACCTGTTTGTCATGGGTGACCCTGCCAGGGGCATAAAGCCCCAGACAACTTAGCTCCTAGGATATATTGGGACACACAAACCCCTCCATCACGATAAGGTGACGGCTTTGAGGAGGGGTAACTTTAATACATTTCCATTAAATTTTTAAGGACTGTTGTTAAATACTTATTTGGTTATAACTATTTAATTTTAATAATATATGTTTTGGAGACAAAGTTAGAGAGAGCAAACTTCGATGGTTTGGACACATCCAGAGGAGAAATAGTGAGTATATTGGTAGAAGGATGATGAGTTTGGAGCTGCCAGGCAAGAGAGCGAGAGGAAGACTAAAGAGAAGGTTGATGGATGTCATGAGGGAAGACATGATGGCAGTTGGTGTTCGAGAGGAGGATGCAGGAGATAGGCTTACATGGAAAAGGAGATAGGCTTACATGGAAAAGGATGACGCGCTGTGGCGACCCCTAAAGGGACAAGCTGAAAGGAAAATAAGATATATATATATATATGTGTGTGTGTGTGTGTGTGTGTGTATTAAGGAATAAAAGCTCTGTCTCATTTTTGATGATATTTGGGTTTTGGAATCACTGATGTATACCTTATATAAATTAATGACTAGTATTGTTCTTAATTACCACTTCTACTACGACTACTACTAATAATAATAATAATATAATAACACACCCTTCTGGATTCCCATATGATGCATATCCCTGAATGTTTTCATTACGATGAGTAAGTTCACATTTGGCCCAAGCCAAAGCTTTCCAAAGGAAATCGGTTGAGTGTTTTTTTGTGTGGAATCGCGCAAACAAACAAAACATAATCGAGTTGGTAGTGAAATGGATTATTTGACCAGTTCCATTGAACTCTGAGCTTAAGGTTGGGACCACAACAATACACTAATAGTTTAAATCAATTTAATCAGGCCATGATGAATGAATTTATTTGTTTTTTTGTCATCACCATGGGTGCGGATGTCACTATATGGTGCACTGCACTCTGGACTCCAAATGAATTGTGCAAGCCTCTGTAATCACTGTGTGCAACGTGTTGTTGCTGATACATTTGAACAAGCTGCAGCAAAAAGAAATGCCCCTGATAAGATACAAAGCATACCAAGAATTTCCTTGTTTGTTTGTTTTTTTTAAACTTATTGCTTATTTACATTTTATTTTATTTTTTGGAGGATTGTCGATTAATTGATTGTCTTATCACATCTTCTCGTGTGTGCAATTCTTGTTTGGTAAGAATCGCTTCAAACGATTTGGTTATTTTAATATTTTTGGTGCCAATTTTATCCTTTGGTTTTGTTATGTAATTGTCTAATTAACGATATTGTATTATTTAGTTACGTTTCATACTTGTTTTATCATGACACTACAACACTGTATCATATTATAATACATCCGTCTACCGCCATCTGCAGGAAAAACAAATAAAAGGCATCCAATTGCGTTAGGCTTTATTAAAAAGCAACATAAACTCTAAATGCTGTTAGCATCTGTTCACAGTATATTACATAATCGTTCACATACAGGTGCCATGTGGCCTTGAGGTAGAAGTGGGTGCTTCTTCTGATAAAGCTTTGTTATAAAATATGGGGATAATTGTGGAATAAATGGGGTTACAAACGGCATTATTTCAGAGCAGTCCAGTTTTAGATTTGCTTCCGTAATCCTTATGGCGCCGAGGTTTTGCGGGGCCGACGTATTACCACATCGACTGGTCCAGAGGGAAGCCTTCGGATCAATGTCCAGGCCTCCAGACGTCTCATCCCCACCATGCTCATGCCTTCAATCTCCATCACTTCATCACCAGGACTAATCTTGTCCACTGGTCCCCCTGTGGAAATGAAAGCCCGGAGGAATAAGTCAATTAAATAAACAACTTGAAGTACATTTGAGGCTTCAGTCCGTGTACCTTGGAAGATCTTCTGTATGGTGAGTGGTTTGACCCCCAGTCCGACACCTCCCTCCAGGCTGAAGCCCAGATCTCTGCTTTTCTTCTCCAGAAGCACACGCATACACTGACCTGACATCATCAAATAACTGAATAAACAAGACTGATCTCGCTTAAAATTACAACATGTATGTTGGACATAAAAAGTCTACAGACCCGTTTCAATGACAGGTGCTTGTGGAGAAAAAAAGAGAGACCAATGTCAATTATTTCAAACCCTTTTCCACCATTAATGTATCCTATAACCTGTACAACTCATTTGAAAAAGAAAAAGAAAAAAAAAAAATCTTTTCGAGGGGGTAAGTAAAAAATAAACAACCGAGATAATGTGCTTGCTTGAGTGTTCTCATCCTCTTATAAATGGGGAGGTGACTGCATTCAGAATGAACCAATCACATTCTCATGCTAAGTGGGAGTCAGCACTCACCTGCCAACATTGAAAGTGCCTCTGATTTACCCCAACTTGAGCTGTTCTAGTAGACTTTTCCTGTCATTTGTTTTGCTTTCTGGCAGAAGCCTGAAGGTTTTGAGCTAACACTAACTGCCATTTACAACTGTTCATAATTCCCTCCACTTTGATTAAAGCCCCAGTTCCAGCTGAAGAAAAACAACCCCGAATCATGATGCTACCACCAACGGTGCTTCACTGTAGGTATGGTATTCTTTTGGTGATGAGCAGTGCTGTGTTTACACATACTTTTGGATGTATGGCCAAAAATATAAATAATAATTAAAAAAAGTTCAACCTTGGTTTTATTTGACCATAACACATTTTCTCATATGCATTTGTGAAATTTCAAGTGTGTTTTTGCAAAATGAAGCTGGGCTCGGATGTTTGGAAGATAAGATAAGGCTTCCTTCCGTCTTGCCATCCTACCCCATGGTCCAGACCTACTGTATGAAGAAAATTAGAGATTGTTGTCTCATGTACTAAACAGCCAGTACTTGCCAGAACTTCCTGCAGCTACTTTCATGATGTTGCCTGCCTCTTGCCAGCCTCCTTCAACCAGTTTTCTTCTCGTATTTTCAACAATTCTGAAGGGATGTCCAGTTCTTGGTAATGTCACTGTTGCGCCATACTTTCTCTACTTGATGACCATCTTCTCTGTATTCCGTGGTATAATAATAATTATTTGGGGGCACTTTAAATGGTGGCAGGTGTGCGGTGGCTTCCATTTGATGAGTTATAATGTGATTTGTTAATTCTGAACACAGACACATCCCCATTTATAATAGGGTGTGCACTCTTATGCAACCATATTATCACAGTTTATTTTCACTTCCCCTTTAAAAAATAATTCTTTTTTTCAGTTGAGTTGTACAGATTATAAGTCATATTAATGGTGGAAAATATTTAGAAATTATTTATCGTGGTCTAATTTGTTATATATATATATATATATATATATATATATATATATATATATCACAAAAACCTAGCATTTGAACAAGGGTGTGAAGACTTTTTCTATCCACTGTAAATGAGTATAACCAGTCTCTGAAGTCTGAGTCGGCATTGGTTCCTCAGTCTGGCCCTCGCTCCTCTTCGAGATGCTGCTAACATCACCCCTCCTCAGAACCACTACTCCCATCTCTCGAGTCTTGGCCCTTCTCAGGACCCTCAGAGCCTCCCAGTGTGTGTGGCCCCCCAGTGCAGTGCCATTGATGGACAGGACCTGGTCGCCTTCTCTGATGGAGCCTTCTTGCGCTGCCATACCGGTGGGGAACACTTTATGGACCTGTGACGAATACACGAGGTAATAAATCGAGACAATTATCAGAGACAAGTTGAAATGTTTTTTAAGAAAGTGTAAAAAGGTATTTTACTCACAATGATTGGTTTGTTCTGGTCAACGCCTCCTGCTATACTGAAGCCCAGGCCAACAGCCACCTCTTTGTGGAGGACAACCACCTGCACATCATCCTGCATTAATAGAAGTTATATGAACAATCTTGATTGCATTAAGAATAAAGGTTTGATAAGCAATCTTGGTTTCAAGTATGCTTCCAATTCAGGGCTCTGTCAATTCAGCGCTGTGGAGTGGTAGTGTGAGTTGGGGGGCAGTCTGAGAGTATTTGTACAGAAGTTGAAATGCTTACACTGACCTACGCTAACGCTAAAACACTTCTAGGCCATAAATATAAAAAAACTGTAAATACAGCCATAACTGCCTGTGCCTTCTTGTGTCATGTGGCCACATATTGTATTCTTAAACCACTGAAAACTAGTTCATAGCTCACCATTCAGAACCTTGAAACTGTGCATCCAATAAGACTTTTTGTGTTTTAACAACGTTATTATTAAATTCCGAAACCCATCACTCATTAATCCTTTTAATTTTAAATCAGCATTAATTTATTTGTGCGTTGCTTCCAAAGTATCGTTGCAGAGAAAGGAAGTAGGGGCTGCAGAGCATGTAAAAGATTCTTCTTTTGAACTCTAAATTTCCTTTAGATAGTCATATTGCACACTGTTATTCCATAAAAATTGGCAGTAGTGAATAAAAAAAATCCGCAGCATTCATCCACCAGCGCCTTTCAAACAGAATTCAACGAATTGGACATTCACACAGCTGAGGTGGCTTCCCACAATCTGATACACTGATGTGTTTTGATGACCACGCCAGTGTCTGGTGTGACATATAGAATACTTACTCACAAATTCCTAACCCCTAACTGTAATTCCTGTGAGTCTGTGAAAAAGGCCAACTTTAAAGAGCAGTGTTAAAATAATTATGGATCAGCCCAGTTACTGACAGGTGATCGGTCAAAGGTGTACCGTCTGTCAAGTGAGTTGGGAAAGGCTCCAGAGCTCCATGACACTGAAATGTTACAATTCTGAGTATGTATACCTGCAGATTGCTGTCCCCCAGACTTCTGACATCCTCCAGCAGCTTGTCGAGCTCCTCGCTGGGCAGCACAGACACATATGACAGCGCTGACACTTCAGAGCTAAGTGAAGCTGACCTCCTACCCGTCGCTGGGCTCTCGTCGGTGTCATTCTCTGACTCTGAGTCAGCTCCACTGAAGTGACACAATTCTGCCAGGCTGCAGGGAAGAAGGTAGTCGAGTAAAAAATATGATGACAACTGATCAGATTCTTATTTTCACTGTACATACCTGAGAGAGAAGCTCCTGCGGTCTGACTGGCTCATGTTACTGGTGATGGTCACTGAGGACTCTCCAGAATCTGAATCGTAGTATGAATCGTCATCCTTCTGTGTACTGTCATCATCATCCTGGAATGCATCATCCTGTCTCCAGGCTTTCCAGCCAGCGACCCAAGCATTCAAGTCCAACACGTTTTTCTTCCCTTTTGAGTCACTGTAAGTGATATCTGGAAAGAGCTTGCTGTGGGAACAGACGGCGAGGGGTCGCACAGGAGTTGGAAGATGTCCTTCGGGTGTTTTGACTGTTTGGCTGTTTTCAGTCAGTGTAAGTGGAAAGGTACTGTTTGGCAGTGCGACCAGAGAGCTAAGGGGTGAGTGGTTTGGAGTGTTTGTTGGAGTCTTTTCATCATCAGTAACTGCTAAAATAATCACAGGAGGTTTTGCTTTCTGTATATCAGATAGCTTATCATACGGGCGTGGCTCAGGGTCACTTGAGCTGAACAACATGGCGGACTCTGTATTGTTGCTTCTCCAGTCCTTATTACTTGAGACTTGACAAGAGTCTGGTTCATCTATGTACAAGTTTCTATGATGTAGAGGAATCTCTTTGAGGGGTGATTCTACTGTATGTGTGTTTTTGTAAAGACGATCCATATTTGTCCCTTCCTTATTTGTCAAATCACCCCTAAACCTTTGTCCAATCTCATCCACTGACAAAGACCTATGTGTTGGACTTTTTAGTTGATCTACTTTCTCCCCAGCTTTCTTTCCTGTGTCCCCTAATTCTCTCAGCCCCACACACTTGTCACCTAGAACACCACTTGCTTTTTCCAACTCACTCTTCAAGCCATCATGGGCGGTGTTGAGTCGCGTGGGCACAGAAAAGGCCCGTCGAGGCAACATGTTCTGGCTCCGTCCAAAACCCTGTGATCCCTGTGTCAGAGCCTCAAACTGATTGATCTTGTTTCTCACACTGACTGATGGGGAATGTGTCTCTGGGTGTGTCCTCCATCCTGCAGAGTTAACTTTGATGTTCAGATTTGTCTCAAACACATCTTCATAAACCTTTAATTCAATTTCTCCTGTCACCTTTCCCTTATCGAGCTTAATTATTTCCCTCAGTGTCCCATTTATCCTGTTAGTCTCAGATAGTCCAAAGAAAGAGGTCTTCTCTGATAAAGTGCTTGACTGGGCAGCCCTGGCCAATCTAATCTGACCAGCTCTTGTGTTCCTGCTCCTTGCTCGGTCCAGAGACATTGTCTCAATGGATCCCATACCTGCATTAACTCCACCTTGGTCGGAATACCTCCCATAGATCCGTTCTTCCCATTGTCCCTCTGGCAATCTCGCCCTTGTCCTTGGACAGGGTGAAGTATTAGAGCCTGCAGTCTTGGTGTCTTGACATGTCCCAGTGAAGGATCCATTTCTGTCCACTGCACTTTGACTGCTTCCTTCACCAGCTGAGCCACACCTGGGGAAGGTATCTCCTGTTTCCCCAAAATGGTTCACTGTAACTTCACCCCTTCCATCAAACCACTCTCTTTCAAGGGAAGAGAAATCCCTAGATTTGCTGAAGTCCTCAGTTTTGGACGGCCCATACAGCTTCTCTATACGTTCCAATATACCCTGGCCTCTTTTTGTCCCAAAAGAAGCAGTCTCTCTGGAGTCATTGATCGGTTCCGGGGCTGACTTTAACCTTAAAGGGCAGGAGTTACCCCTATAGATCGTTTCCAAAGTTTGGTCCAAAGAACTTTTTGGCCTGCTGCTGCCTAGAGAATCCCCTGCAGAGTTGTAGGTCCTAAATGAAGACACTGACCTGCCTCTCAGGTCTTCAGTATCCCTAACCCTCTCGTTGACTTCTTCACATAACAATACACCTACGTTGGATCGCCGTGCGTCCCGGTCAGGACTGCTTGGCCCTGACCTCCAGTCAACACTCCTGCTTCTACTAGGCAAATTACGCCTCCATTCTGTCCCAGTCCAACTCTCAAATGCAGGGCTATAGTTATGACTTCTGTTGATGCCAAAGCCTGTGGTTTTCTTGTCTATTTTGTCATTGTGAGTCAGACTGGAATAGATTGTGCTGCCTGATATTTCATTATTTTCATTCCAACCTTTGACACTTGCTGTCCATGCTTGATATTCAGACATGGATCCTGACCTGAGATCTTGGCCATCGATCGATCTGGCCCGCTTGCTTGAGCCGTTTAATCCAGTTTGTTTGCCTCGTTCTATAACTTCCTCAGCTTTGGACGCCACCTCCCCGGACGAAGCTCGGTCCTTCCTAACACCTGGCCTGCAAGTGAGGCTAGTAGAGGGAGAGTTGGCAGATCTGACAGCTAAGCATGCCAAAGTCCTCTGATTGGTATACTCAGTCACTGGAGCGCGCAGCAAGGACACATCCATTGTCGGAGCATAAACAAAGTTAATGACCACCTGTCAAAAGTCAAATCCCTAAAAAGAGAATCGATGACTGTACTGGATTTCTTTATACAATTCCAAGGGACTGCACAGCAGTTACGCAATTTTAGTTCATTTTAGTCCACCAAGATTATATTCCTGTAATCTGCTGAGCATTAAAACTTTTCCATTTCATACATGCTAATAATGGTTGGCTGTCTGATAGTAGTCATTTTTATGTCGTTCTGTCCATGGAAATCTTTAGTTTCCCAGCAGGGCTTCAATGATGAGCTCCATATGCCTGCCAAGCATAAAAAAAAAAGAATAAATCTCCATCCTCAGAGAGGATTGAACTGGAATGTTGTGATATGTGGCTATGTGGCAGCTGTGGCTTCTCACACTGGTCAAACTTAAATTACAGAGCAGTTAAGAATAAGGAACAGAACTCTGCACAGAATGGCCAGTGGGTGGAGTGAGAGGAAAGGACAAGGAACGATTACAAAGCTTGATTAAATCTAGGCACGAGATTATCTTTGAAATCAAGGGGGTAAAAACACACACATCTTCAATGAGTCCATTCATGTAGGGACGTACGATGTGCTTGCTCATATAATAACAGCTGTTTACACTAGCAACACACTAATACTGTCTCAGCTAAACCTGTACACAAAAACTGGAAAAACTCACTCCGCTGCAATCCAATGAGGGACAACAATGTCGAAATGTGACACAGTCTGTCTGTGTGCAGCAAGTATCATTCTTATACAGCTAGAGGTAGTCAACAGCTCACTGAAACCTTGACACCAAGAAGAAATAAACATAAATATATATATATATGTATATATATATATATATTTACATACAGCCCACCATGAGCAAGATAGAGCGGGACAAGGAAACCAGTAGCACCAGCTTTGATTGTACCTTACTGAGAAAAGCTCTTGGACTAACTGTTCTGGTAAAATTAGATAGGTGTATTGAAAAGACTGCTATTATAAGTGGCATATACAGTAGACATACGTCTCCCTGGTGGAGCTGTCTAATGCAGGTGAGTGTCAGCTTACAGAAACACCTGTTTTGCTTGATCCCGAGCCTCCCATCTGGGTAACCTGGGCAACGTGGCTCGCTCTAATTCAAACACACAGCGACTGCCATAGAAATAAGAGAAATACCTCAAATGTACACTTAAATCGGGACAAAATATACAAACGTAGTCATTCAAATGTGCTTTTCCATCCAGTAATTCACAAATGTGCCTTACCTTAGTCACAAGGCAACTACTGTAAGGCTGACAAGGCAATGACATCAGCTCCTCACCCATCTTTCTCTCACTCAGTCTCTGTTAGCATTGCACGATGGGATGTGTTACAGTGACGCAAACCAGCCACACTGGTCTATCTTCTTCTCCTCTCTCTCTCTCTCTCTTTCTCTCTCTCTCTCTCTCTCCCTTCCGTTGTTGTTTTGTCACTCTTTTTCAACATTCCGGGGTTAAGCTTAATGTGGAGCTCTTTAAACAGTCCAATGAATAGACACAGACACTCACACACAAGACCCACACACATTTAAGCCATCTCTGAGTATACATGGTGTAACATCATGGGAAACATGCTGGACCTCCATTGATTGTGCCAATCTGCCCTCGGATTAAGATTTACTCAACTTCACCACACCTCAGGCTATGATGTGTCCAATTGTGCAGGCCGAACAGGTATCCAAATACATAATGACAGAGCTCCTTAAATTGGGCACAGACAACATTATGGCCTCAAGTAGACACCAGAAATACCAACAGGAATGAATGCGTGTAAAAGTGAACCTCTCGGTTGACATGTGCAACGAAGCACGATTCAGATCAGGCCTGTATTTTTATATTTAAGCACTCTGTAATGTTAGCTTGAAGGAGAAATTATCAGATGCAGGTGGTGCAGGAAAGAGCTTTGTTTGAGGGTTACACCCTTTGGCACGGGCCTTTTTTAACCTTTGCGTACCCATAAATGGCATATCGGGTGATAGTAGCAATTATATATATATATATATAATATAGTAGTAGAACAGGAATTTCCTTCATAGATTACAGATAATTACTCGATTAATTCTACGTTTTAAATATAAAGACAATAATCTCTCTAAAGTCCTGTTTCAATCCCATTGTCGTACTGAGAAGTTGCCAAAGAAAGGTATGTATGCATGGATGTAGCTGAAATGCCCAGAACTGACACCATGTTGTTGCTGTTCAAAGTAATTTTAATGTATTTTATATTATGATTTTCTAACATTGTCTTCTAACACTAACAAGCATACAAAGTGTAATGCACTTTCATTTTGACCACATTTTTTTTAAATGTCTAAACTGGACAGTTAAGCAGCGTTCCAGGAAACCTGGAAGTTGGACATTTTTGACCTCCAACTAGGAAAAGTGCAACGGAAGTTTCTACTTGTTAAGTTGGGCAAAGTCAAAATGCAATGATTTCAACAGGATAAAGAAATAAGATGTCTACAATGGCAGTACAATGCCAACCAAAAAGTATTTATCTCCATTTACTAGTTATATGAAAGATGAGCACAAAGTGGTGTTGTTAGGTTGCTATAGTCATTCTGTCTTAGTCATAGTCATTTGACCAAATCTGCGCAAAAAGCCTGAGGCTGCCAAACATAAATATGAGCTTTGTTGTCAGTGTACGACGTGTATATAGATGCTGTCAGCTATGTTTTTTGTTTTTTTTAACTGGAATTTTTTTAGGTCGGAACTGGATTTACTACTACTACTTCCCATCAATTTGAAATGCAGCATTATCCATTCATCCATCCATTTTCTACCACTGATCCGAGGTCAAGTCGCAGGGGGAGTAGCTTTATCAGGGACGCCCAGACTTCTCTCTCCTCAGCCACTTCATCCAGCTCTTCCGTAGGGATCCCGAGGCATTCCGAGGCTAGCGGAGAGACTACGTCTCTCCGGCGTGTTCTGGGTTGTCCCCGGGGTCTTCTTCCAGTGGGACGTGCCCGGAACACTTCGCCGGGGAGACGTTTGGGAGGCATCCGAATCAGATGCCCAACCACCTCATCTCGCTCCTCTCAATGTGGAGGATCAGCGGCTCTACTCTGCGCTCCTCCCGGATGACCAAGCTTCTCACCTTATCTCTAAGGGAGAGCCCGGACACCCTGCGGAGGAAACTCATTTCAGCCGCTTGTGGATCTTGTTCTTTCGGTCACGACCCACAGCTCGTGACCATAGGTGAGGGTTGATCATCGAACTGCGACCTAGGGTGTCCTGGTGCCAAGTGCACATGTGGATACCCCTATGCTTGAACATGGTGTTCGTTATGGACAATCCGTGATGAGAACAGAAGTCCAATAACAGAACACTGCTCGGGTTCTGATCGGGGGGGCCGTTCCTGCCAATCACGTCCTTCCAGGTTTTACTGTCATTGCCCACGTGAGCATTGAAGTCCGCCAGCAGAACGATGGAGTCCCCAGCGGGAGCGTTCTCCAGCACCCCCTCTAAGGACTCCAAAACGGGTGGGTACTCTGAACTGCTGTTTGGTGCATAGGCACAAACAACAGTCGGGACCCATCCCCTCACCCAAAGGTGGAGGGAGACTCCCTTCTCGTCCACCGGGGTGAACCCTAACGTACAGGCGATGAGTCGGGGGGCAATAAGTATACCCATACATGCTCAGTGCCTCTCACCGTGGGCAACTCCAGAGTGGAAGAGAGTCAACCCCTCTCTAGAGGACTGGTACCAGAGCCCAAACCGTGTGTGGAGGCGAGCCCGACTATATCTAGTCGGAACTTCTCGACCCCACACACCAGCTCTGGCTCCTTCTCTACCAGAGAGGTGACATTCCACGTCCCTAGATCAAATCGCCAAGGTCCCTGCCTTCGGCCACCGCCCAGCTCGCACTGCACCTGATCCCTATGGCCCCTTCCACAGGTAGTGAGCCCATGGGAAGGGGGACCCACGTTACCCTTTGGGCTGTGTCCGGCCGGGCCCCATGGGTGCAGGCCTGGCCACCAGGCGCTCGCCTTCGAGCCCCACCTCCAGGCCTGGCCCCAGAGGGCGGCCCCAGTGACCCGCGTCCGGGCAAGGGAAACCTCAATCCATTAACATCTTTCATCATAGGGGTCTTTTTGCTGTGCTTTGTCTGGTCCCTCACATAGGACCGGTTTGCCATGGGTGACCCTACCAGGGCTGTGAAGCCCCAGACAACTTAGCTCCTAGGATCATTGGGACACACAAAGCCCTCCACCACGATAAGGTGACGGCATCCAGGAGGGGATGCAGCATTAGTTATATTTAAACACTCACATTACTGAAAGGCCTTCAAGTAGCTGTCTATCGCTCTTCTGTTGAGTGTCATGCTCATATGGCTCATTTAAACCAAGTTTAAGTGGAATTTTATTGTCAAAGATCAGTGTTACAGAACGAAAGAAAGACATTACCATGAAAGTATATTCCTAAGATAAATAGTGCCTGTCAGAAATGCAGGCTAGTTTGCTGGTGGTTTTTCGACTGTATTGTTGTCATTAGTTTCTGCTAAGTATTAAAGTGGCCATGAAGGATTTTGGATAAAAGATTTTTACAAAGTGTTTTTTGGAAGGGTAAGAGTTGAACTTATTTTGAGTTAGTGAGTTTCCTTTTACGACAGCGATGTAATCCAAATTTGTACGCAAGTCGGAACGCGCCGCAGTCTGTCACTAACCTACACTAACACAGTACTAAAGTCATAATTACAGTAAATGTTTGGATAAAAACATTTTCAGGCAATAAATATTAAACAATCAAATGTAAATATGGTGAGGCCTGAGAGTGCTTTCTTGTGCCGCGTGACCACGTATTCTCACACTGTTGTACAAACTTGTTCATTGCGTGCTGTTCGCAACCTCAAAACCTCATATGATGGCACTGTCGTAAAGTTCCAGTAAATATATCAGCAATCACGGGTAACAAGTCAGCAGTCAGTCGTGGTCAAGATTGCGTAATATTGACAATCGCTGGCCTTGTGTTTTGTTTACGAAAAGATCCACCCTAAATTTGGTGTAATAGTCTGTGATAAAGATAGTCATCATAATATTGATTACAGGTTCTTGGTTTAATATCTGAAACCACAATATTCCTCTGCAAACATGGAAAATGTGAACACAAAACACAACTGTTCCTAATGTATTCTCCTTCCTTGTTCCTCTTCTGTGGGGTTTATTGGTGGTTGGTAAACCATCTTAATGGTGCATTAGCATCACCAACTGATATTGTCCTTCCAGTGCAAGGAAACCAGTGTGAATTGATGGTGGCCGGATGTGCTGAAAAATCGTCACGCGATGGCTCGTATCTCTAAATAATTTGTTGTTGTTTTGCAAGGCACTGCTGTATTAATGTTTAGTTGTTAAAATGTCTTTATTCTTTTAAGATAAAGATGCATCTTGGTACATTGAAAATGAATAACAAAATTTGTAAAATAACGATTATTCTATCAGTGGATAATTTCTGAATGCCGGAATCTGATGGGTTATAGGCTGGCATAAGACACAATGCATTTGCCACGAATCATTCTTGGGGTGAACAACATCAAACAATTATTTTAAATAAAGCCACGGATGAGTAGTATCTTTTGACTCTGAATCTGTTGCATTGTTGTCGAATCAACATCTCAACCACAGTTGACTTTAACTCCTCGTCTTTTTTTTTTTACTATATCGTCAGCTTGAAAACGATGAGCATATTTCGACAAAGTAAGAAGCAGAAAACAGATTTTTCAAATGTAGGTTGGAAAACGATATACATTCTCAAGTACAAATGCCTGAAAAATCTACAAAAAGTGCAGTCAATTAAGTTGGATCCTACTTTGTTACTTCTCACCACTAAATAAATTTAAATGCATATGATTATTAATCCTTAAATATTCTTAGCTGCTAAAATGGATCATCTGACCCAATTAGGTCATTTTGAAAGTAAATGTGAAGAGAAAGGAGAGCAGCACAACTTACAGTTTTGTTTGGCTGGTTGTCATAGTGCTGCCTTTGTGTGTGCACCTGCCACTTGACATACTGGTTAACGCATCAACTTTATACTATATTGAGGCTGAAGCGTGTCAAAAGTCAGTCAACAGTGATCACATAGCAGGCCATGTCACAAGACCCTGGACTCAATCAATCAATCAACGGTCAGAGGCCTTCAGGGTCTCACACGCAGATAAGTCTGTCAAGTTTGACTCCAACACAGACACCCACCTTTGTTCCTGACACAAGAATGGCACCCAGTGTCTCTGCGGGACAAATGCAAATGTTGCCCACACTCATTGGAGCTTCAGTCATTCTGTGGCCTCCCATGGACGAACACACAACGGAAGAAAAGCACCATTGTCGTGGGAGAAAATAGCTGACAGTGAAAGGCTAGGTTAAACACAATTAAAAATACAATGGGGTGACATGAATGTGAATAATAGCGCTTTACTGCTTTAAATTGTGGTTCTTCATGACGCTTTCGTGCAATTTTCCAAGTTACTTTTTCCACCAGCGGGAAAAGAAGCGCCGCCATATACGTCACCCACCGTCACGTGACCAAACCCGGAAGTCAACAAGCCGGACTTGACTGTGTCGGCGACATGTTAACTTTTCAAAACACCAACATTCTTCCCAGCCCTTAACTTTTTTTAAAAGCGCATTTTAGCGCGTCGTTGTACTGCGCGGTAGCTTAGCGCTTCGTGCTTTGAAAAACGGCTCGTTGGCAGTCGCGTATGCACCTTACAGTTACAACTGTGCTCCCGTTTGTTTGTTTGTTTGTTTGTGTGTTGTTTGTTTCGTCGTTTCGGGTGAAAGTGTACAATGGGAAGGGATTCTCCTCTGTCGAGCGTCAATGTCGTGCTCGTCATGGCCTTTGGGAGTCTGGTAAGTCAGGCTCATTTTCAAACTTGATTTATTCAGTCTGCACGCCGAGCGAATTTCACTTTTCCTATGATGCACCACACAATCAATTCTATTGTTTTCTACATTTCCAGGACAAACAATACAAAACTCTTATTGTTGTAACTGTAAATGCTGCATTCATCGGACTACAGCCACGATTGGGCCTGATTCTATTGCTATGATATGCTTTTGTGTACTGGCTGTGCCATGACTTTCCAAACATAAGAAAGGTTTAAAGAAATTCATATAATATGCTCACATGACTACCGTGGTTTTGAAATCACATTTCAATGTGTGTCCTCCACTGCTGAAGAACACATTTTAACACCGCCGGAGTTATGCTTGTCATATGTTTCTTGAGATTATTTATGTTTTGTTTCTTTTCCTGATACACCGTGGCCTTCAAGTGCCCAAAGAGGGCGGGGGGGGGGTTGAATTAATTATTGTTAATTTCTTACCAACAATGTTCATGGGACAATGTAACCCACTAAATGTTTCATTGAATATTTCCACAATGCAAATTTAGTTTAAATTTCTGGATTTTTTTGTTATTTTTTTTCTAAATGAAAAAATAAAAAAACATGTTAGTAAATTAAGTTTACGTAGGGGTTGGGCCAAAGTTATAGAAAACAAAGTATGGACAGTAGTGATGTGCACAGGTTCCATATTGTTACTAAACTTGTCATAACGTCACAATGCAATACAATGCTACACAATTGATTACAGTATTTCCAAAAATTTTCCCCACAGAAAACCTGACAATATATATTATATTTTTTATGTTTGTCTGAGATTATCATCAGTCAGTTAATGAAATATAAAACAAATATGCTCCGATCATTAAAACTTTTTTTTTTTCATTTTTGTATTTTTACAAAGGCTGCCAGAAAGGGGCAGGCATTGATGAGCAAAAGTCATGATGCAATTTTTTCCCCCCAATGATTATTTGATTATTATGGGGTTTACAGGCGTCGTCTTTTTGGGTTTTTCAGGAAACGATGCACCCTCACGGCTTGTCCCGGATGAGCGGAACAGCCTACAGCCACACAACCAACCGTTTTGCCAAAAATCTGCAAAAATCATAAAAGTTATGAACAGAATCGGTGACAAAGGGCAGCCTTGGCGGAGTCCGACTTACTGCCGGGGCCGTTCCTCCCAATCACGCCCTTCCAGGTCTCACTGTCATTGCCCACGTGAGCATTGAAGTCCCCCAGCAGAACGATGGAGTCCCCAGTGGCAATGATGCTCAAATTCAGACGTTTAATTGGGATATATGCGACGGAATACAATGAATTAAGATTGTGATTGGCTTGCGGCCACTCCAGAGTGTACCCCGCCTTTCGCCCAAAGTCAGCTTTGAAAGCCTCCAGCTCACCCTCATGAGAACACACAATATAGACAACGGAAGGATGGATGAATAATTTAGCCTTCCATGGATGGATTCAAATGTCTGTTTTTTTTTCTTTCAGGTCTTTGTCTTGCTGTTCATCTTCGTGAAAAGACAAATTATGCGACTAGCCATGAAATCTCGACGGGGACCCCACGTTCCCATTGGTCACAATGCTCCTAAGGTAACATGACCTTTAAAAGTAGTACTACGTGCCGGCTTGGAACCGCTGCTGTATTGTGTATTATGTTTCTGTTGAAGGAGCTTAGGCAAGAAATCGATGCCAAACTGTGCCTAGTCCAGAAAATCCACTTTGAGCCACGTCTGATGACTTCAGAGGATGAGCGGCTAAAATCTGGTTAGTTCATTACACGGATGGATTTAAACCGAACGGTTCAAGTGGCGGGCGGCACGGTAACCGACTGGTTAGCACATCTGCCTCACAGTTCTGAGGACCCAGGTTCAAATCGGACCTCGCCTGTGTGGAGTTTGCATGTTCTGCCTGTGGCTGCGTGGGTTTTCTCCGGGTACTCCGGTTTCCTCCCACATCCCCAAAACATGCATGGTAGGTTAATTGAAGACTCTAAATTGCCTGTAGGTGTGAATGTGAGTGTGAATGGTTGTCTGTTTATATGTCCTACGATTGTCTGGCGACCAGTTCAGGGTGTACCCCGCCTCTCGCACAAAGATAGCTGGGATAGGCTCCAGCACGCCTGCAACCTTAGTGAGGATAAGCGGTACAGAAAATGGATGGATGGTTCAAGTGGCACAACTTCCAATTTCTCATGTGACACAGTTTGGATACGCGTTTGGCAGCATAAATAGAAGAAAGAACACATGAAATCAGATGTCCTCAGGTCGGAATCAGGCATCTTCCAAATGTGAATACAAATAAACCAAAAATATCTGATGTAAATCGAGACTGCAGACAACGCATAGACCACAGGTGTCAAACTCAAGGCCTGGGAGCCACATTCGGCCCACCACATCATTTTATGTGGCCTGGGAAAGCAAATCATTTTCGTCAACTTCCTTGATTCTTTCGAAGATCTGTACCATAATTTCACATCGTCATATGTAATAAATAATGTTGAGATATTGCAAGCAGTGTTTTTGTTACCAAACCCCATTTTATAGTATCTCCAAGAATAGTTCAACAAACTATTATCCTTGACTTCTGATTTCAAAACTAGTTATCCATCAGTTTTGTTGTGTATATTCGGGGTGTAACGATTCATTTTGGCAGCAGTTCAATTCATATCACGATTCGTCGTTGCCAATTTGATTCAAGGACGACATTGGTTCATCTGGGACGGTACGATCCGAAACAATTCAGTGTTTGGAAATCCATTCAGTAACTTTTTAGCCCAAAATTCAACCAGTGTGACAGTGAAATCAATACCTGGATACTAGACGGTGCAGGTGAGACGTCCTAAATTCCTTTTGTTTCTTGTAAAGGTATCAGGTAAAATTAAGTATGGTAAACATAACCAACCATTATGGCAAATAATAACAATATCAAATGCATTCAGACTTTATTTGAATCAAGTGCAACTAACATCGCTTCAGGTTGGATTAAAAATAGGTTTTCCTGCTACTTCGGATATTGTTATTCACCATAGAAATAATACAAATCTTATTGTAATTGAACACAAGCACGTAATGCTCAACTATTCTAATTATATTTATTACTACCCACTCACTAGTCACAATGTGTGACGTTGTGGTTACGTAGCTCTGAGAAAATCGTGATGTCCAAGTTACCATCTGTCATGAGTGAAACACTCTACAGCAGTGGTTCTCAAAGTGTGGTACGTGGGCTCACCGTAGTGGCATGCAAGAATCTCTCAATTAAAGGTTCAAACTGTGCATCATGTTACAGTGTCTTAAACATTTTAAGAACTTTTTTAAAATACAGTTGTATGTAACGTTTTTATAAATGTTTTAAAGATATTTCTTTAGGTACAATGTTTATTGAACTTTTCTGTGCAATAGATTTTAATTGAGTCATCTAAGTTGTTTTTTATTTTCACATATTTAAGTACAGTGGTAATGTTCAAACTGCATAATTTTACAGTGGCTTACAATAATAAATGATATACTGTAGATTCGTTCGGAAGGCTAACTAGCCAAGGACGGATCGATCCAATTGTATTGTGGGACTATAAATCGATACATTGATATCATGAGTGAATCGTTACACCCCTAGTGTATATGTAATACTATGATGAGGCGATGAAACATCTACGTAGTTTCACAGTCTTAACGGTCCTCTGAGGAGAAACCGTACCGACAATGTTGCCCGTGACAAAAGTGAGTTGCACACCCCTGGCATAGACAATTAAATATGGTCTGTATATACATTAGAGGTAATAATTGTCAACTGTGACCAGTGGAGTATTGTGGAGGTTACCTCCATTTAAATCAACGGAGGTAAGAGGAAGGCCAGGCTAACTAAGTGCTGTGTAACCTTTAATATGTGTATTTATGCACGGTGTCATTGTTTACTTACGTGTTGTCTTTGCCTGACGTTGATTCTCGGGGAATTATCGAAATAGTGTACATCGGACGTCTGCACATGTGAATTGTTTCATTGTCTTCCGTGAATGTAAACACAGCCATGTTGGGAATGTCTCACTTGAAATATACATGAAAGTAGACAGTAAAATGATCGGATACAGGCATTAAATTGTGTGCGTGTGTTGTAGGTGGCTGTGACTACCAGTACAGGATGAGAGCGCTGGACGCCATCCGAGACACAGGTCAGCTTGATGATTGTATCGTTACACGAAATACACTAGTTCTATGCATATATTAGGGGAAGATGTTTATTACGGGGAAACCTTTTTTGTACAAATGCATTTTAAGTTAAGGATGGGCATTTGACCCCATTTCCTTCATCGACCAAGGAGACATTTTGAAATATTATTTTTAACCTGGGGGGAATCTCACTGAATGTTCTGAACTTCTGTTTCTGTGACTGGGAGGATGTCACTCAGCTTCCCATGGCTGAATGTTGTTATGTTCACTTCTTTAGACAGCAAACTAGTGCACTCTGTTTTGCCTCAATTGCTTCAAGATGAAATTATATCAACAATTTCACAAAATAAGTCATTCATCAACTGATTGTTGCAGTATCCCCCTTTTTAAAATAATAATATATTGACATTAGCGGTATATTTATTAAAATATATAATATTTTATAATTTTGTACATTCCTAATTTTTTTTTAGTAAGAAACAACCCAAAAAAGGTTTGTGGTTCAAAATGTTTGCTTGTGATGCTGCACCGTTAAACGTCAGCTTGACAGTCAGTTTGTGTTGTGGAAATGCTGCCCACCGCAACGGTAATGTCAGTCATAAGCCCCCTTTCACACTGACTGGTTCGCTGTCTGTGTGTGTAAGGGGGGGTTGAAGTCGAGCTGGGAACTTGCTGTTGTGTGAACTTTAGCACCCGAGACTCCCTGCTCACACGCCTTTGCGTTGCACCTGTCGTGCTTATTTCACGCATCTAATTATTTGCATGCGACAAGCCGCAACGGCTGTGTGAACAAAGGCCCTTCTTCAGCCGGTCCTAATAAAAGGGACAGATGAGCAAGTAAGTGCCAGGCATCTATTTGGGTTTGGATTAATTGTGGGATGACACCTATGAGAGCGCACACCGCTATTCAAAGTTGTTTTCATGGATGAGCAAACTTTATTGTGTGCAGATTTCCCTTTTTGTGAACTGGGCGGATCCTGCAGCGCCGTGACGGGAAAACGATTCCGAAGTTGGCTTCTGCAGCTAAAGAATTCCCACTGCCTCTTCCGGGACGGCCAGAAGGGTCTGATTGACACGGTGCTGGACGGCTACAACAAAGCACGCCACGGGGACAAGGTCAGCCTTTTTGTCTCTCTCCTAAAGTGTCTGAAGGGGGCCGACAGGTAATACATTTGAACATCTCAATCTACTTTTAAAAAAACCTTTTTTGTACTCATGCCAGCTTGTTGTTCATTTATTCAACATGCTATTATTGGTTTTAATACACCCCATTAACAATGTCTTCAGGCTTTTGGTGAAGCAGAACTGTGTAAATACCAGGAGGCTCTAACTGAACTGGCCTCTGTGTGAGTAAACACTGCCGCTAATCCCAGCGTGGAATTTTAATTATGAGCCCAGAGTGATCTCTTTCTCCCTCTTGTGGTTTCAGCGTCAAGAGCCAGAGCAGAAGCAGTAGTAATAGCAGCACGGCGAGCCAGCACCACCAGACCGCCGCTAAAGACTTGACCGCCACCGTCGAGCCCGTTGGCGCCTCCCCATCGTCGCGGGCCCACCTCACGTCGGCGGCGCAGCAACGCATCAAGCGGACCAGGAATCTGCTGGAGCTCAAGAACTTTAAAGACAAGTACAACACACTGGACAGTACATTGTGAGATGAGAGGAGGGAGGGGAAGGGAAGGTTTTATTGGTTACATCATTCAGTGTATCCATCTATCCATTTTGTATAGTAAAGGTTCTCAAGCTTTTTGGGTCTAGCGACCCCTTACAGGGTGGAGTCCTAAGGCCAATTAAACGTACAATTGAAACCAGATGTTTACATACACCATGTAAAAAAAAAAGACGCGTATACTTTTTTTTCCCCTCACTGTCTGAAATGAAATCAGACTAAACTTTCCCGGTTTTAGGTCGATTAGGATGAGCAAAATTCTATTTGCTAAATGTCAGAATAATGGGAGATTTCTTTAGACAGTTTTTCCTTACTTTCTTCGAAGTCAGACGTTTACATACAGTAAGATTTAAACCCTTTGGGAAAACCTTAATGATGATGATGATGATGATGATGTAATGTCTTCGGAAGATGGATTGTGTGTCCCTGAGATGAACATGCTTTGTTCCCAAATGTACATATTGACCCAAGAACAAAAGAAAAAGACCTTGTGAAGATGCTGGCTGAAGCTGGTAAAAGTGTCTCATTATCCACAGTGAAGCAACCAATGGACTGCCAGGAAGAAGCCATTACTCCAAAAGAAACAATAAAAGATAGATTACAGTTTGCAAATGCACACAGGGACAAAATTCCTTCATTTTTGGAGACATGTCCTGTGGTCTGACCAAACTGTTTGGCCATAATGAGCATTGTTACATTTGGAGGAAAAAGAGAGACGCTTTGAAATATGGAGGTGGCAGCATCGTGTTGTGGGGTTGTTTTGCTTCAGGAAGGACTGGTGCACTTCACTAAATAGATGGTGTCATTAGAAAGAACATTATGTGGAAATACTGAAGCAACAGCTCAAGAAATGAGCTAGGAAGTTCAAGCTTGGATGCAATCAAACTGCCAAGCTGGTTAAAAAGTGGCTTAAGGATAACAAAGTCAATGTTTTGGAGTGGCCATCGCAAAGCTCTGAAAATGCATGTGCGAGCAAGACGGCCTACAACATGGGTCAGTTACACCAGTTCTGTCAGGAGGAATGGGCCAAAATTCCTGCCAACTATTGTGAGAAGCTTGGAGAAGGATATCCAAAACGTTTGAGCCAAGTCATAGTTGAAAGGAAATGGTACAAAATACTAATGAAATCTACAGTATGTAAACTTCTGACTTTGAAGAAAGTAATGGAAAAAACTCTTCTCTCATTTTTCTGGCATTTAGCAAAACCAAATAATCTTAGCAATCCTAACTGAGTCTAATTTCAGTGAGGATCAAAAAAGTGTTTTCACATAGTGTATGTAAACGTGTGAGTGCAGCAGTAAATTGCCTAAAAAGCTGCCGATTTTTCAAGAAAAAAGTCATGTTATGATAACAAATTAATATTTTTTAGAGACAAAAAGTTGTAATGTGAGAATAAAATATTATTATTATAATATTCTTTCAAAAAAAGTTGTAATCTTTACAAGAACAAAGACATATTTCATTGGGATATAAAGTAATAATCTTACAAGAATAAAGTAGTTTTTCCCGATATGAAGTCGTAATATTATGTTATTAAACTCAAGATTTAGCAAGGGAAGAAAGTCATTATAACAAGGCCTTTTTATAATATCGCGTCTTCTATTCTGGAGAAGACTCTGTTATTCTCTCTAAAAAAAAACGACGATATTTTCTTCTATAAAATTAGAACTTTATTCCTGTACTAAGTCACCTTTTGTTTTATAAAAAAAGAAAACTGACTTTATTTATGAGGGGGTGTAAGATTGATGTGATGATAAATCACAATCATATCAGCGCTTTGAATTGGCCCAAAGCTAAGGTGGGGGGAGTAATTGGTTTAGTTTGTTTTATTTGACGCGCATATTTAGATATGCACTTTTTAAAAATGATACGACATACTAATTTATTGGAAAATATTTTGCAGATCCCCAAGCTATGGCTCACTGAACCCTAGGGGTCCCCGGACCCCAGTTTGAGAACCACTGTTCTAAAGGACTTGTCCGCATTATTGTCGCGGGTGAGCCGGAGCCTAACCCATCTGACTTTGAGCAAGACGCGGGGTTCACCCTGGACTGGTTGTCGCATGGCACATATATACTGTAGAAAAAAAAATTTTGCATCTTCAATGAACCTAACGTGCATGTTTTTGCAATGTGGGAAGAGGCCGGAGTACCCGGAAGGAACCCAGACAAGCTAACCAATACTCCGCCGTGCTGCCCGCACCCAGCGCAGTCACATTTATGCATGGTGCTCACTGTCCTTTTAACATATCATATTATTATGAAAGAGTATTAGGCCCACCCTGAAAAAAAGAATACACTATGAGATTAAAGTTGTACTCTCATGAGAATAGTCTTTATTGTTGAGGTCGTTGTAATTTAGTATAAAAGTATAAAGTTGTCTATTTTCTAGATAGAAATGTGTAATTTTACAAGGATAACGTCGTATATAGTGTGAATTGTCAAGGAAAAAAAACTTTATTTTGCAATAGAAAGTTGTACGTATATTTTTTTATGAAAGCAATAAAGTCATTTTTACGAGGGCAAGTGAAGGAATGATATAAAAGGAGCAGTTTGTTGCCTGGCTAAGGATCTGGCTAAAGTAATACTTAATTCTAGGTTGAAAAATAATGAAACACTCATTTGGGCTTTTTTGGTGTTTGCAGCTTTTTTCTCTCTCTCTCTCTCTTATTATGACTTTAATCTTGAAATTACACAACTTTTTTTCTGGAAAATATATGACTATCTTGAAAGTACACAACAACAAAATATACACCTTTATTCTCGCAAGTTTAAATCTTTAATGTTGTAGAGTTTTTTTTTCTTTTCGGTGTGCCTCTAATACTCTTCCCTATACAGTATTTTACCTCACACTTGCAGCTTTTGCCTTCTTATTGCAGGGATCAGGTCTGCATTATGTATTAATGGCATTGACTTGACCAAAATAAGAGCCATGACGCTACACGGGCCAGATAGGACAATCAGTATTTATTGCACAAAAGCCTCTGTAAAGTTTCATGATAGCATGGTAGCTACAAGTGTTACTTTACATTTAGTGAAACGCTCGTATTTATGTTTACTTTTCTGCATTTTTAAGCCTTAAATGATGATTTACAGAAGCCATACATTGAGTTTGATGATATGCTCATTACATGAATTCTTTCAGTGCAATTATATTTGATTCCAGTGCATTAATTAATTCTGAATGTAACATGATTTTCAGACAACTGTGACTGGGTTTCATCCCAAAAATCTACTGTAATATCTAAATGATAAAAAAATAATAATTTGCTTAATAAAACTGTGACTTCAATGTGTTAGCACAGTAGAATTTTTTTCATCGCTACTTGCTTGTAGTGTGTAGAAAGTCCAGCAGAGGGCGCGCTCTTCCTGATAAAACATTTCAAATGAGACAAGGTGTGCCAGGAAGGTTTCAGGACTAATGTCACAAAAAATATATTTCAAGTACAAACTACAACTTTCCCCTTTGAAGTAATCCCCCTTGGAGTCCAAAACACTTTCCCAGACATGTCATGTTATGTCGTGTACTCCTTGTAATATTCAAGGTGACCCTTGAAGACCTCCTTGAGCTTGGAAAAGAGGAAAGAATATCACACTGAGCCGAGTCAGGTGAGAAAGGGAGGTTGCTGGAGCCAGCATGGCGACCTTCTCGGCCAGGAACTGTCAGATGCTCAGAGCAGGCGCGTTGTCACAGTGAAGCAGCTCCAAGTTGTCCTTCTGTCGCAACTCTCGTCTCTTCTCGCGCACTGAATGAAGCAAACGCCACAGGATCTCTTTGTAGACGTGCAGGTTGATCGTTTGGCCCACACTGGAGGGCAACACTTGTAGTTTAGCTTTGAAATACATCTTTTATGATGCCATTCCTGGTACAGTTTGTGTAATGTGAAATGTGCTTTTTAATGTGTTGCAAAATATTGTTTATCCTTGTTATTTTGACTGAAGCAAGCCACAAACATTCAGACACCTGGGAACTAGTTTAAAGAACATACAGCAAGACTTGTAATTAGTCAAAACGGTTTAATAATATAAATAAATATAAAGTAGAAAGCTTTGAGAAAATTTAAACTTGAAAGGACATTCAAGAGAACACATTTACATCATGACAACAAACTGAAATGATGAAAAGGGGAAACAAATGACTTTTATGAAGCAGCTTCAATTCCTGCAGTTTCATTAAGTGCTTACTTCAAACTATGCGGTTATTTTACATATGCAAAACTTAAATAGCCTCTATAGTCAAGTTTCATGCTACACACTCAAAAGTGATTGGTGACATGGAAGATGCAGATAAGATTGATGCTACATTACTGTTTGTAAACAGTCTTACCATCTACATTAAAGCCTGTTGCCCTTTGCGTACATTAAACATTTAAAAGTACTGTACGGGATAAAGAGTGCAGCGCATCCTTCAAGAGCGCAAATCATAGTAAAAGCTCAGCTCGGATATTCCGGTGTGAACACGAGGTGGTCTATCAGAGTTTCAGTCCACATACAAAAAAACGCTTTGGTGCTTCTCCCGAGACTCAAGACTTGATCTCGATGACCTTGATGAATGGGAGCGGCTTGTTGGAGGAGGTGGACAGCTTGAACGGTTTACTGCCAAGGCAAGAGCGAGACAAAAGTAGATTTCATTTATACACTTCATTAGGTACAATTAGTCCATACAGCAAGAAGAACGAAAAAATCCATATTTACAAAGATGATAAAGCTCAGTTTTGAGGAAGTATTCGTCTAACAATTTGTCTATTATTGAAGTTGCAATTTGCAGTGGTGTCGAACCAACATTCAGGAAAAAAGATTTACTGCACCCCTACATACTTCCAGTTTGGCACTCGCGGATTTACCTATTTGTGGATTTTTTTTTAAAACTTATTGGTGATATTCCGTGGTCTTTTGTTGTTGTTGGGTTTTTTTTGGGGGGGGGGGTGAAAAAACATATGGTCTATGTTAAGTTTGTGTTTGAAAACAATTCTGCTGAACCACAATTCAAGAGCAATGTCTGATTGATCTCATTGGTAATTTTAACTTGATTTTTCTTAATTTAATTCAATAATTTTTTATTGTTAGTTTTGTCAGATTCAAGTTATTTCTGTGACCACTGTGGGTTTTTCTTGAAATTAACAGACTGGTACCAACATTTTTGCCCATGTGTGCACATTATCCAGAGTCCCATTAATTTAGCTGTTTTTCCCCCTAAGATTGCTCAATTAAAATGTATCTATCGTTGTTTGAATTTTTTTTCGCGTTAAATAATTGGTTATTTGATTTATTGTAGATAATGACATAAATATTAGTAAAATTAACAAATGTATACAGTATATAGTGCTGTTTTATTATTAATATTAACACTTGGTAAAAAAAACTAAAAAAACGTGACAGTTAATGTCAAAATGTTGCATGAGATTTATTCTTTTTTTTTTTTTTTTTCCCTTAAATGTGAGCAAATTGGAAGTTAAAATGAAATTTTCCACTGTATTTGATCACATTTAGCGCCTTTGGGCTTTTCCAAGACATGTTTGATCTGACAAAATGAAAGTTACCTGTATACAATTTGTGGGTTACGCTCCGATGAAAGGTAAGAATTGCTCTTCTGTCCTCCCATGAAGTAATCCATTTTGTCGTGCATCTCTCGGTTCTGCACACAGACGAGGTCACGCGTCACATAACGGAAGCTAAAACGAGCTTCCTCAAAAGAGACAATAGCTCCATTTTGTCTTTCACATATCACCTCCCTTGGCAGAAAGGTGGATTTGGTTTTATCCCCTCACATTTATCACCTCATCACTTTGACTCCAAAGCAATAAAGTGAGGTGGGTTTTTTTTTGGGCCGAAGAAGATAGGCATCCTCACCTCGGCTTCCAGGAAAGCCACTTTCTCCTCCAGCTCTTTGATGATGCGATCCCGCTCTTGGATCACCATGCGAGAGTTCTGAAGCTGAAGGCGAGCACACAATTGGATCAAACACTGACGCAAATATGAAGACGTGTTCTTTCCCCGAATGTTGCAACATGCGCCTCGTCCCACCTGTTCAATCATGTGTCTGACTTTCCTCTGCTGGCTTTTAAGCATGTCATCCAGATGGTGAATCTTCTCTTTGAGAATGGCAACTTCTTTTTCCAACTGCTCTGCCCTGAACAAACACACACCAAAAAATAACGGTGAGTCAGAGGTCCCGTCACTTCACTGCAGTCGGACCAAATTGAGGACGGTAACATTGGTCAATCAAACATCGCCGTATAACCAAATCAAATATGATGGGGAGGCGTGGAAGAGGATCTCACCCAGCTTGGCTGTGAAATTTGGATTTGGAAACCACTGTAATGACTAACAGATCCCTGTAGATGGCGGTGTTGCATCACTTTGGATTTGAGATCAGCACAGCTTTTGAGTTAAAAGATAAAGATTGGGGAGTGAATCTCGGCTTGTCATCGATTACGTCGTTGAACGTCGGACATGTTATGGCACCTCGTACTCGAACAGAGTGTGTCTATGTATGGTATGAACAGAGTACGTGTCGCCGTTGGTGGTAGAAAGTATGAGAAAAGATGACGCAGTTCATGGAGTAAATGGTGAACGGCATGTAAAAAAGCCACTAACCCCCCCCCCCCCCAAGATGGGTCTCTTCTTTTACCCTGATAAATTAGCCCAGGACCAACCCCAGAATTAGTTCCCAACATCCAAACACACAGTGGTCCTCTAAAAGTCCCCTGTTCCTGTGTTCTAATGTTTCAGAGATGCCATGAAATTATTCGTGCAGGTGTTGGGGGCCGCGAAAATTCCTAACCTCTGCTCTCCCTCGGGGCCCTCCTCTCTGATGTGGCGTAGCTCACGCAGTTCCTCCTCCCGTTCGCGAATGCTCTCCTTCAAGGTGGCGCTCTCCTTCTCCATGCCCCCCAGTAACCTCTGGAGCTCGTCGATGCGCTGGTCCTTCTTCTCGACGTCTTCCTTCGTGCTTTTCAGCTTGTCCTCCTGGTCGCTCAGACGCTCCCTCAGCATGTCGCCTTCAGCCTGGAGGGAGATTGGGTGGTTTATAGCGTCGCAAAAATCATACCACCTAAAAATGTTTAGAATTGCCTATATCAATACAGTTTAAAACCGTAAATACACCACGATCTATGGGTTGATATTATTTCAAATTCATCTTACACCATTTCCCTTGAAAATAAATGTCATACTGATTTTTTTAATTTTGAGAAAAATGCACTGGAAGTGCACACCTTCATGCAGCTAAGACTCCATAACTTCCACGAACCACCCACACTAAACTTACTTCCTCCCTGAGATACAAAGCTTGTCTCTTGTCGAGATGTATCACTTCAAGATACTTCTTTGACACCAATTGCTGTACTATTTTCCTATTTAGACAGGGCTTTGGTGGTATATTGTGGCATCTTTGGGTGTTTCAGATAGAGCCCCCAAAAATGCAAATAAGGGAGTTTTTCTAACTTATAGCTGAGCTGCCAAATATAAAAACACAAATAGGTTGACTAGTGAACCATGTGGGGTATTGCTGCATTTTATACATAACGCAAACATTTGAAACCCACGTTTACCACGTTTTGTTTCTTTGCAAAATGACATTCTCCACAGTGGCCTGACATGCGTTTGACAGCATTTTTGTTGTCAGTTGTCCTTTGTGAACGAGGATCTTTTTGACGACGTGTGGACGTGAAACCTTTCATCGATTCATTTTCCCAGATTTTTCGAGCTCAGTGAATCTCAACCACTGATTCGACTCCTATCTCAAGGCAGCACTGTATGTGTCTTTGCTCATCAAAGGTTGGGAAACCCTGCACTGGATAGTTATTGATGTAAAGTTAGCAAGTCACCTGCAGCCTCTCTCTCTCCTCCTGGTGCTTCTTCTCAGCGTCTTGCAGCTGCGCATACAGACGCTTGCTGACTTCTCTCAGCTTGGCCCTCTCCGCCTCGTCGTCCGCCTCCTGACAGACAGACCACAACAATGACAACATGAATACTTGTTCAATGATGTCATGTGAAATCCTGTCCTCTCAGTGGAGTGGGTTCGGCACAGGCGAAACCAGGACTGTTGTTATCGTTGTGCGTCATTGAATTGCCACCTATTTCGCTCCTATTTTTGCAACCGTGGGGTTTGACTCACCAGAACGTTAATGGGATAATGGTGCAAACACAGCTTAAATGATGAAGACAGAAACCATCCGATTAGGACAAAGCATGTATGGAATGCAGGGACAATAGGGAGAGCCTGAAAACAAAGTCAAGGAGGCACACTGTGTGCTAGCAGCTTATCCCCTGAGGTGCTCCGTGTATATTTACTCTCATTTTAATCCTAGCTCATATTTAATTACAGTCACGTCTCTGTTTGGCTCACTGTTACACTCTACACCTCATTTCCTCACTTGCCTCAGGGTTTAAATGTCTGGAGATACTTTTACCAACATTGTCTGGAACGAAACAAAACAAACTCACCTGACCATCACTTTTGGTTCCGCCTTTTTGGCGAGAAGAGGTCATTTTCTTGAATGGAGATGAGACCTTCCACCCGTTAGTGTGAATCTGGACACAGAGAGGTCGAGAGGCGAGGTGAAGCACAGCACGGGATGTGATGCAACAATTGAGCAGGCGCCAATCATTTCGATACACTTTTTTAACATTCCAATTTCTATTCAAAAGTTATACCTCAGGCTGGAGGCATTGAAGAGAGCAGCGTAGTTTAGCGTGGAGCTACATAGGAAGCTAATTATCGTATCCTCAAAAAGACGCAGCAATGACAAATCTGCTCGCCCATTGAGCAACCAGCGGTGTGTTATGTCACCCATATGGTACCAACTTCGGACGCTTGGAACTCTGGTTGACCGGGTACTAGAAATAGTATCAGAAACTAGCTGTTTTTGCAAATGGAAGCGTGTCAATGTGGGAATCACTGGGTAACTCACGATACGACATCGAGACACTTTGCCAACGATACCGATAGATACAGCGATTGCGTGAAACCTTGCAGTGCTCCGCGTTAAATGTAAGATACATATTGAATAGAAATTTTTTAAAAAAACAGCGCCATCTGGCGAGCCGGAGTTGCCCACCTTATTTTTCGACGCCATCTGCTCCCTCAGTGTTTTCAGGCAGTAGCGCACCTGTGTGAAATGCAAACACATTGTGTGAAGCCTTGTGTCCATCTGTTTTGGTGTGTAAACAAGAGAGCGGCATGACATAACATTCAAAATAGGAAACACAAATGCTGCCAGCGGTGTGACCGAGAGAGAATGTTGAAGACTGAAGATAAGCTCGCATTGGGGAGCGATCACACAGCGTTAAGGAGGCTGACCTCTTGTATCTGGGAAACCTCATCTGACAGCATCTTCAGACTCTGGTTCTGTTTATGAGACTCTTCTCTGCGGGCCTCCAGATACACCTAGAAAGTTAGTTTACTTGTTAGTAAGATCATACAATAACCACACAATTGGTTTCCATGAAAATGGGGTGGTGGGTGTGTCAAGCAAGTAAATTGGTGCAAATCCAAATAAAAATGTGGACACAGGATGTATTTTTTCCCTTTAGACATTTGTACTATATAACATCAAAAGCTTTCACACTGTAGCTGACCATTTTGGTTCTTTCAATGCTTGGTTTATTCGTTCTGTCATTGGCTCGTTGATTGGCGGTTGGTAGGTTCATTAATTTATGTGTTCATTCGTTTTCTAGTTGGTTCGTTCATTAGTTCTTTCATTTGTTCACTCATTCGTGCGTTTGTTCAAACATTCATTGTTTTTTTTTCATTGGTTGGTTGTTGTTGTTGTTGTTTTTTAAATTTAAAACATGTAACGGTGAATAAAAAGCTTTGTTTTAAACTGAATAACTGATCTTCGGCAATAATGTCACACCCACCTTGATGACCTCTACTTGCTCTTCTGTAGATTTGATTGGTTCTGGCGGCAAAAGCGTCCTCTCGTTGGGGGGCTGCACCAGTGCAAACGCACGTCCGACAGGCTGGAGATAAAGACAGAGCATTTAGAACATTGCATGAGCATGATGGGTGTGTTTCCAAATATTCCCAGATGTGAACGAATGAAACATGGATGAGGTCAACTGGGAGGGGCTGCGACATGTTTGGGATCGATATTGCCAAACAACACTTGGCGCAAAGTCACTAAACTATTAAACTGGAATCTGAGTTGAGGCTTGAGCAAGGCACATTTCTTCACACTCCCATTGGAAAGAAACAGCACAAGGTAGGGAGGGACACGCGCACGCTGGAAGAGGCGGGAAGAGGTTATGTAACAACCTGGTGCAACTTTTGTTCTCTTCTTGGTAGAATGACGAATTTCTCAAGAAGTCCTGGGCACTAAACATATGCGAACCTCCTTTGATGGGAAGCAGACGTGTCTCGTTACACACACACACACACACACACTGTGTGTAACGTGTGTGTAACGTGTCTCGTTACACACACACACACACACACACACACTCGACCAATACGGAAACTTGTAAGTTATCATTCCTAATACGTTACAGGAACCAGACATTTGTCATTTAGGATCTTACTAACTACACTGCGAGTTAAACCAAGACGATCCTACATAATTCTATATGATCTGGTAAAGTTTGACATGTGCAGTATCTTAATACTGTTATGTTTAATGGGATTTTCCACGTTACATTTAAATTGCTTCCAAATGTGCAATATTAATAAATGAAAAAACATTAAAATGCAAAAAAAGTATACAAATATTTACATTAAATTATTTAAAAGTGAATGTTAAAATACACCACAAATAATTAAAATAAGTACAATCATGTTTAAAAAAAAAAAGCAAAAAAACATGCAAAAACAAAAAGTCAAATGATAAAAATACAAAAAGATAAAATGATTGAAAAGTTTTAAAAAACTTATAATGTACAAAATAAATAATTTAAATAAATAAAAAAGGAAAAGCATGCAAACACAAAAAAACATTTTAAAAAAAAACAGCAAACAAAAAAAAAAAATAAAAAATAAACAACAATGAATTCATCAATGTATGGAACATGACCAAAATCTAAAGAGATCATCCTTGGAAAAAGATTTATTTATCATCAAGAAACTAGGTTGTAGCGATCAAAAACTACATACAAAGTGACACAGAAGCAAACATACAGTATGAAAACATACTGTATCCTTCTTGGTGTAAGAGTTCACGCATGCTTAAAAATTGAATTTCCAAATCATACCATGGCATCTAGACAACACTAATCTTCAGCGCAGTTAGGAGAGGCCCAAAAGTCTTACCTTATCTCTTTGCTGCTGCTCTGAACTGCGAGTCGCTTGGTTCTGGTCGTGCAGTGTGAGTCGCAGTCGCCTGCACCGCTCCTGGAAAAAGCAACAACGATAATGAGGAGAACCCACAAAGAGACCGTTATGTGATGGAGAGTCCGATTGGCCACTATTTCCCAAAAAGAACGGGAAAAAGTGAGTCACTAAATGTAGAAGTCAAGGGAGGGAGCAGGTTAGCGATGGGGTGGGGGTGGGGGCTTCAAACGTCAGAAGGGGAAGTAAAGTTATTTAAGGCTACACAGAGGCTTTAAATTGATTTCTGAGAATGTGGACAGAAAGATTTCATGTCAGGCATGGCAGATGGTTTCCATGGCAACAAAGCCGCACTGTAGCCATGACTAACAAAACAAAAGTGGCTTTACGACATATCGCACACACATGCGAGACAATACAAAGTTTACTTTTCTTTCAGTTCTCTGATGGGAAGCAGGAAAAGCCTCGGCTGGGAAGTGAAAGGGCGGGTGTGTGTTTGTGTGGGTGTGTTTGTGTGTGTGCGTGTGTGTGCGCGTCCCAGTGCAGGGAACCCTCCTAATTGATGCCCCTTGTGTGTGTGTGTGCGCGCGCGCTCCAGCTGCGAGGGAGGAGGTCAGCGCCATTATATAAGACATTCCAAAACAACAAGTCTTCTTCTGGTGTCTTGACCTCATGCCAAATAGGAGACACGTACAACATGCAAAACGAAATAAATGCCTGCACTGTTGTGACTGTAAACACGCACACGCAATATCAGTTACATAAGTGCATTTATATCAAATCAATGGGTGATGTATTCAAAATTGAATGTAACGGGGCATGTTGAGGTGTGGTATTTGATGTGTGTTAAGGGTGATGATCGCAGTGAATGTGGGTGTAACTTCATCTGTCTGATCCCACCATTGCTCTCATTCGCTATTTGGTGTTTGTGTCTGTCTCGCTTCGATCGCATTCTACCGTACTGAACGTTAAGCACGCACACCGTCAAGCGCATCGTTCGGCCGGTTGACGGAACAGTCTTAATTGCGGGTGTTTAAATTTCCACCTTAAAGGAGCTCAAGTCAACTTAAGTTACGGAGAAATTAATGCCTTTAAAGCAACATTGCGCATGTAAAAATCGAACTCTAAATGAACAGGTTCACAATTATGTGGCTGTACTACATTCATTATATCGCTGAGAGACTCAGCTCACCAACTGTACTTTTGTGGTATTTGGCAGTGTTTCTCAAAGCGTTTACAGACAAAGAACAATCATTTCCCAAAACAATAGACCTACCCAACTAGTACAACAGTATTCAGTGGGCCAACAGAATGGTCAGCAAATACAGAGCAAGAACAAAACAGGAGCAGATGAAATGAAAAAGGGTGTGTGGAGGGCCTCCTACAGTTTGAAAAACAGAAGTCTGAAAAGTCTCTCTTTTGTTTGATACAGCCTGCTCACGTTACATCTGAGCGCTCTGATGGGCCATTTGGTGGGGGTCTCAATTAAGGGGGATAGAGAGAAACACTGGGACCATTGTTGGGAAGATATTACACAAGTAAAGAGCCAAGCTATTTACGCACACACATAAATGCCAGCAGCTGTAACACGACACTGCCGCCATTGGACAAAAGGAGATCTGCACAGAAAAAAAAATTAGAATAAAAAATACACAAGGTGAGCCAGTGTAAACACTGACTCCATAACAGGGCAGAAATGTGAGCCTGGGTTGGCGCACACACCAACAAAGGGCACAAAAGATGGTGAGCTCCATGCAGGCTGGCTGGCTGGCTGGAGGCTTTCAAAGGCTACGGAGACACTTTGTGCTCTACGTTGGCATCAGGAGGAGGCCAAGGCTGAATTATGTGAGCACAAGGAGCGAAATCCCGAAAAGCACCTGCCGCATTCCACAAATGACAGTGCTTCTTCTTGTGTGCATGCATGCGTGTGTAGGTGTGTGTGTGTGTGTACTAAATCACTCACTCTGCCCTCCCCTTGTCTCCTCTTTCTACCTGCAGCACAGAGGGAGGCAATCTGAGCCGCGAGGCTCACATGCTTACACTTTTATGACCACTGAGGAACATTTTTTTTCCATGATAGCGCATGCAATTGTGCCTCCCCCATGTTAAATAGGTTAGGTCCACACTCTTGCTCTTGAAGAAAATGGTGGAAGGAAATTGGGTTAACATTGACAGGATTTAAGTGTTGTTATGGAACAAAGTGCAAGAGTGCCTACTCAGTGACTGCTGATAAGTACATATTACTGGCTTCATGCCCAACTGCATATATGCACTGTATAGAATTGTTTATCCGTGTACAGTCGTCACAAAAACCGCTGACTATCCTTGCTCCTTTTTCTTCACGTGTGCATATATTGTATGGTATTCTGTGTATATGGAATTTATGAGGTAAAGTGGAGCTGAAACGATTAATCAAAAAACTCGAACAATTCAATTGCAAAAAAAAATAACAAATAAAAAAGCCAGAGCAAAATCTCTGCCTCAACGCTTCCTCGTGATCAGTTTTCCACACAGGCTAATGCTACAGCTGACTCACGCACCACTTTTGTGTAAAAATAAGTTGGTGCGATGGCGGCAAACAAAGCAGAATTATTTCACACTTACAAAAGAAGGTTAAAAAAAAGTGCAACGTGTCGTACCTCATTAGCATATCTACAACCGCCAACATCAATAATAATCAAAACACGTAGTAAGCACTTTCATCCAGGAGCTCCTATGGCCAGGCACTCAACATGCAGACTAGCTAAGGGTTAGCTAGTTAAGAGCCAGGAGCTAACCTGAGCTCGAAGTAGCCAACTCTAACTCTACACTCTCATTCGCTGACGCCCACATCACTCACCAGGCCAGGATACGTCTTTTAAAGCCGCAAACACTAAGTCACAGATATTACAGCATGGAACATAGATGGCACCCCCAAGTGGACAAAATAATACCAGCACCTTACGTGCCCATTTTCTTGTTTAATAATGCAAGATCTTTTTTTTTCTGGTTACTCAATTAATCGATGTGATAATCACTAGAACAAAGGATTCTAAAAATATTTGATAGGTGCAGTCCTAATGTACAGATGTCAAAACAAGGTGGTCTGTCATCCACATTTGCATATACACTAAAGTATTTTTTATAGGGTTTACAATTTCCACGTACAATACTGCTGACTTTTCCTGCTACTGTTGATACTCACGTTCCCGCTTCACACTTAAGTGTAATATAATGAACAAGGACTGTGCTATAGTCATCCATTTTCTGTACCGCTTCCCCTCACTAGGGCCGTGGGCGTGCTGGAGCCTATCCCAGCTGACTCCGGGCGAGAGGCGGGCTAGACCCTGAACTGGTCGCCAGCCAGTGACAAAGGTCTGCTCTATTCTACTCTGTGTATACTGCGCAGTATCTATTCATGTATACAGTTTGTCATCCACATCTGCATGTACTGTATGGTATTTCTCATTCATTTACAGTAGTCCCATACATTGCTAGTCTCAAAGTACAAAGTTTTTCTTTTTTATTCATTGATATTTTTCTTGTGTGCTGCTGGTTCCCACTTAAAAAAAATGGAATTCCCCCATTGCAGAACACTAATAAAGCCTTATTCAATTATATTGCCTTTTAATTGAGTTCTTTCAACATTTTTAAAGAGAGTGGCACACCTGTACAGGTTCCGAACACTTCCTAACACTTACTGTCTCCAAATTGGACTTAATCAAATGTGAAGGTTATAGCGTTAGCATGCCTGATGTCGTTACAGACAATTTCAGTAGGCATCAAAAGATAACTTTCCACGTGTGCTTTACCTTTTTACATTTAAAAAGAACAAGTTTTTAATCAGTGATGACAAATAGCAAAAATACGATAATAGAATGGGAAATGGAACTTATTACGACATAGGAAAGTGACACACACACACACACACACACACACACACACGACTGACCTACACTAGCTGCTCAGTGCAATATAGCTGAATGTAAATGCATACAGTCAACTCAGTTTAGTCTTTTTATGTGTGATGTAAACAAAAAAGAAAAAAAAGGAACACACAGGAACACACAGTAATGTCCCTCTGCACGTTCGACAGCGCATCATCATAGTTAACGGCGAGTACATTATTTGGTGGACTTATGTGACTGTCAAGAAAGTTCAAATTGGAAGTCAATCAACATCTCACAACAGATTGTGGCTGGCTTGTCATTATTTGTGATGCAAATTGACGGTAAATTATTAAACTATCAGGAGTGATAAGGCTCATTGAGGTGACGTGCACAGACGCTCGCGCTCATCTCCCAGCTTGCCCTCAATGTGTCTGAGCGTGTGTGCGCGCCGTCTAAGCTTGTTCAAAGGACGCCACATGCACAGGTGCCGCTGTCACCGCTTGCCAATGTGAAGGCCTCACAGGCTGTTTGCGCTAATTCTTAACTCACAAGTCGCAGGGCATCCAGGGGAGAATTAAAAGTTAAATGAGTAAAACCTGAAAAATGAGACCATGCATGACGTAATTTAAATGTAAGAGTAAAAAAAAAAAAAAAAAAAAAGTTTGATCCAGATCTGATCTGGATTAAAACTCCAACATTAAAAGTCCCATTTCATAATTTCAGATGTTTATTATACCTGTCAAATGGTATTTGGTTTGTTGTGTTTGGAGGACATCTGAATCAGGATTAAAAGAGATTGGAGATACGAGCATCTGAACATGTAGTGTGGGAGTTTCCATGATCAATTTGTAATGACTGCAATCTGGATTGGATCAAAATTGAATTTGGTGTCACATTTACAGCTTTGTGGTGTCACATCCATAGAGCAAACTTAGTTGAAAAATACATTTGCAGCAAAAATGTTAAAATGTATAACATTCCTATTATTTCCTGTGTGAATTACCATCAAAAATTTAAAGGAGCATCCTTGGAATACTTCTGAAACATAACATTATTCTATTTAAAAAGAAAAGAAAAGAACATACATATAAAATACATATTCCGTTTATTAATTTAATCAACAAATACAATAACGCATGCAAACAATACAGATAAATTGGTGAATTACTACAATTTATTAAATTATTTCTATCACATTTATATGATTTGAAACTTTGCGACTTTTATTTTGTATTTTTTATTTTTTTTTATTTTGGGGGTATTACTTTTAGACAATTTAAATAGGTCGTTTTATTTGAAGTATTAAAAAATTACAAATACTTAAAAATATACGTATATATATATATATATTTTTTTTTTTAAAACCTGTTGATTCTTCAATCATAAACTAGAAATGAATAAAGACACATCCAGATAAATAATCAATGAAGTAGTACACAGAAATAGGTGCAGAAATACGACTTTTCTATGACTTTAAGTGACAATTCTAACGTATCTCACCTTGTCATATTGTTGTTTTCGGATGTCCTCCACCGTGCACAGACTTCTGGTCCCGCCGTTCATCATCATGTCTCTCATGTGATAATAATAATAATAATAATAAATAGATAATCAACAATAATAATAATAAAGAGTCCAGGTAGACGCGAGTCCCGGTTGCGGCTGCTGTCTGTCCCGGTAGTGTAATGCAGGTCCGAAAACTTCACACCGGTTGCCTCTGATTGTTTTTCTTTTTTTTCCAACGCAATCTCTATACGTCACAGCAGGGACACGCCCACTCAAGCCCCGATGACCAAATAAGGAGATTAGGAGGAGGAATGGACAGAGACAGGACGAGAACAGAAACTGGTCCATTGTGGCTTCAACCAAAAGGAACACATTTGGACATTTTGTATTTATTTTTATTATTTTTGAAATATACATATTTGTATTGAAATAGGATACGCAAGTTTGGTTGATTTGATTAGTTATATATTCAAACAGATTAGACATACAAACAGATTAGATCATCATGTTCACTTTATGAACATTTATCTCTCTTTCAATATGATTTTATTTGTATTTATGATTATTATTATTGCTATTCTATTTTTTTTTTTGTGGTTTGAGTATTTTCTTTTTTCTAAAGTCTTAAATAGTGGTGTTTCATTACATTTTTGTCATTATAGTTAGATGAAAGATAAAGACTCGTGAGAATACATTTATCCATCCATCCATCCATCCATTTTCTGAGCTGCTTCTCCTCACTAGGGTCACAGGCGTGCTGGAGCCTATCCCAGCTATCATCGGGCAGGAGGCGGGGTACACCCTGAACTGGTCGCCAGCCAATCGCAGGGCACATACAAACAAACATCCATTCACACTCACATTCACACCTACGGACAATTTAGAGTCTTCATTTAATCTACCATGCATGTTTTTGGGATGTGGGAGGAAACCGGAGTGCCCGGAGAAAACCCACGGAGGCAATTCATTCAAAATACATTCTATAATCAAATTTTTGATAATAATTTTTCATAGTTATATTTCATTTGTATTAATCATTATATAGTTTTATAGGCAGATGAACATTAACTGTGAAGGAAATGGTCGCAGGAAATAGGGTTAACACTAACCGGATTAAAGTGTAACTTAAAATAATGATAATAATAATAATAAAGGGTAAATTCAATCACTGCTGATATTGATATGAGTTACTAGACACAATTTCTTTACGTTATTTGATTTTTTAGATACTAGTCATTGTTTGGCTGATTTTTCTGCTTTGACTTGAGAGCAAAAACCTCAGATATGAGGGCTGTATGGTGACAATGACCTCAACTCAATTCACGCCAAGCAGCAGTTTAGCAGATATGTGAACAATTCTTCAATAAAAGAGGCTTCAAGCTGTTTACGGCCACTCAGTTAATGTTTACTGTCAAACATAAAAGAAAGAAATTATGTGTGTATTTAAAACCACATAGCTTTGCCTCAGGAAAGTACGTTTAGCTTAATGCTAACAAACAATGTAAAATGCCATAGAAGGGCAAACAAATATTGCCAGTGTTGTGGCGTTATAACCAGATACTCAACGGATATTTGAACATAAAATGGTGGAGCAACACATGTACACAGATAATATAGCAATATTTCCATGCATATATTCTTCATCCTCTCCAAAAAATGACTAATATTACTGTGGCTCTGTAAGCATATTTCTATTATAATATCCCCAGGTGGCAAAGAGGCACACACCAAAAGGAGCAGCACAATGTCCGTAAAATGTAGGCAATGTGAGAAAAACTGTTTAATTTCTTTACATTCATAACATATTTACATATTCGTAGCATATTTATACATACCCTGCTAGAAACAAGCACTTTTTTAAGGACACTACTTTTCACACAGTGCCATTACCCAAAGTGACTCGGCAAAAAATCATGGTGTTATAGTGGACTGAATGCTCTCCTGTCAAATGTACATTATGAATATTACCAAAACTAAGTTTTTTCATCTTCGCAATATCGCTACGATACGGCCCATCCTATCTGCTAGTGATGCTGAGATCATAATCCATACATTTGTTATGTCTCGACTCTACTATTGTAATGTGCTGCTTTCTGGTCTTCCCTTGTCTAGTATGAAAAGCCTGCCGTTAGTACAAAACGCTGCAGCAAGACACTTGAGACAAGCATGAGAAAATTTGATCACATTACTCCGACAAAATCATGAAAAACACGTTTTTGGGAGGGGAGGCTGGAACGGATTAATGGCATTTTCATTCATTTCAAATGGAGAAACTGACTTGAGGAGAGTGTTTTAAGGTACAAGCGTGGTCACATAACGAATTTAACTCTTATCTCAAGTCAACATTGTATTTTCATTTTGTACGACTTCCAAATCTTTATATAGATAATGTTTTCTTTAATTTGTATTGTCTGATCTTGACGAAAAATACATTTGACACAGTTTAAAAATTACTAGATCAGAACAGATTTATTATCTTTGTCCAGTCTCTTGTTTTGGATGTCATGAAACTGAGTGGGTGTACCAAATGAAGTTTCCCATGGTAAGATAATGTTGAAAACAGACCACACAGTGTTCAAAGTTGGCACTTGCATTCAGCACATCCTGTTTGTGTTTGTTAATAAGTCACAGAGCACCTGGCCCATGTTGTTGTCCTATGCTACCCAATGACCACGCAACATGGCCCATAAGCATACAGTACAGGGCAAAATAGAGTTTCTTTCGACGGTCGGCAAGTTTTTGTTCTCCGGCTGTTTAGTTTGGATAACTTCAATTGAAAAATAAATACAGTCTAATCTAGTTAAATTTCAAACCGCAGGAGAATAAACAGGACATAACTGCATAAGCAGTCTGGAAAACTAGAACAGTCTTTTAATAAAAATGTGAATCCAGGCTTTTTATCTGTTTGTATTGCAGGCAAGTCTGTAGTTAGGAACAAGGCAACATTAGAAAACAGAAGCAGCTTTGTTCTGTTGCTGTTTATCTGATTCCAAGTGATCCAGATGGGCGCAGACTTTCAATGAGATAAAGATCTTAATGACATTAGCGGTCGACAAAGAGGGAATGACGCTAAATGAAACAAACAACAACAGCTTCACAGAGAAACCTCAGTAAACACGCAGAAAATGATGCAAACGGGACTAATATATTTTCAGACATGACATTATCTAACTTGGGAGTTTTTCACGTGAAAGGAATGCAGCTGAGAACAGACTGAGATAATTAGCCCAATGAATGACATCAGAAAGCAGATGGTTGCAAGCAGCACATAGTTACTAGAAATGTCTGTTTGGTTCCATGCATTCACACCAGAATGACTCACAAGAATACCTCCTGACCAGTCTCAAAACAAAACAACAACATATGACAAAGAAACACCCAGAGAGCTGATGTCTTTAAGATGGTCAAGTGTGAGAAAATGAGTAATTCACTGATCATGATGTCACTTTCCATTCTGAAAACCTGTTTCTTCTACTGGGGAATAAAAGGATGTGTCAGCAAAGTGTATAAAGGTACTCCCCCCCACCCCCCACCCCCCTCCCCCTGTTCGACTGTTAGGTCAAGCAGAATGGAAGATCTGTATCCCTTTTATGCAGGAACAGTTTTACTGTGTCACAGTGGAGTTTTTAAGCTTCAAATTCATGGTGGGCCAAAATTAAAAATTGGGACAACGTCACGGGCCAAACTCAATATTTAATGAAAAATCACTGCGATGTGCAGGTTTCCTTTTTCCGCGGAAATGTAGCGTTAAAGTTTATCATATGACAATAAACTTACATTTTGCTGAAACACTGAATCTGGAATAAACAAACTAATATTATAAACACGGGAAATCAAATTTGCGATAAAAGACAGTGGTATTTGTTTGTTTTGTATTTAAATAGATAACATTAATTCTTTTGTCTCTCTATCTACAACTACCTTTCTTTTTCATGTAAATCTTTTTTTTTTTTTTTTTTTTTTTTTTTTAATTCTTGCAAAATATAAAATGGAAAAGGTAACCTACTGCCTGGGAATTCAAAAAGTTAAACTTGACCAAATTCTAGTAAAATGGATAGATCATGTTACCCAGACAAGTATGGACTTTGATAACTGCACCTGAAACTAAACCAACTTCATTTCTTTGTTTGAAGAGGTAAGCTGCCTTTATTCATTTGTTTCGTATTCAAAAAAAGAGGGTAAAATGGATGTTCTGAAACGATGCTAAAAGTGATTGTATTTTTGTACAGAACACTTCACTAATGAACAGATAATGGAAAAAAAAATGTTTCTGAATCATAAAGCTTCGAATCCCAGCTCTGGCCTTCTAGTCTACTAGTATGCTTTTTGTCTTCATTATTAAGACCGTTAAGTGCACTAGTAAGAACTGTGTTTTGCTAGAAATGTTTTCCTCACCACTAGTGCCATTTTCTCCCGATATTATTAAATGTGTTGTTGTTTCACTTGTGCATTTACATCTGCACTGCACCTTGAAAGTGGTACCTCTCCTAATCTCATTGTAAACTGTACAAAGACAAATAAAGGCATTCTATTTGCATATTAGTCCACAAATAACCTTACAAGTAAACTACTCCGCTCCACCAGTAACACGACTAGTCCCAACTAGTATGTAAAGTTGTATTATGTACGGTAAAAATATTTTTTAACTATGACTACAAAAAGGCACATTATGCTTTTTTTCCCTTGACTGTCTGACATTAAATCAGACTAAACTTCTGTTTGAGGTCAATTAGGACTACCAAAATTATTTTTCCTAATTTGCTAAATGCCAAAATAGTGAGAATGATTTCTTTTTTTTTTTTTAGACAAATATATAATAAACAATACAATCATGGTGAAAAAATATTGGCACCCCAGGGGTGCCAATGTTTTAGCACAACTATGAATTCATGCACTAGGCCTCCTGGACCTTACTAGCAGAACCAAAATGCCCACTATTAGTTTTGCATCATTAGTAGCAAGTACTTGTCCACCTTGTATATCAAAGTTGTCCTACTAGCATGCATAAATGTCATACAATAGTATTTAGTAGGCTTTTCCTGCCATTTTGTTGTTACTATACATCTGTGCAGTGTGATGTCATGGTCCACAGAGAGCTCCCACAGCATCAGAAGGATCTCACTGTTGAAATGTATCAGTCAGGAGGAGGGTACAGAAGAATTTCCAAGGCATTAAATATACCATGGAACACAGCAAAGACAGGCATCATCAAATGGATAAAATATGGCACAACAATAACATTCCCAACAACTGGACATCCCCCTAAAATTGATGAAAAGACAAGAAGAAAACTGGACAGGGAGGCTACCAAGAGGCCAACAGAAACATTGATGGAGCAACAAGAATTTCAGTTTTTAAAAATTATTTTTTTTTTTTTTAGAGTTTTTAATTTTTAGTTTTTTTATTAACCTTTTTCCCCCAATAAGAATAGAAAAGTAGGTGAACCTATCAGGAGAGTCAACTTAACACACTAAAACTACACACTAACACTAAAAATACTGTGAACTGTCATGAGCAGCCAAGCCTAAAACCACACATCTGAAGGCACAAACAAAGTGTCACGAGATACGCCACACTTCAAAAACACAGCAGGGTGCCATACTGAGTGTTTGGCATATTATTTTACATTGTCTGGGAAATCAGGGATGCGATGGAAACTCCATCCCCGCCCTCAGAAAAAAAATTCCACTTCTAATTAATAGTACACCTGCATAACAGGTCGCTCGGAGGTTTGGTTCCACTGGATGGGTGGTGGAGTATCAGCGACAGTTGGGAGTGAAAGTGTGACATCGTGAATGCTTTTGAATGCCAAGTGTTGTTTTTTTGGGGGTGGATTTTAGTAGTTAAGCTTTATGCCAAGTACACACAGGGAACCGTGGAACACAGGCTCCCTGCAGGATCTTTTTTATTGCATTTTAAATGAATACAGTAGACATAAAAAAATCTGCACACCGCTGTTCAAATGGCAGGTTTTTTTTTTTTATATATATACAAAAAATTAGACCAAAATAAATAATTTTAAAACTTCTGCCACCATTCATTTTATTTATTTTAAAGGATTGTTAGAGGCCATTTAAAATGATCTTTGTTAATTTGTTATATTTTAATTTGCATTACTTTTGTAAATTTATATACTTACATGTACCAGTATGTTTATTTTTATTCATGTATTGATTTCATAATTTACAAAGATAAATTAGACACTGTGAGTGGATTTTTTGTAATTTTTTTTTAGATAAGTCACACAAAAGCTCTCTGAGTGGTTTTAGGTTTTTATTTTACCAGGACAAGCCAAGTCACAACCAAAACAAATATGTTTTATAATTTTAGTAATAGTTTCTAAAATTATTTATTCTTTTAGTATTAATTTATTGCTTTTATATAATATTAGAGATTACAGATACAATTGTATTTATAATTTCTTTTTTTAAAAATCAACTATGATTCTTAGTTTTATTTCATTAAAAAATATAGATTTTCTAGATGCACGTTTTAATTATATTGATTTCTGTAATTTTAGTTTTTAATAGGTGGTTTATTAATTTTTTCATTGGCATTAATTTTGTATCTTTACATAGATTAGATTAGACATTGTGGGTGGAATTTTGTAGTTACAAGTCACACAATAGCTCCACAGGAGGTTCAAAGTCAACACACAGGACGTAGAAGAGTAAAACCGGCTCCCTGCAGGATGCTGCCTTTCATGTCTGTTTAAAACATGGGAAAAATCAAAGGTTGGAATAGTTTACGCCTGAAATCAACGATTTAATCGCGTTCTTCTAGTTAGTGTCAAAGAAACAGGATCAATGATTGTGTTAATATTAATCGCAAGGTGTTTCCCAGCAGTTCTCTCATTTAGTCAGCTAGGTGGAAACCTTTGAAATCGTTATCACAGAAACAAATAAAAAGCAACACTACTAACAACAAAGCAGAGCTGGACAAGAATCATGTGGATGAACACGTCGCCGTTAAAAGGGGACAGCAGACTTAGGGAATTGTTTTTTCGTTTAATTTTTTTTTGGAGGGGGGTGTCGTTTCCAGAATGTGTGAACCAATCATAATAAACGGAAACAATGGAGACACCAGATCAGAACAACAGTAAAGTACAGTAGAGTGGAACTGCCAAAGTCGAAGGCTCGAAAATGTATAACAATGCAACAAAAATTATCTGGAAGAATTTTTAAAAATTAGGGTACCAGTGTTGGCAAAGACGAGCATATTTTCCCACGTGTTTTGTTAGTGTCCACTGATACCATGGGTGAACTTTTTGACCATAATTTCAAAAGTAATGTTTGGTGCAAACACAAAACTGCTCACCACCAAAAGAACGCCGTACCTACAGCAAAGCATGGTGGTGGCAGCATCATGCTTTTGGGCTGTTTTACTTCAGTTGGAACTTTGGCCTGAAACTAGGCAGAGGGAATAATGAACAGGTCAAAATATCTGTCAATGTTAGCACACACTCTTCAGGCTTCTGCTAGAAAATAAATGTTAGGAACAACCCACTAGAACAGCTGAACTTTATTTGAGGTTAATCAGAGGTGATTTGAATGGTTGCAGGTGTGTGCTGACTCCCATGAGTTTGAATGGGATGGATTATTTTTTGTCACATCCCCAGTTATGAGGGTGTGCACACATGTACAACCACATCATCTCAGGTATTTTTACTTCCCCTCTCAAAGTTTTCTTTATTTTTCTCATGAGTTATTCAAGTAAGATTAGTATGGAAAAAGTTTTATAATGATTTAATGTTTTTATATCACAAAAACCTGGCATTTAAACAGGGGTGTGTAGACTTTAAAATTCACTCAAGGCCTGGCTAGTCATAGATGTATAAGGAGGATTAAAATTAATAAAGCGTTAAAGTGTTTACTTAATACTAAAATATAATTTATTAATTTACCAATTTAAGGGGGGGAAAATCGCTAAATTAAATTGTTTATTTAATAATAAAATGTAATTTATCATGTTTTAATTTACCAATTCAAGGGGGGGTAAATGCCTAAATTAATACAACAAATACTGCATAACCCTTGTTTATGTAAATGCTCAGTGGGGGCCATATGTGGCCTATGGATCATAATTTGCTGACCTCTGGTCTAGCGTCACAAATAATTAATCAATGTCACAATCAATTAATTTTACCAAACAGACCTTTATGTAAATGGCATAAAACTGAAAGCGTGCTGGCAAATGACAAGCATGAAAATAACGAGAAGCTCTGCAAACTCCCATCGCTCCATTACATGCTGCATCAGTCAGGCCTTTTCAAAGGATTATGTTGTTGCAAACATTTGATGTACAGTTGCATGTTACTATATATAATGGTAACAGTTTGGTAATAAGTGGTATCGCTATTAAAGCTGAAATCCACAACTGTATTTTGTTAAAATCGCCAAAGCTAATACTAGAGAAGTCAAAATTCTGATCCTGCTGTATTCTTCAATAGTTTATTTTTGTCATGTGTGTGTGTGTTCCGGGTTTTGTCTTCCCCCCCTGTTTCACACACACCTGCTCCTGTGAGCATCTTCACCACCTGTGCCTCGTTCACCCTAATTACCTATTGTATTTAACCTCGTGTCTCATTCCCTCTCGTTGCCAGTTCGTTGTACCTTGTCGTCGCGTTCCAGCATTCCTTGTTTCCACGTCATAGACTCACAGTAAGGCTTGACCCTGTTCCGATTATCGACCGTGCCTCTTTGCCTCATGTTTTTGGATACTGTTGCCTTTCTTGGATTGCCTGCCTGTGTACCGACCTATGCCCGTCTATTAAACCTCTCTTTTTGGAAACTGTCCATTTGTTTTGGAGTTGTGCATTTTTGGGTCCTATCCGCTGTTCCGTTCATGACAATTTTTTTATATTTAATGAATGCCCGATGGCCCTGTTGTTGGCGCAGCGGAAACGACGTAGAAGGAAATGACAGCACGGAAAGGAGGTATAGCAATGGGCAGAGCTTAAATATTTTGCGTTTCTGTAGCATAAAATAGTCATACAATAATTACCGTCTAAATGAAAACAAAAATTGTTTGCTTAATAAACGCACAAATGTACACGCATATCCCGCTTGTGTACATTTTGGCCGCAGGCTTTGCTTTTTTTATCCCCAGGTACATGATAGTTATAGTTAATTATTGTTGTAAAACACAATAACGTTTACTTTCTAATGTATATTATTTGAATATTTTAGGGGGAACCCGGAAATGTGTTAACAGGTACTGTAACACCGCAGTGGTTCGAGAACGTATTTGTACACAGGATATTAAACTATTGACAGTTTCTCTCGCCCGTTTTATTTCCCTCGTGGGTTTCAACAGCTATATTATATACTGTACTACGTTGGTATATATTCACCCGCGAGGGGTTGGGAAGAGGGGGGGACGGGGACAGTTGGACTCGGCACAGCCTACGTCATATCGAAGCGACGAGCCGCTTTGTTCTAATGTTTAATTCCAGCAGGAAAAAAAAAATCGGATTTACAGCGTTAACTGTTATATGTAATTGGCAACAATTGGTCAAAGGCGGTCAACAAAAGGACTGGCAGTTTGGTCTAAAGACATAGAGGGGGCGCTGCAGCAGCTTTTTGATGCCACTGTTTTTCTGCTTTTAAAGAAGTATATTTTTTTTAAATGAAAAACTATTTATTTTTACCACTGTCACTGAACTGACTGTGTTACACTTTGTGGGATCTACTGCACACTTTTTTTTTTTTCTTTGAGACAAATGGATCACTAACTGATGAAAATAAGCTCTAAACCATAACACCATTGTCATTACACACCTGTTGAGAATGTTGAGGCCTAACAGTCGATTTTGAAGTCGAGGTTTATGACTGAGCTGTGTGGAAGCAGACATCAGCATGTGGAACATGTGACTCAAAGGTTTACAAGCTGGAAAAAATGTTTGTGACACAAGCAAAAAGACACACTCAGCAACAAGCAGCTGTGTCACATCACAGTTTAGTGAGGCCTCAGACCTCAATAACAAACAAGCCCTGTAATAACATCGTTATCAACACCTGACCCAGTACAATATGTCGCTCCACAGAGACTGCAGGGAGCCGGTTTTACTCTTCTACGTCCCATGTGTGTTGACTTTGAACCTCCTGTAGAGCTATACACTGGAAAACTGTTAATCATAATTGGACTTTGAAAAAAGTTTAATCAAAATCAGGTGGATCTGCCTGAGCAGCTTCACATATGCCAAACTGCTCAGCTTGGTACCAATAAAGATGATGCAATAGTAAAATAATAATAATAAAAAAATAATACCAAAAAAATCACGGGTAATTGACATCCCCTGACATGTTTATAATTGCCTATGGTTTAAACGGTAAATATAGCACAAACCATGATACTAAAAGTTTAATATTTCAAACTCATCATACATTAACCATGAAAATACACTTGGATAAAAAAAAAAAATGCACTGGAAGTGCACATCTACATGCATATGTGGCGAAGAATCTCCTTAACTTCCACTAAAAACACTGGCTAAACTTAGCTCCTCCACAACTAATAAAGATGCAAGTCTCTCTGTCAAGATATATTTCCATAACATACTATGACGCCAATTGCTGCACTGGTAGAATCTTAGGCCATTTCAGAAAGAGCACAAAAACCGTAACTAGGTTTTTTTTTTTTTTTTAGCGAATAGCTTAGGATAGGGTCCACAGAATAAAAACAAAGAGGTCCCGGCTGGTCCACCAATTTTATAAACAACACCAGAGGTGATGATGTGCGGTTGCCATGGCAATGACTGTATATTACTGGCATTGTGCATTATAATTTTTGTTTTAATTCTTCAATATTAGTGGGATAATTTGGATTTGGTGCATTTTTCAGGTTGTGAATACAAGTTTTGTTCTTTCTTTCAATTTGTATATTTTCTATTCCAGACTGTTTTAGGAGTCATTTTTTAGGCTAGTTCCAGAAATTCCGAATCTTCCTAGCTAATGCTTTCAACATTTTTCACAGTGAATGATTTGTGCGTGGCCAGTGAGCACTTCTTAAAAAGTTTCCACGTCCCTTGTGGAGGAACGTGTTCTGCAAGTAGATGTGTCACTCCTTCAAATTATCGCAAATATGCAAAAAAAAAAAGTCAATACAATCACCACTCTTAAATTATGAAAACAAATGCTAAGACATTTTTAGTGAATGAAGACTTTTTTACTAAAGGAAATATAAAAGATTAAAAATGGGAAATATTTGCCCAATGAGCAATTCTAGTATTGTGATACATTGACAACCCAAATACAGTACATGATTATTAATATCCCGCTTTACTTGATTCATAGACATAAAAAAATAAACAATACAGTGCAGTAAATGTCCTTCAGTGCTGATTTGTTCAAACTAAATACAAAATTAAGAAACTAGAAATGTTAAATAAAAACATACAAAAATCATCATGATTATTATCTGTTTTGTAAGGCATCATGTATTCTGAAACTTTAAGTAAAAGTAAAGCATAAATAAAGTGGCAGCATGGGCCCTTATTTTGCATTAAAATGAAGAAAACTACATAGAAATAGTGGAGCAGCAATAGAGTTCACTGTTCATTTTTCAGTCTACTTCTGTACCAAATATTGCTCACGTATGCTGTGAAGGAAACCACCTTAAACAGGAAGTTTGGCTTCCTTTAATTCACTCCCATGAGGTGAATGGACAACCCACTAACCTTTATAACACTCCCTCCTGCTCTGTAGTGCATCTGCAGTACCATTATTGCCTCAGCTGACCGGTCTGAAAGGTGTGTGTGCTATGCTACTTTCAACAGGAGCTGGTCTGGAGGTTGCCCTCGGTAAGGAGGGACGTGATGGTGGACGAGTCGTAAACGCTGTCATCATCGTCCGAGCTGAAAGCGGACGAATCCAAAGCGGGACGCATGGTGGCCTTGGTTTTCCTTCTGCAACACGCAAGAATCAAAGTTAGTTCTATTTTGACGATTTGTAGAACAGCCTAGTGTGTGAATTTTTTATGCACAACCCACCCCCATTTCCAATGACGTTGGGACTCAAGTACTGAGTAAATAGCACAAACAATGAAAAAATAAAAAATAAAAACATTTTCAATTTAATGCAGTGTTTTCCCAAGTTATAAGTGAGCTGAAATAGCCACGTTTGGGCAGACAGTGCCAGACAAATATTACAATACATGAAAGCTGTTGTTTTTGTTTGTCTAAAATGTAAACAAGAGTAGCGTGCCGTTGCCTTCGTGGCAACGACGACTTTCCCAAAATTGTGGCCATTCAGGCATGACGGGTTGGCTTATCTAGTGTGAATACCTACGCTCCAGAATCCCAATAGAAGACGTTGTGTGAGGTCATGTGACTTTCTTGTGTTGTTTGAATGGTGAATTAGACAAATGATTTCACTAGCGCTTAAATTAGATTAGGGCAAACAGTGGCCAATGCGGAAGTCTAAGTCATAGTCTCGCGCACGAAATAGTTGATAAATAAGCAATGATTGATAAAAGTAGCGAGTGACATTTAAATCATTGTAACGGAGTAAAAGTACCGTTACTTCTTAGCAGGAGAAGCGTCTGAAGTGTTTTTTTCTGGTTTGTTTGTGTGTGTGCCCTGCGATTGGCTGGCAACCAGTTCAGGGTGTACCCCGCCTCCTACCCGAAGATAGCTGGGATAGGCTCTAGCACTCCCGCGACCCTAGTGAGGAGAAGCGGCTCAGAAAATGGATGGATGTTTAATAAACGTGCTTAAGGGAATTTAAATGAGGTGTTGGAGTTTTTATTATTTAAAATTTTGACACCAATATTTTTCTTCTTACCAAATATCAGTTAAAAAAATATATTGGTCTAGCAATAATAAAAAAAAAATTAAAAAAAAAAATGTATATATATATATATATATATATATATATACACATGTCCACATCCCCCATGGGTGTGACGCCCCTGATATCATGTCAGAGATAAAAGGTAAGCGGAGCTCCATTGAGTTTCGTTGGATGCGCAGAGTAGACTCTGATAAGCGACACAGACTTGATTGCATTGTGAAGTGTGAACGAAGTGACTGTGTAGGGGGGAATTGTGTTTGGGGACGTATCCCTTTGCCTAACTGTGCCCTGCAACTGGGTAGCAACCAGTCCAAGGTGTACCCTGCCTCTTGACCGAAGTCACTAGGGATAGGCTCCAGCTCACCAGTGACCCTAAGCAGTACGGAAAATGGATGGATGTTCTTTAGTAGTTTTGGTTCTTGGGTTTCCACTTTCTACTCTCATGAGGGAATTGGCAGGGCTCCCTCTGGTGGCCATACCACGTAAAACATGGAGCATGAGTACGTCAGGCCTGGAATGGCCCCTCAGGGTTTCTGAGTACTGTAATTATTTTGGCACGTGCTGACATGTGAAATGTGAAATGCATCACACACACTGAAAATGTCTTGCAGGTGTGTGAGGAGTGTGTGCTACACTAAAGGCGTCGGAATGCCTGGGTGATGACATCATTCACGTGTGGTTTTACTTCTCCTGACGCAAAGAGGTGCTGTGTTTTGTACTGTTCAACACACCCCGTAATTAATTGTCTGTTGAAGTTAGTGAAAAAGGAAGTAGTATTTAAAAATGGTATGGTTTACTTGAGTTCCGTTTCCAAAGCGTTGACTCGTGACTGCAAGGCGTCTTTAAGCTCTATCTGCTCTTCCATGTCTCTCTGAGCCTTCCTCCTCAGCGTGTCGATCCTCTCTAACTCAGTTTCGCCCTCGTCCACCTGCCTCTTCAGAGCCTTCACTTTTAGAGAAAGCTGCAAGGCAACACAAGGGGGAACGGGGGGGGGGGACAGCTGATGAGCGCGTCCCCGCTGTCTCGGTAGTAAACATGTTGAGAATGTGCTAACCTGGTCCTTCTGTTCAGTGTGTGTTTCTCTCTCCTCGTCCAGCATCATGTTCAACTCCTTAAGCTTCCTCTCAAGGCGGCGCTGGGACGCCAAAAGAGAATTCTTCTCCCTTTAGAAGTGGATAGATAAACACAGATGATCATACACTATATAGACTAAAGCAGGGGTGGGTAATTCATTTTCCAAAGGGACCACATGAGAAATTGAACAGTTTTCAAGGGCCAGGTCAACAGGCGAACCCCAACTGTGTTCCATATTAATTTTATGTTTATATTAAGCATTGCAATTGTCCTGTTTTAATAAGCTGCTACCCGTAAAGATCTGGTTCATACGAAGAAAAAATTAGGAAACAATTTTTGGGCAAAATTATAAGCAGTCGCGAAAATTGCATATATACACAAAATTAAATAACTATTGAATCAACATTCACAAAAATCACATCTAAAATGTGCACAATTTTTCCTACATTTTGAAAATGTGCTAACCAAAGTCAAATAAGCTGTTCGAAGTGAGGACTCCTAAATCTTAATATAGATAGCTAGCCATTGTGGAGTTTGCTGGTTCTCCGTGTGCTTGTGTGGATTTTCTCTGGGTACTTTCATTTAAAAAACATGTACGTTATTGTGATGTTTTAGAAGGTTCAGTTGCTTCTACAGTTAAATACATGTTTAAGGAGGATTAATTCAATTTGCATGATTTCCCAAAGGAACCTTTTTCATTGTTGAACTATTTTTGATCACCACAAATAAAAAAAACAAAAGGAACTGTCACAAGAAAAAAAACTACAGTACCTGTCCTCAGTCCGGAGACGTTCCTCAAGCTCCTGGATTTTGCTCTCCAGCTGAGTGGCCCCAGCTGAGGAGCGAGACTGGCCCTCCATGTCGGCGACACGACCCCTCAACTCCTTGAGCTGTAGCGACACAGCCACACATAAATAAGTCTAATAACATAAAATGCAAAGAATGAATGATTTTTAAAATGCACGCACATGTCTCTCCATGGCATTCTTGTCCAACTCGAGGTCCTGTTTGGATGATCGCTCCTGCATAAGCTCCGAGCGCAGCTGGTCAATCTGGTCTCTGCTTCTGGACACGCGCTCCGTCAGCATCTCCCCGCTGCTTCTCTCCTCCTCCAGCTCCAGCTCCAGGTGCTTCAACTTTTCCTGAAAGAGAGGAGGTCACATCTCTACAATGTCCATTCTTTAAATATGGACTGCAACCAGCAAGCGACAAAGGAGTTTTCAGTCTCTGTGCTGTGTTCTGTCAGGTCCAATTTTCAACACATTATTAAACATCCAGGGAGAAATAAAACATTGCTCCAAAGGGCTTACAAAACTTTGGGGCGTAAACATGCCTCAAAAATTGAGGTTGAACTGTCAGCAGGTGTGGAGTCAACCTGTAAACTTGATGTTTGACCTATTTTGCACCATTAAGTGCTGAGTTTTAGTTTTGATATCCTTACAATAAGTGTTCTCTGTTAAGGGACTGTATAAACCATTCAGAAATATTAGCATTTTCCCCCCCACTTGTTTTTTTATATGATATATACGGTATATGTATATACAATAGAAAATAGATGGAATATGTAAGCAAAAACCCTAGTGATTTTTAATTATGCCCAACACACGTTTGCTGAGGTATGTATCAAAAGTCAAGAGATACTCCTTGTACCGGTCACAATCAATCATTCCTTTTTAGGCATCCTTGTTCCATGTCACAGCAAGAACCCTCCTGATTCTAAGTACAAATCGTCACATGATACACGAGGTAGTTGGGGTCAAATGTGTTCTTGTATTCCAGCTAAGTGACACTGAAAATGTTAGCTTTCGGCTCCCCTATGGCGTATTCCACTAGCACTGTTTACTTCCTCTTTATTATTCCACTTGCATGCTTCATTCCCCTCACATCCCAAACACACAGACAAACAGATGCACATATTTTACCTCCAGGATACGAATCTCCCTGGTCTTCTCGTTGAGGCTGTTCTTGCCCGCCTCACTCTCTGCCTCGAGGTGGCGCAGTCTGTTGGTTAGCATCTCTTTATCTAGCTGGTGGTTGTCCCTCTCCTCGCATGTGAGCAAGAGCTCCTTCTTCTGTCGTGACAGCTACTCGGAGTCGCAGTCATATTAGGCACGGTCACGCCAAACTGTGTTCATCACGCTTTGACTCTCTGTGTTTGGCACCCACCTCCTCCTCCAGTCGCCTCAGATTTGTCTGACTTCTGTCCAGTTCGGTTTGAGCGTCGCTACCGTGACGTTGCACCTCCTGCATTTCCTTGCGTGCGCACTCTCTCTGCTCCTCCAGTTGAACCTTGAGAGTCTGCACCTCACCTCTTGAGGACATGGTAAGAGACTCAAACTGACAGCGAGACAAGAGGGAAGAGGGAGGACAAAAAGGGACAAAAAGAGGGGGATTATTTTCGTGCAGTGCGTTTACTAGTGAGCACTCTGTAGAAGTGGGAATCTCAGTGTAACATGCTACGATCACGTATTTTACCAATAACAACAGTATCACAATACGGTGATGATTGATATACTTGAAGATGAAACACATTACATCAAAATAGCCATGCAACTGAAGAAATGAACGCTTTGCACGTTTAAGTAAACCAAAGTTTTTGGGAAAGCTTCCATTCATCCATTTTCTATAGTGCTTGTCCTCATTAGAATTGCAGCTGAGCTGCAGCCTATCCCAGCCAACTTTGGGCGAGAGGCGCACACTGTATGGACAAATAACCATTCACACCTATGACAATTTAGAGTCTTCAATTAACATAAAATGCAAGTTTGGAATGTGGGAGGAGGCCGTCGGACCCAGAGAAAATCTTTACTAATCACTATGCCATGTGGTAAAACGTTTAATTAATAAAATAATAAAAATATTTGGTGGAGCTTTCTATTTGTTGTTTTGGTATGTTGAGTTTGGAAGAGGAGAATTTAATATGTTTAATCTTCAACCAAATACATTTATTTTGTTGAAAATGTAATTTAATTCCTGTTTTGATTTTTAGAGCGGTTGGATGATAAATTACACTATCATGAAATCATTAAACATGTTTTTTTAGGGGTTTTGGAGAGTCGGACAACAGTAACATTGATTTTTGAAGTTGGGGGAATCAATGCTGTATCATGACATATAACAATATTGATATTTTGATCTCCAACTCTCACTGGAGCAGTTCGCAGCGGAGTGTGAAGCGGCTGGGATGAGAATCAGGTCATCAATCGGAAACGGGTGGCGTGCCCTCTCCAGGTCGGGGATGATATACTGCCCCAAATGGAGGAGTTCAAGTATCTTGGGGTCTTGTTCACGAGTGAGGGAAGAATGGAACAGGAGATCGACAGAGGGATTGGTGCAGCATCTGCAGTGATGTGGACGTTGTATCGGTCCGTTGTGGTAAAGAAGGAGCTAAGCCAAAGGGAGAAGCTCCCAATTTACCGGTCGATCTATGTTCCTACACTCACCTATGGTCACGAGCTGTGGGTCGTGACCGAAAGAACAAGATCCCGGATACAAGCGGCCGAAATGAGTTTCCTCCGCAGGGTGTCCGGGCTCTCCCTTAGAGATGGGGTGAGAAGCTCAGTCATCCGGGAGGATCTCAGGGTAGAGCCGCTGCTCCACCACATCGAGGAGCCAGATGAGGTGGCTGGGGCATCTGATTCGGATGCCTCCCGGACGCCTCCCCGGTGAGGTGTTCCGGGCACTTGCCACTGGGAGGAGACACCGGACACGACCCAGGACACGCTGGAGAGACGATGTCTCCCAGCTGGCCTTGGAACGCCTCGGGATCCCCCCGGAAGAGCTGATTGAAGTGGCTGGGGAGAGGGAAGTCTGGGCGTCTACTGCCCTCACGACCCGACCTCAGTTAAGCGGTGGAAAATGGATGGATGGATGGATGCCCCACCCACTGAACCCCCTCCTTCTTTCCTACCTCCTTGTTGATTTTCTCCAGAGCTCTCTCCTGCTGTTGTCTGAGCTCCTCCTTCTGGTTGAGGGTCTGTTTGACCACCTCCTTTTCTTTCTCAGCATCCTCCACACGCTGACTGAGTTCCCGGTGCTCCTGTGTCATGCGTGAAGCTTTTCGCTTTGTCTCATCCAGCTCAGATCTCAGGCCCCTCAGCTCGGTGTGGAGGGCAAGCTCGGCCTCTGAGTTCTCCGCATTGCTGGTCAGCAGTTGAGCCTGAAGACATCACAGTCCAGTTTAGCACTGTCATTCTAACGGATTTTATGCTTTGAGAAGGACAAAATCTTACCTCTAACCGAGACAATTTATCTTTCAGACGAATGTTGGACTCAGTCTGTTCCTTCTGGGCATCTTCTAAAGACTTCAGGTCCACCTGAGATCTACTCAAATGGGATTTACTGGCCTCCAGCTCCTCCTCAGCTGATTGCAATTTGTCTTTGAGCTGGCTGGCTTCAATTTGTGCTTCCCTGAGCTTCTGCTCCAGTTCAGAGACGGTGGCTGGGTCTGGGAGCTATGGGACAGAACAACAGCTGATCTTGTACTGTATGTGTGTATATACAAGCATGCAGCCAGTCATTTAGGTTTAATTTTAGCAACTAACCTTTTTGTTTTTCTCCTGGGCCTTGGCAAAGTCATCTCTGGCCCTCTGCAACTGGTTCTTTAGTCGATCAATCTCGTATTTTAGTTCTGCCTCTTGCTCCTGATGAGCTTTTTTCACCGAGATGGTCTCCATCACCTTTTTGTCAAATTCCGTCCTCTGCTTCTCCACCTCTGATTTTGCCTTCTGCAGATCAGCACTGAGTCGCTCAAGCTCCTATACAAAATCATGACCAACACCATGTTTAAACTGCTCTGTTTAGATCATTTCTGTAATCCTCAGCATTTGTGAGCGCACTCGTGCACCTGCTTTAAAGTCTGTTCGTGGTTGGGGTCCGGCATCTTCTGTTTCATTGCGTTCATTTTTTCCTGGAGCTCTTTCAGCTCCTCCTCATTCTCCTCTTTCTCTAGTCGGGTTTGCAGGAGTCTTAAATTTGAGCACATATTTTTATGTATGACAATGTGTCTGATTAGCAGTTGTGGATTAAATTTGATAATGGTAAAACATTGAGGTAATGAACAAAATCAGTCACATATTTTGCTAATATAGTCAGTCATACTTTGTTGCGTGTTTTCGTTTGCACATTAATGACAAAAGTCATGTTATTGTTTTAATTCTGCATTTAAAGAAAAAAAAACACCCTTCAAGCAACAAGTTTTCCTTTGTAGGGTGAAAGGTGCAGCTGGCTACTAATGTGGACGGAGTGGGTGCCAACAATGACGAAATGAAATGCCAGTATTTTGAGGGTAATAGCCTGTAATCAACATAAAAATAAAAAAAAAGCACTATGAATTATTAGTTAGTTTTTGGACCGGTGAACTTAGTCCAAAATGCTGAATTATGAACTATTAACTGAACTACATTTTTGGAACAATGTACTAAACTTTGAACTAGTTCACGTAGGAAATGAACTTTACCAACACTGATCGTGTATTATTGGTTTAAAAAAAAATGCAATGTCTTTTATTTCCAATATCGTGCAGCCCTACATATACAATTAACATTCCCCGTTTCCACTGAACGGATGTTTACAGAAAGTCTGTATCCAATTTTGAAGCTAAACACATTACAATGCAAGACCATCCACAGAACATGTCGATAACATTTAAAGTAAACACTGAAAATTTTAAAAGGCAACAGTTAAAATGCTCGTCTTGGACAAGTTTTTTTTCCTTCCCAAACAATTACAGTGAACTACAATATAAACAAATGTATGTGTATTTAAAGTTTCATTGCTGTAGATAATGTAATGGTTTACTTCTCTCCTGTTTACAATTAGTGCTTTGTCTTTGTTTCTCTCTCCCTTCTAGAAACTTTGTTCTGTTCGACTAAGCAAGTCTGATTCCCAATAAACCTCAATTATGATACCACAGCAGAAGCTTAAAAACTCCACTGTGACACAGTAAAAGTGTTCCGGCATGAAAGGGATAGAGATTTTCCATTCTGCTTGACCAAACAGCTAAACAGGACAAAAAAAAAAAGAAAAAACAATTTAAAAAAATGCAACACTTTCTTTTTACTTTTTTTTTTTCCTTAAGTGAAAATCTATGTTAGTGAACATTTCTCCTTTGCCAAGGAAATACATCCACCTCAGTGCAATACAGCAAAACTGCACATTTTAGAGTGACTTTTTTTATTGTGGGCAGGCTATGCCACACCTGTGCTGTAATCATGCCACCTAATCATCTTCATATGACACATCTGTAAGGTGGATCGATTACCTCGGCAAACGAGAAGTGCTGACTGGCACACAATTGGATTCATGAACAAAATTTTAGCTAAATAGGCCTTTTGTGTATACAGAAAAAAGTTTTAGATCTTTGAGTTCAGCTCATGAAAAATGAGAGCAAAAACAAGTTTTTTCTTTGTTTAGGATAGGAGCACCCATAATTTTTACACAAATTATGGATTTAATTTTGGAAGGGGCCTTGATTCTACAGCTACAGATTTCCACAGCAACACACAAACTGTACAACTAGTGACTCTCACACTGTTTCATAGTTGCTGGGTGGCTCTCTGACAAAGAGGTGCAGAAACATTGAGCAGGTAGAAAGAAAGAAGAGCGTGATACATAAATTAGAATGCAATGACTGAATGATAAATGAAAGTGACAATCCTTTCTTGGGAATGCAGAAGACATTGAAAGCAAGCAAAACCTCTGTAAAGTCTCTGAACTTACTCTTGCTTTGTAGAGCGAAATTCATCCCTGGTGTTGTGAAACTGCTCCATCCAGTGGCTGCTCTCATCCCTGCAGTCCTCCAACTGCTGCTGGAGAGTGCGAACTGATGAATTCACGCGCAAGCGCTCAGCCTCGATCCCCACGTGAGACTGAGAGACAGGAGAAAATTGCATGACAGTCCTAACAATTCAGGTACAGATGAGAAAACCTGAGTGTGAGTTAAAAGTCCAACGCGCTGTTGTACGGCTGGGTGATAAAATCCATTTTTGGGACTTTTTTTTTTTTCCACATAAATTCTATTTCTGATTTCAATTGATTTTTTTCACCTTCGTTGACAGAAAAAAAAATGACAACCTAATTTACTTTATTTCTCCTTATACCAGTTTCCCATGCGGCATGCATCAACTTCCACCGAAATAATAGAAAATGTTTTTTTTGTTTACAGATAATTAAAAATCAAGCATTTCCTCTCTCCCCTCTCAAGACATCTCTTTTGCAATGCAAGCATGATCCTTAATGAATTCGCCTTTTAAATGTTTAACAAATTAAGATCATAAAATGAGTGGGCAAACTGCATGGCTCAGATGGTCTATATATCACTTGTTGAAGCTCTTTCAAGGTCTTTTGTAATGTAAAGTTGTTCAGGTGAGGCAAGGCGCGCTGGCCCCACTCCAGGGGCCTCATCCTGGTCTCCAGGGGGCAGACTGGGGGCCATGCTGCTGCACCCTGGGCTTGTGTCCTCCACTTTCCTTTCCCTGGGGCACTTTGCCATAGTCATCACCCCTCTCTTACTTGGGCTGTGTGGGGTCCCCAGATGACTTTGGGGCCTCTGGTAGGGTGTCGGCGCTTCCTGTCTTGGACAGGCCCACCTCCTGTGCCCTATTCTGGCCGCTGGGTTGGGGGTTTATGGTGGTGGGGTGAAGCCCCCCTTTTCTCTGTGGTCTTCAAGCCAGTCGAGGCCCGCAGCGTCCTCGCCTTCCTCTCCCCATTGCTCGCGGGAGGTGCTTGACATGGGCTCACTTTTGATGGGCTGTGACCTTTTGGGGTGGCAGCTGGCTCCTGTGTTGTTGGTGGTTGGGGGCGCCATGCTCTCTGGGGGTGGTGGCAGCGGTGGGGCGCGTTGGTCCGGTACCCTTGCCCCTCCTTTTGGGACTAGTTGGGGTGCTTCGGTCAGGCTGGGTGACCGGCCTGGGTCCTGGGGAGTGGGTGACATCCCCCTGGCTGGGTCCCCCAGGTGATGGACTTGCTGACTTGGCCCCCACTTGAGGGTGGGGGGCGCCTTCCTCGATGTGCTGGGACAGCAACTACATGCATGTGATATGGCGCTCATTCACTAATAAGTTCCATTGACACGCAAAAGGCTTGAATTGCTTTTGCTGCGACAACTAACAACAACACAGGTTGTATTAAGATATCAACTCTCAGTTTCTTACAGGTGTTTAGACACTATAAAAAGCATCCGACTGCACCACTCATCAGTAGCACTGCCTTGCTCAATTCCCACATCCTGTCCTGTCCTTTTTTGTCCTCTTAGCTTGTTCTACTGGTTATTTGTTGCATGTCTACACCGGTTGTCCTCCCTGTCCACAAATAAGAACACAATCTGACTTTGTAATGTTACTTGTCGTCAAGTATCTAGACCAGGGGTCGGCAACCCATGTGTGGCTCTTTCATCCTACTGTTGTGGCTCCCTGTGACTTTGGAAAATAAATGAGTATTTTATTAAAATACATTTTATTTTACTTTGTTCGTTTTTAAAAATAATTCTAAATTTGAAGATTATGCTAAACGAGTAACATTAAAATAAAATGTTTTAATATTTTTATCGCCCAAAATGTGAGTCACATCCACCGATGTGCGACACTCTAATATCTTGTATACCTGGCATACCTCAAGTCTAGCTGCCCAGATTAATCCAGCACACCAACATCGCGATTTATTTAGCTTTTTGACACTTGCCTGGAAGGCAAATGATGGATAAATCCAAGAAAAGAAAAATTTCTGAAGATAACAGAACATTTAATGCTACGTGGACAGATTCTTTTGCAGATTCTCACTGCTGATGAAACTGGTTTACCAGTCTACTTAATATGCGGTGAAAAATTGGCAAACAACAAAAAGTCAAATGTTGCAAGACATTTCAAGAACAAACACTCTGCCTTTGCTAAGAAATATCCAGAGGGAGCAGAGCGAAAAAAGGCCGTTTCGGAGCTGTTACGTAAGGCTGATGTGAGCAGAAGTCACTTCAAGATGGGGATTAAGACTGCAAATTCAACTACATTTTGGTTTGCATTGTTGGTTCAGTGCCGGTGGATAATATTTGGATAAGTTTGGATTTTTGTCTCCTACATACGAGGAGGACAGTTGACTGCACAATCCAGTACTACATGCAATAAAATTATCAAACACAGAAGCAGATGGCATCTGCAGCATCGCATTTTTCGTTTAGTGCAGGTTGGGTAAATTTGGATTTTTATTTGTTAAATATGAGGACTCAAACAGACACTGAGTATTTTATTTGAAATTAAGCATCAACCAAGTGTAAAATCCTTTTTGTTACATGCAGAAATAAAATTCTGTGTTCTCTGGAGCATTTCGTTGATTTCATAAATGCAACAGTTTTTTTGTACAAAGCATACAGGTTTTATATATATATATATATATATGTGTATATATATATATATATATATATATATATATATATATATGTATGTATATATATATATATATATATATATATATGTCAAAATAGGTTGTGGCTCCGACTGCTTTCTTTTCATTGGGAGGCTGATCAAGACTAACTATTGTTCTGCTGTGGTTCGCACCCCTACAACCCTTTTCTGTACAGCTGTATTTTCAATAAACATCCGGATGATTAAAAAATAAGTAGAGGAACTATTTCAAACTCCCCTGTTGCACGGCAAAACTTTTCCAGTACAAAAGGCATACAGATCCACCATTCTACATGGCCATGCAGCTAAACGGCGACATAGGAAAAATATTTGCAGCTTGGAAGGATATACCATAACATGTCAATAAATCACTGCTTTTGCAACATATAAACGGGCACCAAGCTTTTGGTAATGTTCAGCGCGATTCAAGTTGCGATTGACTTGTACTGGGCTCCTTTCGTGTCATAAAGAAAACAATGGGTAAATGAGTCCGCTGTGTTTCTTAGTGGGAATTAAACTCGCTAGTTTTTGAAAAATCAGCACAAGTAGATTTGGAAAATTATCTTTTTTTTGGGAGGGTAACAATGACTGTGCTGTTGTAAGCTAGCTCCTCTCTGTTCACATCCATGTTGTTTGTGGAAGCAATGCCCATCAGTGGGGATGTACTTTGAAATACAGAAGCCGCAAAAAATAAATAAATTTAAAAAATCCTAAAAAATAAATTAATAATTAACCCAGCCCTAATATCTTGATGACTTCATTTAGTTCCTGTGTGTCTGTGCGTGCGTACGTACGTGCATGCGCGTACACGTGTGTACCTGAGACACTTGCTCCATGCTGCTCCTCAGTTTCTCCATGTCGACGCTATACTGTTCTCGAAGGGCCTCAATCTCCTTGTCATGCGTGGCCACCTCATCCTTCAGCGCTCCCTTCAGCGCTGTCAGTTCCCTCTCCCGCTGCCGCAGCGTCTCCTCCAGCTTCTGCTTCAGGTGACAGACCTCCATCAGCTCGGCCTCCAGAGTCGCCACATCCTGCAGACACCCCGAGAAATGTTACATCTGAAAATCTCCCGCCAGGGTAAGCTGCAACTTGATGCAAGTTTTGTTGTACCTTCCTGTTGCCATTTTCTCTTCTCAGTTCATCTTGGAGCTCGGCCAAGTGGTCCTCCATCTCTCTGGCACGAGCCTCGGCATTCTCTCTTTCTATACGCAGCTGAGTCAGTCTGCAAGGGAACACGTTTTTTTATATGATGACCGATTCATTACATTCAAACCAGGATTGGTGACTTTATGCAGTGTTTATTTACAAATAATGACTACTAATAAAATATAAAAACATTGTATCATAATACTGCAAATAATGAAAGGTTAAGATTTTTTATGGCCTTTTTTTTTTTAATGAACATCCACAGCAGGTGTAGAGTAGCAGGTGTCCATCTGGCATTTATTGGGTGCAAGTGCATTTTTAGATGTTCCTACCCAAAAATTATGAATATTAGAGGTTATAGGATGCTGATATGCAGAATATCTAATCAATTAATTAAATTACCCCTCCTGGAAGCCGTCACCTTATCGTGGTGGAGGGGTTTGTGTGTCCCAATGATCCTAGGAGCTAAGTTGTCTGGGGCTCCACACCCCTGGTAGGGTCACCCATGGCAAACAGGTCCTAGGTGAGGGACCAGACAAAGCACGGCTAAAAGACTCCTATGATGAAAAACATAAGTGGATCGAGGTTTCCCTTGCCCGGACGCAGGTCACCGGGCCCCCCCTCTGGAGCCAGGCCATGAGGTGGGGCGCGAAGGCGAGTGCCTGGTGGCCGGGCCTGCACCCATGGGGCCTGGCCGGGCACAGCCCGAAAGTGTAACGTGAGTCCCCCTTCCCATGCGCTCACCACCTGTGGGAGGGTCCGATAGGGGTCGGGTGCACTGCAAGCTGGGCGGTGGCCGAAGACGGGGACCTTGGCGAGCCCATCCCCGGCTACAGAAGCTGGCTCTAGGGACGTGGAATGTCACCTCTCTGGCAGGGAAGGAGCCGGAGCTGGTGTGTGAGGTCGAGAAGTTCAGACGAGATATAGTCGGACTGGCCTCCACACACTGCTTGGGCTCTGGTACCAGTCCTCTTGAGAGGGGTTGGACTCTCTTCAACTCTGGAGTTGCCCACGGTGAGAGGCGCCGAGCAGGTGTGGGTGTGCAGTGATTTGCAAGCAAACCCTTATTTCATCACAATAAAGTCTGTTTTCACTAGATTCTATATTCTACAGTATTTTAACCACAGACCCATAAAAATAAGGTAAATATCACCTTCTTCTGGGGCTGGAACAAACTAAATGCTTTCCATTCCTTTTAATAGGAAATATTCCCTTGATTCGTTAGTCGTTCAGTTTGCAAACAGGGTCACGGAACATTAAATTTGTAACTTGTGGTTCCACTGTATTCCATACAGTATTACTGTCTCATTAACTTAAGGGTAGATCACGTTATCTCAAATTCCCTCTCCGCTGCATAAAGTAGAGCAGCACTTTTTATTTTAACTCCACAATACACAGTATCTTTACAGAGCCCATGTCTGAGGTGGTGTCAAGATGTCTATCGCAACACAATGTGGTATAAGTCATTGTAAAGTAGCACCCACAGGCTATGGTACCCTCCCTCACCACCTCTTTGCATGAATGTGTGTGTGTGTGTGTGTGTGAATATTATGTCCCTCACTCAGACTGGGTATCATTGAGTTCTTTCTTCTTCCGAGCCAGCGTTTCCTCCAATTGCAGATTTGCATCCAAGCAGGAGTCCAGCGCAACTTTCAAAGTTTTTTCGGAGCGGGTAAGGGAGCCCTGTACACAAGCGCAGATGATAAAATTAATGAGAGCACTGGACCATTGGACCAAGATGGTTTCGAAGTGTAAACAATGAACCTGTAGGAAATGCTAAAGATGTTGGCAATTGCCCAAAGATCAATATGCAACGGGGATTAAGTTCTTATGGGCTATTCGAGATTAAGAACTCCCCAACTTCCTTAAAACAATATGTAATGAGCCATTACTGAAGTTATATTCTTTGTGTGTGTGTACCTCTGACTAGCAGAGGATTTAAAGGATTAATCAGAGGATTAATTTGAAGCACACTCTACAGTATCCCAAGCCCTCCTGATTGTTAAAAAGGCATAAACAGTTGAGGTGGAACCCCACTCACGTCGTCATTGCTTTAAGACCTGGTGTTTTGTTTTCAAGATCTGCATGAGTGCCTTGGAGTGTGTGCACTCCACCTACCCTTCGGTCCTCTTGCAAGGCACTCTGCAGCTCCGCCACCTTCCTCTCAAGATCCCTCTTTTCTCTCAACAAGTCCAAGGGCGCTTCTTTGTGCTGGTGAAGATGAATGTGTGAGGACGCGTTAACTCTTTAAGCAGTGTTAATTTATAAAAAAAAAAAAAAAAAAAAAGCAAGCAAGCATAAAAGACTAGTCCAACATATCTTAAGAACAGACCTGAAGGTTCTGAAGCCTCTGATAGATCATCTGGACTTTGTGCTTGATGGCAACATCACTTTCATTGGTCCTGAGGACGAAAGAGAGAAAGAAAATGAGCAACAGAAAGAAAGAGAGAAAGAAACAAGACACTTTATATTTAGGAAAATACCTTATTAATAAAAGCCAATTAACAAAAAGACTGCTAAAAAATTACCAAGACAACCAAATTCAGCCAATAATAGCACTGAACTTCATTTCATATAGTTGGGATGCACAGGATTAACAAAATAAAAAAATGACAGAGAGCTAGCGAGAGAGAGATAAAAAAGAAAAGGAAAAAAAGATAGACAGACACACAAATGGACATAGAAAGAAAAGAAAGAACGAAAGAAAAGATATGAGAAAAAACTCAAGGAAGATAGGATGCATGATGGAAGGCATGAACGATGGAAGAAAGGATGGAGGGAGGGAAGAACTGAGGAAGGGATGGCAAGAGGGGAGATTTGACAGATGGATAGGTGGCTGGATTGAAGGAAAAAGGATGGCCAGATGGATAGCTGAAAGAAAAAAATGGAAAGATGGAAGGTTTACAAGATGAATGGAAGGAAGAGTGGATAGAACAACAGACTTACGTATGGCAACAATGTTCCATCACTTTGAAGGATGGATGATGGAAGAAGGGAAGGTTTGAATGATGGGTGGATGGAAGGATTGAAAGATGAAAGGGTGGAGGGATGGAAGTATGAAGTTTGGAGGATGGTTGATGAAGGATGGATTGAAGGAAAGATGGATGGCTAGGTGGAGAGAAGGATGGGATGGAGAAGTAAGGAAGGAAGAAAGGTAGAAAGGAAGGAAGGCAGGACAGATATACGGTACTTTTGTTACAGCGCAAGATCACTTTGGTGCATGAATATGATCATTTATACGAGATGATGAAGGTGCATACCCTTCTCTGAGGATGCTGTATATGGTCTGCATGATCTGCTCCTCCTCTCTGCTCATCTCTGCACTCTGGTCCAGCAAAAGGTCTGGGGTAACCTTAAGACATAGAGGAGAAAACTACTCATGAAATGAGGAGTTAGGCACTGACTGAGAAGTCCAGTCCCCCAAGAAGTCTCACTTGAGGCTCTGTCTCCATGGTAACATATCTGCCCATTGAAGGCTGCCGATGAGTTGAGTGTGCAGTAGTGTTGGGGGAAGCTTTCTGGCCGCATCCCGGGCTGCTGTGTGTTGAAGATGAGGGTGAGGTGTAACGGTTGTCGGTGGTGTGAGGGTGCACACCCTGAGCATCCTGGGAAGGTGATATGCCTCGCTGTTGACGTCCAAGCCTTCTGTCGTCAAACCTGTTTACAGGGTGGTTGACAGCATGCGCCTGCTGATCCAGGCTAGAGAAGTGCCGCCTCTCACTCAGTGAACCCACTGAACCGTTCAATTTTGCCTTATATGAGCCATCCCCCATATTGTGAACCGGTTCTCTTTCCCCTCGTACACCCAGCCCGCTGTCCAGGTTGCCATAGCTGCCGGATTTTCCATCCCCTGGAGGTCTAGATAGCTGAAACTCCTCATTGCCAGCTTCTCCCTCCCCATCTCTGTCCAGAAGTGATCCATGGGATTGGGCCCGACGTAGCACGCCTCCATGCCCCCCTCCATCATCTGCCCTCTGCATTGCTGGCTTGCCCTTCTCCCTCCTGCGGGGGAGGCTACTGTAGCCAGAATTATACTGAGTCCTGAGCTGAACTCCATAAGAGTCCCCCTTCTTGCCGTCTTTAAGGACAACGTACGGCTGACCCGCGATGCCCTGCACACGGACCGCCACACCATACTTAGAGGAGGTCTGCGACTTGGGCTTGGCTTGAGACCCAGACTGCCCTCCTCGGAAGTCATGAAGGTCATTGATGAAGCGGATCTGAACACCGTGGTCCACTGGCGTCCTCCGACCGGAGGATGATGTGTTCATGCTGTTAACACTGGAGAGAGAGCAGGAAATACTGTAAGATGTGAAGTCTTCACTGAAGATTAATAGGATTACTAGAAAGTTTAATTGCTTAATTGATTTTCTTATTCACATACAATGGGAGAAAATGTCTAAATAAAAGGATCATGCACTCGAAAGCAAATTGTTACATTGAATGATTACACAGAACAATGGAACCACTATGTCAAACAGCCTCGAAGTTGTACAGTTCAGAATTTAGCTCATATTTTTGGGAGAAAATGGGCTTATGAAGTCACACATACATTCATAGTTCAAACTGTTGTTGTGCATGATTAGAGCTCATTTTAGCAAGCATCAGAGCATTAACTCATCTTTTTCAGATGTTAAGAGCATGAGAAGAAAAAAAAAAAAAAAAAGAACACCAGAAGTTACAGACTTGCTAATACTATTACTATCATGATCGATTCAGGGTTTCCCCACATATACCGTAATTTCTCGTGTATAATGCGCATTTTCCCCCACAAATTTTTAAAAAAACATCAATAGTGGTCATCATACATAGGTATAGGAGAAAATGAAAACGACTTTCCCATGTTATAAATGTATGCCGCCATCTAGAGGTTATGAAAAAGCTGTACACTTTCATTCCAATACGCCACCGCCCCTTGGAGGTTATGAAAAAGATGTACACTTTCGTTCTAGTATGCCACCTAGGTTATGAAAAAGGTGGTCTGCACTTTCATTCCAATATGACAGGGGTACATATGACTGCATATATGTACAATTGTGCATATAAGTTAACATACCCAGGCAGAATTTGTGAAATATTGTTTTTTGTTTAAATATGACTGATGACTGAACAACAACCACCATTAATTTCTTTATGGTTATGTTTTGATTAATGATAATGCTTTTCTGAAACACTTGACCGTTTAAATTTGATTTCCATTAAAATTAAATTAAATGTGTTTCGCCTGGTCCTTCATGTTTTCCTTTAAGAATTGTACACATCTTACAAATTCTGCCTGGGTAATCAAACATATGAGTAGAACTGTGTGTTTTCTTATTTACTAAATAAAAGTTGGGCTGTGAACTTCAAAATAAGAGAAAGTAAATTAAAAAAAAAAAGATTACGTGTTCAAATAAAGTGCTTAACTTCAGAATAATTCTATGAAAAAAAATAAAATACAGATAATACTTCATCTTTTGATCATATGGGTAGAAGCAAAATCATGCATTGTAAAAATGCACTATACATTGGTAGAAGGGTTTTCCAGAATTTTGGGGTCAACTTTGGGGAGTGCGTATTATACATGGGTGCGCATTATACACGAGAAATTACAGTACTACGTGACGTCAGCCGTCCAGCGCGTTAAAACAGCTCACAGTCCGGACTACAGACGAAGTTGAAAGTTCACACTTTTCATTGTAAATATTAATTAGGCAAGTATTGTAAGTCCGGCGGCACGGTGGACAACTGGTTAGAGCGTCTGCCTCACAGTTCTGAGGTCCGGGGTTCAATCCCCGGTCCCGCGTGTGTGGAGTTTGCATGTTCTCCCCATGCCTGCGTGGGTTTTCTCCGGGCACTCCGGTTTCCTCCCACATCCCAAAAACATGCATGGTAGGTTAATTGACAACTCTAAAATTGCACTCCGGTTTCCTCCCACATCCCAAAAACATGCATGGTAGGTTAATTGACAACTCTAAAATTGCCCGTAGGTATGAATGTGAGTGCGAATGGTTGTTTGTTTGTATTTGCCCTGCGATTGGCTGGGAACCAGTTCAGGGTGTACCCCGCCTCCTGTCCGATGATAGCTGGGATAGGCTCCAGCACGCCCGCAACCCGAGTGAGGAGAAGCGGCTCAGAAAATGGATGGATGGATTGTCCTTCAATGAATCAGTCCTTACCCTTCATGACCACGCACATTGATATGAATAATTAATTAACACGCCAGTTAAACTGTATTAATGTGTAAATAAAAAGTTAACAACAACCAAATACACTTTTACTAAGGAAAATAAAAACAGTGTGGCGAAAGTGAAATTGTGCATTTCTTTGCACTTTTATGGCACTGCACCGTCACTGTGCATTGTGTTAAAAATAAATAAAATAAAGCGGTCTCGGTTAAATGCTTCTGCACAGCTGGACTGCCCTTTGTTCGAATCACCAGCTACAATGTAGTACTTTGTGAGAGATGATGATGCAAAAGTAGCTATTGTTGGTGAGAAGAATTAACTGTAATCTAATTACTTTCCTGATGAAAGTAATGTTACTTTGTTCCTTACTCAAAATTGCATTTTTTTTTTTTTGCGCGACTTTGTAATGAGTTATCGACATCGCTGGTTACGAGCGCGGTCATGGAACAAAGTAAACTCTTATCTCAAGGCATCACTATAATTGTTAGAGTTACGGTAAAGTGTTTTGTTTTTATATTTTAACATGAACAGTGGCTACCTTCTTTTTACACACGAATGTTACAAATGTTAGATACCACTGGCAACACGACTTGAGGTATGTCTTCATCAGTTGTCATAAAATATAGGATATTTTATTGTTTGGCTATAAATTTATTAGACTTTTTAGAATCTTAGTAAAGTTTTTGTGATGGACAGTTGGTATGGGATGAAATATGTGCCAGCAGGAACTGAATTTGAATCATTTTTATTTGAATTTAAATTTCAACACTTGAATATTTGCATTACAAAACTGAATTTGAAAAACAATTTCAATGTTTTTAATTGTAAACGTTGCATTTAAAAACAGAATCTGAATAGCATAATTTGAAAAAGTTATTATGGAACTGAAGTCCAATAAACTTGAAAGTTAATGTAAGAATTTTTTTAATCAGCAAAAAAATAAATAAATTCTAATTATATATTCTTACATTCCGTTTGATCATTTCAGATTCAGTTTGACAAATTCAATTACAAATTACCTATAATAGATATCAAGAGACTGTAAGGAATAGCAATCGATTGGCGATGCACAGATCTCATAAATTTCATAATCTGAACCAAATAGAAGGTGTTGGACATTAGACTGTAATATGAAAGCAAGCGATTTATTGTTGCTGAAAAGTAAACAAAAACACACTTTCTACCGTCTCGTTTTGCATTCAGATTTTGAGTTGAGAAGCTTTGGTAACAAATCCCTCAAATGTGCAAATCAAATAAATAATACCTTGTCTGCCAATAACTGTGAAACGTCCCAAACTTGGCCCGACAAACAGCAGCTAAAAGATACAAGGATCATACACAGTAACACTCACTTGTGTGGACTTTGTCCTCGGTGCGCCTCATAAGTGATTAACCTGAAAGCACACACCCATGTATCACTTTCGCCTGAGCAGAGCAACCAGGCCACATACTTTAGCTATCTATGCCTGCAGACTTCCTTTGCAGAAAATAACCAAAGGAAACTTTCGCCCATGTTGCTTATTTAACCACTTTTCAGTTCCCTTGAATCTCCTCACACTTTGCATGAATGTACTTAGTGACATGTGAGTGTAGCTTAGCAGGTTCACAACGTCGTCATGCACACATGCCTAGTCTTACATTGACTGATCGTGCATGTTTCGTAAACGTTGCGCGTTCTCCTACCTGTGTTACAATATATGGCTAAATGCTATCAAAGCACTCCCTTATGACCTCTTTGGTTACTATCTTCCACTCCTTCTTTCAAGGCAAATAAAAGTTAGATTTATAAGTTTATCAGTGCCTGTAGAAGAAGTTGTTTTCTGTGTTCAATACTCCTCCCCTCACAGACTGACGTCACACCAAAAAGTAACCATCACATTGTTGTTTTGCACACGTACACCTGTCCGCTACAGAATGCTTACACAAAAACACCTTTCCACATTTGGAATGTGAATGATGGAGGCCAAAACACTAATAGCGCTTTCACATGTAGGGTGTGAATCATTTTATCCCAGGTTTGTGATTTTTCCCACACGGACAAACGAGATAAAAGCGAACCAAAATGCATCACAACTAGGGATGGGCATTTGACAATCTCCTCGATCTACTACGGTTAAAATAAACCATTTAATCAATGCATGTTTTTCCCGTGCTTGCGTTTTCTGCAGGTACTTCAGCTTCCGCCCACATTCTAAAAACATGCGTTAGGTTGATTGAGTACTAAATTGTTCATCGGTGTGAATGTCAGTGTGAATAGTTGTTTGTCTGTGTGTGTCCTGCTACTTGCTGGCAACCAGTCCAGCTTGTACCCTGCCGCTTGCTCAAAGACAGCTGGGATAGACTCCAGCTCACCTGCGACCCTAATGAGGAAAAGCACCAGTGTCTGAAATTAACTTGTTGACTCACCGCCCAAGGTGGCCGGTAGATTGGGGGGGGAGAAAAATTTTTTTTTCCACCAGCCAAGCATATTTTTCAACCACACCAGGACAGCCTCAGTGGAATCATACCCCCTAACTGGATCGCTCCTCTTCCCTAACTGAAGTAAGGAAACAAACTCTGATTGGTCCATTTCACGATGTATGCTAGATGTCGTGTCCTTCGATGCCAAGTTCAGACCCACATCTAGCAAGAGTTAGATTGCGGGAGTTTTGTGCACAATGAACACGCATTCGCTTCGTCTGCCGCCGCCTCTGACCTCTTCTGCAGGTTGTGTTAAACAAATAAAAACAGAATACAATGATTTGCAAATCATGTTCAACCTATATTTAAATGAATACACTACAAAGACAAGATATTTAATGTTCAAACTGATCAACTTAGTTTTTAGCAAATAATCATTAATTTTATGGCTGTAACACATTCCAAAAAAGCTGGGACGGGTGGCAAAAAAATGAGGAATGCTCATCAAACACCCGTTTGGAACATCCCACAGGTGAACAGGCTAATTGGGAACAGGTGGGTGCCATGATTGGGTATTAAAGGAGCTTCCCTGAATTGCTCAGTCATTCACAAGGAAAGATGGGGTGAGGTTCACCTCTTTGTGAACAAGTGCGTGAGAAAATAGTCGAACAGTTTAAGGATAATGTTACTCAACGTACAATTTCAAGGAATTTAGGGATTTCATCATCTTTGGTCCATATCATCATCAAAAGGTTCAGAGAATCTGGAGAAATCATTGCATTTGAGCGGCAAGGCCGAAAACCAACATTGAATGCCCGTGACCTTCGATCCCTCAGGCGGCACTGCATCAAAAACTGACATCAATGTGTAAAGGATATCACCACGTGGGCTCAGGAACACTTCAGAAAACCAATGTCAGTAAATACAGTTCGGCGTTACAACCGTAAGTGCAACTTGAAACTCTACGATGCAAAGCAAAAGCCATTTTTCAACAACACCCAGAAACGCCGCCTGCTTCTCTGGGCCCGAGCTCATCGTAGATTGACTGATGAAAAGTGGAAAAGTGTTCTGTGGTCCGACGAGTCCACATTTCAAATAGTTTTTGGAAATTGTGGACGTCATGTCCACCGGGCCAAAGAGGAAAAGAACCATCCGGACTGCTATGGACGCAAAGTTCAAAAGCCAGCATCTGTGATGGTATGGGGCGGTGTTAGTGCCAATGGCATGGGTAACTTACACATCTGTGAAGGCACCATTAATGCTGAAAGGTACATACAGGTTTTGGAGAAACATATGCTGCCATCCAAGCAACGTCTTTTTCATGGACACCCCTGGTTATTTCAGCAAGACAATGCCAAACCACATTCTGCACGTGTTACAACAGCGTGGCTTCGTAGTAAAAGAGTGCGGGTACTAGACTGGCCTGTCTGCTGTCCAGACCTGTCTCCCATTGAAAATGTGTGGCGCATTATGAAGCGTAAAATACGACAGCGGAGACCCCGGACTGCTGAACAGCTGAAGCTGTACATCAAGCAAGAATGGGAACGAATTCCACCTACAAAGCTTCAACAATTAGTGTCCTCAGTTCCCAAACGATTATTGAATGTTGTTAAAAGAAAAAGTGGTGTAACACAGTGGTAAACATGACTCTGTCCCAGCTTTTTTGGAACGTGTTGCAGCCATAAAATTCTAAGTTAATGATTATTTGCTAAAAACAATAACGTTTATCAGTTTTAACATTAAATATCTTTGTAGTGTATTCAATTAAATATAGGTTGAACATGATTTGCAAATCATTGTATTCTGTTTTTATTTATGTTTAACACAACGTCCCAAATTCATCGGAATTGGGGTTGTAAATACCACAAAAAAAATGACTGAGAGCTGCAGTGAAATTACAGCCTTAGAGAAAGCAGTACAACTAAACATATCTGTGGTGTACAATTATAAAGTAAAAACTGCTCGTGCTAACACTGCATAACCTTAGAGAAAGAAAAAATTGGAGAAAATGCACGAAAGACCTTTGAGAATATGTAAGTGGTTGTGGTGTGACTTTGTATCATCACATTTAGTGCACAGTTAGTCGATTTCTTTTCCGCCCTGTGGGAGCTGCAGAGGAAGCTGCGTCGCATCGCGTTTGTGCAGCAGAGCGTAAATTCTGCAGCCGGTCTGTCTTTGCAGCAAGGTCGAACAAAGGCTGACCAACTGACTAAAGATACATCAGAAGACAGACTGTGAGCTGCTGATCAGGGGCCATGATGGTCCTTTTATGTTAGAGTAAGTGTTAAAAGCTTAAATGCAGTGATGACACTTCATATCTGCTCAAGTGCTCATCATCCAATCTACTGTATGTCATTGAGGAGAAGCAGCAAGTGCGAGCGGGGACCCATCCTATTGTCCAGCTGATGTGGGGCAGAAAACAAGGGCAGTAATTCTGAGAATGTCAAAACAAGAGATCCCTCACCTCCCCTCCTGTGTTCATTCCCCCTTCTTACGTGGACTCTCTCATTACAACACAGGGTCTTTCCACATTTTCAGTTTTCTTTCCTAAAGCTCATCTACAGATTGTTTTATAACAATTTTTATGGTACATATAAACAATCACGCTCCAACAATGAGGTCAACTCAAATGAAATGAATGAGTTTTCAGAATTGAAAAACTGAACTGAGATGCCCACATTGACATGTCAAGTACTGTTTCATAAACACAAAATTCTGACATGATCTAAATAAAACTGTTTCCAGGATTCTGCACACAAAATTATCTCTGCGGTGGACAAACATCCTTGTATCCATTGTATCTAATGCCCTTCTTTTCCATGTTTAAAGAACATTGGTTACAACTTCTTACTTAGTTCTACAGTGAACCCCTGCAATTCACAGGGAGGCAGCCGGACCACGAATAGCGTAAACCCGTGGATAAATGATATCCATTATAATTGCCATTATAATTGCATTGAAAATATTTTTATTTTTTTTAAACCCAAAAAAATATTGAACATCTTTCAATAAGGGGTTGGGAAGTTTAACACCAGAGACTCACTGCCCACACTACTTTGCGTAGAAAGCAACTGTTGCTGCACCAGACGCTGCCACTCATAATCTAAATATGTGATGCCGCAACGGCTGGGTAAACATGCACTACGGACAATGCAATGCTCTGCTTCTATGAGTACTGTCTGTAATACCTGGATCAGACTACAAGACAAAATTTGGTCTTTTTTACGATTGCACTATGTCAGACTACTGCCATCAAATCTTGCCGTATCTCAGTCAGACAGTGGCAACACTACACGACATGTATTCCCATACCAGCTTAGCCGGTCTTTTACGATCACTGGGCTTTATCTTATTAAATCAAACACTGTCGGGGAAGGGTGACCAAAAACATGCCACCTTTCAACGCAACCGGATACAATCGTTACCATGGCGGCGACAACAAGTCATTATCAAACAATGGATTGCTGCAGCAATGTTGGGGGGGGGGGGGGGGGGAAAAACCAAAACAAAACAAAAAAATAAAAAAGAGGAAAAACAATAATAATCTGCGTCACCGGGTGCTCGGGAGGTGACGTTTTGGGCTATCCATTCAAGGATTGCTTGAGGTATGTTCATGTACATTTAATACGATACGGCTCACAAGCAGGTAATAAAACATTATGTGGGCTAGCAAGCTAGCACTAGCATTAACGTTTGTATGTAAACATGATGGCGTTCTGTCCAATCACGCTCTAAAGGTTCGGTAAACATTGGTTTGTGCTCGTGAATAAATGTTGACAACGGCAAGCACGGGAGGCGATGCGTGCTATTGGTCAACATCAAGCCGCGCTGTCGCAGAGTTGTCATTGATATGTCACACTACATGCAAGATATCCAAAAATATATATATATCAAAGATGCTAGACTTTTTATTTTGGCATCGTAGGGCCAAATCATTGGTCATGGATTATGTCAAACTAAGAGAAGTTTTGCTGTTCCCGACAAAATATGTCAGGCTCGATCTAGGAAATGGCCCGCGATAGCTAATGGTGCCAATATCAGGGCTAAAATCCTGCAGTCTGATCTAGACATAAGGCACTGGCGCGTAAATGCCGCCACCTCTAGCATTCCGCCACCAAATGGAGCGCTGCAGCAAAGTGGAGACTGAGGAGTTTAACTCAGCAGCGTCCAGACACATAAAGCTAACATTAGCATGCAGGTTTATTTTTGTCATTTCTAGCCCATTTGTGTATCCACAAAACTGATGATGATGACCAATGAGCAAAAACCTGTTGTTTCCATCCCCCATAGGCTACCAACTCAGCCCACTTTGAGCTTGTACCAAAATAGTACAGGGGGTCCTTGGTTAAGAAGGAGTTCCAGTTTTACGACAGCGGCAACATAACCCGTATTAGTACGGGATTCAGAATGTGCCATAGTCTATTCACTAGCCTACACTAAAGCAGTTTTAAAGTAATAAATATAGTAATTAAATACTTCTAGGCCAATAATATAAAACAAAATGAAAAACGGTTTCCCTCAGAGGGCCGTTATGACTGTTCAACCATGAAATAAATGTTTCATTGCCTCATTATAGTTTTACATACACACAACAAATTGAGGGATAAGTAGTTTTGAAATTAGAAGTGAAGGATAATGGCTTGTTCAACTATTACTATCAAAAGGAGTTTGGTAACCAAAATAAGCTTGCAACATATTGTGTATTTATGTATTATTTATTAGATATGACAATTTGAAATTTTGGTAAATATTTTAGCAAGAATCACATAAGCTGACGCAAATGATTTGCTTTTGCGGGCGATATATCATGATGTGGTGGGTCGGATGTGGCCCCGGGCCTTGTGTTTGACACATGTGCATTAGGGTAGGTATCATATGGTGAAAAAGGGAGATTACGTCACAAAATGTCTGGTGTATATTCTTCTTATGTTGAAGCTGTTACCTCTTTTGGAATAAGTGTTGCCAAAAATACAAAGAAAAAGCCAAACACCTTTGGTCTTAAGCTTGTGATGCTCACTGAACTGGGGTCCTGTGAGGTACACAGACATTCCACACTGTGCTGACATTGTTCGAGATGGCAGTGCATCTTTAGAGGTAGGTGTTGTGCAAAAATGCTACTAAAGGCAAGATAAAGAAAAAGAAAAAAAAGTTGATCCTATGATGCTTACTGAACCAGCCACTCTCCAACTGAATTCTCACACATTCTTCCGCGTATAAGATGGGGGAAAATATGATTGTGTTATTAAAAAAAGGTGTGGAGCAAAGCAAAACCACAGCATTGTTTTGTGGCAAATGTCACGATGAGTCACCTGCTATGAGGGCGGAAAGAAGGTTGGAAGGACACACTTTCACAAATATAGTGATCAGATTGATACAACAGTGATTAGAATGGATCAACATTTTCATGTTAACTGGTGACTAAAAAGCACTTGTATGCCAGTAACAGCCACTCGCTGAAACAAACCCGTCTCTCTCCATTTTGTTGTCCACAACAAACAGCCATTTATTCATCTTTTTAAAAGCCAAACACATTCATTGGCACAAACAAAGAGAAGCTTCAGTGTAACCAAAATGACACCATTTTAGGAGCACATAAACACACACAAACTCCTTTTGCTCACATTCCACACGTGTCTCTCATATTTATGAGACATTTATGAGCCTATCTGCCTACTTGACCACATCAACACCTGCTGATAAACGTTGGGACTCATATCACCATGTCCAGAAATATTAAATACAATCATGCCACAATTTTTTCCCCCCACACTTCAAATAGTCAATCGTAGTGGAGGTCAGAGGTGCAGTGATTTAATTTAGAGTACAATATTGATTATGAGGGAAACAACTATAAAATGTCTATCCCAGAGGTGTAAATAGGTAAGTTGTTTATGGGTAAGTGTTAATTTTTCTCCCTCAAATGCCCGAAAGACCACAGGTGAGCTGCTAGCTAGTTCCTCCCTCCTTCCAGATGTTAGTTTTCTTTATAAGAAAAATATATATATTTTGACACAATTAAAATAAGCTACACGCAAAATATATATTACACACGTGAACTGACGTGACAGAGGAATTTAACCAGAAACGAGTTTGAACGCGTACTCCCTGTTCTAACAATTTAAATGGCGTTACGGACACCACACGAAAATGACTTAATGTTGACTTTGAAATGACTCTAATGGTTGTAAATGATTAAAGTGAACGAGTTGGAGAAAAGAATAAGGAGTCGAAGTGTCTCGTCTTGACAGCTCAGTCTGCTTTAGCTGTCTTGACAATGAGTTCCCACAAAAAAAAAAAAGTTACCTCGTACTCTTGCCTGGCTTCCCTCCTCGTCCGCGTCACTTGTGTTCCTTTCCTCGGTGAATGTTGGGTGTCTTTTCACGCACTTGCATCTGAAAACACGCACGAAAGAATGGGAAATTGACGCTGAAAGAAGTTCATTGTGTGCGTGTGCGTCGGCTGCAACCTGTTACCTTCGTCTGGGATGGAAAGACCCGCCCAGCCTCTTCGGAAGGAGGGATTTGATTGGCCGAACGGCGCAAGACGTAGGCGGGACCCTTGATGTGGACTGAGTCTCCTATTGGTTAAATCTTAAAGTCGATCATTAACAGTATTATAATGCAGCACTCTTGAATTTGATATTAACAGGAAAACGCTGAGTAATTTACTGCAAGAGCAATGAAACGTAAAATGACGACGACAATCACAGTTTTCACGACAAGTGCATGCAGATGAATAAAGACTGACTAAACTCGGTGTTAGTTTCACTTTTTTAACCAGGAGATGGCGCAATTATTTACTTCATCCACAAATTAGCACTCAGACGTTCTCATTCAGTCGACTGCAAGTGAGTTTCCATTCCAGTTTATCCATCCATACATCCATCCATTTTCTGTACTGCTTATCCTCACTGGGGTCGCGGGCGTGCTGGAGCCTATCCAAGCTATCTTCGGTTTAATGCGAATTTAAATTTTTTTATTATTTACCATTTTAATTTGCTCAAGAAACAATCTAATATAATAGATCTATTCTGCAAAGAATAAAATAATTTAAATACAATAAATAACACGAAGAATAAAGATTATTTAAATATTAGAAGTGTCCAAGGACACAGCAGATCCATTGATCTATTGTCAGGGGCAATAATAAAATAAGAGGAATCACTGTTATTTATTTTAAAAGTACAAATATTTATTTGAACCCAGGTCCTCAGAACTGTGAGCCAGGTGTGCTAACCAGTCGGCCAGCGTGCCGTCCCAGATCATACACAATACATTAAATTAACAGGATGAATCAGTATTATTTTATAAAGGTATCAATGAAAATCCCGATTGTAATATATATATATATATATATATATATATACACACACACACACACACACATAGTCCCCTCCAAAAGTATCGGAACGGCAAGGTCAATTCCTTTGTTTTTGTTGTATACTGAAGATATTTGGGTTTCAGATCAAAAGATGAATATGAGACAAAAGTTCTGAATTCCAGCATTCATTTCATGGTATTTACAACTCAGTTAAACAATGTGTTAAATAACTCAGGACAGAGCAGCTTTTGTTTGAAGCCACCCACCTTTCAAGTGAGCAAAGGTATTGGAATAGACATGATTAAATGAACTTAAAGTGAATAATATAAATATTTTATATATATATTTAGATTAATATTATTAATATTTATATATTTCTAGTAACATATATAAATAATATTTGGTGGGATAAGCCTTACTTGCAATAACTGCATCAAGCCTGCGACCCATTGATTTCACCAGACTGTTGCATTCTTCATTTGAAATGTTTTTGCAGGCCTTTACTGCAGCCTCTTCCAGTTCTTGTTTGTTTCTGGGGGTTTGTCCCTTCAGTCTCCTCTTCTGGAGGTAAAATGCATGCTCTATTGGGTTAAGGTCCGGTGATTGTCTTGGCCAGTCTAAGACCTTCCACTTTTTCCCCTTCCCCTGAGGAATTCCTTTGTTGTGTTGGCAGTGTGTTTTGGGTCAGTCTTGTTGCATGATGAAGCTTCTCCCGATTAGTTTGGATGTATTTTTCTATAAATTGCCACACAAAATGGTTTTGTAGGCTTCAGAATTCATTCTGTTGCTACCATCATGAGTGAGCCCACTCCAGAAGCAGCCATGCAAGCCCAAGCCATGACATTACCTCCACCATGCTTTACAGATGAGCTTGCGTGTCAAAAGTCGATCCTTTCTTTCTCCATACTTTGGCCTTTCCATCACTTTGATAGAGGTTAATCTTGGTCTTATCATTTCATAAAACTTTGTTCCAAAACGTTTGTGGCTCATCTCTGTACTTCTTTGCAAAATCCAATCTGGCCGTCCGATTGTTTTTGCTGATGAGTGGTTAGCATCTTGTTGTATGGCCTCTATATTTCTTCTCTCAACGTCTTCTTCAAACAGTGAATTGTGATATGTGATATATTGATGACGTAACTCATGATGGTAGCAGCATAATGAATTCTGAAGTCTACGAAACCATTTTGTCTGGCAATTTACAGAAAAATGCATCCAAACTAATCGGGAGAAGCTTCATGCAACAAGACAATGACAATGAATTTTGCTACATGAGATGACCAAAATATTATCAACAGTTCGCACTTCGACGCTGCAAACTACAACTACAATAATAAAGCTACTGTCCTGTTAAATGCATGCCTCTCTGACAGTAACAATCAAAACTAAATATTATCTTCCTCGTGTAGATTTTTTTGCAGATCTTGTATTGGATCTCATTGGATGGTGAAAGTGGTTATATCAGTTCCAGTACTTGAGTAAGTAAGTAGGCTCCTACTATTGTGAAGCATTGACACTGCTCGAGCTTTAGTCAGCCTCCAACGCCGCCCATTCGAGGTGGCCACATCCCCTAAAATAAAGTGGCCTTATCAAAAAGTCAGCGCTCAACTTCCCTCGTCACCTTACTTCGCTTTCTTCTCGGTGCAGCTAGATAACGTGGACGCAGCGTATCACGTACCGGTAATGGGCTCTTTACTTTGCTCCAGGAAAATCTTCCAGTTTTTTCGAGTGTTCGCTCTGGAAAGGCTTCTCTTCAAGCTGAGGGGATAGTTGTTATTTGGGCAGGTCAGGGCCCAAATAACCGGTCGATGACACCCAAAACGCCAGGTGGAGCAGCAATCTGGCCGACGGGGAGCTCTGAACGCAGCGAGTACAGGTGAATACTGTTGAAGTAGGTTCATATAAAACAAGCAAGTCAGCATTTGAGTTTGAATTCGTTGCAACAATAGCTGAGCCGTGCGTAAAATGCGTGCGTAAAGTTGGTGAAACGTCAAACAAGTCAAGTTCTCGTGGTGCGATTTGGAAATAATTTGGCAAACATGGCAAAATGGTTCAAAGACTTTCCCATCAACCTGAAGAACGGCAGCGAACGAGTCCGCTCGGCCTCCGAATCGGGCCCACAAACACGACACAAACCATCATTCTCCCGTGACAGCTTGAAGGGAACTCTTCGGAAGGATAATGGAGTGGCTGCTTTGCTCGCAGGGAGAAATAGAAAAAATTCAGCCACGGAGTTGGGTCGAAACCACAACGCCAGTTCTGCAGGTGGAACTGTGTGGGAAACTCTGGCACCTGGAAAAAATCGGAAGAGCTCCAAGGTGGAGGCGCCGGAGGAGAAGGTTCAGGTGAGGACCACCAGCCTGGCTCAGGCTTACATCAGCAGGATGATCAAAGTGGACAAGCAGGACAAGACCCCCAAACTGAACGGGATAAGTGAGCAGACTAAACCCGACACGGACAGTGGACGCTCTGCCATTAAAACAACAGTGAGTAACTTCATTTTGTTAAGTTTAGAACAAGAATGAATGTTTTGGCTTCATGTTTTACCACATTGTAGGAAGGTGGATAGATTAAAAGTGGTGTTTTTGATGTCAATCCATAACATCAAACATCCCAAAAGTGGTACAATTTGGAGTTAACAAGCATTTTCTGAAAAAATAAAACAAATCATGGCAGCAAATCTCATTAGAGTTCAGCTCAGTGAGCATCTAAAAGTTTCACCACAGAAAGGTACAGACAGCAGTGGCAAAGAGCAATGCGAATTGTCATGATAGCCACTGAAGAAGAAATTAAACTTACTGCGACATAGGAAAGGATCTGTCTGTACTGTACAATTGGAGCAATGCAATTACAGTGGTGCCTTGAGATACGAGTGACGCGCCTTATGAGTTTTTGGCAATACGAGCTGTCATTTTTTTGCTTTGATTTGTGTGCAAAATTTGTGATACGAGCGCTGTATGGTGTCAAATTGTCAATAAACTCAACTGACTTCACAACCAGTAGCAGTTTGGCAGATAGTGAATCGCCACTCCCAGTTGAAGGTTACTGTCAAACTAAACATCAAACAAAGAGAATTTCACCTTGTGTATTTAAAACAATCACATACCTTTCCCTTAATAAAGTCTGTTCAGCTGAATGCTAATAAACAATGCAAAACGTCACAGATGGTCTAACAAAAAGCATTGGTATTGTGGTGTTATACCCGTTAAGCAACAAATATTTGAACACAAATGGTGGAGCAACACAACCAGACAGGTCTGGACTGCAGGCAGGCCAGTCAAGTACCCGCACTCTTTTACTACGAAGCCACGCTGTTGTAACACGTTCAGAATGTGGCTTGGCGTTGTCTTGCTGAAATACAGTAAGCAGTACAGTACTTGAAAAATACGTTGGTTGGATGGCAGCATATGTTGATGCAAAACTTGTATCGTTCAGCATTGAAGCATGATGCCTTCATAGATGTGCAATTTACCCATGCCATGGGGACTAACACACCCCATACCATCACAGATGCTCTGAGTTTTTTTTTTTTTTGGGATGATATTATGGAACGTAGATGATGAAATCCTTAAATTCCTTGCAATAGTACATTGAGAAACGTTGTTTTCAAACGGTTTGATTATTTACTCATGCAGTTGTTCAAAGTGGTCAACCTCGCCCCATCCTTGCTTGAGAACAACTGAGCCTTTTTTTTTTTTTTTTTTTTTTGTAAAGTACAATATTATAGAGTGCTATGTTTCTCATGAAAAAAAACACAATATATCAGTATCACCTCACTAGTGGTACACTTTCATTGCTCAATGACTCTCCACACTCGTGTTTTTTTGTCCTAAATGTATATTATGTCATAGTGTTTTTTTTTTTTTTTGTTAGAACTACCGGTGACAAATTCCTTGTAACATACTTGGCCAATATAGCTGATCATAATTCTGATTCTGATTGCAAAAGTTTTGTTGGGTTTTTTGTTTGGGATGCTGGAATGGATAATGTCATTTCTATTCACTTCAATGGGGAAAGATGATTTACTGTAAGATACAAATGTTTTGAGTTATGATCATGGTCATGAATTGAATTCAACTTGTATCTCAAGGCATCACTGTATCGTATGGCGGATAAGAATGTTCAAATGTTCTTAAAACATTCCCTGGACAGTGAAATAATGGCAACAGTTTTTGACCCTTGAACTGGTTAACTCACTTTACATTGTTTCCTATGGGAAATTTAGAAATTAGAACAAGTTGATTGTGTTCGACTTTGAAGCTTCCACTGTATTCTTGTTCCCATGATGAACTCTGTATCCAATTTCCATTGTTAGCAAAGGAAAACAATGTAGTGAACCCTTCATTGTGTCACACCAAATAATACTCTGACCTCTTTGTGCCATTATTTCCGCTTGTCCCTCTTGTCTCTTGTTAGACAATCGCGGACGCCACTACCGACACACACAAACCAGTCAACGCTTATCTCATCTTATCTAAATCTTGTTTTTGTGTTTCCCAGCTGATCATCCTCGAGGACTACGCGGATCCTTTCGACGCAGAGAAAACTAAAGAACAGAGGGAGGCAGAGAGAGCGGGAGTGAACGACGGTTACATGGAGCCTTATGACGCCCAGGTCATCATCACAGGTGAACTCAGATGATCGCTCACACGTCTGACACTTTTGGTTCTTTTTGTTTGTAAACATGTCACTGTGTCAAAACCCTGGAGAGTCAACTCTGTTCAAATAGGTGCTCCATCCATGTGGGGCAGCTGCAACATACAGTAGTGCAAGGCAAACTCGAGTTGCAATATGTATTGGCAACATTCACATCACATACCATCTATCTTTTTTCTATAGTGTTTGTCTTTGTTACACCGTGGACTGCACGGCAAATATGGAACTACATAAACTGATGACCCCCCTGTATCTACTGTTTATATATGTATGTATGTATGTGCATGTTTTGCAGAATCTAATACAAAACCTTTTAAAATGTGCCAAATATAATAGTATGAAACCATCACTTTGATTAGGTGTCTCAATGAGTAATAAGCAAATAAATAGCTCAACGTAACATCTTTTTATGCATACTTGTATTCAAGCCATTTGGCATTCCCGTTAAAGTGGTCTTTTGAGAGAAAGTTAGTGCCAAATGGGAGCTCCGGCTTGCATGCATGCCAACTTCCATCCCCTTCGGCGGTTGCTATAGCAACAGTGTTGTGAAGGGACAATGGGTGCAGCTTCCTCTTCCAACTTCCTGTCTCCTGCCTCTGTTTCCTTTGCCCCATTCTCTTGATATAGGAAGCTGCCCCCACTGCGTACATACACACACTTAACGTGTTAACAGAATGTAACAATCCCCTTCAGCCCACCCCAAAACAACCGACAAACCCCCAGTCACTTCCCAGCAGTCAGGAAGTAGGCTGCTTAGCCGTCCAATCCGAAGCAGCGCTGACCTTTTCTTCCTGTACCTCCATTGTTTGCTCTCACAATAGTGCAGACACATAGGCTACCTGTCGGCTTCCACAGAAACACAAGTCACATACTGACTTGTGACACGGTGCAGGATGCCGTAGATCTTTTTATCTCTGTCACCAGCACAAAGAGCCCCCTGGACTGTGTTTGTTCCTGCAGAATCACTTCACTTTAGACATGTTTGTTTGCACAAACTGCCCCTAAATCTCTCCAGAAACATTCACACATTCACTTGAGCTGAAGAGGAGTTTCACCTCTCAGCATGACAATGTAACCAAGCATATATGTAAATCAACAAGAGTGACTTAAGAGAAAAAAAAATCTAAGTTATAAAATAGTCCAATCAGAGCCCAGACCTAATTCTACTGAAAATATGTAAGGGAAGGTAATGTAAGCTGTGCACAAGAGATATCCTCGCAATCCGGCAAATTAGTTTTAGAACGTGCTCGTATTCTACCAGCTTGTTGCTCTATTTCTTATGTATTTAATTTACAGTGTTTTTGTTTATTTCCACTGAATTGTACAGGCTATACAGTAGGTCCAATTATTTCAAAATATATAAAAATATATTATTCTGATTTAACCCCACCCCACACCCCAGATCTCCTATTTTCAATCAATAAAAATAGAATAATTTATGATACCAGATTATTACGTATATACCAACTAGAGCCGCTGATTTAGGTTATTATTAGGTTTAGTTTATTTGGCGTTAATCAGAGGCACTTTAAATGGTGCCACGTGTGAGCTGATTTACTCATTTAAAATGAGTTTGAATATCATTCCTAAATTCTGAATGCAGCCACATTCCCAGTTATAAGAGGGTGTGCACACCTGTGCAACCCTATTATCGCAGTTGTTTATCTTTACTTTCCTTCTTAAAAATATTTCTTTTTTTGAATTGAGTTGTATAGGTTATAGGTCACATTACTAGTGGAAAAAGTATAGAAATGATTTATCTTGGTCTAATTTTTTAAATTAAAAAATCCTGGCATTTGAACATAGGTGCACACAGCCTTCGTCCAGTAGTTGACGTTGTCGCTCGTTCTCCTCTTTTGGCCAACAAAATTCCTCCTCGTACTCTATCATTCTTTCAAAAGTTAGAAATATTTCTTTGACGGCCACACTTGGTCACACATTCAGCAATACTCTCATCATTTCTACTTTACAAATTTTCACAACTTACACTCACACTTGATGTCTGCTTAGCGATGTGTTGATCACAAATGCATCTCTACAGTCAGCTAAGGTCACTTGAAAGTGCTCTTACGAGCACTGAGGTGAGTCACACGCGCACATGCATCTACTGTTAAGTCTGCCGTTGCGTAACGCATTATTTCTTAGTATCGATACAATCGATTGATTACCTTTTTATAAGGATTTTAAATCAATATATTTAGTCCACGGTGGATGACTGGTTAGCACTGCCTCGCAGTTCTGAGGACTTGGGTTCAAATCCTGGAATTTGCATGTTCTCCCCATGCCTGCGTGGGTTTTCTCTGGGTACTCTGGTTTCCTCCCATATCCCCAAAACATGCATGGTAGGTTAATTGAAGACTCTAAATTGCCCGTAGGTGCAGAGGTGAATGTGAGTGCAAATGGTTGTTTGTCTCTATGTGCCCTGTGATTGGCTGGCGACCAGTTCAGGGTGTACCCCGCCTCTCGCCGACAGTCAGTTGGGATATGCTCCAGCACGCCCACGACCCTAGTGAGGATAAGCGGTACGGTAAATGGATGGATAGATGGATATTTTGTCCAAAAGGCCAACTTGCCGAGCACAGATCGATGCAGTAAGATTATATAATATAATCGAATATAAATATAAATTGATACATCAGTGTAGTGGCTGAATCGTTACACCCCTTACATAGTGTATGTCTAGTATATTACATTATTAATATAATTTTCCTCAATTGAATTGTGCAGATGAAAGGTCACATTATTTTTTGAAGCAAGGTTTTAATATATTTATCATGGTTTTATTTTATTTTATTTCATCAGGAAAAAGCATTACAATAGATAAAATAAGAATAAATTATTTATTATTTATTGTACATTTTATTTATTTATTATTTATTGTAAATATTTTTATTTATTATTTATTGTACATTTTCTTGTAATTAGTTTTTTATTTAGTATATTTTGGGGAGGTTTATTTTTTATAAAATTGTTTTATACTATTTTTATACTGCTTGTTCAAGTATTTCATTCATTTATTGATTCATATTTATGTGGTACTGTTAGAAGCGCAGAAAATGGTAGCATACAATAAATACAATAATTTATGCAACACGTGTATAGTACATTTTGGGGTGTGTTCACTGTACGTCCACTGTAGTTGTTGCATAATCAAGATGAAAGGCAAGGGGAAGTCTAAGCATTGGGTGATGATTTCCAGAGGTTCGTCGCCGGGGCTCCAAGGACCTCCTCAAAGTGTGCGTGCTGCTTGACCGAGGCCAGCCGGCGGGCAAGGGAGAGGAGGGCAAGCCCCCGCCGCCCAACATCTACGACACGCCGTACGAAGGCAGACTGGAGGGCGACAGCGAGGGCGTGTGGATCCCCGTCACGCGGCCAGAGTCTGACATCCGTCCGGCCGCCGAGTACGAGCTGCCCTGGGAGTGGAGGAAGGAGGACATTGTTCGAGCCCTGTCAGGTAGGCGGCCGTGCTGGTGACAAGGCTGGGCGGGCGGTCGTGGAAGGAAGGGTGTCATAGTCTTTATTTGTACAGTCATATCACGACTGTACTATCATGACTATCTCTTTGCTTTACACCGGAAGCTAAACAATTCTGTTGAATGACTCTGCACAGATGTGTTGACTTTGGTGATGGAGTTTTATTGCTTTTGTGTCTGTGGCTTCCTGCAGCCCAGTTTGAGGCAGTGGATTGTTCTCCTGTTAAAGAGAATGGTCGCCAGCAGCAGCAGCAACAGCAAACTTTGAGGCAGAAGAACTGGACGCACAAAACACTGGTGTCCACATCTTCATCTTCCTCCTCTTCCTCTCCCTCCTTTCCCTCGTCGCCCATCCTCAAACTCTCCCCGATAACAACCCCGTCCCCGTCATTCCCCACCCTGAGACTCTCGCCCTCTTCCAGCCCCAACAAACCTCCCTCTCCTACCTCGCCGCACGCCCCACTGGATGGGGAAGCGGCCAAAGTGGACCCCAGCTTGCCACTTGACAAGCAGAGGTGAGGAGGGAAGACTAATATTCATCGACAAAAATGTTATTTTGTGGAGAAATAAGCTGTTAGCATAATGCGGTGTTCCAACTTACCGTATATAAATGTAAGCAACATATTGGAATATAGGAAGGATGGAGTCAAATGCCCCAAAAGTGCTACAATTTGGCATTCAACCACAATTGTCTGGAAAAATATGATTTCAAAAGGAAACTACAACTTGGACATCAACAAATATCGTGAGACTTCAGCTCACATAGATAATTCCACGTGTTTTGCTTTTTCTTTGGCTTTTTTTGTGATGCCACCACAGACGTATACCGGTGATGGCAAAAAATGAAAAGTGTGCAACTTACTGTGACATACTGTAGGAAATCGGAATGAAGGATGAATACCACGACAGTGGTGCCTTGAGATATGAGCAAAAAATCGGTCAACTTACGGCTCGTATTTGGAAAAAGCTCATAATTTGGGTCACTCATCTCAAGGCATTCCTGAATAATGATTTTACATTATATTAGTTAAAAAGCCTTGGACAATTTGTCTCCTGTAAATCCCTTCTAAAACACTGTTCTAAGTGTGTGCTTCATTGCTGTGCACTAAATAGACGTTCACTTGATTTGAAGTGTAAAATGCCTCTTTCCATCTCATTAAGCATGGCCTTTCTATTGTAATGGAACCGGTCGGGAACACGCTCGCAGCGTGTTAGCATTTGTTACTCTCTTGTAGAAGCTGAATGTCATTTTGTTCCCCGCTAAGCGACTTGCTGCTTGTTTGTATACCGTATGTGGTTCTAACCTTTTAGCTGCTTTTAGCGCCACATTGCTGTTAGGCCTTCATGGACCTTCTATGCAGCCACGTGCAGTATAATTCGTTCTGTTTCATCACTCAAATAGGCCTGTGACGCCTTATTATACAACATGACATAGTCTCACCTTCACTCTAAGCATCTTCTTACTTGACACTTGGCTTTGTCTCCATATGTCGCCATGCTGCATCTTGTCCACATCCTGGGCAAGCTGGTACCATGGCTGTGTGAGTCGGCAGCAGGCTGAGGCTCAGTTGCAGCGCTGCAGGGAAGCCAGCTTCCTGGTGAGAGACAGCGAATCAGGAACCAGCAAGTACTCCATCGCTCTCAAGTGAGTGACTGACTGTGTGTGGACGTGACATGCAGTACTGTGCCCTCATTTCTTGTCATAGCAAAAGTGACCATACAGGGTATATGAGCCACTGGGAACGAGAGAGGGCCAATTCCATTTTTGTCATTTTGAAGTTAACTACAAAAATAAATAAAGACATATCTTTCAGATGAATGACTTTGTTTGACATATATGGGGCAGTCCATTGTTGTACTCAGCACTTTTCCTGATTCATCAGTGCAAAAACTGAACCAACTCCCATTTCCAAGTTTACAATGCCCATGATACCAGGCTTCATTTGCTGCAGTAGACTCACAGAAATTGAGTTTCAGAGATTGATAGAAGACTCAAAGTGTTATTTATAACCTTTTATGAAATATTGATAGAATTGATGGATGAAAATCTGAGGAAAACCACAGTTTCTGGAAAACAAGTAACAAGGATAAGTAATAATTGCCATACAAATTGTCCAGGTTTTTACTGCAGCCATAAAACTTTAAATCAATCACCTGCAAAATGACAAAAGTGGGATTAGCCCTCTCTAGTTCTCAGTGCCTCATACATATAATAGGGTGGTCTGTAACGTAACCCCACAATAAAGGAGGCATTAATGTACCATTTTTTTTATTCTGGACTGAGGGCAATGGTAAACACAAAGCGCAAATAGCCAATAAAACATTTTTAAATAAATTTCAGGCCCAAAATTGACACAACAGAGGATAAGGGAAGATAACAGGACTTTACTGTTTTGGATTCTGGGGCGGTAGAAACAGTTTAATAGTGACTTAAATGTCAAGAAGAGAAAAGTAATTTTACAAAAGGGGGGGGGGGGAATCAGTAGTGCTGTATTTGTGTATGTTTGTTTGTTTATCAGTTAGCAGGCCATTTCCTGGTTCATGGAGGATGACGTAAGGTGGTAGGAGTGCACATGAGGGCAGTCAATGGATGGCGATAACCGCCTGTCAACTATATCTACACTCTCGCCTTTATTCTCACTCGTTTGCTTTCTCTGTATTATTACACTGTAGCTACAGTGGCCAGGCGAATCCGCTTCTTGGCAATCATGCCATGTTTTTTATGCTTCAATAAAAACTAGAAAGGGTATACAGTCTATGAGTTGCCTCAAAACGTTTTTTCCCAATAAGAACACCAGGGGTCGCGTTTTTTCCGTTCCAGCAAGTTACTTATGTGTGCGAGGGCCAATCGCCCAGTGTGCAGCAGGGAGTAAAATGAGCAAATGCTGAGTCTAGTTTGCAGAGTAAATCTACCTATAAGCACAGACCTGACCTGACCCAAAAGTTGTGCCATTACGTGTGCGTGTGTGTGTGTGTGCATACGGCCCAGTGCACATTTGTTGCATGCTGCTCATTCATTTGAGAGTCCAAATCATTAACCCCCTTTACACATCCACTGAACCTTCGCTACTGCACACCATCAGTTAGCCAGGGATAGATAATAGCAAGTGATTCAAATTCCCATATCCAGGTCTGGATTGTATTTCACTACTGTGGCTGTACTGAATTTCTCTTTGAAGTGACAATATTGCTTTCTTGTCGTTTGTCAGGACCAGTCAGAGTTGCGTGCACATCATCGTGGCCCAAACAAAGAGCAGCAAGGGCCTGGGCTACACTCTGGATCAGAGTAGCTGCGTCTTCGCCAGCATCCCTGAGCTGGTGCACCACTACTGTACACACAGACTGCCCTTCACAGGGGCTGAGCACATGACCCTGCAGCACGCCGTGCAAAGGTCACATTTGTAACGTGCGGGATACGTGTACTCAGGGATGTGCTGCTGAGGAATGTCCTCTTTACCATTTTATTAGAGGGATTGGGCCGATAGAAACTCTTTTGGAAAAGTGCAAGCCAATCAGATGATGAAGTAAAAGAGTAAACTAGAATGACAACTGGTTAGCTCAGAGAACCTCTCCTTCCTGTAAAGAAAAAAACTTTTATGTTCTGCTTCCAATTCTGGACCCAATGTGTTACATTACATCAGTGTTTCCTAAACAGTAATGAGCCAAGGCAGATATTTTAAATTAGAAAAACGAAAAACAAACAAACAAGCGAATACACAGGTTCATATGCATCTTCTCTCACCAAGTGGAAGAGTATCTAATTGTTCCGTCTGTCACTACATGTCACTGGTGTGGATAAATGAACAACTATACATTATTTGTAGTAAATAAATAATAACTTTCAGACAGCTTAAGTGAAATTGGCTCATGTCCCGGTACCATGGTTGGGGATCAGTGCATTAGGCTTCTTGTGGTGAAATCAAACACTGCACGTCTGATTACAGTGGAACCTCTAAAGTTGAATCTCCCTTAAAAATAAATAAATAAATGAAAACAATTGCCACTAAAGTCACAAAACTTCATAGTTCAAACCGCCGCCATGCATAGAATGCTCAGCAGTCAGTAACTTTGGATTTGTTTTGGCTTTTTGTGACACAACAAAGGGTATGAAATACAGTATGTGAGGTGATTTAAGCTGATGCGTTTTGAATGCAGACTGTCCCAAAACTTGTCCATCTGCGTTGCGTCATCAAAATCCTTTCCTTCTTCCGTCCCTTTTCCCTAATTTTCCCTATCCAGTGGTAGTATCAGAAGCCCGTTTCACCTGATCTATAAAAGTTGGTATTTTTCTTCCTTTTTAACTCTTTTACTCTTCTTTATAAATTGCACCAACACGGAATGGCGGGACAAAGTTGACCCAGCAATTTGCGATCGTAGTATAAGAAGCCCCTTTCACATGACCTGTGAAAGCCGTCTTTTTTTTTCTTCACTTTTTCTGTGTCGGTGTTATGTATACACCGCACATACACAGAATGATGGACGAAGTAGTAGGAGCAGAACTGTAACAGACAGCGTCCCGCTTGTGTGTAAATGCTCGTAAAGGGGTGTGAAGTTTAACACATTCACTTCTCTCATGCTGTGTAGGAAGAAATATCTGCTGTCCGACAAATGTTTTGTACCGGTAAGTCACACCAAAAGCTGGAGCTGATATCATCTAATTATCTGATTGTTAAAAGCTGTCAGAGGTGCGTAGAGTAGCCAGAAGCTGTACTCAAATAAGAGTACTGTTACTTTAGAATAATATAACTTGAGTGAAAGTCAAAAGCAGTCTCCAAATAATTACATTAGTAAGTACCCAGTGGAAAAACAAAACTCAATTACTGAGTAACTGGTAGATAACATCTGATTTATTATTTTAATCAGCAGGAACACAAACAAACAGAAATGTGCATCTTCAGATATTGTCAATCAATATCACTTTAACTAAAACAATAATAAATATTTGTAAAATTACACAAATTGAGGCAAGTTCAGCCACAAGACATTCTATTAAAAAACATGTTTTCTCAAGTAGGAAGTAGAGTTCTTTTAGGATGAAATCAACATTCAGACATTTTTAGGCAGACACAGATGACAGCGCATGACATACTGTCGCTGTCGTTTCTTGAAGTCTGTAAGGTAAACAAATTGAATGTGAGGCCAGGGATGTTGGGCCACTTCTGACTGCGAGTCACACGCCATTATTTTCTCTGTTGTTTCTGCCGTACCTCACCTGAAGGAGTCAATTTGAAAACTTTGATTCTATGTGGGGCCGTGGAGACTTTGTGTGTGGTTATGTGATTGGTTCTGATTGATTAAGATTGAGTCAAATGTTTCTAGCGGGTTTTCATTTGATTGGTGAAAGAGTCACATGACAGCACCCGAGGGATGCATTAATAATCGGTAGATGCAAAAAAGGTAGTGAGCAGAAGGCAGCTCAATAAGGTAGTGTTTCTTCTGAACAAAAATACTCGAGTTAAGGTTGAGTGTTTTTTTTTTTTTGTTTTTTTAATTTAAGCTTAACAATTAAAAGTTGGTAACTTCTTTACACACTTTTATCACAACTTGCACTTGCAACTTGCACTTTAGTGTGCGAGTCTCTTTCACATTATGCCCTTTGTTCAGTTTTTCTTTTTAGGGATAAATATTAACAGTGGTAATGTCTTTTTACATTTGAATGACAGTTTGACCATGGGACAGATTGTTCCGATTTCCATTATTTACTATGGGAAAATAGTCATTTCTAAATCTGAACAATTCAAACGAGGAGGTTCCACTGTAATGTTTCCCTATCTCAAATCAACAAGCCTCATACCAGCAGGACATTAACTATGAGGAATCTACATCACCATTTTTAACTAACCAAATAAGATATCTGTAAAAGATCAAAACATTGCCACGTTACCAACAGCCATATTGCAACTTAAAGCTGCAAGTTTTACAGTCTGCTTCACCAAGATGCTTTAACACAGAGTTGCCGACACGATCAAGCACAATGCCAAACAATTAGGCTGGCTTTGTATGATCAATACAACTGATTGGAGTATAGCCATTCGTCCATCCGCGACTGTCAGTCAGCCTATTGATTCCGTCCTGAAAATGAGGCTCATTTGCCAGCCAATTTGTTCATCAAGAGAAAGAGCTTTAGTAGTGATTAGATGCCTTGGAAGGAGGCTTAATGCAGGCTGGTAGGGAGGTTGGGGCCGGGGGGCGTGGGTCCGCTGCTCATATTGCGAGTCAGCAGAATTGTCAAAGAATGCTGAGGTGTGCAAATAAAAGTGAGACTATGATATGAATATTAGGCCTTTTGGTGATGAAAAAGCTTGTACCTTCCTTTAGTTTCAGTTTATAAAGTGCTCTGAGGACCTTACTAAAGGTATGAGGACATGTTTATGATTATATATAAGCATTTGTGGATAAAAGGTTTTAGGGTTTGTGATTTTTTTGTTTGTTTGTTTTTTGTTTGTTTTTCATGGCGGACCAGTTTACAAGCTCTCACAGGCCATCTCTGCCTTAAATGATGTATGCATGAAGTGACTGAGTATTTTATCAGCCCCAATCATGATGTCGGCTGTATACTTGTTGTAAGCATGTATCCAGTAAATAAAGTTGCATTTGTGACAGTGTGTTAGACAATTAATAGACAAGACAAGCAAAGGAGAAAAAAAGAGTAGCAAACAAATCCAAAAAAAAAAAAAAACCACACACAGTAATGCATGAGGGACGAGGGAACAAAATTCAGGATTATCTCTCACACACACTATTGAAACACACTCATACGCACTACTAAAAGACTCTCATACAAAGACAGCACTGACCTTTTTTGCACTCATACTGAAACGCTGTCATACAAACTACTTTTTTCACTCATACATTACTCAAACGCTCATTGACACTATTGGAACGCTCTCATACACTCTTGTGAATTTTTTTTGCTCATATAGGTACACTACTTAAATGCTCTCATGCACGCTACTGAAACCAATATTTAAGTGTATTATACGAATGGATTTCAGTACAATGTGTGAAAGGATTTCTATGTGTGTGTGTGTGTGTGTGTGTGTGTGAGAGTGAGAGAGAGCGTTTCAGTTGTGTATGTGTTAGTGTTTCACTATATTATGAGCGGAAAAAGATCAGTTGGGTGTAAATGTGTTTCAATAGTGTGTTAGAGTATTTCTAGTCCAATTTAGCACACAAAGTGCCTTACAGAGATGAAAACAAACAATTAAAATAACAAGAAATATACAAGAACCCTCCCATCCCCACATATAAATGCAAACACACTCATACGCACACATATATACACTCACACATACACACCGCACACAGCACATATTGACTAATAGTGTAGAGACATGGCAAGGCACTGGGGATCCAGGTGAGGAAAGAACCTGTGGGAGCCATCCACACCGAGAAATGCCACAGCCCACAGTCACAGAGGATGCCGTGACCCGGGTAGACCGGGGTGGACTCTTCACAACGTGGAGAGCCCCACAGTCACCCGGGCCCGGGGAAAATACAGGATGACATCCACACAGGCAGACGGAATACACCTCCCAGCGAGGAGGCTCCCATGAGGAGACACTAGAGTTCAATTTAAAAAGACTAAAAGAAGAAAAAAATAAATAAATAGATAAATGAATAAATAAGCAAGTAATAAATACATGTTTACATGAATAAAAATAAAACGGTTAAAAGCTAAACCAAACAGGTGAGTCTTGAGCCTCCTTTTAAAAGCCTCAACAGTCATAAGTGGCTGAATGCAGCCTCTCCTTAAGTTTTTGTTTTAACTTTTGGAATAATTAAGAGGACCTCAGGACTTGCGAGGGTTGATATGATGAAAGTATATCAGATAGATATGATGGCCCAAGAATGTAAAGACATTTAAAAACTAGTAAGAAAAACAAAAACAAAACAAAATGTTAAATCGATCCTGAAACACACAGGGAGCCAATGCAGTCATCTCAGAACCAATGTAATGTGCTCCCGTCCTCTGGTCTTTGTCAGCACACGAGCAGCAGAGATCTGTAGTCGTAGATTGGAGATGGTCTTTTTGGGAAGACCAAAGAGCATGGCATTGTAATAATCAAAACGACAGGAGATAAAAGCATCCATCAGCACCTCTTTGTTAGCCTAAGAGAGAAACGCCCAGACTCTGGCTGTATTCTTAAGATGTTAAAAACTCAGTTACATTTTTTATTGTGGAACAAAATTAAACTTTGAGTAAAGTTATTTACACATTGTGACAGTTTTTAAACAATGGTTCTCAACTGTTGTCACCCTGGGACCTGCATTTTCCTATTGTTGCAAAGTCACGACCCACTTTTATAGCAGTTAAGAGCAAATTAAGTTTTTTTTGTTTCATAAAATGTTGTGATCTGCTGTATCGAAGACGGTGCTGAGATCGAGTACAACCCCGACTGAGAGCTTTTGTGAATCTGCATTATACCTGATGTCATTTAAAATCTTCAACTTTGCAGCTGTCTCGGGACTGTGGTTCATCCTAAACCCAGATTGATATTTTTTAAAATATTGTTTGTATTTAAGAAACAATACTTGTGCAGGTGAGACCATTTTAATAGTATGTTTCAGTAGTGTGTATGAGACCATTTCAGTAGTCTAAATGAGCGAGCCAATTAAATCAGTTGCGTGTATGAGTGTTCAGAAGTGTATATGAGTGAAATATTTTTTTAGTGAGCATTTGAGTAGTGTAAATGAGCGGGACAAAAAATCAGTAGTGTGTATGAGTGTTCAGAAGTGTATATAAGTGAAAACACACACGTAATATAAGCATGACAGCATCTTCGCACCGTTTAAAACCATTTCAGCGTTAATGTCGACACACTAGTAAACAGGTTTGCGTGTTTGTCTCAACAATGTGTGTGCATTTGTGTGCGTGTGTGTGTGTGTGTGCGTGTGTGTGTCTGTGTGTGTGGAAAAGAGAGCGGGATTACCAGGTTGCCATGGCGATTAGTGAGAGCGAGGTTGGGCCATCTCTTCAGGGAGGGAGAGAGACAGACTGCAATATATAAAAGCAGCTATGAATAACCGGGACTTCAGTGGCGATGCACTTGGCAACGGTGGCGTGTCATGCGATGTCAGAGCGCAGCCAGAAATTAGTCAATTTTTTACTTCACAATTCAAGTGTAGCACCACTAATATGAGGTCAAAGACAAGCAAATATATGTCAGAAGTTCACCATGCTTTGCTTTCAGGTTCATACACGCTAATCTCAGCCGCCCTTCTACCGCAGCCGGCCGGGCGGGTGTCGAATGTTACACAACAGACACCACAGAGGATCACCTCTCCTCCCATCTGTGAAATATGTTGTGGTCAGTCCGCCTAATTAAAAGCCAGAAAGTAGGTCACAGCAAAACAAGAGGCCCCCCATGGGAGTAGACCGTACCATTTATGTCGTCCTCAATACAGTGAATGTGTTCAGATTATATTTGTTGCTAATGTCAGTCATCTGCAGCATTTATGTTTCGGATGATTTTAAGATAAAAAGTTCAAATACACGGGGTCCTCCATTTGCAACGGAGTTCCGTTCCTATGGTGGCGACATAACCCATGACCGACATTAAAATACAGTAGCTCAGTAGGCCCAATTTTCATCAAAACCCACGCAAGCACGGAAGAGAGCATGCAAACTCCACGCAGGAGGGCATGAGCCGAGATTAGAACCCTGAACTGCGAGGCAGTAATTGCTCGGCCACTGTGCTCCTCTAAGGAACCGTATTTGGTCACTTAAACGTCTATATAAAACCGTACAACTATTGTTCTTCTGGATAAGTCACATTGCGCATGTTAAATTAATTTGCATATACTCCTCCCACAATGTGCAAAATAAACTGTGCTGCAATTCAGCACATCTGTTCAAGTTTTAGCGGTCAAGGACTTGTAAATCAATCAGGCCCTGAGTATGGATGCTGTCAGTCAGGCTGAAGCCACAATAGCACATTCATGAATCCACTGAAGCGTAATGCATGCTGTTCACTTTCATAGATTGAACAATCAGATTGAAACAACACGTTACGATGAGCTCGAAAAGAAAAAGAAGAAAAAGGGACAAAGTAGAGGAGAGAGGAGGGATGTAGGGAGATGAAGGGGGTGTTGAGGGAAGACGAGCACTCGTGGGGGTCCCAGCTTTTAAATAATTCAACGAGAGACTCACAGCAGCACTCAGTGCAGAGGAGGAGCAGTCAGGTCAGCTCATTCACCGCACAGGAGAGGGCAAGAGGGAAGGAAGTGTAGATAAAGATAGCACGAGAGGGGAAGACATTACTGCGAAAGCGTGGCCGTGCGCATTTGCATTCGTGTGTGTGGGCGTTACTGCCTATGTGTGTGTTGTCTGCACGTGTGCGCTCGCCGTGTCTGATGCAAGTAATATAACAGTCAAGGTGAAACAGGTGGCTATACCTCCTGCAAATTTTGGATTTCTTTTCATCACCACGGCAACCGCCTCCTCCCTCCCTGACTCGCTTTTTCCCGCACTTTACTTTTTTACTTTTTTTACGCCCATCCGTCACTCTCTTTCTGCATCGATCCCACTCTGACTCACCACACTTACTTTTGACTCTTCTTCTCTGGCTCTGGAAACACCACCTTTTTCAACCTCCTACTAACACACATCAATTATTACTTCTGCTCAGGGCAAAAGGGCAAGTGGAAGGGGGATTAGTAGGATGACAACACAAAACCAAACTTTGTGCATGGGTAACATATGGAAGAATTTTGATGCAAATCTGGACATTTAAAAATTGGGATAATGTAGTTCTCCTTCCGATCAATCATCCGTCGAGACGGCTGCTTCAATTGACTTGCAGATTGGTACCATCAGACACTGTGCGCGTTCATCAAACACAGTGAAAACTAAGTCCAGTGGTGCCTTGACTTCAACTCGTGGCACTCAAAACACATCAATCATCTTTCCCCACTGAAATGAAAACTGCTTGATTTAGAGTCTTCGATTAACCTACCATGCATGTTTTTGGGATTACCGAAGTACCCGGAGAAAACCCACGCAGGCACTGGGAGAACATGCAAACTCCAAACAGGGAAGGCCGGATTTGAACCCGGGTCCTCAGAACTGTGAGGCAGATGTGCTAACCAGTCGTCCACCATGCCGCATAAAAAAAAAAACATACAGAAATTGCATAATTGAATGAAATGTAAAGCATTTGAACTGTTTTTTCCACACTTTTTGCTTCAATTCAATGGACATTGTGCTGGTCCTTCTGGTGTGCGGGCCTTGGCCACCTGGGGGCAGTATAATACAGACATACAGCTATACATGGACAGGGTCACAAGTCCTGACCAACCTGCAGTAATATTAGTAGTTCTTTGCAGAGGATAAAGAATATATGCCTGTGCGAATTGGTATATTATTCCTGGATCAGACTACAGGATTTTAGCTCCAATATTGGCCCGCAGCTATTGCAGCCGATTTCCCAGGTTGGCCCCGACATATTTCGTCAGGAACGACAAAACGTCTTGTAGTGTGACATAATCCACGACCAACGATTTGGCCCTTCGATAGCCCTACGACGCCCAAATGAAAAGTCTAGCATGTTTGATTTTTTTGGGATATCTTCTGTGTAGTGTGACATATCAACAATAGCTCTCCGATAGCGCACCACATCGTCTTACCTGTGAGACATGGAGTACACATTATTTACAAATGACTTTTTACGTTTGACTCACAATGAATAGGTTGACCCCGCGGTATAATTAAAAAAATGGTATCGTACCATCATTTTCTGTCATCCTTCGTGTCTGATATTAGGCGGTTCTTACCATGTTTGGGCACACATGACACCTAACCACAGGTTCATTTAACTAGTGTTTGACCAGCTCAAGCAAGGTAAACTTCCCTGGCACAGGCACAGGCACCCAATCTTGATGTGTTGTATAAACTCAATGCTCCTCCCGCCCGTTAATGATGAGAAACACCAATATGATCGTTACAGCAACCAAAAGTCAGGAAATTTGCAGTAATGCAGAGTCATAACAGGGGAGAGTGAAGGGCATCTGAATGAATGCCCGGTTTTACATTATGTTGTACCAGGAAGTAAGCGAAAGACTGATGACTGTTGTATTTGTGTGCATGCTGCTGATTGCAGAAATTGAAACTCGTCACAATGAGATCTCAGACTGACACACAAAGGCGTTCCATGAACTTCGTTCGATCTGTGCTCTAGTGACATTCTCGATATCTTTATATTTTCATAAGGAATCCATAACGGTGCTAGTAGCATGTCCTAGCCTTTTAGCATGACGTCACAGTAAGCGTTTAGATGTTCTCGCAGAAGCGCTTATCCTCATTAGGGTTAGTGTGCTGGGACCTCTCCCAGCTGACTCTGGGCAAGAGGCGGGGTACACCCTGGATTGGTCGCCAGCCAATCGCAGGGCACACATAGACAAACAAGCAGTCACAGCAGCAGATCAATGGACGATTTAGAGTTTTCAATTCACCTAATATTGGTGTTTTTGGAATGCGTGATCAAGCCGGAGTACCCAGAGAAAACATGCAAACTCCACACAGGAAGACCAGAGCTGAGATTTAAGCCTCAGAACCCTTGAGGCAAATGTGCTAACCACTCTACCAATGTGCTGCCTATAATTTTGAATGTTATTCGCTACATGAATGTCGGTGTGTTTGCAGTACGGAGCCTCATTAGAATGGTGGGGGTGTACCTAATGTTTTGTCCCGCGTGGCTCTATATTATTGCGTGGGGAAGACGTCGTTAGCCGAGCTGTGGGGAGAGGAGGGGCCACTCCTCCGCAGACCACCTCCACCCCTCCATCCCCACTCGTCGCCGGAGCTCACCTGCGGACCCCCGGCCCAGCGGACACGATTTGCGGGCGTTCTCTGTGGTCCTCCATCGTCGACGCAGGAGCACACCATGACGTCAGGGTACCAGGTCGCCGCTGAAGGGAGCTTCGGGTCGTGAGGAAGAAAAGGAGGAAGAGGAGGATACTCCGCGGTGCTCGTTGAACACCTTTCGGGCTCGGGATGGTGAGGATGAGGAGGACGATGATGATGGAGGAGGGCTGGCTGCTGATATTGCTGCTGGCGATGCTCGCCATTGCAGGAGGTGAGCAACTTCATCCCTCCGTCCTTTCATTTCTCCATCCATTTATTCGTTCAATTCTTGTGAGCGGCGTCAGAGTGGAATGTTTAAAAAAGGGAAAGAGAGGACGAGGACTCACCATCTTTTCCCCACATAGCGCCACACACGATATATGATGTATAGTGGGGGGGGGGCACTATAGATGATGCACGCACACGTTATGGTTTAATATTAAATCTACTGTATTGTCACTTTAAATGTGGACCCGGTGTCACAGTGCCACAAAAATATCCCAGCACTGATTTATTAACGAGGCTTTTAATACGTGTTGTATTATTGGCTACAACAATGTTTTAGGTATATTTGAATATTTTCAACACGCTTATTCAATTTGATAGAATTTGGGATATTTTTACGTCTCTTAAATCATTTTTAATACAATTGTAGCACATTTAAAAATGTTTATATAATGTTGTTTTTTTTTAGAACGTATTGATGTATACTTTAAAAAGGTTGAATATACTTTTAAAAAATTGTGATATATTCTAAACATATGTTTTAATACATTTGTCTATGTTTGAACACAAGTTTATATATTTTAAAACATTTTTATATAATTTTTTATTTATAATCGATTTTATAATTGTAATATGTTTTAATATATTTTTATATATTTTAAACCATTTTTATATCACTTGTATCACTCATGTATAATCTATTGATGCTACATACATTTCAATATATTACAAGTAATATTTTGTTAATTTGTGCTCTATTTATTTGAATGTTGTGTACATTATAGTACAGTATTTTATACTTGACAATATATCTTTTGTAATTTATAATCTATACACTTTATGTGCATTTAAATATATTGCAATAAGTGCAATCATTTGTGATATATTAAAAATATTTTATAGTTTTTAATATATTTGTAACATGTTTAATGTGTGTTTATATCATTTTATTTACATATTTTAAAACATTTTAGAAAATTAAATGACTAAAAACAGAATGCATTGTCCACACTGTGAGAACTAATAGGGTGAGCGTATAATATGAAGTTATTTTACCTTCTAAAATAGAACGCATAATGGGCCTCCCACACATTCTTCCATTCTCTGTCCCTCATTAACATGGAGGTCTTTGACTTGAGTGGGCAGGTTAATCAGAGGCAGGTGGAACTAAACAACTTCCTGTCATCAACGACAAACAATGGTGTCATTCAGCAATGCAGGGAATAATCGTATACTGTAGATGCACGCATGCTTAAAACACGTTTGGGGTCCATACTGTGTATAGAAATGACATTCCCTCGCTGTTGTTTCTAATAGAAAGGTTGACTTTCGGTGAGTGAAAAAGACATCACCTTAGTTGGCCCTCAGGGAATTGTGTTCAGGATTTTCAGCCACGCTATCTGTACTAGGACACGGCTCTTAATCAATCGATCCGTCAGGAGCTTGCCTAGTCCTCTGAGTGATCGATTCATTTGTCGTCTTAACAGAAACTTTTTGGACAATTCTAACTGCAGGAGTTGCACTTGACTAAATGGCCTTCATCGAATATGGAGAAAATGAAACAGCTGAAACTCCCTTCCCTCGCCCCTTGCGTTGAAAGCAATTGCCGCTTTCGACACAGCAGACGTTGGGGGATGACGTCATCTAATTATCTGATTGCAGGATAGCGTGTCGCTGTGTGAAAGTGCACACAGTCGTGGCATTATCCTGCTTCGCCGGATGCTGTGGTGGATAAAGAGGGATAAGTCTACTGTTATAGCGCTGATGAGGCAAGAGGCTTGTACCTGCGGGCTTGCAATCAAGCTCTCTCTGAATTCCTGCGTTATGCGGAGGAGTTGTGCCATAGTGTGGATGTAGGCCTTCGCTGACGTCATTTTACACTTCTTTCGACAGTAAACTAGTAGCGACTGAATCAACAGTGCATCTGCGGGTTGCAGCCAAGTCGTGCACTCCATTTTGTCGCAGTTTATTTAAGACACCATTCAATCAATTTGTTCACTGCAAACAGTTTGGGGTATGCCCTTTTTCCCAAAAGGTAAGCTTGCTTGCAGCACGTTGGAATAGTGATTAACAATGTTTGTCTGAGGTTTAGGGTTCGAATCTTGGCTCCGGCATTCCCTTTTCTCCATGTCCTCCAGCTTCTTCCCACATTCCAAAACATGCATGTTGGGTTCATTGAAGACTAAATTGTCCATAGGTGTGAATGGTTGTTTGTCTGTATGTGTCTCGTGATTGATTCGCGTTGAGGCCAAAGTTGACTGCGATAGGCTCCGGGAGCTCACCCGCGACCCGAATGTGGACAGGCGCTATAGAAAATGAAAGGTTGGACAATCAAACACTCATCAAGCACTCTCTTAACTTTAATGAAGAATGAGGGGTGATTAACTACTTTTACTTTAATGAGTACAAGTGCTGTAGAAAATGGATGTATAGAATAGTTGAAACTATGTTTGTTCAGTGTTTCAATTTCACGATAATACTTGTACGGGTTTTATTTTGAAAGGTGCTCAGCACGTTGAAATAGTTGTTACAACATCTGGCTGTCAATATTGAGGTACAGGGTTTGAATCTCAGCTCTGGACTAGGAAGTTTAAGGATTTTGGGGTGATTTGTATTAGAGTGGTACCTTGACTTATGAATGCCCCAACTTGTGAGTTTTTTGAGTTATCAATTTTTTTGGGCTCACTTTCAGCTGTTTACTGAATGGGACAAACAGTCAAAACAGAAATGTTAAAAAAAAAGGAGGATGGAGCAGACACTAACGCAAACTTAAACAATTACACTTCTTCTTATTTGCACTCTTCTAGGATGCTTTATTATTTTTTTACATTTATATTTTATAGAAATGGGCGAGTTCCAATCTTAGGTATCGGTATCGGGCCCATACTGGCCCTATCTCAAGGTATCGGGTACTCGCGAAGGCTGGCGATACCAGCCACCGATACGTAAGGAAGAATACGGAAGGACATTCAGTAAGTCCTCTTTGCCAGTAGTTGGCGCTACACTGTGGCACATTTGCAAATCATCATGTGTGCCAGGAAGAAATGTCTTTGTTCACAATTATCTGCCATTGTGTTAATTGAAATTTTATGTATAAAATGTACTAGTGGTATCGGTACTTTGTATTGGTATTGGTGAGTACTCACGAGTGAATACTTGTACTGGTATCAGTCTGAAAAAAAGTGGTATATTTTACAATGCAGTGCTATTTTTATTTATTTAAAAAAACGGCACAAAAAATGTGTGTGTTTGGGGGTGGCTGTCATGGATTAATGCCACTTCAATTCGATTCAATGTGGACAATTGATTTGATATTCAGATAAATTGGGTTACGAGCTTGCTCACAGAATGAAATAAACTCGTACGTCAAGGCGCCACTGTGTTATTATTATTATTATTGTTATTATTATTATTATTATTATTATGGTGCAGTTCAATGGGCGTGCACTTATAAATAATATAAAATGCTCCCAACATGAAATGTGATTTTAAGCAGCATCTGACAAAGCAGCAGAGCACTAATGAGTCATTCCTCCTTTAGGGTGAAAATCTGACTAGCATTATTGTCCTCCCAGACTCCAAAAATGTTTGGAGGAATACTCGCAATGAGCATGAGTGCCTCTCACACACATGCACACACATTCAATCGTGGAGAAACCTTTTAAACGCAACACGTGCTTGAATATAATCCACGCTCACGTTGGCTTCTAATGAAGATGATGGCAGCGGCCACACTGGCATGGCGGAGCATTCCTTTGAGCTGAGACGAGGCAAATGGATGGGACGTTTTACGCCTCAACGCACGAGTGCGTCTCGTCAGGGCAAATACATGTGATCAAGGGAGACACGGGGAAGGAATTAAGTCTTTAAATTAACCGCGCCGCACAGGCCACATTTCGTCCGGAAGACTTTAGCGTAGGTGAGCGCGCGCATAAGGAGTAGCGGTGGCATTCGCCGTCTGCCCAAGGACGCTCAAGGGCATTTCAGCACCTGTTTTACACGCCGTTGTATGGGGATGTCCACCACCACTCCCTCCCTCCCTCTCTCTCTTCCCCCCGCTGGGCCATGTATAATAAACGGGTCTGTGGTACGGCATTGACCTTATGCAGGGGGTACTGCATGATGACGCCAAGAATAAACAGTGGAAACTCCATTGTTGAGTGCCTTAAAGCTTGTAGAATTTGGAGTGCAACTTCACTGGAGTTCATTTCGGCCAGCATCAAAGCGTGCGTTTGCGTCAGCGTGTGTTTTTGTGTGGTAAGAAAATGGAAATATTTGCCGCAAGTGAACTGTGATGTATACGTGAAGAGCAAAGACGGTGGTACTTTTGTCCAGTGTTTCGGTTTCACAATACAGTAGTGCTTCATTTACTCGTTTTATGTTGGTAAGTGGGCAGGTCTGCCTCACATTTCTGAAGTTTAGTGTACAATCTCAGCTCCAGCCTACCAGTGTGGCATTTGTATGTTTTGTCCAGCTTCCTCCCGCATTCCAAAAACATGCATATTATGCTCATAGAAGACCCTAAATTGTCAATAGGTGTGCTAAGAAAAAAGGATGAATGGATTATTGTAGGTGTCAACTTCCTGTTTTTGTTTTCTGTCTTCAGCTTAATAAGACTCTCAGATGGAGCTGATATTAACCAACCAAGCCTCCAGATGAACCTTTATAACATGAGCACAGTAGCCCCTAATTTGAGTGTCGCCTTCCATCAGTTTTTCTTTTTTTTTGTATATAATCTTTGATAATCCTTATCAGGTTTGCGAAATAATTTGTATGGGAATGCCCAGAATATCCTTTTTCAAGCTATTCTAGTTGGTCTTTTACACCTGGGAGTTCTATGTGACATGAAATAAGCCTTTCTCTGATTGGATCACTCATCTTCCCCAATTTAAATATAGAAAACAACTTAGCTCTGATTGGTGTACTTGTATATCGAGGCATCTAATATCGTCTAGAAGCTCGAGGCGGCCAAGGATTCATAACGGCGTTGCGTCTTTCGAGGTCTTACTATCACTGTGAAGCACAATTGACTAAGCGTTGGATTGTTGGCTCACTTATAAGGAACGTGATGTGAAAGGGGATGTGAGTGAACATCCGACAATCAATGCAAACTTTGCTATTTCATCACATTTACATTCAAAATTAGAAATATAGTTGAGTGTTGTTGTAAAACACAACATATGTATAGTGACTGATGTATAGACTGTATTTGTACGGCTGAGACTCGCTGGCTTATTTCATGTTGTCGTTCAGTTTAGTTGAATGGATGGGTACCATCCACCAAAACTTGAATATTAATTGTCAAACCTACGTCACAACGTTGGCAATTTAGAATCCACCCGTTTTGCAAGCCTGCTTCCGTTTGTTGCCTTTTGCATTCAATTGACAAACTGCATAGATGTTAAACTCATTTTGACCTATGTTTTACATAAAACAGTAGAAAAATATATATTTTTATGGTAGGGGACCATTAAAATCTTCGGGGCATTAAGGTTGTGGGTGAGCTGGCGCCTAACCCAGCTGATTTAGGCCCAGAGGTAAGGTACACCCTGGACTGGTCGCCAGCCAATCGGAAGGCACATATCGACAAGCAAGCATACAAACTAACATTCAGGCCAATGGACAATCTAGTCTTCACTGAACATTACATGCAGGTTTTTGGAACGTGCAAGGAAGCTGGAGTACTCGGTGAAAACCCATGCAAGCTCAGGGAGAACATGCAAACTGACATTTGAACCTGTGACCTTTTACCTATGTGGCAGATTTGCTATCCACCATGCTGCCTGTGTTTTACTGTTGTACCCTGTTGTACAGTACTTTTGATTTTAAACACAAACGTGTGTTTGTCGCACTGTGACGCCTTCCTTTGTGTGTGTGTGTGTGTGCGAGCGACAACTAATTATTTCTCCGTCAAGGCTACAAGTTCTGCTCAGTCAGTCAGACTGTCATCACTGCTCTGCTGCACCACTGATCTCTACAGCATCTCAACAACAGTATATGTGTGCCTGCATTGACTTTCTGTCTCCATCCTTTTGGAGCGACTCCCAACACACTGCAGCAGCAGCAGCATCAGCATCACATCAGCACATTCGGAGCTGCACGTGCCACTGTACAAACGAGCCACAACAGATGTGTGTAATGAGTGTGTCTAAATGTGTGCGTGAGAGCGTGTGAATGAATGCTCGGTTGTGCTAACCCAGGTGATTAGGAGGGCGCGGTGCAGGGACAGCAGAGGTTTAGTAGAAACTTAAGCAAGACACAAGAAGAAGAACGAGATAAGAGAAAGAGTTTTCACTTGGAGAATGTGGCTGTTAATTACGATTTCAGGCGCTTTTATCGTCATGAAATGTGGTAACAGGCATGATGTGAACTTTAAACTAGGGATTGAGCCCATCACAGCAGCAAACATACCATTAGTGACACACCAGAGCAGTGGGAAGCTTTCTAGGGCTGACAGTAAAATGCTACCTACCATACCATAATAGAGTTTGTGTTATTCATTTCAGTAATGCTTTCAAGCTTTCAAAATGCTCATCAACATCAATTCAAATTCAAATTTGACTACACTGTTTTTTGGTTTTGTTTTGTTTTGTTTTTCTCTTCCAAATGTATGGAAAGTGATGTAACAGCGTTGTTGTCCTGGTGGACATGGTATTAAATTAACAAAACTAATCAATCCAAACGAGTGGCAACTCCAAAAATGGAAAGAAATGTTAAAGTCTACTGGGAAAATAGGGGGACTGGAGTTGACTGACTGGTTTATGTAGCAGAGCAGATTGCAAATATAGCAAGAATTGTTGAAATAGTGATATAAGGTACATGTCTTGTCTTCAAATCCCTCTCTTTTCAAAAATAATGTTGGCCACAAAAAAATCCAAGATGGCAGCAAGAAAATAAAAAAAAAGATGCTCACACTGTACAGTAAAGACCCACAATTTTTTTTTTAAAAAGACATAGCCAGTATTACGAGTATGCAGTTTGTAAGAATAGAAATTTGTGCAACCTGAATGCAGATAGTCTTTATTTGTATTTTTTGGGCAGGGGAGTAATCGCTACCTGTGTGCTGCTTACTGCCATAACACTTGAATTTCCCCTCTGTGATCAATAAAGGATTATCTCATCTTATCCATATAAGCAGTCATCACATATATGCACCCTGCGGAGTTTGCTGACGCCACAATGATGCCTCTCCATCCAGTTAGTGCACAGCGTTTCGGCTTTGCGCGATATAGCGACTGTGCGTACGATCAATACTGATATCTCCGCTCTGTTGGCACCACGCAGCCAATTGGCCGCTGCTAGTAGTTCAGTGGCTGGGCGCTGTTATTGATTTATGAATATTACAGGAAATAATTATTCCTGCTGCGGCCAAAAAGCCTTTTTAAGTGAGTACAAAGCAGGGAAGGCAACTCTATTTTCATAATCGCCCTCATAATGAGATGATCACTATCGTCAAATTCTATTTAACTCTCGTATGACCTCATTTTTTCCGCATTAATGTGGACCTTGCAGTAATAATGTGAACCCTACACTTGTGTGTGTGTGTGTGCGCGTGTGTGTGTGTGTGCGCGTGTGTGTGTTTGGTTGTGCACACATGGCGGTGCGTAAGTTCTCTCGCTCTGATGTCTAATGGGAAGTCCTGCTGAAATATTCATAGTGTCACATTAAGTTTGCAATATTTGCACTGGAAAACAAGCAGGATCGGACTTTAACTAGCAGCCACGTTATAAGCACTCAGCTCGGCCTTTAGCATGACACAGCCGCACAGTTAGTCCGTCTTTGTTTTAGGAGGAGCCACTTAGCATTTTGGACAGCTTAAACCCAGCATTCAAACTGCCATTTTGCAAGCCGTAACGCAAGACTTCTGCATGAAACTTGACCTCATTTAGCTTTGAAACGATTTGTGTGATGGCAATGAGTAAATATGTGACGCAAACCATAAATGGAACATTTCACAAACAGGAACAACACAAACTGAATTTGGTGTTTCTGTGAAGATACTTGCCTCCCAAGCTCAAAATGGTGCTTAAATATCTACAGTGGTTGACTTCTTTCTCCACTTGTATCACAATTAAGAATGCTCAAAAGTTTACATAGTTTAAATAGTTTACGAGGTGTCAGAAAGGTTCCAGGACTGGAGTCACAAAAGATATATTTCAAAACCAAATTACAAACGATAAGATTTCCCCTTCAAAGTGGGCCAGACAATCAACCAGCATGTTTTCAAAGCGATCCCGCAGCGTTTGCTTCGTTCAGTGCATGAGGAGAGGCAACGGTCTGAGCATCTGGCAGTTCCTGGCCGAGAAGAACGCCGCCGTGCCGGAGCAACCTTCCTGTTCACTTGATCTGGCCCCTTTTTTGTTCTACTTTCGTCAAGGGGGCCTGTTTTAAAAACATGGATGACATTAAGATGACGTGATGATGGAGCTGCGGAGGAAGAGTCCTTCCAATTGTGCATGATGGCGTGGCAGAGAAGGCCTCGGAAAGTGCAGTAGAGTCCAGAGGGATTACTTCCGAGAGGAAAAGTTGTAGTTTGGATTTTAAATATACATTTTGTGTTTTGTGGCACCAATCCAAGAACCTTTATGCTCATAAATACAGTACATACTGTATATAGTAAGTCTATATACAATAAGTACTATATGTATAAAGTTTATTGGATGCGTTCAGTTGTTGTTCATTTAATTCGAACTCATTTAAAAAAAAACATTTCATTATCACTCCAATATAACGTGTGACTGGACAAGATTGTATGACTTTTTGACCTTATAACTTGTTTAACCCAAGTGAGGACACGACTCGATTTTGCTCACAGTAACTTGGGATTTGCTTGCAACTTGAAGGTTATGTATTGAGAGTAACTTTTGTAGGCAAGTATGTGACTTACTCCCCCATCTGGCAAGAACTACGGCGGTCCTAAAGGCAGAAAATGTCTCGATATTGGACTAGTAGAAGAGACCCATGTTACCGGCTGAAAGAATGACTTGGAATTTTCAGAATTTAGCTGAGAATGTTCACCTCAAACAAATTGTTCTCACGGCAAAACTATAGCAGATATTAATTCCACGTAACATTTTTGAGGATGCCAAGGCTTTGGAGTACGGGTGAATGTGCTCAATTTCTAAGTCGGTTTAAAACTGATTGAATTAGAGCAGGTTTCAAAAGTGCAAAATAAAGATTCTGGCCAAAAAAATAGAAAGAAATAACATTGTTGTCACTGGAGGAGTTGAATGACTTTGCCTTGATTCAAGTCTAATAAAAGGTACAAAAGAATTGACACGAAAGTGGATTTTTCTGACAGAAGACACCCATGTCTACAAAAACATAATTTAATGCAAAATGAGGGAATATTGTGGCCACGGTGACGAGTTAATCGTGTTACAATATGTATTTTTAATAACAAAGCTTTTTCCAAAATAATGGTTGGCAGTTATTAAAAGCTTTATGATTTCAATTGTTTGAGACTGTAGTGCAGTATTTCTATTTCCATGATTGCATTTTTAATTCTTTTATGCAATGAGGAAAACAGTTTCCAACTAAACAAATCTTTCCCCACACGTTGTCTCACGACCATCACCTTTTCACCAGGATGTCCAGAAACGGAATTGGAGACTCTAAATTGCCCGTAGGTGTGAATGTTAGTGCGAATGGTTGTTTGTTTGTATGTGCCCTGCGATTGGCTGGCAACCAGTTCAGGGTGTACCCCGCCTCCTGCCCGATGACAGCTGGGATAGGCTCCAGCACGCCCGCGACCCTAGTGAGGATAAGCGGCTCAGAAAATGGATGGATGGATGGAATTCCAGAAACGGCAATATAGTGTAAATGTTGCTGAAATTAGTAGGCCACTTCTTCATTCATGGGGGATGAGGAACAGAAAGGTGCCATTATACTGTAATTCTGGAGTGTAGTAGATTCCATTGTGACTCAAATGGTGACAATAAATACGTACCTGGCTCTGCACCTGTCTAGATCCTCACCAAAATGACTTCTTCCATGGCCATCCTTCAAACTACTACCTTGTAACATCACCACGCTGGAGCCCTGCTTGTAAGACTTTCAAGTATCCTCATATTAGTTTGACCATCAGCCAGATGATGAGCACTGAGATGCAGGGAACGTGTTCTGCTCCATCATTGTTTAAGTGGACTGCTTCCTCCTTTTTGTCTCACAGTGCTGTTATTGCCTCGAGCTTCTGGGAGTATAGCACATTAGTCATATGGCTCTGTAATGCTGATTTCCCCCACGAATATGTGCACACAACAAGACTCCTATAGGCAACCACATGGCATAAATAAAGTTAATGCTATACACACACACACACACACACACACACACTGACAGGTCTCGTATTGATGATGTTGTATTAGCCAGGGAAGGGCCAATAAATGCATAGCATCTGTCAGCAATACATTTGGAGGAGATGGCGATAACATAATGAGAGCAGGATGCAGACAGCCAGGGGAGTGTAAAAGAACATACAGCCCAGCTCTGATGTTGCAAAAGGATGGAAAAGAGTGCAGGGAACAGAAGGTTAAAAAGGGGGGAAGTAGGGAGGGGAGTTGCGTGATGGGGCAAGAATAGAGACCTCATTGATCCCGAGACAAAGGCTATCATCCGCTTGGCTGCGCAAGGCTCAGTGCTGTAGGGCACCAACTAACGATGAAGGGACAGTTGGATGCTGGGGAGGAAAATACACATGAATATGTGCAGAGACATGAGCAACAACAGTGGAGAGCACAAGCAGACTCGAAAATAGTGCTGCTACCTTGAAAAAAAAAAAGAATTCACTCCAATGATAATACACCCTGATTGCTTTAAAAATGTGGCAACATGTAATATTTCCATCGCAAAACATGGCATGTTTAAAACAGCATGTTGGCCATATTTGCACATTTGAACATTATAATTACAGCCATTTTTGAAGTGCAACCATCGTTTCAGAAGCATATGATACCATGTAGAATTGGAATTGTTCTTCACTGCGGTTCACTTCTTTGTCTGTTGGGAGTCCCGCTTCTTGAGAATTTTGTTGGATTTTTACAAAAAGTAACGCACTGTAATGAGTATAAACATTTTGAGCTACTTTGGGTTGCTTTTTTAAAAATAAATAATTGCACAAGCCTATGCAAATAATACACCCTAAAATCCTAATCCAAACTGCTTTGAATGTGACACGTTTTATATATATATATATATATATATATATATATATATAGTCCCATGTTGACTGCGTCGTCCACAGACCTGTTTGCTCGGTAGGCAAACTGCAGGGAGGCCACCAGGGGACCTGTGACACTCTTGACGTGCTCCAGCACAAGGCGTTCAAAGGACTTCATGACCACAGATGTCAGGGCGACAGGCCTGTAGTCATTCAGGCTCGAGATTGCAGTTTTCTTGGGGACTGAGATGATGGTGGAGCATTTGAAACAGGATGGTATTTCACAAAGTTCCAGATATTATTGAAGATCACTGTGAAGACTGTAGCGAGCTGGTCCACGGAGACTTTGAGGCAGGATGGAGACACTAGGTCTGGGACTGCCCCTTTGTTGATCTTTTGTTGTTTGACATCTCACATCCTGTTCGTGGATGGTCAATGCTGAAGAGAGAGTCAGAGGTGTGATGGTGGTCGGTGCTGCGGCTGGGTGTAGTGAGAGAAGAGCAGCGGAGAGAGGACACATCCTTGGGGCATCCCAGTGCTGATGGTGCATATGGATGAGGTGGTGTCCCCTAGCCTCACCTGCTGTAGGAAGCTGTAAAGCCACTGGCAGATGGCGGGTGACTCGCTGAGCTGGAGAACCTTGGAGGAGAGGAGTTTGGGGATGATGGTGTTAAACGCAGAGCTGAAATCCACAAACAGGATCCTTGCGTAGGTCCCTGCGCCGTCGAGTTGTTCAAGGTCGCTTGTAGTTGATTAGTGATTGTAATCCACGCCAGACTGACTTAGAGTCATTCACGGTAAACTGTTTTTCCAATTTTTCTGCATAATTTCTCTTTGTGATGGTAATTTCTTTAGTCATCTGGTTTCTATTCCATTTTGTTAGGCATCTTCTTTAGCCTGGCAAAGTTGCTGAAGTTTGGCAATGAACCCCGCCTTGTTGTTATCGAACATGCGAAATGTCTTTGTTGGTACACACACATCTTCACAGAAACTGATATAGGATGCGACACAGTCCATATATTCATCTCGGCTGCCAGTTGAAGTTTCAAAGACACTCCAATCTGTGCAGTCCAAACAGTCTTGAAGTTCAAACTTTGCTTCATTGGTCCACTTCACTGTTTTTACCACAGGCTTCGCACATTTAAGTTTTGCCTGTATGTTGGTATTAAATGAATTAAGCAGTGATGAGAAGAGCCCAGAGCTTTGCGGGGGATAGCACGGTATGCGTCATTCAGCATGGTGTAGCAGTGATCGAGAATGTTGTTTTTCCTGGGAGGACAGTCGATGTGTTGCTTGTATTTAGGGACTTTGTGGTTGTGTTTAGCTTTGTTAAAGTCCACAAGAGAAATGAGGGGTGAATCTGGGTGCTTTATTTCAAATTCGTTTACTTGTTCAGCGAGCGTTAGCAGTGCGGCATTCGTTTGAGCTTGAGGAGGAACGTAGACACCTGCAAGTATGAATGAAGCGAACTCGCACGGCGAGTAGAATGACTTACAGTTCAAAAACAGCGACTCCAAGTCCGGGCTGCAGTGTGTGTTGAGCTCTGTGACGTCGGAACACCATTTTTCGTTGATATAGTAGCATATCCCCCCACCTCTTGTTTTCCCCGATATCTCCGTGACGTGGTCTGTAGTTGGAAGCCCGGAATTACGGCGCCATTTACAGGAACATAGAACAACATTTAATACAGTTCAGCAATTCGATTTAAAACTCACTCGTTTCACTCTCCACTTCATCTATACTGTATCCTACTTGGCTGACACTGACAGCAGTGCTACTGCTAATGGCAAGCGCATCTGTCTCCTGCTGTTGTCATTTACGCACATTCAGAGTCACTGTGCAAAGGTTGAAACCTTTGGTAGTTTGGATAAAATCTGTTTGTTTTCCTCTCACCTTCTCTTCTCCGCTCCATTTTCCTTACAACACATTAACAAATTTGTTTTGCTATCCTCTCTGAATCAAGTCTGCACATGCACAGTAAGAAGATGGATTAGCCCATTGCATAAGGAGGGAGGGGCAAGCACTCGAAACAATCATGTTAGATGAAGCATTTTTAAATGTTTTCAAATGTGTGAATTAGGACCAAAACAATTCTAATTTTATTATTTTTGATTTTATTAGACCTTTGGGGGCTCCTGGAAACCTTGGGGCCCCACGGACTGACTTGTTTTTGCCTAATGGTAGGTCCGCCCCTGGTGATGCAGCAGCCATTTGAGTTTTAGTAGTATAGTATATTGTGTAGGATTTGTATTGCCTTCAACTATTGCTGACTTTGTTAGGAGTCTTTTTTCTTGAGAATCTGGGAAGAATTTTATGAAAAGTAACTGTACTAAACTGACATTTTGGTTTACTAAAAAAAAAACGTGTGCAAGCTTGACCTTGCTCAGACACAATGATTCGAACAAGTTCTAAATGATGGCAAAATCTAGCATTTCTATCATGAAACATTGCATGTTCAAAACAGCATGCGGGCCATATTTGTGTACTGTGATACTGCAGCCATTTGGTTTGTACAGCGCCTTTCAGCAATATCTATTGTTCCTTGAATTTTATTAGATTTATAAATAATTGTTTTTTAAGACGTGGCTGGTTACATAAAAATCTGCTTTAAAAATCCATCCATCCATCCATTTTCTGAGCTGCTTCTCCTCACTAGGGTCACGGGCATGCTGGAGCCTATCCCAGCTGTTATCGGGCAGGAGGCGGGGTACACCCTGAACTGGTTGCCAGCCAATCGCAGGGCACATAGAAACAAACAACCATTCGCACTCACAGTCATGCTTACGGGCAATTTAGAGTCTCCAATGAATGCATGTTTTTGGGATGTGGGAGGAAACCGGAGTGCCCGGAGTAAACCCACGCAGGCACGGGGAGAACATGCAAACTCCACACAGGCGGGGCCGGGGATTGAAACCGGGTCCTCAGAACTGTGAGGCTGACGCTCTAACCAGTCGTCCACCGTGCCGCCTGCTTTAAAAAAATATATATATATATTTTAACATAATCTCTAAAAATAATACACTAACCCTCTGATCCAAACTGAAACTATGTTGAAATGTAGCATTTCCATCACAAAATATCACAGCACATGAACCCTTTTTGTGAAACATTAGGGCAATCTTTTTTAACAGTATGATACTAAGTAGGATTTTTATATTGTCTTTCACTACTTTTGATTTCTTTGTCTCCTTTGTTGTGAGAATTTAGAGGTATAGTTTACAAATGGAAATGTATGTCTTGATCGCGTAATTATAAAAATCTTTCATGCAACAATACAGCAGGAAGCCTATCCACGAGAGATAATGTAACTGAAAAATAGTCAAGTTATAAATAGTACTTAACTTTTGATACCATTTTTTACTACTTCCTTGTGAAAACACGATGCTATTATATAAGTGTGGGATTCCATTAAGAAGTCATTATATCATCCCGAGGGATGTGAATCAGTCATCGCATGAGTTGTTTGTCTTCCTGCTAGGCCGTTAAAAGCTTCAGATTGCAGGTTTGGATTGAAATCCTGTAAGGAGGAGTACCGTATTTTCACGACCATAGGGCGCACCGTATTAAAAGGCGCAGTCTCAGTTACAGGGTCTATTTCTCTATTTAACACATACACATACATAAATATTGGGCGCAGGCATGGTAAAACATACGCTAGCTTAAAACCTACGGTAGCATGCATGCACGCTAAAACAATGTTTTTAAAAAGGCAGCGGGTGGAAAACTGAGTTCGGTTGTACTTTATTGAAGTATTTAACAATGGACTCACGTTATTTTTTTGATCAATGCTCATCCACAAATCCATCAAAGTCCTCATCATCTGTATCCGAAATGAACAGCTGGGCAAATTCTCAATCAAACACGTCGGGTTCGAGTCTCGTTGCCGTGCGAAAGCTTGAACAACAGTGCAAGCAGACACGTTAGCCCAGCATCCACAATCCATTCACAAATTGTGGCGTAACTCGCCCGGCCCTGCCTCCTAGTCTTAGTAAAGCTGTGTTTGCCATCTGTCATCCATGGCTCCCACGCCGCTAGCAACTTCACAACGCCCGGTTTACACGGATGTCCAGCGGTTCGTCAAGCCTCCCGGAATGATGGCAAGCCCCGAGTTATTGCACTCAGTCGAATGGTGACTTGGGACGCTTCTCCCGGCTGTTCTTTGCTCATTAATCCATTGCTCGAGTTGGTCTTCCAACTCGGGCCACCTCGCCTTGTTTCCGCCGAAACTCAGCTTCGTCTTCTTGACTTGGCGAAGCTCGTTTCCCTGCTTCCTCCACTTGCGAACCATGGGTTCATTGATCTTGAATTGTCTCGCGGCTGCTCGATTCCCATGTTCCTACGCGTAACTGTGCTTCGTAAGCGTGTCGCTTCGTAGGTGACATATTTGGGGGTCCTTAGCCAAACCGATGTTGTTTTGCACAATGCACACCCCGCTTCCAGTCAGTCAAGCGGTATAAAAAAAATAAATAAATAAAAAAAACACCCCGGCGCGGGGGCGTGGCTTTAGCATCCTCCTTCACGCACCCTCCCCAGTCCTCAGCCACGTCCGCTTTTCCTCTGTGTAAGCAGCATGTCGACAGGAAATGCTCCAAAAAAAAAAGCGCTCATCACACAACAACATTTATATATGTTGGAACTCGGTGCACACATAAGGCGCCCCGTCCATTTTGGAGAAAATGTAAGACTTTTAAGTGCGCCTTACGGTCGTGAAAATACGGTACTTATATTCAGGGGAAAGTGTGAAGTCATCATGACAGGGAGAAGACAGGAAGGAGTTGGGTTTTCGGTGAAACAATAGGACTGCATTATTGTGTATGCTTTTTGAATGTGCAGTTTAATCCAAAGACTGACACAGTTGGCACATGCCTTCACTACAGCTAACTAAAGTAATTGCTGTCATTGCAGGTAGCCTCGGGGCCGACACAGAAGAGCGCTTGGTGGAGCACCTCCTGAATCCCGCCCACTACAACAAGCTGATCCGTCCTGCCACCAACGGCTCTGAGCTGGTGACTGTGCAGCTCATGGTGTCGCTGGCCCAACTCATCAGTGTGGTGAGCATGCGCATCTAACTGCGCACAGGGCATCCGATACTAGGGGTTGAACGACAAAAGCGTTATTCTAGTCGAAGTAGATTTATCAATGATGTCACTGATATGTTTCAGTCCATTACAGCGGTCTCAAACCTATTTTACACCAGTTTCACATAAAGACATACAGTGGATACTGATACAGCTGATTGTCCGTTACATTGAAGCACTTTTTTGGACACATTGTTCAGTCAAGACGGTCCGTTTTATCCAATGTCCGTTATATGGGGTCCGTTTTATTAAGGTTCCACAGTATTTCTATGGTCTGGCAGAGAAACAAATAAAAACAAATGATTAAAACCGGTCTCATTTTTGGTAATATAATTCCACAAGCGACATGTGTTACGACGTAGTATCGTAAAGCAACTAATGTTGGTTTGTGTGAGTTGTAATATGAATAAAGTTCGGTTGTCGGCCATGGATTTTTGGATGAAATTTTGGCAACAAAGATGGAGCTTCCTTTTTTGGCGCTGCACTCATACCTCACCACCAGTCCCATGGTCCCGCTGATATCGATATTTTAAGACTAGAGGTGACGGAATAGCCGAAGCTAGCGACTAACAGCTATTCTCGTCCACAGCAATATTATTTTAAAACTCTCTGATCTGCGCAGACGAATAAAAACATTGCCTTGTTCACCGGACATTTCGATGTCCCACAGATGGGGGTTTCTCTTGTAAATTGGTCAAAGGTCATTTGGAATTCCCCCAAATGTTGGAGCACTTAAATGAGTCAAAAGATCAAGGTGTACCCAGCCATAAGTTCATTTTGATTTTACTTTGGCTTTTTTTAGCTGACATTTCTTCCAACAGATGGGCCAATCTCAACAATTGGTGGTAGAAGATTGTGAAAAAAACAATAAACTTAAGGAAGTTAAGTGAAGTATGCAGACTCGCCATACAGTACAGTAGTGTTGTGTGACAAGTAAGAATGTATTTAAAAAAAACTAAAACAAAAAACAGACGTCTATGACTCGTCTTCTAATTACGCCGCTGTCATTATAATTAAGAATGTGATTCGAACAAATTGGATCAATTAGATTCCACACGTGTTACAGTGAAGGTGGAACAGATTATTTGTAATTCCATTATTTCCTCTGGGAAAATTTGCTTTGAAATCAATTTGAAATTGAAATTGAACTTGAAAACAAACTGAATGTCGCACTAAGTCCCAGAACAGACTGTGTTTTGTTTGAGCTACACTGGTTTTGCACAAAAAACCCAAAATATATACTGCATTTTGATCCTGTGATTGATCCAGGGTGTACTCTGCCTCTCACCCAAATTCAGCTCAGATCGGCTCCATTTTACCCGTCAACTTAAGGAGAACAGCATAACAGAACATGGATGGTTATATTGAGATCGTTTTGATGCAGAGTTAGGGCATATTATTATTTTATGTCGATGATTCCAAAAATTCACTAGGTTTATCCTAAATATGATGAGGTTACTACAAAATGGTCTCTAATTTGTAAAATGAGTACATCTAGAGTGCATTAATGCACTGACGCTGACTGCTGCTATACGGCACTTAAATTGATTTTCCTGACTGCAAAAAGTCATTTGTGGCCAGCTCTTATAGTGAGAGCTGAAAATGAGGCGGTCTAATGATGTAAATCCCAGGAAATGTGAAGTCGAAGTGCTAATTAGCTGGGCGAAAATCCTTATCATTTCCTCCCACTTTGATTGAATTCAGACCAGTATGTGAAATCCTTGCAAATAAAATAAAATCCACTGATTTAATAAATCCAAATGTATAATATCTTTTTGTATTTAGGAAGTTTTGTCCTGTGCATTTTACAAGAGAGAATTAGAGTTACAGATTATGTGCAATGAACAGCCCCTCACACCCATGCACACTTTTACAATCTGATCATCTGTAGTGAATATACTGTATGACAGCTTGCTGGTCTGGGAAATTATAGACCTCACAAAACAAGATCATCCTGTTTAATATTCCCTTTATGAATTTGAAACAATCCAATACTTGACAAACTGAGGAAATTGACATGTACCGCTATCAGGGTGTTAACTTTCTTCAACAGGTTCATCAAGCATTGACCTCGTGGAATTGGTGTGAGTTTACTGTTTCATGGCAAATAACCTAACTTTTCCACTATGCTCTGCCCAAATCGGATGGTTTATGCGAAACATCTCTCCAATTTAGTGTCACTCATCTGTCTAGTACACCTGCTTCCAATTGGAGCTCATTTGGGCCATTCTCTAGGAGTTCAAATGCACCCAAAATGGCTGCTTCAAACCAAAACAGCAGATTTTCTGTTCAACTTCGGGCATGGGTCCTTGAGACTTTTTTGTGTGTTATGATAGACATGTCCACCCAAGATCATGTTGATCGGTGAAAGTGGTGTCGTGGCCAAATACGTACATTTTCACCAAGATGTATGCGCTTTCAAAAACTCTGACTTGGGGCATGTTGAGCCCCCCGTGATTGTTGATCAAAAAGATAAACAGCGATTACTGGAGGGGCTTTTGTGGGTTTGTGTCCAGGACCCCTTAAAAACATACATTTTCACCAGGATACAGGCGCCTGCCGAATTTGGTGAGTTTTTGGGGTATGGTAAGGCGATTCTAAAAAGGCGATTCATTAGACAAAAAAATACACAGCGATTCCAATTATTGTCTTGAATGAATTTTAAAATGCGGTTTGTTTGTTACACGTATCTCCTGTTGTTCTTCTTCTGCAGCATGAAAGAGAGCAGGTGATGACCACAAATGTCTGGCTGACACAGGTGACCCTTCACACACACACACACACACATACACACGCATACATTCAGTCTAATGAGGTGAACCTACCAAAGCATTTTTCTTGTGTGGACCAGCTAATACATCCACACAAATTGAAATGTGCACACATTAAAAGATGGAATGTCAAGACTTGGGCTACACAAAGACGTAGAAAGGCAACTATAAGGTTCTCAAACGTTTTACACCTACTACCTAAAAAAATTAAAAAAAAAAAACAGCTCTCTAAGTTGCGCTCCATGACCAACATTAAAATATAGTATCGTTGTAGACTCAAGTGTTTTATTCCTAAAAAGTATATTTCATATAATTGCAAGCCATTTTAACCCCAGGCACAGTTTGAATGTATTGCACTTAAAAGTTAAATATAACTGAACTGTACTTATGCAGGCGACACGGTGGACGACTGGTTAGAGCGTCAGCCTCACAGTTCTGAGGACCCGGGTTCAATCCCCGGCCCCGCCTTTGTTCTCCCCGTGCCTGCGTGGGTTTTCTCCGGGCACTCCGGTTTCCTCCCACATCCCAAAAACATGCATTAATTGGAGACTCTAAATTGCCTGTAGGCATGACTGTGAGTGCGAATGGTTGTTTGTTTCTATGTGCCCTGCGATTGGCTGGCAACCAGTTCAGGGTGTGCCCCGCCTCCTGCCCGATGACAGCTGGGATAGGCTCCAGCACGCCCGCGACCCTAGTGAGGAGAAGCGGCTCAGAAAATGGATGTGATGTACTTATGCAGTGATTCTTTGATGTGCCGCTAGAGGGAGCCCGTGTACCACTTTGAGAATCACTGCTCTAAATTACAATCCTGTACAGTACGCTAGATCATAGACTACTAGTTAAATATTGTATATAAGTTAATGCTTGGGTAGAAACAAGCATCTGTCTTTCTTATAAAATATAAAGAAGTATTTACACATAGTCTCTGTGAATGCCTCTCAGGATAGATAAAATACTAACGTCCACTGAGAGAGCGTTATGACACAGTGGGTGAGATGTTTACTATGTGTCATTTTTAGTGATTCAGCATGTTGAAGTGGTGACTCGTGTCAGTGACTGAGCTGCGACCATCTGACATTGCCTTTAGATTTTAAGCTGTAAAGACAGTTATGTCGATAATTATTAACATACAGTATATACTGTACACTCGCACCTCTGTCAGAAAGGTCTTCATTGAACAATATTTATATTTGTGGTTGAATAACTAGGAAATAATTGAACAATACGTTCATTATTGTGTTTGTAGAACGATCAATAATAAACATTGTTCAATTAATTTCCCACTGACTGCGTCAAGCAAAACTAAGCATTGTTATCTTTCTTAAAGTGGATTTTCTATTGATCTAGTCTTAGACTTCATTTTTTTTTAAAGAAGAGAGAGAATTTACCTTGGGCTGTCAATGGCAATGGGAGCCTGATTTATGCATTTGCTTCTGACAGCAAAGTGTACGATCAAATTAGGACAATGTGCTCAACGTGCACATAAATATGGATCAACACATGAAGAGCAATGAGTTCCATGTCATTTCGACATAATTCATGATTGGATTATTTACTGATTGACGCACAATAACGGCTGAGCGAGGGTACGGATTTACGACAAGTAAGCGAGCGTAGAATGGCCATCGGTGCTCTATGGATGAGAACGCGGAGGACCAAGGCCGCCTGTCGCGAGCCAAGACAAATGGTGAAAAGCGTAATGCATCACAGTTGCAGCATGGGGGTGTGAAACCCGCGGCTCCTGGGTCATATACTAAGCAACAACAAAATATTTGGGGGGGATTCTAAAACAGTAATGTCAACAGCTTTCAAGAAACTGTGTTAAGTTTAAGATAAATTACATGGAAATGACAATGCCAAACAACAGCATAGCATTGAAGGCCAACAAAATTTGTTCTACTCTGATTTAATGATTACTGAACAGATTCGTTAAATTTAACTGATTGCAATGAAGTCCTACATAAAATTAACAAGCGCGTTTCATTTGACAAACATGAAGCTATTTTATTATAAGTACCAACTTAATGATTACCGTATTTTCACGACCATAGGGTGCACCGTATTAAAAGGCGCAGTCTCAGTTACGGGGTCTATTTCTGTATTTAACACATACATAAGGCGCACCGTATTATTGGGCGCAGGCATGGTAAAACATACGCTAGCTTAAAACATATGGTAGCATGCATGCACGCTAAAACAATGTTTTTAACAAGGCAGCGGGAGCAAAAACTGAAATGCAGCCCTATGGGGGGCACAAGTCAGTGCAAACTGTAGGCCGGTCCCAAGCCCGGATAAATGCAGAGGGTTGCGTCAGGAAGGGCATCCGGCTTAAAACCTTGCCAAACAAATATGAGCGTTCATCCAAAGAATTCCATACCTGATCGGTCGTGGCCCGGGTTAACAACGTCCGCCACCGGCGCCGTCAACCTGCAGGGCGCTGTTGGAAATTCAGCTACTGTGGGTCGAAGTCGAAGTCAAAGAAGAAGAAGAAGAAGAGGTGGAAAGCGGGTTCTTCGGCAGAAAGAGAAGCGGAAAACACAGAGCCTAGAACTGAATGTGGGGACTGTGAATGTTGGGACTATGACAGGAAAATCTCGGGAGTTGGTTGACATGATGATTAGGAGAAAGGTTGATATATTGTGTGTCCAGGAGACCAGGTGGAAAGGCAGTAAGGCTAGAAGTTTAGGGGGAGGGTTTAAATTATTTTACCATGGTGTAGATGGGAAGAGAAATGGAGTCGGGTTATTTTAAAAGAAGAGTTGGCTAAGAATGTCTTGGAGGTGAAAAGAGTATCAGATCGAGTGATGAGGCTGAAATTTGAAATTGAGGGTGTTATGTGTAATGTGATTAGTGGCTATGCCCCACAGGTAGGATGTGACCTAGAGGTGAAAGAGAAATTCTGGAAGGAGCTAGATGATGTAGTTCTGAGCATCCCAGACAGAGAGAGAGTCGTAATTGGTGCAGATTGTAATGGACATGTTGGTGAAGGTAATAAGGGTGATGAAGAAGTGATGGGTAAGTACGGTATCCAGGAAAGGAACTTGGAGGGACAGATGGTGGTAGACTTTGCAACAAGGATGCAAATGGCTGTAGTGAACACTTTTTTCCAGAAGAGGCACGAACATAGGGTGACCTACAAGAGCGGAGGTAGAAGCACACAGGTGGATTACATCTTGTGCAGACGATGTAATCTGAAGGAGGTTACCAACTGTAAGGTAGTGGTAGGGGAGAGTGTGGCTAGACAGCATAGGATGGTGGTGTGTAAGATGACTCTGGTGGTGGGGAGGAAAATTAGGAAGACAAAGGCAGAGAAGAGAACCATGTGGTGGAAGCTGAGACAGGACGAGTGTTGTGCAGCTTTTCGGGAAGAGGTGATACAGGCTCTCGGTGGACGGGAAGAGCTTCCAGAAGACTGGACCACTGCAGCCAAGGTGATCAGAGAAGCAGGCAGGAGAGTACTTGGTGTATCTTCTGGCAGGAAAGGAGAGAAGGAGACTTGGTGGTGGAACCTCACAGTACAGGAAATCATACAAGGAAAACGGTTAGCTAAGAAGAAGTGGGACACTGAGAGGACCGAGGAGAGGCGAAAGGAATACATTGAGATGCGACACAGGGCAAAGGTAGAGGTGGCAAAGGCAAAACAAGAGGCATATGATGACATGTATGGCAGGTTGGACACTAAAGAAGGAGAAAAGGATCTATACAGGCTGGCCAGACAGAGGGATAGAGATGGGAAGGATGTGCAGCAGGTTAGGGTGATTAAGGATAGAGATGGAAATATGTTGACTGGTGCCAGCAGTGTGCTAGGTAGATGGAAAGAATACTTCGAGGAGTTGATGAATGAGGAAAATGATAGAGAAGGGAGAGTAGAAGAGGCAAGTGTGGTGGACCAGGAAGTGGCAATGATTAGTAAGGGGGAAGTTAGAAAGGCATTAAAGAGAATGAAAAATGGAAAGGCAGTTGGTCCTGATGACATTCCTGTGGAGGTATGGAAGCATCTAGGAGAGGTGGCTGTGGAGTTTTTGACCAGCTTGTTCAATAGAATTCTAGTGCGTGAGAAGATGCCTGAGGAATGGAGGAAAAGTGTACTGGTGCCCATTTTTAAGAACAAAGGTGATGTGCAGAGCTGTGGCAACTATAGAGGAATAAAGTTGATGAGCCACACAATGAAGTTATGGGAAAGAGTAGTGGAGGCTAGACTCAGGACAGAAGTGAGTATTTGCGAGCAACAGTATGGTTTCATGCCTAGAAAGAGTACCACAGATGCATTATTTGCCTTGAGGATGTTGATGGAAAAGTACAGAGAAGGTCAGAAGGAGCTACATTGTGTCTTTGTAGATCTAGAGAAAGCCTATGACAGAGTACCCAGAGAGGAACTGTGGTACTGCATGCGGAAGTCTGGAGTGGCAGAGAAGTATGTTAGAATAATACAGGACATGTACGAGGGCAGCAGAACAGCGGTGAGGTGTGCTGTCGGTGTGACAGAAGAATTTAAGGTGGACGTGGGACTGCATCAGGGATCAGCCCTGAGCCCCTTCCTTTTTGCAGTGGTGATGGATAGGCTGACAGATGAGGTTAGACTGGAATCCCCGTGGACCATGATGTTTGCAGATGACATTGTGATCTGCAGTGAAAGCAGGGAGCAGCTGGAGGGACAGTTAGAAAGATGGAGGCATGCACTGGAAAGAAGAGGAATGAAGATTAGCCGAAGTAAAACAGAATATATGTGCATGAATGAGAGGGGTGGTGGGGGAAGAATGAGGCTACAGGGAGAAGAGATGGCAAGGGTAGAGGACTTTAAATACTTGGGGTCAACCGTCCAGAGCAATGGTGAGTGTGGTCAGGAAGTGAAGAAACGGGTCCAAGCAGGTTGGAACGGGTGGAGGAAGGTGTCAGGTGTGTTATGTGACAGAAGAGTCTCTGCTAGGATGAAGGGCAAAGTTTATAAAACAGTGGTGAGGCCAGCCATGATGTATGGATTAGAGACAGTGGCACTGAAGAGAAAACAGGAAGCGGAGCTGGAGGTGGCGGAAATGAAGATGTTGAGGTTCGCTCTCGGAGTGACCAGGTTGGATAAAATTAGAAATGAGCTCATCAGATGGACAGCCAAGGTTCGATGTTTTGGAGACAAAGTTAGAGAGAGCAGACTTCAGCAGTCAGCAGACTGGACACATCCAGAGGAGAGAGAGTGAGTATATTGGTAGAAGGATGATGAGGATGGAGCTGCCAGGCAAGAGAGCTAGAGGAAGACCAAAGAGAAGGTTGATGGATGTCGTGAGGGAAGACATGATGGCAGTTGGTGTTCGAGAGGAGGATGCAGGAGATAGGCTCTCATGGAAAAGGATGACGCGCTGTGGCGACCCCTAACGGGACAAGCCGAAAGGAAAAGAAGAAGAAGAAGAAGAAGAGCGGGAGCAAAACTGAGTTCGGTTGTACTTTATTGAAGTATTTAACAATGTACTCACGTTATTTTTTGATCAATGCTCATGCACAAATCCATCAAAGTCCTCATCTTCCTTATCTGAAATGAACAGCTGGGCAAGTTCTCCATCAAACACGCCAGGTTCCCTCTCGTCATTGTCGGAGTCAGTCTCGTTGCCGTGCGGCTCCTCAGAAACGTTGCCGGCTTTTACGAAAGCTCGAACAACAGTGCAAGCATCCACAATCCATTCACAAATTGTGGCGTAACTCGCCCGGTGCTGCCTCCTAGTTTTAGTAAAGCTGTGTTCACCATCTGTCATCCATCGCTCCCACGCCACTCACAACTTCACTTTGAACGCCCCGTTTACACCAATATCCAGCGGTTGGAGTTCCTTCGTCAAGCCTCCCGGAATGGTGGCAAGCTCCGGGTTATTGCCCTCAGTTGAATGGTGACTGTAGAGACGCTTCTCCCAGCTGTTCTTTACTCATTAATCCATTGTTCGAGTTGGTCTTCCAACTCAGGCCACCTCGCCTTGTTTCCGCGTCTTCTTGATGTGGCGAAGCACGTTTTCCTGCTTCCTCCACTTGCGAAGCATGGATTCGTTGATCTTGAATTCTCTCGCGGCTGCTCGATTCCTATGTTCCTCCTCGTAACTGATAGCTTGCAGTTTAAACTGTGCTTCATAAGCGTGTCTCTTCGTAGGTGCCATTTTCGGGGGTCCTTAGCCAAACCGATGCACATACTGGCACTATATACCTACTGGGGGCGCGTCTTTAGCCTCCTCTGTCACGCGCACCCTTCCCCTTTTGGTCGTGCAAATACGGTAGGTAAATTTACTCCAGTGCAATTCATTTAAATTCAATTGCCGTGGCGCGATGATGTCGGTTAGGAAAAGTGGAGTCGAATTCATTTTAAACAGCTATATTTTTCTAAGGCAAACACCCTTTCATCTCATCTTGATCCAATGATGTTTTTCAAATGGTTATGGAAAGGTGGTATGAAGGTTAGGAGATTTGACTTTCCAAAGAGATAACTACAGATACCAGGGCAAGCCGCTTCGTCCTTGACATGTTATACGGATGAGAGTCGCCGACAGTAATTTGTACGTGATTGTCCATTTCACTTTTGACTGCGTCGCTTAGTGTGCGGCGCGCCTAAGGCTTTTAATTGACCCAAAACATGGAAAACAAGTTCAAGACTATGTCATCTTTTTACACAAGGTGACATGTAGGACATGCGTGCAATAACGACGCTGCGGTCACAATTTCATCAAAGTGATTGCTTTTTGGGCGTGTGGGCTCAACCATCCCTTGTAAAAGTAGATGAGAGGACTCCCTGATGATTGAAAGACAGAGACAAACTCTTTTCTCCCGCCTCTCGAGATGTCCTCACAATGCCGACATGTGACGTTGTGTGTGTGTTGGTGTGTTTTAAACCAGGAGTGGCAGGACTATCGCCTGACTTGGGTCCCCGAGGAGTTTGACGGCATGATGAAGGTCAGGTTGCCCTCCAAACACATCTGGCTGCCTGATGTGGTGCTGTATAACAAGTGAGTGTTATAAATAAATAAATAAATACTCATGCATGCATGCTCACACAGCACATGCTAAATGGGGGGCGGGGGGTAGGGGGGCATTCATGCAGGGTAAGCTTCCCTCTACCTTAACTGCTCTCAAAGCACTTTGCCTCATTTGTCTGTCCGCACACACGCACACACACGGTCACACACAAGTGTACACTCTGCATGGCAGTGGGAGGGGGGCAGGGTGGGGGCTACTAGGTTAGGTGCCAGCCTGCTCATCTGGAGCGATTAGTAGCTCAGGCACATGCATGAAAACACTTTGACACCACCTGTGCAAGCTAGAACGCTCGCTTTACAATAGGTCACATTTGCTCAAATTGTCGCCATCATAAAACCTTTATTTACTGTATTAATGTACCGTTTTATATTCTTAACTGTCATCTATCTATCAAGCATTTTCTATAGCACTTGTGCTCATTAGCGTCACGGGTGACTTTTGGCAATAGGCGAGATAGACCCTGGACTGGTCGCCAGCCAGTAGGTGGGCACAGATATACAAACAAGCATTCACACCTATTGACAATTTAGACTCCTCAGTTAACTTAACATGCATGTCATGCCAGCAGTGGCGGTCCTAGCTTAAATGGCACCACATTGCGAGACCCCACTTTGGCACCCCCCAACACACACACACACACACACACACACACACACACACACATCACAGTGGACCTTATTTCTTCTCACTTTTTCTTTAAAATTTATTGAATTACTTAAAATATAATGGATTATAAACCTATTAGAATGGAGCAACAGAAAATAATAATTAGATTTAAGGTAACTAAACAACTAAAATCTTCCATTGCACAAATAAAATCTTAGGTGAACCTGTTTGCATCAATTATATTCCCAATTCCGATAACTTTCTTTCATGACAAGAATTGGAACATAAATATGTCCCCTGTGATCACTATATTTTTCCCAATCCTAATTAATGCTCACAATTTTAAAACTACATCTCCTGTCTTTGCCCCTGTTGAATTCAGTGATTTCTTAACTCTGGGTACAACAAAATGATTATCCATAAGTGAGTACAACATGCCTTCAACTACTATTAAACTACGGCAAAACAAAAACAAAAACTAACATTAACGATATAACACATAATTAGCAACAACTACTGTACTTATAAATGCTGCTGGATAGGGGTGGAACGATTAATTTATTATTGATGTATCAATTTATATTCCTATGATCCAACTGGATCGATCTGTCCTTGACTAGTTAGCCTTCCAGATGAAAATATATCGATTTAAATCATTATAAAAGGTAATGAATCGATTGTATCGATACTAGGAAATAATGCATTGGATTTATGCACAACAGACTTTACATGGATGCGCATATCTGTGTTTTTTTTAGCACTTTTAATGATAAAGACGTAAAGCGTGACTCGATTAAGATTTCCCGTCCGTGACGTCGCAGGGGATCATGGGAGTATCAAACAGTTAAATTTTTTTCTGGAGCTATTGAGTGGGCCAGTCTGAGAAGCAAACTACATCTCCCATGATGAGCATGCACAGTGTAGGAAATGACAGTAGGACAAAGAAGCAAGTGACGCCAAACATTTCAACCAGGTTTTTTTCATGACGACGATTGAGAGCAAGAAGGGTGGTGAACACGCTTAATGAGCCATGGTACAAAATTCCATCACGGACATACTGTAGCTACTTTAGCAGAAGACTAACACCAACACTTCACTAAGAGAAAAAGACCAAAGTTGTGAAAGAGCGCATTGAGCAGGCATACTGTAAAGCAGTACACCAAGTACCACCTCAATAAATACTCCGACATCATGACCGACATTAAAATACAGTAGTGATTCTTGCATGCCACTACGGTGAGCCCACGTACCACACTTTGACAACCACTGCTGTAGAGCGTTGCACTCATGACAGATGGTAACTTGGTTATCACGACCTTCTCAGAGCGATGCAACCACTACGTCACACATCATGACTAGTGAGTGTGTAGTGATAAATATAATTAGAACATTTGAGCATTATTTGTTTTGTATTCAATTACAATAAGATTTTTATTATTTCTATGTTGAAAAACCACATCAGCCGAATAAAGTCTCAATGCATTTGACATTGTTATTATTTGCCATAATGGTTGGTTATTGTTTGTTTGCTTTTCCATAATTAATTGTACCTGATACATTTACAAGAAACAAAAGGAATTTGGGAAATTTCACCTGCACTGTCTAGTATCCATGTATTTATTTCACTGTCACACTGGTTGAATTTTTGGCTAAAAAGTTACTGAATCAATTTCCAAACACTGAATTGTTTCGAATATTGTCCTTGAATCGAATCGGCAACAACGAATCGTGATATGAATCGAATCACTGCCAAAATGAATCGTTACACCCCTACTGCTCGGCATCCTGGAATGCCACCTACGCCTTATTAGGAATCCCACACAGGTTCCAGGCAGGACACGCCCTGCTCCAATATTATTGGCTCCAGGACAAGCAATATGATTGGCTGCTGTATCCTGGTAGAGCATGCCCCATTGCTTCTAGACGGGAAATTAAGTATGTGACTCCAGTGAGCGTTAATATCAATCCCAGTAACCCTAACCCTCCCGAACCCTAACCTTGACCCATTCTGAACCGCATTAGCCCCAACCCTAGCCTAAACCAAACCATAGCAAATGTCTTTGTTTTTATTTCGTACGAATGTGATACGTTTGGCATTGTCATCTCGTTCTATCTGTGTGGCCTGCCCTTCCTGCATGGCAGGAGCCAATCATGTTGCAGCGGGGGAGTCTTGACAGGAAGGCGTGTGGGATTCCTAATAAATTGTCACCTTCCCAAGATGTATTTCCGAGGATGCCTCGTAGCATTTTGTAAAATAGTGATATGAATTGTGTTTTCAATGATAACATTAGCTGTTGAGGTGGATCGTTTTTATTTAAATGTACGACACTGTCATTTATCATTCCCACTTGGTAGTAGTTCTCATTATGCGTTTGAGCACCCTTTAATGTGATGTGCTGAAAATATGTCTGCACTGTGAGTTAGGCAGTATTCTGTTTAGTGAGTATCTCATGCATTCGCTTTTGAAGCCATGACAGCAGTATCACACTTGCTCGTACTCGCTCAGAATATATATCTTCGGTGACAATATTTGTGATCAGAGCAACACAAAATACTTAAATACTACCTTTGTGTTTATCAGGTGTAATCTTGTTAATTTACTGTACATACTGAAATTCAATCCAGTTTGTGTCCAGGACTTTCTAAACTACAAAAACTCCCCATTCAAATGCCTATAATTCTCAAGTCATGCCCATTAGTAGCATCAAATCCTCATCAGGTAGAAAATATTTTTGGGGTTTAGGAGATGTGGTGCGAGTGACACGAGTGACCCTCTCGTCACGAATATGTGAGTATTAAAGTGGTCTAAATGGTAAACTAGATTAAATGTTGATTTAAATGATGATTTTTGGCATCGGCATCAGTCATACAAGTGCACAGTAATTATACCTACTATTGCACATAATGGTAAACCTGCACTCAGCGCTAATTAACTTGCACATCATGTTCCTTAATGCTTTATGTATTCATGTTTTAATCGACCCTTTCATCTAATCTTTTACTTCATAAATTATACTATGTATGCACTTCCTTATCAACTGCAGCAATTTGGACACATGCAAATATAGTGCATTTTATTCCTGATTAAAAGACATGCATTTATTGAGAGGTCAATAGCCATCAGTAATCTGGTGTGATTTACATTTTGGAGTTTCCCATTCATTTACATGTCCAGTCCAGACTAAATGCCAGGAATAAGGGAAATCCTCTGGCAAAGGTTTCTTCCAGTTGTCATGGAAAGCAAATAAAAAGATCCTCCTTATTCCTTGAGATGAGATGGTTCACTTCAGCACCAGAGTGAGCAGTCCACGACGCTGAAAGGAAATAAACAAATATGCAAAGTGGCATATTTATAATAGGCTCAACTCTATAGGTTTTCAATAAAAGTTGAGTCACTTTTACTTTTGTAGTCTGTTTTTGCTACCCCCAGGTGACATAAATTCCGCTATTGCAGATTACTTTCTCACAACTAAAAAAACCCTCAGCAACGTTTTGTTACCTTTTTAAGTTATGGATGTAGAAGGAAGGTCATTTTTTAAAATAGGAATTACAGTATATATTAAGAATCATGTCAGCACAGTGACAGTATTTCTGGTGTGGTTCTCCTTCTCTGACCTGACCCTACTAACCCTAAAAAAAATTAGCCTGCTAATCCTCCACTCAAGGCTGTTCTAAACCAATTTCTAAATGTGAGAATAATCCCACTCAGCAGCAGGTTTTAAATTAATTTAATTAATTAACACTTACGTGTTTCAGTATGTTTGTTCAATAACTTTCTAGTCCCCTGTGTTTCAAAAAGTAGACACAGGTCAATGATCTTCACATTAATAAATATGCATTACAATATTTAAATAAATAAATAAATAATTTAAATGTAAAACTCCAAAGTAACAATTAATGCTGTTCCACTCCAGGCCTCCTGACTAGCTGTAATGCCCACTACAAAATGGTTGTAACTGGCAAACAAATGAAGACACATCCAGCCACTGGCATGCCCAGTCGACTTCAGGTGTCACCATTTTCATTCACCTGCAATTTATAGCCTACCACCAACCATGTTGTCTACTACTACAAAAGATAGTTAACGTTACATACATTATATGCTGAACTTAAAGACCTACAGTATCTGTCCAAATGTGAGTTAGTGAGCAGGGTAATCCATCTACCTCACAGATGTGGCATATCAAGATGCTGATTAGACATCAGAATTATTGCCCAGGATTGCCTAGTGAGGATAAGCGGTGAAGAAAATGGATGGATGGAAGGATGGATGGGATATTTATCCCTAAAAAGAAAGACTGAACAAAGGGCATAATGTGAAAGAGGCTCGCACACTTACTAATTTTTCAAAAATTCTAAGTTGTGATAAAAGTGTGTAAAAAAGTTACCCACTGTTAATTGTTAAGCTTAATTTTTTTTTTAAAAAACACTCAACCTTAACGCGAGTATTTTTGTTCAGAAGAAACACTACCTTATTGAACTGCCTTCTGCTCACTACCTTTTTTGTATCTACCGATTATTAATTCAAAATGTTCTAATTCTTAATTTAGTTTGTATGTTTTTAGCACACAAAAAAAAACCTTACATAACATAAGAGGGGCACAACAATAGACACAGTTCTCAATATGATACATCGCAGTTCCAAGCCACTGGAAAACACAACCACAATATTGAACCTATTTTTGAATGAATACCTTTTTACAGTCCTCATATTAAAATAAGTGTTACTCACGTGCACTTGTTTGGCCAATGAGTGCATTTCTGTTTGGTAGGTTGTGTAGCTTTGTTTTGCTGCATGTCTGTACATTGCTATATTTGGTGGTCTGCAAAATCTAGCTCGCTGAACTGGTTTTGCATAATGAGATTTGTCATGTTCCACTGTTTTCTATGCTCAGGGGGGAAACATGGTCTCCTGTCACACTTTTTAGTTTACATTATAAATGTTTCAGGAGAGGCAGTGCTGTGAACGAGTGGTTAGCACAGGATCCTCACAGTTTTGAGTTTTTGCGTTTGAATCTGGGCTCTGGCCTTCCTGTTTGATCATTTTTATTTTTATTTTATTTCATTTATGTTTTTTTGTTTGTTTGTTTGTTTGTTTTTTGTTTTTGAGGATGTTCTGCCCGAGTTTGCATTAGTTTGGTAAATTGAAGACTTGAAATTGTCCGTAGGTGTGAACGTGAGTGTGAATGATTGTTCGTCTATGTGTGCCCTGCAATTGGCTGGCGATCAGCCCGGGGTTTACCCCGCCTATTGTCCAAAGTCAGTTGAGTTAGGCTCCAGCTCACCTGCGACCCTAATGAGGATAAGCACTGTAGAAAATGGATGTATGTTTCAGGGGCAAAGAAACTTGCTGTTTATTTCTCCCATTTCTTTCCCTCTCTTTCAGTGCCGATGGTGTGTATGAGGTGTCTTTCTACTCCAACGCGGTGGTCTCCTACGACGGCAGCATTTTCTGGTTACCGCCAGCCATCTACAAGTCAGCCTGCAAGATCGAGGTCAAACATTTCCCCTTCGACCAGCAGAACTGCACGCTGCGCTTCCGTTCATGGACCTATGACCGCACTGAGATCGACCTGGTACTTCGGGCCGACGTCGCAAGCATGGATGACTTCACGCCAAGCGGCGAGTGGGACATCATCGCCCTGCCGGGTCGACGGAACGAGAACCCAGCAGACCCGGCCTACGTGGATATCACATATGACTTCATCATCCGCCGCAAGCCACTTTTTTACACCATCAACCTCATCATCCCGTGCGTGCTCATCACCTCCCTGGCCATCCTGGTCTTCTACCTGCCGTCTGACTGCGGCGAGAAGATGACGCTGTGCATCTCCGTGCTCCTGGCACTCACTGTCTTCCTGCTGCTGATCTCCAAGATCGTGCCGCCTACGTCCCTGGACGTCCCCCTCGTGGGCAAGTACCTGATGTTCACCATGGTCCTGGTCACTTTCTCCATTGTTACCAGCGTGTGCGTGCTCAATGTGCACCACCGCTCGCCCACCACGCACACCATGCCCCCGTGGGTCAAGGTGGTCTTCCTCAACAAGCTGCCCGCCTTGCTCTTCATGCGCCAGCCCAGGAATAGCTGCGAGAGGCAGCGGCTACGTCAGAGACGGAGAGCCCAGGAGCAGAATGAGGGCGGGCGCAGCGGAGAGGCGGGGGCCCTGATGGTGGGGCTCGGTTTGGGTGGCGGCGGTGGCGCGGGGACAGCAGGGGGGACTTCAACAGGAGTATTCGCCAAGGAGGACGGCGACCCTTGTACCTGCTATGTGAACCGAGCGTCTGTCAAACAGTTTGGAGGTGATCTGGCAAGCACGGGAGGGGGCTCCATGGACAGTCTAAATAGGCGGAGAGAAAACCGGGAGGGAGGCTCTGGGAACCGAGGGAAGCAAGCAGCAGGTGGTCAGGCTCTGACTCAGGCAATCCTGGCTCAAGCCTGTCCGGGCTTTGAAGAGGCTGTGGAAGGAGTGCGCTTCATCGCCAACCACATGAAGAGTGAGGACGATGACCAGAGTGTGAGTATCATCTTTCTGTGTCTATTTACAGCCTGCACTATAAAGGCCTGATAGGGATATTGATACTTGAAAATAGCAAGCAAGGTTACAGTATCCACTCGCCACCACATTCCAGAGAGCTGCACTGATGATGTGATGAGATTCAATCCCAGAGCTGGAGCAAGGTTTTTACAATGACACTCAGTAAAGACCTCCATCATGGCTGAGCACTCTTAAAAACATCCATCCAAATCATTCAGTTGAAAAATTAAGACATGCCAGGTGATACTGTTCCACTCCATTTCTGTTGTAAAAAGTGGCTAAAAAGGTAACGCACATACAGTAAGTTGGTGTTTCTGCAATAAAAAGTGGCTAAAGGGGTAATGCACATACAGTAAGTTGGTGTTCAAGCGGTCAGTGAAAGGGCAATCATTATTAGCAGCTTCTCAAATATCTCCGGATGCATCGCAATCAGAATGAGAATCCACTTCATTTGCCAAGTATGTCAAAAACACAAAAGGAATTTGTTTACAGGTGCGGTGGCGAGACTTTGAGAACTCTTTGTCTTGGTTTGAAGCCAAATAGCATGAAGTCTGATTGAACCATAAGCAGTTGATTTGCCAAGACTAAAGTTTAAGCAGTCATTCTATATGTTTGATCTATGAGTAAAGAGCACAAAGTTGGGAGTATTTTATATTAACATATTTACACCACTTTTATGGCAAAGTTGGTAGACTAAATTCGAGTCGATGGTCGTGGTCTTGTCCGGTCCGCCGTCCTCTTAGACACGCCCCCTGGGTATTTAACCTCTGACTCCCGCCTCCTCTTGCCCTCTTTTGTGTTGTTCCTCTTTCGTGTCTCTCCTCTTTTGGGTCTTGCTCGCTTGTCGTGTCTCTTGCCACCCCTCCCGTTTCTTTTTTTCAAACACGCGGCTCGGCAAAGGTGAGCCTTTGGGATGGAGATCCGGCTCCCTGGCCTCCGTGGATCTCCGCTGCTAAGCCTCCAGAACAGTTGCTGCCGAGCTACCACATACGCTCTCAGCCAAACGTGAGTTCTCTGAACTTGATAGCGGATCCCGGAAACAGCCAGGGAGAGAGATGGTCATATTCTCCCAACGAGGCGTGACGAACAACAATTTTCTTCTTCCGCCTCTTTTGCTTTTATTTTATTTTTCTCCATCTTTTTTTCTTTTTCAACCAAATCTGCTTTGTTTTCCTCTTGAGATGTCCAGAGAATGACCACCCCCACCGACCAGCTGATCTACGGTCGTGACTACCACAACAAGCGTTGCTAGGATGTACAATATTAGTGCCTATTAATTTTGGGGGAAATTACTACCTTCACACAAAATCCCAACGTTGCCCTCACTTGGACTGAACAGATTAAAGGCTCATATTTTCAACTTTATTCCAGAAACACGTTGTTCTATTTATCATTTTGTACGCCTATCTTTTTCTTTCACCAGTATTAGTATTATCTTCTTCCTGTAGTTAGCATCATTGTGTTTCCCTATAGCTCCCTTGTAGATTTCATTAAATATTCTATAAAATCCCACTCCTTGTTGTGTTTTGAGTTTGATAAGCCTCTGTCATCAAGAACTTGTATTTCATAAAATGTAGCAATTAATAATAGCAATTAAAAATTAGATTATGAGACTGAAAAAAGGTTTGTCGTCGCTTTCTCCTGAATTTTATGCATTGAAAAAGTGACGTGTTGCCCTTTACGAGACAAAATAGCTTGATTTGAAATCACGCTACACCAGAAGCAATGCAGGCGCTGCCTCAACTAATTTATTTCTTAAATAAATTGCGTTTTATCCAAACGCCAATATACGCTACAGCACGGTATGCATCATTTAGCGTGGTGGAGCTGTGGTCTAGAATGTTGATTTCCCTGGTAGGACAGTCAATATGTTGCTTGTATTTAGGGAGTTTGTGGTTGAATTTAGACACCGGCGAGGATGAAAGAGGTAAACTAGCGCGGCGAGTAGAATGGCTTACAGTTTAAAAACAGCGACTCCAAGTCCGGGCTGCAGTGTCTGTTGAGCTCTGAGATGTCGGTACAGCATTTTTCATTGATATAGAAGCATATTCCGCCACCTTTTGTTTTCCCCGATAGCTCTATGACGCGGTCCGCTCAGTGTAGTTGGAAGCCGGGAACCATTACTGTGCCATCTGGGACGTGTTCACATAGCCATGTCTCTGTGAAGCACAGGGCGGCGATACGTCCGAAGTCTTTAATGGTCTTTGTGAGAAGATGAAGCTTGTCCATTTTTTTGGTTAGAGAGCGTAGATTTGCGAGGCGAATCGACGGGAGTGGCATTCGGAATCCTCTCTTCCGGAGCTTGGTCTGCACTCTGGTTTGCCAGTGAGTAACTCCGAGAAAAAATTTGTGAAATTAGGTGAAAGAAAGTGTGGCAGAAATGAAGATGTTGAAGTTCACTCTCGGAGTGACCAGGTTGGATAAAATTAGAAATGAGCTCATCAGACAGAGGGACAGCCAAGGTTCGATGTTTTGGAGACAAAGTTAGAGAGAGCAGACTTCGATGGTTTGGACACATCCAGAGGATAAATAGTGAGTATATTGGTAGAAGGATGATGAGGATGAAGCTGCCAGGCAAGAGAGTTAGAGGAAGACCAAAGAGAAGGTTGATGGATGTCGTGAGGGAAGACATGATGGCAGTTGGTGTTCGAGAGGAGGATGCAGGAGATAGGCTTACATGGAAAAGGATGATGCACTGTGGCGACCCCTAACGGGACAAGCCAAAAGGAAAAGAAGAAGAAGGTGAAAGAAAGTCCGGAGTAGACTTCCTAATGTTTTGCAAGTCTTCCCTTGTGTAAGTCGCTCCAATCTCTCCAAAGACAAATGAAAAATCTAGCACTAGAGAGCTCGTTACAGAGGCGACCACTTGGTTAGGTTGGTCCATTTTCATAGAGAAATTTCCAAAGGAAGTGTGAATACCATCTTGAAACAAAATGTTATTTTCCCGTCATGTAAAGTTACAGTGCAGCTTCATCCACAGTCTGTCCTTTCTTCTTGCCAATTTCCTCCCTTTGTACAAAGAAATCTGGCTACAGCGGCGAGGGCAATCAGATTCAATCAGGCCAAGTTGTTTGAGGTTCAGTAAAGTAATACGGGTGGCACTTCAAAATATTGTTTCCCCTAAGAATGCCAGGGGTGGTATTTCTTTTAGTTGGTCAGTGAGTGAGGGTCAGCTGCTGATTCACGATTGTCCAGTTCTTTCTAGTTGAGCCGCGTCACTCAGTTTATGGCTGACTTTAGTCTAATATTGCGTGGACACTGGACAGGAAGCAAACTTACACCTCGGGTTACTCGCATGGGTTTGATCGTGGGAGTTGTGTACATACCAAACGTGAATTTACTTCATTCGTGCCACACGTAACAGGTCAGTGTGTTGTATCAATGTATTGGTATCACTGGTGGGCGATAGTTGTGCTAAAACTCTTACTGCTATTGTTGGCTTGGTTCATCGTAAAGTACAACCGACAGCTGTAAGCAGGTAACATATATGTACTTACCAGATACGGCAACTTCTTTTTTTTATTATGGTCCCGGTTTTGATAGCAGGAGTTATCATAAAGTTCCGGGTGCCCACAAACAGTGATGATAACTTTGTTCTCCATTTCTCTGCCCAAAGACTCCAGGACACCATGTGATGTAGTATACCATATTCTTGACGCTGATTGGCTGTCTCAACACAGTGTCATGCAAATTTGTGGCTGGAGTTGAAATATTTTGACTCAAGCAACAGCAAATGAAGCGAATTTTTGTGTTCGCCGATTCGTGTGGCATCTAATTTGCGCCTATTTGAGACTTTGCATTGACTTTATATGTAATTTCGTCGTGTGAATAGTTCAATTCGCTTCCAGTGTGAACACACCATTTAATAATACTCAATGAATCAGGAAGGGGCCTGACAACATATGGGTGGACAAACAAATGTCTCTCTTTATGATTACTGCTGACGCTTGTTAACATTGCAAATTTGCCGAAGGTCTGCACTCCATTGAATGTCATTGTAGTTATTATGAAAATACTGCTCTTGTATTGAATCTCATTAGACTAATCCAAGTATGAATCTTTGTAGCAAATATAAAGCACCATGTTATTGTGCAGTGTAGCCAAAGCAAAGCAGACAATTGCCCAATCACGGTCTACTAAAGATTCAACAGTTAAATATAGCACAGTGTCATGCGCAAGAGCACGCAGAAGCAGAACCGATGAAAGGGCGACATTTACAAGAACTTTACCTCAAGGCTTCTTTGAGACAACAATACCGAATGCCTGTGCTTCATTCCGTCATCCTTGTCGTTGCCATGCTAACACCTGTCCTCCCACACTCTTCTACCTCCCTGATCAGACTTCATCATTGTAGTGGGGGGTGTCACTCTCTCTCTCCGTGCCCTCCATCACTCTCGCTGTTCCCACGTCCTTCCCTTCATCCTTGACTCCTGCCGAGACCTCATCAGCGCCGTGCGGAGGAAAGAGTCCCAGCTTGCATTAACCCCTCACCTCCATTAACCCGACGCGTGCTTCACGGTGCACGGATTGTGATGGAGAGAAAATGACAGGGCTGGGAGAGCGGAGTTTCGCTTATCCGTTGAGCCGCTTTCGCGCAGAGATCCTGCAAACTTGGTCCATCGGAGCCGTAACAGAAAAGCCGGACTGGAGCCGCCTGTGCCTTCTGTAAGCTCCGTTCACACTGTCTGTCACAGCCGGCTTTTTCCTGTCTCACAACCCGGAAAATTCACAGCTTCCGAGGTAGAATCAAAGTCATATCTGCTCCAAAATTGCTTCGTCCCTCATTCTGTTTTAATGTCGTTCATACAGAACAGCGACACATAAAAAGTAGAAAATGCCAGCTTTTACAGGCAGCCTGAATGGTGCTTCTGATACAACCACCAAAGGCGGAACATTTTTGTTTTGACTTCGTCCCCCAGTTCTGCACTGTTTATTCAAAACAGGAAGAAAAAGGTTTTAAAATCCAGGATTTTACAGACAGTGTGAAAGCGGGTTTCTAATACTACCTCTTAGAACTATTACCTCTGGTCCTACCTTCAAAGGCACAACATTTCCAGGTCCCCTCATTCCAGGAAAATCTACTAAAGCCTTCTTCGCCCTCTGTCCACAGGTGAGCGAGGACTGGAAGTATGTCGCCATGGTGATCGACCGCCTCTTCCTGTGGATCTTCGTGTTCGTGTGCGTGTTCGGCACCTTGGGTATGTTCCTGCAGCCGCTCTTCCAGAATTACACAGCCAAGACCATCCACATGCCGGGCTGACCATGCACACGTCGCCATCGCGCTGACAGGACGGCGCCCCGCCGCCCCGCAGGTGGGACGGGGTCGAACTGGATCTGTGGGACAGGAAGTGAACAGCAATCTTGGCCCCTTCATAGAAATGTTTATCGCAACATTTTTTTTTTCTTCTTGTATGAGGAAGGGAAAACCACTCTTACCTTAGCGGACTGACCCTCCCTGCTCGCCATCAGTCCTCGCCACCTAACCGCGACCGCTTCATCGGCTCGTCCCCCACCCGCCTATTTAGGCCACTGTCAGGTCACAAGGGGAAAGGAGGTTCCAAGCATATCACAGTTGTTCTGCATTTGTTTATCTGTCCACCATGAACTGACACCGTATGTTCTATCAGTGCAACTGTTAAGATGAACTGATTTGATGGTCTGTCACTGTTAGGGTCGAAAGAATGTAAAGGAGGAGACAAACAGATGATTATGTTGAGAGAGATGTAAAGGGAACCATACAACAAGAGAGAACCACACCTCATTATTACTGGAGATGGACCTTCCAGAAAAGAGATTTGTAGGAATCATAAGGAGAGGAATCGGAACAAGGAAACAGAGCTTTTATGTGTGTTAACAGGTCATTTACATAAGTTAAGTCCACTAATGTTGAAATCCCATCATTGATGTAATGATGTCAGTCCTCCCTTTCCTTGCCTCTCTTCCTCTTGTTCTATTCCCTTTCTGGCCATGCCACTTCACTTTCCTTTCCTTGCCTCTCTTCCTTGGCTTCCATTCCTTTCCTTCCTCTTTTCCTCACCATCTATTCATCCATCCATTTTCTGAGCCGCTTATCCTCACGAGGGTCGCGGGCGTGCTGCAGGCTATCCCAGCTGACTCTGGGCGAGAGGCTGGGTACACCCTGAACCGGTCGCCAGCCAATCGTAGGACATATAAACAGACAACCATTCGCACTCACATTCACACCTACGGGCAATTTAGAGTCTTCAATCAACCTACCGTGCATGTTTTTGGGATGTGGGAGGAAACCGGAGTGCCCGGAGAAAACCCACGCAGGCATGGGGAGAACAAGCAAACTCTGCACAGACGAGGCCCAATTTGAACCCAAGTCCTCAGAACTGTGAGGCAGATGTGCTAACCAGTCGTTCACTGTGCCGCTCACCATCTATTCCCCTTACTCAAATTTCCTTAGCTCATTTCATCCATCCATCCATTTTCTGTACCGCTTCTCCTCACAAGGGTCGCCAGCCAATCGCAGAACTCATTTCCTCTTTTCTGTTATTTAATTTTCTTGCCTCTTGTCCTTGTCCTGCTCACCTTTCCACCCCTCCTTTTCCCTCCATTTTCTTACCATGCCTCCTTTCCTCACTTTCCTTTCCTTGCCTCCATTTTCCTCATCTACTTTTTTCACCCCCCATTTCCTCACCTGCCCCTTTTTCATGACTTTCCTTTACACCACTTGGTCTTTCCCTCATTGTCTATCTTTCTTTTGTTGCCTGGCTTTCCTTTCCTTTCCTTTCCTTGCTTGTTTTCCTCTCCTTATCTCCTTTTCCTGCCCCTTATTTTCTTTTTTTTGGCCATTCCTCTTTTCCTCAACTCTCTTTTCTTCAACTTATTCCTGTTCTTGACATGCATCTTCTCCTTGTGCTTTTTTGCATGTTTCTCGTCTTTCCTCTCCTCTCGTCCTCACCTCCCTTTCCTCTGCACTCCTCCCCTTCCTTTCCTTGCTGCCCTTCCTTTCCTTCCTCCTCTTCCTTGTCCTCCCTATGTGTATGTACTGTAAGTGTACTCATATTCCAATACATGACCACATCTACCAGACAATACAATGCCATATGCCCTTCCCCAATTCTTCTATTAATCATCTTTGACATCCTCTTTCCAAACCCATCCCGTCTGATTGGATTTTCAAAGCTAAAAGAAACACATTTCATCTCGGGATTGCCTGTTACTGTTAGAGATCCACATGGCTCGCATGTCCTGCAGCAGACGAGCGAAAGGCTTTTTTTCTTTTCTTTCTCGGGCACATGCTGTAGGGGAGGAAGTGCAGTTGAATGAATTTTTCAATAAACAAGAGAGAAATGACAGGAGGATCAACCCTGGCGAATGAGTCACAGCAGCCTAAAAGATTAAACAACAAGAAGCAGGAAAGAGACCGAAGGACACTGAATTATATACATTACATAGCTAAAGTATAACGGTGTGATGTAGGCCTCTAGCAAGAGCACAAGTCAGCTTTTCACGCAGGGTTTGTATCGCTGACGTTGGGGAAAAAATCACTAAATCAAATTAAGCTGTGAGTTTGACACTCACGCGGACTGTGGCGGATGGGACAATTTCGCGACGATCCCTGAGGCCCTGGAGAAGTCTCTCTTTGACCCGTCCACTCTCGTTCCCTTTCTTCTCACTGATGCTGCCATTATGAACCTGTCAATCCTTTCACCTTCCCAGATCCTGCACACCACCCACTCCAACAATGGCAGTCCAATAAAGGTTGTAGGTACAGATTATTTAAACAATGCATGTCTGTAGTGTTTTTGTATGCTTCATGCAACACACGTGCCACATGCATGCTGTATATATATTGGGGGTTGGGCCTCGTCTGACCCCCAAATGGTCAGGGCCTCTTGACAGTGTCAAGTTTTTACCCCCTGTTCGACACCCGTGCTCAACACAACCGGTTGCGCCTCTATGTGTGTCGTAATGGGTAAGCCTGTAACAATATAGTATCGATCTCAATACTAACCTGTCGCCTTTGAAATGGCAGAACCGTGACATATTATCATGATTTCAGGTTAATTTATAAAACATTAGCCTAGATTGAAGATCAATTTCACAATGGCTCGACTCAAATCCGTGTTAGCCACACACATAAGGATTTGCCATTGCGAATACTGAGCAGGTTAAACATTGACATTGTCTGCGAGTCGAAAATCCCTCTTAACTCACGCCATACCACAGAACAATTACTCAGGATAAAATTTCAGAGAAATCTGACAACCAGGCCTTTGACTGGATGGACATTTGAAAAAAAAAATGCTAAAATCCGGTCCAATTATTGGTAAACCAATGGAAGGTTTTGCTGACCTTATTATTGAAACCTGATTGTTCTGATTTACACATCCTGGATCATAAACAACTGGAGGGTGCCCAGTAGGACACATTTTGGGGAGAGTGTACAACAATGCATTTCCACATTTTCTAATGAGTCCTCTCTGCCTCGTTGTTATTATTTTTACGTCATAAAACTGCTATTGTAACAGGATAGTGGTGTGCAGTCTCTACTGCTACTGTATACTGTAGACTGAGGGTTTTCCCCTCATTCCCCATTAATCCTCTGCCACAGGATAGAAAGAAAGAAAGAAGCATTTCCTGGCTTTCTAATATTGAGGCTGCTTCTGCTTCCTTTTTCATACTTTGTCTCACACACGCACAGAGTAATTTTTCCACTGCCAGGATTTGAAACAATCGTGGGTATACGGCACAGCCAAGGTCTCATGGAAGTTCTGGGGACTTTTTAAAAATGTTCTGCTCAGGTTTTGATGCAACAAAAGTTTATTTATATGTACTATTCAAAGGTTTGGACACACTGTCACATGCTACTAAATGAGAAAGTGTGTGAAAACTTTTGACCCTGGTTTCCTCAGTCACCGAGTTTTAGGGCCACTTACCGCCACCTAGCGGTCATTCAATGTCAACAGACGACGACGAAGACAGGATGGTTTGAACAAAGATCACATTTATTCTTTCCGGGGGGGAATTCCACAGCTTGAATGTGTTACAAAATGCATGAACAGAAACAAGAGACTGATGTAAACATGATTTGAAAGGGACATTGCAGACAACAGAAGGACAAAAGGTGTCACTCAAATCACTATTACGCATGTACAGTATGTCACATGTTGCGTGTGTGTGTGTGTGTATGTTGTGTGTGTTTACTTTTCTTCCCTGAGAAGGGAGTGCGTGCGGACGCTGTTCACTTCTTCTTTGCCGGCTTTTCGTTGAACTCCAGGAAGAAGTCGTTGCAGGCCACAGTGAGAGCGCCCACCAGGATGATGAATTCAGTGAAATCCACCTCACCGTCCCCGTTGGAGTCCAGGTCGCCCATGACCTTATCCACCGCCTCCTTATCTTGGATGTTCTACACAGAAAATAAATACAAATTTTAGGGCTGGGGGGGGCGAGGGGGGGGGGGATGGACTAAGTCAACTACGAAACTTGGTTGACGCAAAATTTCTGCATCGATGCCCCGCCTGACACATGATCGCGCCGCCATCAGATGTGGGTAGTAACGCGTTACATTTACTCAAGTAACATTTTCCATAAACTGTACTTCTCAGAGTACTTTAAATGCACTGTACCTTTTGCTTTTACTTGAGTATTTATGTGAAGAAGGATCGATACTTTTACTCCGTTACAATGATCGACATGCCGTTCGCTACTTTTATTGATCCATTCTTACGTGTGTGCGTTTATTTTTAGACACCATCTTCGACTTCCGCATAGGGCGCCCATTGCGCTGATCAAACGTGAACACTTGTGTCATTTGACTCCAATTCACCAATCAGACGACACAAGGCAGTCACATGACCGTGCACGTTGCCTTCGCGAGCCAATCAAAATTACTCATTTGGGGTGGGGGGGGGGGGGGGGGGGACAGCCGCATGAGTGTGTTTACAGACCAAAAAACAACAGCTTTGTCATGCAGCTCTTAAATTGTGACTGCCCAAACTTGGACATTTCAGCCCACTTCTAACTTGACAAAACTCCTTGCGGTAAGTTGCAGATGTTTTCCTGTTGTTTTGGCAGTGGATGTGGCAAAATTAGCACACGCACACACACACACACACAATGACAAAGGCTGGTCAGCAAACAGCTTCTTCATGAAGTCCATCCATCCATCCATTTTCTGAGCCGCTTCTCCTCACTAGGGTCGCGGGCGTGCTGGAGCCTATCCCAGCTGTCATCGGGCAGGAGGCGGGGTACACCCTGAACTGGTTGCCAGCCAATCGCAGGACACATAGAAACAAACAACCATTCGCACTCACAGTCATGCCTACGGGCAATTTAGAGTCACCAATTAATGCATGTTTTTGGGATGTGGGAGGAAACCGGAGTGCCCAGAGAAAACCCACGCAGGCACGGGGAGAACATGCAAACTCCACACAGGCGGGGACGGGGATTGAACCCCGCACCTCAGAACTGTGAGGCTGACGCTCTAACCAGTCGGCCACCGTGCCGCCTTCATGAAGTCATTTAAGTGAATAAAGCAAATGTTTCTGCCATCCATGCTTTCCACACAGACACGTCTTGCAGACGACGCGCGGTGTTGGAATCATGGCGAACACGCGAGGTCATGATTTGAAATTAAAAGGGGCACAAATAAAGTCCAATGTAATTACTTAAAAGTGGAGCTGGCATACCTTCTACTAAGATCCAATTTCCAAACAACAAGTAACAAGGTAACGTTTATTATTATTATTATATTAATATTATTATTAACTTATTAGCACATTTTAATATACCCTACCATTGCTAGTTAGAACATACTGCATGGCGTTAAATGAGGAGGAGCCGCACCAGGATATGTTAAGATCACTTCACGCTGCTGCATGTATGAATCCACTCGTCGAAGGTAGCAAGTAGCAACATGAGGCTAACCTGTCTGCAACACTTTGAAAACCGGTCCCGTAGTACTGAACCTCCCAAAGCCTTGACACAATACATTTATATGTGTTGCTGCTCCATGTGCGAGAGAGTGAGAACAGGTGCTAAGGAATACTTTTTTTAATGCGTGTTTTAATGAGTTTAAATAGATTTAAAGCAGGTGGGGGTAAAACTATTCTGAAAAATGCATATGGTCTCCATATTTCAGATTTTCAGATCGCGGGTGGGCCTGGAAAGGATCCCCGTGATTAACTGTACACTCTTTACCCCGAGGTAGTTTCCCAGTTCGGTGGTGAGCATCTCCTTGAGCTCGACCCTGCTCAGCGTGTATTTGTCTCCCTCATTGCCGGAATACTTGTGGAAGGTCTGGATCATGAGCTGCATGGCGTTCTCCAGGGTGGAAGCGTTCTCGGAGTTGGGCATTGACATGATGCTGCGTAAAGAGACACACGACACAGTTGACACGCACGAGCAATCATAGAAAGCAGAATGTGTGCAATTAAAGTTGCGCCACAGGGCCGTTCAAGCATCATTCAAGAAGAGAGGGGGAAACCCTGAAAGCGCTCTGGTGTCAACTTTGCTCTATTTCCTCATCGCCAGTGTTTCCTCCCTTGGTGGGATTCCGCTACACATCATCTGATGCCACGCTTCGGACCTCTGGCAGACAGCCGGACATGTGAGCCGGCTGATAAGGGCTGAAACCCAAAGCTGCTCCAAAAACCCAGTAACGGGGTTCGAGCACGGATGGGCGACCTAAGACCTTGTGAGAGCTTTTGATTGCCATGCAATTCGAAAAAGGCCCCTAATATACATCCAACTCTCATAATATAACCAAAACATAGCATGTGAATGGTTTTTTTTTTTCAGACACATACTAGTACGCACCGATACCACTAGTACTTTGGATACATAACATTTTTCCATTAACACAAGGACAGATAATTGTGAACAAAGACCTCTCTTTCTGACACACACGAAGATTTGCCAATGTGTCAAACCGCTGCAGTGTAGCGCCAACTACTGGTTAGGAAGACTTACTCGATGTCAGATTTATCGGTAGCTGGTATCGGCAGCCTTCACGAGTACCTGAAACCTTGACATAAGGCCGCTATCAGCACGATACGGATACGTGGTGTCGGTATTCGCCCATCCCTACGGTGAACTGAAATGTTGTACAATCAATTTGAAATATAGGAAATTTGAGGAAAAAAATTGAATCAAAGGAAAGAGGCGAATTGGTAAAATGTCTCCATTCATTAGGGGATTTCTCATAGAAGTTGTGAATTTAAAAAATTATCTCTACCTAATTTCTGAATTAGCTTAAAGAGGTGTGGCTTACTTCAAAAAGTATACGTTTTTAAATGTTGAACACTGACATTAGAATGATTTCAATTGGTTGAAAAATTGTTAATTTTTCTATTTTCTCCATTCATTTGGGATTTTCTTTTCATGGAAATTGTGGACTTCTTTAAAAGTATGATTTTTTTTTGCAGGAAGGTGGAACATTTTGAAGATTAAATTAATTAATTGGTTGATGAATTGTGAATTTGAGGGGATTTTTTTTAAAACTCTCAATTAATTAAAATAAAACTAGAAATGATTGTTGCAAATGTAACATTTTGAAATTAGTGATTTGAATTGGTTGAAATCTTTTTGAATTTGAGGGGATTCCTAAGATTTCTTCATTTATTGGGAAATATTCTCCAGGACGATGTGGAATTTGTTATCTTTTAAGTTGGAATGTTTGTGGAATGTTGAACATTTTGTAATTACAATTATTGAAACCAGTTGTGAAATAATGAATTTGAGGTGATTTGTTTTAAATTCTCCAACAAAGAGGGGAATTCCTTAAGGAATATGTAAAATTTTGAAAAAACAAAAACAAAATCGGAATGTTGGAATGCTGCACATTTTGAAGTTTGAATGCTTTGAATTGGTTGAGATTGTGATTTGATGTGGATTTTTTTATTTCTCCATTAATTTAGAAAATCCATCCATCCATCTATTTTATGTACACTTATCCACACCGGGGTCGCGGGCGTGCTGGAGCCTATCCCAGCTATCTTCGGGCGAGAGGCGGGTTACACTCTGCCAGCCAATCGCAGGGCACATATACTGTAAACAAACAACCATTCGCGCTCACATTCACACCTACGGGCATTTTCGAGTCTTCAATCAACCTATCGTGCATGTTTTTGGGACGTGGGAGGAAAACCGGAGTGCCCGGAGAAAACCCACGCAGGCACGGGGAGGACATGCAAACTCCACACAGGCGGGGCCGGGATTTGAACCCCGGTCCTCAGAACTATGAGGCAAATGTGCTAACCAGTCGTCCAACATGCCACCTTAATTTAGGAAGATTTCAAGGAAATTGTGGAATGCTCTTTTGAAAAGGAAAAACTAGGACTGGAATGCTGGGACATTTGCAAGTTTGAATTATTGAATAAATTGAGTAATTGTGAATTGGAGATGAGTTTTTTATTATTATTTCTCCATTCATTTGAGAATTTTCACAAGGAAATGAATAAGCTGGATATTTTGACGCTGAAATGGTTTGAATTGATTGGAGGTAGAAAGATAATCAACAAAAATCAGCCAATGGTGCTAAATAACATTTCTGAATACTTTACGCAATAAATGGCCCTTAAAAGTATCAAAGGTTCCTATACTTACTATCATTAGAGATTTATAATGTTAGAAATGTACCTAAAAGAAAAAAATCATCCTGTCAACAAAGTGAACATCATCCTTACCTGACTGGAGGACGAGGGCTGGCCGGAGGTTCGGGTGCACACAAAGAGAGAAGAGGAAGAAGCACCTGATTAGCAGGACGAAAAGGACACTGCCTTAAATACACCCCTCGCTCCACCCATCCTCCTGTCACCTGTCACTCTTCTCTTCCTCCTCCTCCATCTGCTTTGTTCACACACCTGCTACCCGTCTATTGGACACACTGAAGATGTTACATCCAACCAACACCATCAAGCGAGAACAAAACAGGGCCTGGAGTTACCGTGAGGATTTGCTGTGGCTAATTGAATAAGCTTAATGAATTCAAGGGTGGCCTGAATTCATTTGAATCTCTGTTCAGATGTTTTCCACTTTCAAAAACATAAAAAAATATATATGGATAAGTGTTGGACAATACTACCATAGAGCTGACATTATTGCGTCCATTTTCTATAGCACTTGTCTTCATTTAGGGCGCAAGTGAGCTGCACTTTGGGCGCGAGGCGATGTACGCCATCGACAGGTCACCAGCCAATTGCAGAGCACATATAGACAAATAAGCATTCACACCTATGGACAATTTAGAGGATTAATGAGCATGCCTGTTTTGGAAAGCACAGGGAGAATGTGCAAATTCCACACGGGAAGGCCGCAGCTGAAATCTGAACGCTGAACGTCGGCACTGTGAGGTAGATGTGCTAACCATTAGGTCAAAAATAATTTTGCCATAGGTCGATTGATTGTAAAATGTTCACGCATGTCCGTAGGCAGCCTACAAACAGAAATTGAGCGTTTGTTAGGAGGTTAGCCTGTGCAAAGTGTTAATATTTCGATAATTCGATAATTGGTATTCTCATCCAAATAGGAGGAAATGTCTGTGCTGCATTTTCAAGGAGACATACCTATTAAGCATTTATTTTTACAATTAAAATCAGTTCCGAGTTCTCTTCCATTCTTCTGTCAAAATACACAGAGGATAAATAATTACTGCACGCTTCATAACCATTTGTCACAACTGCTTGAACTCAACTGGTTTTGAGAGGGCTGTTCTGTGTTGTGTTCAGGAACAATTCAGTCCCTCCAAAAATAAGGCTGCAAAAGTTTTCATTCAAATAGGATTTAACTGCAAACAAAATGCACACAATACCCAAACCTAACCCTTACAAAAGAACTACGGAGAACACATTCGCTTCCATTTACACATTGCCCCTGAACGCACCTCACGTTTTCACACAGCTATGACGTGCTCGCCATGAATGGCCGCCGTGGCCGCACTTGAATTGGTTGCCAAATACAGTGTTTATCCGCCGACATAGTGTGTTGAACATTTCCACGGGGTGTTACTGAGCCAAACTTGAAAATGATTATGTGCTTTTACAAAGATAATAATTCTCACTTTTAATAGACACTGTCAGAGAGGTAAAGCACTTATCATTGTGTTAATAGTTTACATTGCGTACAACTGCACTGTATCACACTGAGAACTGTTTCTAGTAATTGAGTTGGGCAGCCCTGAACTTGTTTATGCATGCAAGGTTAAATGTGTGAATGATGTTAAATCCTAATAACGTGCAACATTATTACGATTGGCTTCGCTCACTGTACTGACCACATTGCAATAAACCGGTACAGTGACTATGAACTATGACTTTTATACTTCTGCAAACATGGAGGTTGTGGCTCTCATGTGAAACTGACTGTTGTGCAATCAGTTTTAGCAGCATGGTAATGAAAGTTATACAAGATGGAAAAACAATACAAAATAATGGAAAATTTTCCATTATGAAAAATTTGGATCTGTCGCTGTCGCTATGGAGATGAGGCGGGGACCTTGTCTGCCTTTCTTAATTACGCTGCATCTCGTCCAGTAGACCTCAGTGCTGCCCGGCATGTTGCGGCACAACGTGGTACTACACTATTGCCGCGCAACTCTAAATTCGGACTTGCTGAGTGAATACTGTAAAAGACCCGTAAACAAATGATCGCTAAAAAAGAATAATCCACAATATGGCTGGGGTGCTTATCGATGAATCGCCACAGCGGGAAAACACTATACACAACTATGGCTTGACACAAAATGAGCAGAGTGGGCTGCAAACACTGTGTAAAGTTAAAAACTAAATAAAAAAATATGGTAACATAAAATTGAAATACAATGGGACCTTGACTTCCAAGTTTCATTTGTTTCGTGACCACACGTAATGCAATTTACTTGGATAGCAAATTAATTTTACACATTGAAATTAATGCAATTGACATTAATCCGTTCCACCACCCATAAAACACCACAAAAATTTGGATGTGGCTTTTAATAAGAACATTTTTGCTCTACAGTATTTTGTAAAAACATATACAGTGAGCTACCATCTTCCTCTGCTACTAGCTGCCCTTGTCTGGGCGGCATCGTAGGGCTTGACGAAGTATTGCAATGTCTTCCAATGACATACAACGAGACATTTCTCTCACATTTATTGATAAAGAAACACGGTTACTGAGATACGTACACCATCGACAAACTCTCGCCTCGCGCGCATACACACTATTCTATTCCTTGTTATGTGTTTTAATGAATTTTCATTATCACTAGTTTTTTTATGTTTTAGGCTAGAAAATACTTATTCTACCATGACAATAAAAATATATACAGTAGAACCTCGATAGAACGGACTAATAGGGGCTAGGGGCGTCCCATATAGCCAATTGTCCGTTACATTGAAACCTTTTTTTTTTTTTTTTATCATATGTACCCATATTACTGTACAGTACAAAATTGTTTTTGAGGGTTTTTTTTCGAGGCCTAAAACGCCCAGTACTATATAAAGTTATTGTAAATAAATATTAAAATTATGCTTGAAAATGTTTAAAAGGTTCACATTTTATTCAAACTTACCATGCTGATGTGCTTGGTCATGGTGACTTTGACGTACAGTACTCATCATGTGCAAGTCGCTTTCAGGATTTAGTGTGCTTCCTAGTTCAAATCTGTTGCCAAAGGCGAATGGCTTAAAAAATAAAAATTAAAAATGTTTTACTGTACCAGAAATAGCATGTTCCACACCCCAAAAAGTTGTTTTGTACTCCAAAGAGTTAACGCCGCGCCATGCCGCTCTCTTTCTGCTCAATATACAATAGATGTACCCATCATCACATGGCCACCCTGAAATGGCCCACATTCAAAATGGCTGCAACGTAGGCACCGAGAGGATGTAGTATTATTGGCGATCTCTGAGCTGGAAATACGTCGGTCCCAATCTCTGCCTGCATTGCGCCACATCGCCAGTAAACAACAGCGGCCGATTCTGGAACTAACAGACTTTGTCAATGGAATTTTAAGTGACAAATGTTAAGTATTTTTGTACACATTGTTAGTCCCGACGATCCGTTTTATCCGATATCCGTTTTATCGAGGTTCCACTGTAAAGAAATCTCATGATGTGGCGGATTATCAGCAATATAAATATGATTTGTTTTAAAAGTACGATGCACTAAATCCACAATATATGAATCGCGATATAGCGATGGATTACAGTCTTTCAATAGAATGTAAAGCATTAAACAGTTTCTGCATCATAAATTCCTTCTTGAATTCATTGTGCCACTTTTAGTGTGTGCACTTTGGCCAACAGGGCACAGTATAATAAATACCTATATATGAAGAAGACGGTCACAACTGCTAAGCTGCAAAAATAGTAGCCCTTTTTCACAGAGGATAAAGAATTAGAATTTGTTATATTGTCTAACGAAATGTGTTGCGGCAGATTTTGTTCAAATATTAGTTACTACAGTGTTATAACTCAGCAACATTGATGCTAGTTTTATTAGCCTATCTATGACGTTATGCAATGTGTGTTAGCATTCAGCTACTGTAGCAGACTGATAATACTGTAGTTTGGATTTAAATGAAATACATTTTTGTTTTAAATTTACTTTTACAGTAAACCCCAAATGAGAGTGGCAATAAACAGTTGAAGCTTGGTCTCTTTTTTTATCTGCGTATTTGCGGCTTGTAGCGAAATGCATCACCATCTATTGTTTGCAACTCAGATTTGTGCACGAGCACATAAATGTTCAAGGCAAACACACAAAATCAGCCAAGAGATGCCTCGTATCTCAAAAAACGGGTCGGTTCACTTGTAAGTCAAGGTACCACTAACCACATCATGTTTCTGTATGCTCTGAAACAAATAAGGACAGTTGTTTTGAAAATTTGCTCAGCACTTCATGTTTAAATGCACCATCATTAAGTCTTTCCATGCAAGATGTTAGCACAGTGTGTGTTTGTGTGCAAGTATAGTGTTACAGAGCGGAGCGTGGCGCACAATGGGACGCATCTCCTGTGTGTTAGGATCTAGTTGCAGTACTCGATGCTCACCAGGGAAGCCACACTAATTTGCTAATTTTAGCAGCACGTCAGGGGAACCACTGCAAACGCATATAGACACAAATGATGCCATACAACAACAATGCGATGTCAGTATAAAGCTTTAATTGCATTCTTGACATGGAGTTCTTTAATGTTTTCTTGAGATCAACATGGAGGGAGCATTGAATACAAGACGGACATTAGCGGGTTAGGACAATGGTTGATACAACAGGTTGGTTAATGTGTGGGGGGGAATAAAAAGAAGCACAAAACAGCACGGCCCCAAATATGTCTCCATCTATGACGCCGCGTTGGATGGGCACTTGCTCTCGCTGACCGATTTGGCAACGTAGCCAATCAGAGTGAGGTATTCCTGAAAGCTGACTTTCCCATCCTTGTTCTCATCCAGGCCATTCTGCATCTCCTTGATGGCCGCCGAGCTGTTTGTGTCCTGCGATAAATCATCAGAAAAACACAAGACGTGTTTGAGGTGGAGATGAAACCAAATGAAATTTCACATCGTGATTACCATGATCAAAATGATCCCTTCATCATCACAATATTACCAAAAACAAATATAATAAAAAAGAAATCACAAATGCACACTCCAAAAATATTCCAAAACATTAAAAAAGCAAATACATCAGCAACCCAGTGAACTCTGGGCCATTGAACATCAACAATCAAAGTAACCTTTTACACATTCAAGACCCCACGAAATTTGTTTAAAGGACCCTGTCAAGTGAAATTATAGATTTATTTCTAAATACAATATACAGTACATGTTTGAAGATGATTGCTAGAACAAGTGCAAAGATTGAAAACCTTTCCACTCATTGGTGGAGCAATAGCATTAAACTGCTTCTTAGCATTTCAGTTTTCCTGTTTTTTTGGACATGGCTAGAACCACACTGCATGACACACTTCAGAATTTTATTTTATTTATTTTTTGGCCAAGTCTGCCAATAATTAGCGTCCGATCGGAGCATGTGGTTGCCAGTCTATGATTTGGAAAGTCCGTCAGCACCCCCCCAGCCAGCGTGTGGACTGGGGCTTCACGCTGGTCCGGCCGCTTTAGAATGCCTCGTTGTTGCGGCGTGGAAAAGCAGGAGAAGAAACATGCAGGACAAGGGTCGTGAACCCGGCTGTACAACTGAAGTGTGGTGGGATTAATTATGTAAATTATAAAAGTCTACAGGACGAGAGTATAAGTGAGGGGATACACAAGCGATTTGCATATTCATGAGTTATTTGTCGCAGTAAGTGCGAGTCCCAGGGGCGAGTGCCTGCGGACACATGCAAGTGAATTGACAACGTTTTACATGCACAAAGACTGACAGACGTGTCCTGAAATTGCTGTGCCCGCATCGCAAAGGCTGAGGACCCCACCCAATCAATCGATGGGGCCCAGGGGTCCACAATATTCAATGAAATGTTTATTTTCCATCAGGCTACAACATACACAAACAGATTAGTGGAAATTTTAACAAAGCGAAATTATAGGAACAGGATTTGAAGCTACATTTCGACATGAAAATGTCTCAATTCAAGTTGGCTATCTTCAAACTTTTAAAGGGTACATAGTTTGCCAGATCAACTTTTTCTAGGATTTGGGATGTATTATTGTCTCTATGGTGCGTCGGTACACATGTGAAATATGAATTAAAGTCATCCATGCATTTCTAAGTTCCAGACGTTTTTCTGCAGACGGGACTGAAATCAGGTTATTTGAATTTCTCAACCTTATCTACGTCACTAGGGAAGTTCTCCGCCTTCCCTTTCCGCTCCCGAGCCAGCGTGCTCTCACAAGTGGGTCTTCTACATGGAGGCAACCAATCAGAGGAAAGGGGGTTGTCTTAGCCAAATATGGACAAAGCGGATACAAAACTGGGTCAAACAAAAGTAGCTGTCAGAGGGGGCTTTTCTGGACACTCGTATGACAAAACCAAGGTGTTTTTTAAAATGAAATGGACACTTGAATACTGAGTGCAGAGAGAGTCACTCTATGGAGGTCTAAGCAGCCGACATACGGGACCTTTAAGTGACTTTTATCCCATTATTGACCGTTCCTGCTTGAGCTCCAGACAGACTCTGGCAGCTACTCAAGGGCTGAAGTCAGCAATACCTGCACTTCCCCATTTTCCCTCCACTGCAGGAATGAGTGGACACACACTGTGGTTGTGGTTTTCTCCCTGAATTCACTTCCAGAGTAATACTAACCATTTCAAAATTTACTACGGTTTATGGGTTCATCCAAAGTCAAAATGTCAGATCTTTGAGGAGTGAGGATCTTTACCTCCATGACACCGCTAAGGTGCTTCTTTACCATCTTCTGGAAGGACTTCCCATCCATGCTCTCCTTGCCTTTGGTAGAACCAAGGAATGTAGTCACCAGTGTCTGGATGGCTGACTCCATGTCTACAGAAACAAAAACAACACAGATCACATAAATATTATCATTGATATTTCATGACAGTTGATACAAACCGACACCTGTAAATATGCATTATGTTGCTGTCTAATGAGAAGCATGTATTATCCATATTTCATGAGGTTTTTTTCAGTTTATCTAAAAACACAGTTTTTGTTTAATTTTTATTAAGCAAAAACAAAAAACATGCTTATTAAATGGCAACGAATTGTTAACATATTGTTGAACAGTAACATTTGCCAGGCTGGTCGATTAATATTACAGACCGCTAAAGTAGGTGAGCGCCAAGATATTCCAGAATGAACACAAGCCCGTTTCATCATCTAAGTGATTTTCAAGTCATTACTTTTAGGCCCGCTGCACCCCAGACGCCACGACCAAACGCCACTGAACTGTCTCACAACAATGCGGGGTTCAGCAAATACTGTAGTTTTCATGAGTGGCCGACAGATGGCCACAAATTTTGCTGCGATTAGAAATTTTAATCGCAGGTGACATGGCGTCGCAGATGTAATGGCCAAAAATGCCATGTCGTATCACATGATGTTTCGCAACAAAAGTGACGTTATCGGGTACAACGCACGAAAGGTGATCTCAACAGATTTCGGCATTCGCGAGGAGGGGGAGGGGCTGGGTGAGGTCAGTGGGAGAGCGAGTGTTGGATAAGGTGGAGGAGGAGGAAGAGGAGAGGCGAACACAATGGGGGCCGTGATCTTTGACAGAGGACATCTGATCCACAAGATGCCTTCGGGGCGCCTCGGATTACCTCCTATTGTCCGCCTGCTCCGACACTCCTCCCGTCCACCGACTGTAGCTATACACTTTAATGCTCAAGTACGGGATGAAAAACTTTCATATAAAAGGTCAGCCGGGCACCAAAAATTCACCTTGTCGAGAACAAACAGCTCCAATCTAAAGACCTGGAGCCAGGTACCTATGACATCATTATGAAAACAATGACTAGCTAGTTGAGACCTTTTAGATGGAAATACGGTAAAATGGTGGTGGTCAAAGATGAAAACAAAAATGTCATGTGAAGTCTATGTGATTCAAGATAAAACAATCCTCCTCATATTTATGGTTCACTTTATATATATATATATATATATATATATATATATATATATATATACATATATATATATATATATATATATACACACATATATATATATATATATATATATATATACACACACACATATATATATATATATATATATATATATATATATATATATATATATACACACACACACACTTTTTTTTTTACCTGTCCTGTTCATGGCCTTGCAGAATGGTGGATCTGTAAGCCTTTTGGGCAGGAACAGTTTTGCTGTGCAACAGGGGAGTCTGAAATACTGCCTATGCTTATTTTTAAAATTGTTTTCATTATTCTGATATTTATTGAAAATGTAGCCGGTCAGAAAAGGGTTTTAAAGAGGAATATGGGTACGAACCACAGCAGAACAATAGTTCGTCTAGATATTAGAGCACAAGTAACGTTACAACAGTCAAATCATGTTTTTATTTGTGGATGGGGGACACACCTGGTGAGGACATGCAATAACTAACCACGAGAACAAGATGAGTAAGGACAGAAAGGGCAGGACAGGATGTGGGAAATGAGCAAGACATTGCTACTGACGAGTGGTGCGGTGGGATTCTTTTTAGTGTCTGAACACCTGTAGGAACCTGTGAGTTAATGTGTTAGTATAACCTGTGTTGTTATTGGTGGTCCCAGCACAAGCAATTAAAGTCTATAGCGTCTATCGAACTTATTAGTGAATGAACACCATATCACATGCATGTTAGTCAACTTGCGTATGGAGTTGCTGAGCCGGCACATCAAGGAAGGGTGGAAAAAAATGATTGCTCTTTGGCTGGGACCTCAGGCAAACCATTGGCTTTGGCATATTACCAAGTTAATATTAGCTGTAATATATTGCTGAGAAAAAGTGAAATGAGACAATGAGATTACTTGTCTAATTCAAAACTTGCTTATCAACAAAGACGATCTTTTTTAGGCTTAGTCTTATTCACTTTGTTAGAAATCCTTTTTTGTTTCGCAGTGCATATAAACAAACAACCATTCACACGGACAAACTCCTTTGCACTCCTTAGAAGAGATTCAAACCTCTCAACTGCTAACCACTATTTCACTTCTTGTGAAGAGAGACAGAGATACCGTATTAAATTCTACTATGCTCCTGTTTGTGCTATTTGATTATGTAACTTCCTGTTAGTCAGTAAATATTTTTTTCCAGTACGGTTCTAGATGTTGTGTAATACAAGATGCGGAATGCTATTAAAAACAATTGGAGTAGAGTTGTTGAGTATCGTGTAATAAATATAAAAACTATGCAGGGGTTCCCCTCTCTGGATGCGGGTCACCGCGTATGGAGGTGGGGCTCGATGGCGAGCGCCTGGTAGGCGGACCTGCGCGCATGGGGCCCAGCTGGTGAAAGCCCGAAAAGGCAACGTGGGTCCCCCTTCCCATGGACCCACCACCAGTGAGAGGGTCCAAAAGAGTCTGGTGCAGTGTCTTGTGGGGTGAACAGGTCCTGACTGTTGTGTACACCTATGCACCAAATAGCAGTTCAGAGTACCCACCCTTTGTGGAGTCCTTGAATGGGGTGCTGGAGAGCACCACTGCTGGGGACTCAATCTGATTTCAACGCTTACGTGGGCAATGACAGCGAGACTTGGAAGGGCGTGATTGGGAGGAACGGCTTCCCGATCAGAACACGAAAGGTGTTCTGTTATTGGACTTCTGTGCTCGTCATGGATTGTCCATAACAAACACCTTGTTCAGACATAAGGGTCTCCACAAGCACTTGGCACCAGGACACCTTAGGCAGAAGTTCGATGATCGACTTTGTGGTCATGTCATCGGACTTGGGGCCACATGTCGTAGACACTCGGGTGAAGAGAGGGGCGGAGCTGTCAACTGATCACGACCTGGTGAAAAGTTGGTTCTGTTGGTGAGGGAAGATGCCGGTTCGACTTGGCAGACCCAAGTGTATTGTGAGGGGCTGTTGGGAAAGTCTGGCAGAGTCCCCTGTCAGAAGGAGTTTCTTACAACCAGTTTTAGAATGAATAAACAGCAAGCAGTGCACACACCAGTTTGATTCAACTGCTTCAAGACCAGTTTAGACAGAAACTCTCAGTTTGCGACGGTCCTGAAATGATAGTTTCGAGGTTATGAGCGGTGTAAGGATACATTGTCATGCGGCACAAGGAGGCACACTCAGTTTAGCTATTACTATTTACTGTATTTATGACTTTCCTACTGCATTTGTGTAGGTGAGTGATAGACTACGGCACATTCAGAATTTACATACGTATTAATTTAGGTTACCTCGAGTGACTATTAGACTGACTAGTACATTCCCTATGAATGAATGTGGTTGGATGCTTTGTTGCGGTCAGAGGAGCCGTAGGCACGGAATGGCAGCCACGCTTCCGTCAGACTGCCCCACGGCAGCTGTGGCTACACACGTAGCTTATCACCACCATTTGTGACTGTGGAGTGAACGAATAATGCATGAAATTATAAAGTCTTTGAGTGTCTAGAAAAGCTTTATTATTTATGTAAAGCTTTATTATTATAGTATGACTAGTAGATTGACGCTCCTCCACATTCATCAGTGAGAACTATTTGAAGCCATCTGTTTGAAGGCAGCTGCCATATACAACTAGGAGCCGCCCATGTGGAGCTAATCACCATTCTCCCTGCAGTGCGGTTGAGGCCTCGCTGCAGGATTTCCACAGAAGAAAAGATGACTGACTAGGAAAAGACACTCAGGAAACAGCCTGGCCAATGACGATGACTGCCTGCACGGAGCCATCTTATTGTTGTTTTTGTTGCATAGTAACCGGCGATAAATTTCTGATGTGACACTGATGTCACAGTAGAATGCTCAAAACAGCACAAACACACAGGTCCACACCCAAAAAGGCACACACAGACACACACAAACACAAAGAAGTAACAATTAGGACATTGGTTGCATTAACCTAATTACTGAGTGAGGCCAAACACACATCAGGATCGTGTTTCATGGAGGCCCTACAACACACAAACGCATACGCACACATTTTTCCAATATACAAGTGAGCATCTGTCATCAGCTTGCTGTTCATCATTATTTTTTAATTACTGCATTTTAACAGTGTGCTATAATCATCTCAACACCTTTGGAATAACAGCACAGCAGCAGGCATACTGTTGTGTGTGTGTGTGCGTGTGTGTGCACACGCACGTGTGTGTAGGCCATACATTAACACCACTGACAGGCCGCCGCCAATTAGCAAGCATTCTAGGTGTAACGAGATAAACATGAAACAAACGAGGAGGCTTGTACCAGGACGAGAGCATGACAAATCATGAGGAAAAGGGAAGTATTGTGCTAGCGGTTTAATAAGAGCACGAGGCATCCTTCTTGTATGCACATTAGCACGTGATTTGCTCTCAAGTGTGACTCACAGGGCTTGAGCAAGGCCCAGCTTATATTGTGCTTTGACGTTCACTAGAATTGTATGCAACAAAACACACTTGCATAGCAGAAAAAGGAGGAAAAAGATCACAAAAACGTAAAGCTTGGATATCAGTCAATGGTATATACATACACTACCAAAACTTTGGGGTAATTGAGAAATGTCCTTATTTGTTAAAGAAAAGCAGTTTTTTTTTCCAGTGAAGATTAACTAATTAGGAATACTGTCTAGACATTGTGAATGTGGGGGGGGGGGGGGAGTGTTTTTCTTTGAAAAATAAGGACATTTTCATAGTGACACGAAAACTTCATTAGTGTCTTTTCATGGATAACAAGAAACTGTCTGGGTAATGGCAAACTTTTGAACAGTAATGTATGTTTATTCCAGGAAGTAGGAATCTCAAAATTTGCAAGTCCCTAAAAACAAATGAAAAAAAGATTTTTCCCTCAAAAACTCTGAAGTAACTGATACTTGTTATTCATGCTTAGCGGTCCCACTATATTGCAGATTTTGATTACAGTTATTACTCTATTATTCTATACTGTTACAATATTTTTGTGTTATCTATTCCTCTAGCTCTCTCTCAATATAGTATGTGTTTAAATGTGTTTATATTGTTTTAGGTGTGTTTCTAGGCCTTTCAAAAGATGTAAGTGCCGTAACTGCAACAAAAACATACCTAGGGTGTATTTAAATAGGGTATTTCTATTTCACAAATTTCACTTATTGCGTTGGTGGACTGGAATTTAAAGAAAGTAGAAGTCACGATCGAATATTATTATTATAACTCATTGTTTTTACAGTTTGCATATGCCAGAGAGTATTATTATATTTCCTTAAAGGTGTAATTCTTTTGTTATGCGAGTTTAGAGTGACAGTGAACGTCAACTGGAATGTCAATAAATGACTTTAAGCAAGCAACATTCACTCTTACTCCTTACTACAATGTTAGCACCTTAGTAAGCTGTTGTTATGATCAAGTAGGCGCTGCATGCCGCCCGGGCGCTACTGGATAGAGGTGCTGGTGCGGAGCATGGAATGGAACTGCTTGTATAAGAGGGGTAAAATCATATACTTTCGATCTAGTCCCATCCAATCCTCGTTTTTTTTGCTGACATCTGACCGATTTCCAATCTCAAAGATCAGATCGGGACACCCCTAGTATTAGTAGTAAGTAAAGTCATAGTTCGTGTAAATAGTTCTATGAAAAACACTTCTAGGTCAAGGGTATAAAACAATCAATCCAAAAACAGTAAGAATGTCAGTAACTGAGTGTGCCACCTTGTATCGCGGTAGCAGGTATTCTTATGCCACTGCGCAGACTAATTTACTGCGCATTTTCCATCACCTAGAAACATCATAAACCAACCACACCATTTCTTTTATATCAAAGACTTTTTATTCTTAGAATGAAATGAGACTTATTGTGCCTACTCTTCATTTGTTCTCTTTCATGTGTTAAGTGAACTTATTTTTAGATTTGTATGATAGTTAAGAACATGAAAATGTGACTTCAAAAAAAGCCTTATACAAGTAATAAATGTTTTATGACGGTTGCCCCATGATGGATTATTTATATTTCCATTATTTCCTATTGGAAAAAAATCGACATCTGAAACCAAAGGAACAAAGTGAGAGACTGGCCAGCATTTTGGAACAAGTTGTGATGAACGTGTACTGTACTTGATGGCTATTTCTTTGCGCAGTCAGCACTTATGTTTTGTTCGAGCCATTTGTCAGATTTTGGTACGAGCTGTCAAAAAGTAAAAAAAAAAAAAGACATTTGTATCTCTTGCCAAGCCCATTTGGATGTTTTAACAAAACTTTAGTCATGTCATATTGTTTGAATGTCACGAGTGACTGTGTGGAGACAAGACTGGCGAGAAGCATAGTGAAGCAAGTGTGTTGCAAATGACACATTGTGTCTGTCCGATTGTAGAGTCAGTGTTGCATGTAGAAAGACAACAAGTAGAAACCAGTTCGGAGGAAAAGCAGGTTAGGAACACCCAAAGGCAATCTACGAACCTCGTGTAGCTTTGTACACAAACACCAACATTAAATGTAGCAGTGTGGTAAATTTTACAAGCATTAAGTACACTCAGGCTGTTTGAACACTATATGTGTTCATCGACAAACGAGCAATGTTCACTTGATTCATGGCAGGAGAACATTAAATTCAAATATTTTGTTAACATATTTTAAATATTTGACTTTCAAATGTTTTCATCTTTAACTATAATGTGGAGTTTATTAAAAGCCAAAGACAAAACCGACTGTGTACGAGCTTTACCTGATTAAAAAAAGAAAGGTCACTTTAGTAAGCACAACAGAATAGCATTCATTAAAAGAGATCGACAGGTAACTCCAAATTGTGCTTTTTTTAAATTAATAATCCTCAGTTTTTTTGAATGACTATTAGTACCACAGTTAAGAAAAAAACAAACAGCCTAAAGTTGTAATATTGTGGCAAACAAAATAAGGAATAGAGTCATTACATTAGGACAATGTGTGGATTCTTTAAACACTGTGAAAACTACTCTCACTGCAGTGGTGCCTTGAGATAAAAGTTTAATCAACTTGTTAACGAAAAAAAAAATATATATCTCAAATCATGCTTCCCCATTAAAATTAGGCTTTACACGATCAGGATTTTTGGGACCAATCAGCGAGTTCAAAAAAAATTATAACTGATCACTGATCCAATCACAAGATGGAGCAATGTGTCTATTTAAATGACTTGTTCATTTACTGTATATACACGTGTACTGTATACAGAGTATCTTAAAAAGTATTTTTCAGTCAGGTCATGTATTCTAATCAGTCAGGTCAAACCAACATTACAGAAATAATGGGTGCCAACTTACTGTAATTAAATTACTTTATTGTAATTAAATTACTTCACACACACCGAAACAGCATGATTCAACCAGAACGCAGTTTACGTACAAGAGTTAGTCCTAGCACTAGCTTGCTAGGCTACATAACGTTTTGTTGCCTGCCGTATCGTATTAAAAGTATGTGAACATACCTCAAGCAATCCTTGAATGGAAGTCCTCTCCCTTGTTTCATAGCAAACAAGTAAACATAGTTGAAAAAAAGCACCCAGAGTCACACATCATTGTTCTTGGGGACTTAACAAAGCTAAACTCAACCATGAACTCCCTAAATACATGCAGCACATTGACTGTCCCACCAGGGAAAACAACACTCTACACCATTGATATACTACGCTAAATGATACATACCGTGCTATCTCCCGTGCAACTCTGGGCTCGTCCAATCTCTGCTTATTTCACTTAATACCAACATACAGAAAAAAACTTAAATGTGCAAAACCTGTGGCAAAATAAGTGAAGAATTGAACCAAAGTTAGAACTTCAACACTGTTTAGACTGCACAGTTTGGAGTGTCTTTGAAACTGCAACTTTAAGCCTAGATGAATATTCAAACTGTGTCACATCCTACATCGGTTTTTGTGAAGTTGTGTGTACCAATAAAATACATTTCACACGTTCCATAACAAAAAGCCTTGGTTCACTGCCAAACTTCACCAACTCCGCCAGGCTACAGACGACGCCTATCAAAGTGGGGAAAGAGCCATTTACAATCGCACTAGAAACCAGCTGACAAAAGAAATTAACATCGCAAAGAGAAATTACACAGTAAAGCTGCTCACCATGTTTGCTTTGGACTTTGTGCTCCACTATTTGACCTGAGTTTGTCGATCTCAGAGCCCTACTGGGTTTATATTCCATTGGCATTTCTTTCATGTATTCTGGACCTAAACCATTCAGTGATTTATAGAAAAGGACTAGCTGAGGACTTGAACATCTTCTACTTCAGATTTGAAAAGGACACTTTCACACCCCACACCTACCCAGCCGCACCACTGTCCACCATCACACCTCTGACTCCCCCTTCTGCGTTGACAATCCATGAACAGGATCTTCACACAAAAAAAGATCAACAAAGCAGTGGGCCCAGACCTTGTGTCCCCATCCTGCCTCAAAGTCTGCGCGGACAATTTCGCTCCAGTTTTCACAATGATCTACAGTAGATCTCTGGAACTGTGTGACGTACCATCCTGTTTGAAACGCTCCACCATCATCCCAGTCCTCAAGAAACCTGCAATCTCTGGTCTGAATGACTACAGGCCTGTCGGCCTGTCGGCCTGACATCTGTGGTGGTCATGAAGTCCTTTATACGCCTCGTGCTGGACCCCCTCAAGAGCGTCACAGGTCCCTTGCTGGATCCCCTGCAGTTTGCCTACCAAGCAAACAGGTCTGTGGATGATGCAGTCAACACGGGACTGCACTTCATCCTAGAACACCTCGATAGTGCAGGGACCTACGCAAGGATCCTGTTTGTGGACTTCAGCTCTGTGAGGCTGGGGGACACCACCTCATCCATTTGTGGACTTCAGGAAAGCATCCCTCGCCACAGCTGCCTCTCACGCTGTTAGTACAGTCCCTCAGGACCTGAAGTGAGAGACCATCATCATCTCCATCCTCAAAAAGGTCTGGGAGAGAATGTACTTCCTGCGGCTTCTGAGAAAGCACGGCCTACCACAGTAGTCATTGAATCAGTCCTGTGTTCATCTATCACAGTCTGATTTGGTGCTGCCACAAAAAAGGACAAACTCCGACTGCAATGGACAATCAAAACTGCTGAAAAAAAAATTGTCGGTACCCCCCTACCCACCGTTGAGGACTTGCACCCTGCCAGAATTAAGACAAGAGCATGCAAAATCCCCTTGAACCCTCCACATCCTGGTCACCACCTCTTCCAGCTCCTTACCTCAGGTAGGTGGCTATCGATCAATGCAAACTAAAACTAGCAGACATTCCAACAGCTTTTTTCCTCTTGCCATTAACTTCTTAAACAGTTAACTTACAATTCCATTGTAACATGCTGCCAATTTTTGTCTTGAGATTGTTGTCACATCTCTGTTGAGCCAATTATACATTATTCGTGCACTCACTCTTGTAGTCTGGTCACTCTGCACTATTCGCATATCTGTTGTTGACCAATACTGGCCACTCGTGGTTGTGAAGACTCTGCACCATTTGCACAATTGACACTGTACCACATTATCACCCTATTAGTCATTTCAAACTGCTCTAAATTGCCAGAGGACTCATCATTTGCACAATCATCACAATCATCATTCGCACAATTGCCCAAAAAATCTTTAATATAATAATGGTATTGGCATTACCACATTACTGGTAACCTTTCATTGCTCAGTGACTCTCCGTACTGTGTTTTTATGTTTTTGTCTCAAAAGTATTTTTCAAATGGCTGTCTGTTGTCGTACTAGACCAGCTCCAACTACCAGAGACAAATTCCTTGTGTGTTTTTGACATACTTGGCAAATAAAGAGGATTCTGACTCAGATGTTTTAGTATGGCACTAATATTCATTTGTGTATTGTTGATTAACACTGTCAGAGGTACAAACCTCAATTACAATGAATTTGGGGCTTTGTGTATAATGTAAATAAAAACAGAATACAATGATTTGCAAATCCTTTTCAACCTACATTAAATTGAATAGACTACAAAGACAATATATTTAAATGTTCAAACTGATAAAAATTGTTTTTTTAGAAAATATTCACTAATCTTTTATTTGATGCCTGCAACACGTTCCAAAAATGATGGAACAGGGGCATGTTTACCACTGTGTTACATCACTTTTCCTTTTAACAACACTCAGCGTTTGGGAACCTAGTACATCAATTGTTGAAGCTTTGTAAGTAGACTTCTTTCCCATTCTTGCTTGATGTATTTCAGTTGCTCAACAGTCAGGGGTCTCCATTGTCATATTTTGCGCTTCATAATGTGCCACACATTTTCAATGGTCTGGACTGCTGGCAGGCCAGTCTAGTACTCACACTCTTTCACTACAAAGCCACACTGCTGTTGTTACACATGCAGAATGTAGCGTATATTGGTTTGGATAAAAACGTAATTAATTAACGTCTCTTTTTAGATGTATAAAACGTCAGGACAAAGTGACGAAAAAACCTCTCTGTCTCGTAATCTGAAGGTTGCTACAGGAATTAGATAAGAGTTCTCGATAACCAGAGGTCTCCTTTGTCAAACCCAAACACACACAAATGATACAGGTAGTGACTTTTTATAGAAATCTAACGGTTATCTACAGGGGAACACTGCAGGGAAAAACAAAACAAAGGACAGATGAACATTGGCAAAGGAGACCGACTTGTGATGTGAGGGTAGAAATGAGCATGGGATGACAATGCATGTAGCTGGGGGTTCCTGTTCTCATTAAATTAAACCCAAATATGCACTAATCTGTACTTTAGTTGGCTGCAAGTTGGATTTATGTGGCGTGGATAACAATTTAGGCAGGCTGGTCGATCTCTCGAATGTTCGGCCGGTCCGGTCCGCACGGGGAACAGGGGGATTTGGCGGAAAAAGGAGGAAGGGGAAAAAAAGAAAAAGAGTTCCAAGGCAGGGCGGCCTGAGCCCGGGTGTCGCTGTTGGCAAGACGCTCGGAACGGACGTGAGCCGCCCGCTTCCTTCCCAAAAGGGGCAATAGACCGCCTCTTAATGTTACTTTTCTGTCATATGATTATTTTGTGGTTTACAACCAGTGGGATAAAATATTAATTATTGGATTTAAGATAACGAGACCATTTTCCAGTTTTGCATTGTCACGCGCACATTGTCTTTAATCACGCTAATGAATGTTTCAATTGTATGTGGTTATTGAGAACTGTAATATTTGAAATGTGGTATTTGCGTTGTGTGGGGTGAAACACCTCATCTGGTTCAGTTGACAAACAGATTTGACATCAGACATTCAAATTTGCAGAAATACAATCACTAGTGGTGCTGTTGTGATGGTAGACACTGGGGGCGTTCATGCAAAGTTCTTAAAATATCATGCAACATTCAAATTCGGTGAAGATTGTGATTAGTTCCCCCGGAGTTGCAGTAGCTCTCCACCGTCTGTGGGTATCGCTCGTGTCCAATCCATTGTCCCAGATGTCTCAATGAGTTGCATTTCAAAAGGACAAATGGTCTTTTGAACTTTATCTTGGCATGCGGGACCAGCGGATTTTCAAGCTTTTTGGGTTGGTATCTTGAGCCATACACGCCCAGGGGGTCTCCTGATGACTGGGACCGGAGGTTTCTGGAGTAACTGCTAATTAACTTAAAGTCCGGGTGAGGAGTCAGGATTCCTCGTCTCCACTTTGATGAGCTCCTTCGGACTGGCTGGTAATTCATTTAGCATCCGTGTGAGATAAACCAGGCTTCCTTGTGGCTGCCTGTCACGGCGGG